>NC_133035.1:610000-1215000 GCF_048771995.1 Taeniopygia guttata
AACCCCCTTTATTTAAACAAGTTCTTCTAAACTCAGACTCATATCATCTAGTCTAGATTATTTGTGTTAGCTGCATCACTCATACCTGTCTCATTGTATTTCAGAAGCACTTTGTGCATGCCCTCCTCTCTGCCTCATAGCTCTCTTCCCGTGTTTTGTGGGTTTACAGTAACATTCCTTCAGCTGCTTCTCTGTATGACCTAAGGTTACAAGCTGTCCTCTAATGTGTTACATACAAGCAAATAGTTGCAAATAAAAGTTTGACCTTTCAGAAGCTCAAGCTTTGTATTTCAGCCTTCCCTAGAAAGGGTTTTTACTTCCTCCTAGGCATTGTATACTTGTGCCTTAACTAAAATGAATAAACCAAAACCACCTGCACTGGGTATACTGCTGCTGTTTTGTAACATACATGATACTACAGTACAGCAATCCCATTAAAGCTTTTTTCCATATAACCTGTTTGCTGGTAGTGTTTGTATTAGGTCAAGGTTAGAAACAAGTGGTCCCCTTTAGTGAAATTAAACCATGATGAATGATCCATGTCCATGTACCACACAATTGTTGAAACAGGTGTTCAGCTTAAGTGATCCTCTTAAGGACAAGCCGAGGCTGTCATTTCCCATGTCTAGAACAGCCTCAGTCATTTTCCTTCTGCTAAAATAAGCTGTTGTAACACATACCTCGTGCTTTCCAGCTTTGGTCTATTTATGTTTAAAGGCAGGGGTGATTAACTGAGCAGTTTCTTTTCCCATGACTATCTATTTCCAAAAATACTTTTTTCCCAAGAATTAGACACAAGGACTTGGAACTGTAGCTTTTATTTTAAAAAAGTAAGGCTTTCTCTCATGCTAAGCAAAATCAAAATTAGATCTGGTTTTGCAGATTAGTATGAATGCTTTTATCATACTAAAAAATTACATAGGACAGTAGCAGTCCCTTCAAACTGCTACAAGAGATTTACTGAAGCATCTGAGTCAAGACATTTAAACTGGACAGTCATAAATATGAATTTCTTGGTCATCACCAACAGACACAATTTTGGACCCACTTCCATTGTATTTCACTCCCCAAACCTGTAAAAAAGACATAATGCAAGTTTATCCAGAGAGGACAAAGGAAAAGAATCTTTGTGATAGTAATATTTATTACAAGCAGTAGAGCAAGGATTATTTGAAAATAACTAATTAGAACTGGTGCAGTTCTGGCTTCTGCTTCACCAGCAGCCAAGGCTGCCGAAGCAGAGCAGGACACTGCCCTCTAGGAGCCTGACGGGCTCCTACGGCCAGTCCCACTGACTGGCCAGAGATACTCAGGGCTGAAAAGTGCTTGCCCCAGCTTGCATAAATAACCCAAGCATTTTCACTCTTGCCCATCTGCAGCCCTTTCTGAAAATAGTATTTTACAGTGCAGGAAAGCAAGAGAGGAAGTATTTGTCATGAAGACTGAGACATCATGACAGACTGAAGAATGACCAGGCTTATCCTTGAGCTCTTTCAGAAAACCGTTTACCTACCGGTACAAAACTTACTTAGAAAAGTTCAGATCACTCCTGTGATCTAAGATAGTTACACAAGCTTACTTGACAGCCATCTCCACCAGAATGATACCAGAGAGAGTGAAGCTACTCAGCACATTAATGTGAAATGCAGAGTGGGTGTGTTGACAGCAGTATGTTTTGGGCAATCTTGTGATCTATTTTGCATTAGTACCCAAACACAGCATTCTCAGTAACTAATACATCTCTGCTACTGAATGACATCATACACAACAGAACGAGATCACACACAACAGCTAAATCAACAGGGGAAATCATGTCACACTTGGTACTTCAGTATTAAAACCCCCATAATTATAGGTAACTGAAAAGAATGTTACCAGCAAGAATTTACTACGGAAGAAAACATTCAAAATCTGGAAGAATGTCCTTTGTTTCTTGCTCAGTGGTCCATTAAAATATAATATTGTTCTATTTATCACCTAACATTCGGACAAAGAGCAAATGGGTAGAATCCTAACTCCTTCCCACACAGGTAGCTATCACTGAACAATAAATTAAAAACCCATGGTATTATAGACACAGAAGGAGGAAAAACTCCCAAGTTCCCAGGCTGCTTTCAAGCATCTGTTTCAGTAATTCCATCCTGTTAAATAAGTATTTGCACCCTTACACAAGCACATGCTGTGTTAGTCACAGAAATAAGTAAACCAGAGACAAAGGTAACAAATAGAGTCTGGTGAGACTTAGGCCTCTCAGGATTGCCTTTCTTTGGGCCTGAAAAATGTTCATTACTTGGAAGAGATCAGCATATACACCTGGGAGTACTAGTTCAATATTAAGTGCTAAATAACCACAACTTCTAAAATTTTATTATAGCAGGCTAAAGTTGCATTACTGGAAGCCTGGAGCTACAGCAACAAAGTGAAGCACAAATTTGCACAACTACACAAACTCTCCTAGGAACGTGGTGACTCAGGGAATAGCAACCATACCTGATCTTGGTGGTCAAAAAAAGTATGGACACAGGTCCTCGTTCCAGCATCCCAAACCTTCACACTTTTATCAGATGAACTGAAAGAAAAATAATATTGATTAATATTAACTAAAGTTTAATGCAAACTTTAAAGGGTCTCATATGGTAGACATAAGAAACCCTCTTTCACCCATCAAATACAGGGATGAAGTAGTAAAGGACTGCATCTTTGACAGGTTCCATTATGTTTAAAATAAATTTACTGTTCCAACATCTGCAATGTGAAAATGAAGACTCATTTTGGCCAAAAAATTCTTTGAGGCAAGTTCTTTGGATAAGGAAATTCCTGTTACATCTACTTGGTCCCCAGCTGTCTCAGCTGTTTTAAGAATTAATCCTAAAGTTCAAGTAGATTATTGTACTACAAGTTTAGGTTGTAATTCTTGATTCAACAGCATTTTTTTTCAGCTATTTAGAATCAAATTGCTGTTCTCTTAGATTAGGTGTTTTTCACTTGTCAGGAACTACACTGCAGTGGGATGACTTATTCTGTAAAATGCTCTCACTACAGCTGGTATCACATCACAGATTGGCTCAAGCCTTTAAATTTCATGCTATTTTGTTACAGATCCCTCTGCAATTTGTACACATATAATTTTTTTTTTTCAGTAATCATAAACAATTAAAAATCCTCAATACCTTGAAACAAAATGGGTATCATCAGGACAAAATGCTACATTTAAAACCCAGGATCCATGACCACTTAATGTACCAGCCAAGTTTGCATGTTGCCTGTGGAAAGACATATTAATATTTGCTTTGTGAATTGCAGGGGAAAAGCAACAGGAATTTTCTCTAGCTAGTGCAATCAAGAATAGTTCAATGGAAGGTGACTTCTGGACATTTGTTCATCCAAGCTGAACTGGTGTTACAGCAGATTCTGTTTTTCCATTTCAAATAGTTAACATAAAAATAAGTCACTAAGAAAGACTGGAGGACAAAAATTCACCAAAGCCAAAGCAATGCAGGTTTAGGGGGTGAAGACAACTGAAGCAGGGCGATTTCCTCCCCAGGGTTTTGCAAGATATTGCAAGATGCAACAGAAATAGGTCATAAATATAATTAGCTCAGTACAGAACAGATGTTTAGGAAGGGTGAACACAAGCTCACAGGACAGATACATGGAATAATTAGATTACTGCCTACCGGCAAATATGAGGAAAGTCATTTGTCTTCAATTTACAGCTTTCTTCTACCTCTACACTTTCAAAAACTATATAAGGATGTAGTATTTTATGATTTAAGATTATTTATTACATAAAAAGTCACCAAAAGCTGAAAGGAATTCTGGAGAGCCGAGGGTTTGATGTATGTTTCACAGTATCAGCCTCTCTAAGCAGTTGCTGTCCTGCCAGCAGGGCCGGCAGTCCCCACTCACACGTCGTAGATCTTGATGTAGCCATCATCTGAGGCGGTGACGAGTAACTGGGAGTCAGGGGAGAAGGTGAGCGAGCGGATGGGCATGGCGTGGCCTGCAGGCACAGGGACACAGAGCAGCACTGGCACTCCCCTCACTGACACCAGCGCTCAGCCAGCTACTCCATAACAGCACTGCCTGCTCAGAGACAGCAGCCTCCGAAGCCTCTTTCTCTCTAGAGGCTTCTTCCCACAAAAAATGAAAATGGAAACAGGCAGCAATTCTCAACTGTGAATGTTAAGGCATGTCTGCAACACAAAAAGTATCTTGTGTCTTTTAGCTGTGGATCTCTGAAATTATGTCATATTTTATAGTATGATTGCATATTTAAGTGGTTGGGGTTTTGGTTACAACAGGGCAGAAACAGCATGAACATTAAAAGCCCATTTATCTGTTAGAAAAAAATGCATGTATTCTACAACAAAAAATGTTCAGTTGTTTTTTAGAACAGCAAAAAATTGCTTTAGAACAAATCACATAAGAAAAAGAAAAACCATATGCATGGCAGCACACATTTGACTTGGCTTCATTCCCTTGTACTTTTCTGCAATACAATGAGCTCCTAGTTAAGAATTTAGTTAAGCATTACTGGCTGTATCTTTTTTAAATGCCTTTAAAAGGCATTTATGATTCAAGCCTGAGTTTACAGGTTTGTCTTTATTATTTTAAGTGGTTTAGGTTAGAGCACACTAAATAACTAAATACTGTTTAATGGACAAAAATGTCAGCTCACTTTTGCCATGGTTGTAGCTTATTCTGACTTGCATTATATCCTTTAATTTTCTCAGAAATGAGGTCAGAATTAGGTACTGCAAATAACCAAACCATACCTTCTAGCGTATGCAGAAGTTTTCCAGTTGCAATATCAAAAATATTGATAATGCCATCTATTGCTCCACTGGCCAAGTATTTTCCATCTGGACTCTATAATAAAACACAAAAAGTGTGATTCAACATCTGTGTGCATTTATGCTGTGTAAGCCCTGACATTCCCTTAGCAACTTTTCACAAATAATGATCTATGCAAGATATCTGGGCTCCAAAAGTCCTGAAGACTATAAAAAGGTCCAAATATATTTTCCACATGTGCAAGGGGGAAATGTCATACAATTTGTATTTGGAACCATGGCTGTCACCTAGTATTATTGAAGCGATAAACTGATAGATGGAAGCAAAAATACCTATTTACAACATATTATAGCAACAGCAATTTCTCATAAGGAATTATCAATTGTGCTTCTTACATATGCAATGCTAAGGATGAACTTTCCTCTGGTGTCCAGAGAATATTCTTTCTTTCCAGTTTCAACACCGAAAATATTTACTTTTCCCACATGACTTCCTGTTGCAAGGTACTGGGAATCAGGTGAAAAAGCCAGGGACCAAGCATCAACTGTATTAAAAAATAAAAACCAGTTAGCTGGATCCTGTTCTTGGTTCTTATTCAACAGTGTCAGTTCTGTATGCATCTGTTTAGATATATAACCCTCTAAGAGTGTAGAAGCTTATAAAGTTACCCCTTTTGTGTAATTAATGGAGTGTAGCTTGAGCCATTTACTTATATTTAGTAAAAGACTACATTTCTAGTAAGACCCTGGCCTTATGAGACCCTTGTGTAACAATAAATTTACAATTATAGACTGCATCAGTTAAGTCTAAATTCTTACTTTTTTCCTGGTACCAAAAGATTGAAACTACTGAAAAAAATCAACACTAGTATGTAGCAAAGCACAGAAGATGCAGGAGAAATGCAGATATACTAATGTAACACAGATAACATTCCTGCAACTGAGTGTAAAAACCCATCATTTTTCATAGCAGTACAATGTATTTATCTGGCACAATGTAATTCATAGGTTTTTTCCTAAAAGTTAAATATTAATTGGCTAAAACACTGCGAGATTGTTATTAAATTTGTGACTTCCAGTGGACTTGTGAAATACTTGGAATACGACCTTAGGCCCTGAACTCCAGCTTGGAGAACATTAGCACTGTTACCATTGATAGCTGTTTTGACTTGCTTGCTCAGGATTGGACATTCTGGATAAAAAAGGATCACATGCATGGCTGAAATTCACTGCAGTGTTATGAAGAATGTTCAGAGCTCCTTTGTAAATCCATCTGAATAAGCATTTGAATTATTTCTTCTAAATATCCCTTTACAAATATATGTGTAAGAGCAAGCTGGTTTCCATTCTGCTTTATGCATACAGCAAAAAGCCAACTACGTGTACTTGAGAAAGCACAAAGAGTGTTTAGAATTCTCTGATGCTGCTTTGTGTTGAGTTCATAAAACCTTTAAGATTTGTGCAAATACAGGAAAGATTAAACCCCCCCAAAGACCTTAATCCCCTCATATACCTCAATCCCCCAGTATTTGCCAGGAAGAGTCACACTGTTTCCCTGCAGAACCAGCTCAGCACTGGTGTCTTACCAGGACCAGCATCTATGGACTTGATCTGCTTGCCAGTCTCTAAGTCCCAGAGGCGAATGTGGGCATCCAGAGAGCTGGAAGCTGCAATGGCACCCGTGTGGCTGATGTCCACAGACACCACTCCCAGCTGGTGACCCTCCAGAGTCCACTGCAGATCCAGCTTTTCATCGTTCCTTCCGTGCGAGGGAAAGAAAAGCCTTGTTGGGAAGAGCTCAGGGTGCTGAACATCCCCAGCCTGACACAAAACAAACAATCCACATTCCTCCCTTTGTTCAACACAAGGCAATCCAGGTCCTCCCATGAAAATGTGAAGGGCTACACACAAACTCTCTGTACTTAAAGAACTCACAAATCAATAATTTACCATATTCCCGCCAAGCAGGTACTTCATCCTAAGTTTGGAAGCCATCCCACCAAGAAATGTCCACGACACACCAGTCTGGGGTGCTCACAGAGCTGACCTGTGAGCTCAGCTCAAAGTACCATGACTGACATTTTCACAGTCACCCCAACCAAGCTCAATCTATCACTGAAGTGAAACACATCCTTCACACTGCTTTGCCCAAGAGACAATAACTTCTTTGCAAAAGCACACCTACATAAGGATTATCAGGATCTTTTTTCAATAAAAAAAGATGTCATTTCCTCGTTCTCACTATTCCCATTATTTCTTTCACAATACACATCTCCAAATGCACTGTCTCATCAAAAGAAGCATTTCTCATTCTTTTGTTTAGAAGTACATTAAGTATTCTCTGACACGCATTTTCAAAAGGATTCTCACTTTTTGGAAATGAAAACAGAAGAGAATGCCACCACTCCAAGAGAAAGCACACACCAATGGAGATAAACTTGCTCAAAGAAGCAGTTCTGTGTGCCATTCTTCTAACATCCCTGGTGATTGTGGAAATTCAAGGCTGCTCCACACTGACTACTTCCAAGGCTTAACACAGATTAATAGGGAGCACTTACCACTTCCAGACCTTTACCAGATCATCCAAAGAGCCAGAGATCACTGTTTCAGAACCATCATTTTTATTTTTGCCCCAGGCAACTGACCAAATGGCATCATCGTGAGCTAAAAGAGAATATAAGCACAGTAATTAAAAAATAAGTATTTTCTTTTGCTAGAGCACCACAACCGGTTTAGGTAATGCTGAACTGGCTAGCTGCAGTGTTGGCAATAGACCCTGCCCGGCTCCTCAGGTCTACTGAGTGCTGTCTTCTTTGTTCCAAAATACGCAATGTGTTGTGTGACCAGCATCACTGCTGAAAAAGCAGCACAGCTACCTGAGTTACTCAGATTTATGCCTAATATAAACATAACCAGGTCTCCTCACACGGATACCTGCCATTATCAACTTTACATCATCCCAGAACACCAACATTGCTCAATACCCGTTCGCGTTTGCTCACCTTGCTCTTGCTTGAAGAGAATACCGTACTAGAAAGAAAAAATAATTAATATTACACATGAGCGGCCTAAACATACACACACACACACACACACACATATATGTATACATATACACACACTTCAAGCCAGCAATTAGCTTAGCTCCCGCTGTGTTTTTAGTTACCTGTGTGGTCATGTCTTTCCGAAACAACCCCGCGGGGAGCGCGCCGAAAGGAGCCGGGCAGAGCTCGCGCCGCCGTCGCGCCTTGATGAGCTCCGCGCCGCAAGGAGCCGGGCAGAGCTCCCGCCGCCGTCGCGCCGTGATGAGCTCCGCGCCGCAAGGAGCCGGGCAGAGCTCCCGCCGCCGTCGCGCCTTGATGAGCTCCGCGCCGCAAGGAGCCGGGCAGAGCTCCCGCCGCCGTCGCGCCGTGATGAGCTCCGCGCCGCCGAGCGCGCCGCTCCCCGGGCCCCGCTCCGCGCCCTCTGCCGCCCCCTGTGGCCGGGAGGGAACGGCGCCCCGGCCCTCAGCACAGCGGGGTGAGCTCCGGCCCTGTGCCGCTGTTCGCGTCTTCATCGCCGTCTGCCGCTCCCCCGTGGGACGGCCGGCCGCGGGCCGGGGCCGTCGGTGTCAGAAGCCCTCAGACATTCGGAGAGTGGTAGCGGTGCCAGCGGCGCCCCGCGATGCTGCGGTAGCAGTGATGGGGTGAACTGTGGGACGCGCCGAGGACTGAGGGTGCGCTCCGGCCCGGCCGTGTGGGAAGCTCCTGGCGGAAGGCTGGGCTGGCTGCCTCTTGTCCAACGTGTGGAGGAGGCAAAGGGCAGGCTGAGCACAGCACTGTGTGACCGATCCCACGCTCCTTGGGCTGCAGCGCTGCCCATGGCACTCACCACGACACAGAAAACTTTTTACTTCACAGAATCGCAGAATCACACAGTCATTAAGGTTGGAAGGGGCCTGTGAGACCTTCATCAAATCCAGCCTGAGTTAACCCTTGTCAACTAGACCAGAGCACTGGGCGCCACACCTGATCATTTCTTGAACGCTTCAGGGATGGTGACTCCACCACCTCCCTGGGCAGCTCATTCCAATGCCGCACTGCCCTTTCTCTGAAGAAATTCTTCGTGATATCCAGCCTGAACCTCTTTTGATACAGCTTTTGGTTGTTTCCTCTGCTCATGTCACTTGTTTCCTGGGAGAAGAGCCTGATCCCCACCTAACTACATCCTATTGTCAGGGAGTTTCAGAAAACCAGAAAACGAGAATATCTCTCTGAGCCTCCTCCACCTGAGCCCCCTTAGAGCCCTCAGCCACTAATCATCTGTGTCAGATTAAAAAAAAAAAAAAACAACCCAAACAAACAAACAAACAAACAAAAAAAAACGACTTTTGGAAGCTGAAGTTTCTCAAGTTACTGTCTCTACTTGAGTTAGAAGTGCAAAAAATATCAGAAATGAAGTTGAGGAGAATTAATCAGATTCCCTGAGGCTTAAACTAAAGACAAAGGACCGGTGGTCTTTTCCAGCTCTTAATCAGTTTTCATACGTACACAAAGCTCTTTGAGATCAATAGAACTTGTCTGAGTGAGCAGAGTAACAACCAAAACAGGAATTCTGAATGTGTCTTAACACAGTTCTGCAGTCAAGAATGAAAATCTGGGTAAGACTCTTACACATAATTACAGACTTTTACATATAATTACAGAATCCTTAGTTCTCTGATTAGGTTGAGCTTTGAGAACATGTTAAGGCATACAGCTTTAATATCTTGAATTTCAGAAATCCTCATTTTCTCATTTGTAATAATGCAATGGTAAACATTCTCCAAAAGCAAAAGAAGTTATTCTATTTCTTGCCAGGGTTCTTGTTGGGAAGGGTAGATAAATATGATTAAGAACCACAATGGTACAGCCAGGACGAATATAACGCCCCCTACTGGCTGGACAATACCCTCACCTACAGCGGGGTCCAAAAACCGAATGGATTCTCCCATCTCACCCCCCAGAATGTATGGTTCACCCCACACCTGTAACCCTTCCCTGAACCATCAGGTGCCTGTGACCCCATTGGCCCAGGTCCTGTTCCAGCCCACCTTGGAGCCCCCCTGATAAAGGGTCTCCGAGGGGCTGGACGCCCTCTTGGATCTTCCCTTCTCCTCCTGGAGAGTCCTCCGGGAGTCCCTGCTCTCCTCTCTGTCTCTCCCCTCCCCCATCACCTCAGGCCCAGCCACATGCTGTGTCTAGCAGCTCGAGGCAGGGTCACAATGTATCCTGAATAAACCTGATCCCCCAAGAGCAACCAAAGAGATCTCGCTTGAATCTGTCCGTGGAATACAAATATATGTCGTTACAGGTTCTTCTAAGAATTCTTCAATTTAAATGTGCACTTAAGATGAACTACTTTCACCTTATGTTCAAAAAAATCAAGCTTGGTCTTGCAGTTCTGTGTAGAGTACTGCAGGACTGTAACATAATCTTTGACAGAGAAAGTGTTTCTAATCTCTCCAGAGGTTTCAGAGTTCTCTCTGTGCACTGGCATTTACTCTGTGCAGTGAACACCTTAGGCCTTCATGGGAAAATATTGTTCTTGTTCTCCTGTGAGAGGGCAGAGTGAGATTGTGGGTTATTTCCTACATCATTTATGACACAGATTGATAAAGTGAAAGAGTATTTGATAGAGTATCTGACAGAGTGAAATCTGATTAGATGCTGCTTTGGGGCATCAAGAGGATAATCTGAAGCAAAGTGTGCCACATGTTTGATTTACAGATAAATTGCCTCTGTGGAATAGTAACTGAGACCAGGTTTCTGTATGTCTGTCCTTATTCTGGAGCACTGTGTCAGTAAGGGTATTTCAGCCCTAATCACAACAATGCCTTGGGAGTGCCTCTGGGTTCAAATGTCAGCTTTTAAAACAGTCTTACAGGGACTTTTGCCAAAGTGAGTAATACAGGAATATGCATTTCTGTTGTTACTAATGTCAGGCCATGTCAGTTTAGAAAAGGGACTGTGTATTACAACTGTGCCTGCAGAGAGCTGGATTCAGTTCCAGGCTCCTTTCAGGACCAATCCATCCATTTTGAGTTTGTTTTTCCATCTTGGGGTTCAATGTAGGATTGGTCACTCACAGGTGCTGCAGAAACAAAGGGCGACTTGTGCCAGAGCATGGAGCCTGTATGCAGATATATATATATATATATATATACACACACATACATATATATGTATACCATCTCCCTGTTGTGGGGCGGCAGCAGCAAGAGCATCTCCATCCTCTTTGCAGGAGGTTGGCATTCACAATGAAACATTAATCATTTCACATCATTCTGTGTCTGGGGACTCTCAACAGTTACGGCAGGAGCAAAGAATCCTCTGCTTCTGCTGCTTACTGTGTCTCTGGGAAATCATTAAGGGACTGTGTTCCTGGGAGTGAATTGGAATGGCATTTGCACAGTTTGCTCATTCATTTCAGATCACTGCTTCATCAATGCACTCAGAGTATCTACAGCTTTTTGTATAGCATGTGTCAGTATTGTAGTGCATTGTCATTGGGGCAGTTGAGGCAAAAAACAAGAGCCACAGAAAATTAGTCTTAATACAGTCTTCAGTTCCACTTTTGAAACAAGTCCAGTTCCTTGCATGCAGATTTGATTAACTGTCAGCTTTTGTTGGTTTTCCTCTGCTCACTTATTTCTTAGTTATACCTTTTTGTCAGCTGCTGTCCCCTTTCTTCCCTTTTCTTGCAACTTCATACGCTTTTTCAGTGATAGGTTTCTCTTTGATGGTCCCAAGCAGCTGAATTGGGATCTGAAGTCAAGTATAAACTTTCCTGAAGGTTGAAGAGTTTCAAACAAAAGCTTTACTTTAAAAAAGCTCCTGTTTTATTTCCAAAAACATCCATTGTAGAGGCACTGCATGCTGGAAATGGCGGCACCAAACCCAGCCATCACACCTTATAGGATATAGAGATGAAACTACAGTCACAACTGTAGTCCAAGGGCTGGCCAGAACAGGGAAATGATATAATGGAAAAGTTCTTCTTCAAGAATCTGAAACCATGTCCAAATATTAATGACATTCCTGCCCTATGAGTTAAGGAAGGATCATTATCCCATTTCACAGCTGGGTGAAACCTGGAGCAAGGTGACGAATTTAGTCAGTGGTAGATTGAGGAATGGGACCTGTTTCTCAGCCTCTTGGTATGTGCTCTAGCTCAGTGTGTACCTACACACTGACATTGCTTTAAGTTTGCATTTAAATACTAAATTGCTTTGCTAACAAGAAAGGAAGTATTTCAATGTATTTATTCAACAAGCAAGGAAGAGTACTTGGGACAGACAAAAATGGAAAGGAAAATCAAAACTCAGCCTAACAGGAATGAAAATAGTACTTAGCACTTGTAGGAACAAATCTTTCTCTGGCTGCCACTATGCAGTTCCAGCCCAAGGTGTCTGGTCAGGGGAAAGCTTGGCCTGGAGAGTACTTTCCTTCAGAATGGATCAGGTTCCTTTGGAATGGATAAGGTGGACGGTGAGATTGGAGTGAATGAGCGCTGCTTTTAGGAAGAAAATAAAATAAAACAATTAATTCAACAAATAAATCCTAAGAACTAGACTTTCTTCCCTGTGGAAGGAGCCTTATCCCCCCTGTCATCTGCAGAGAAGCCAGAATGGTCACATGTAATTACAGACCTTTTAACCTCCTGCTTATGGCATATATAGGTCAAAGAGAACCTTTCAGAGCACGGTTGTTTTGAAAGGAACAATGAAATAAGTAAAAAAAGAGCAAAAGTCATTGTTCTTCATGAGAGATTTTCTAACGATTGGTCTGTGCTGAATGATAACTGAACCCAGACGTTATTTTCTACCTATCTGCTCCTTCTCCTGGTGAAAAGACTTCAGTTCTTCATTTATTTATTTACTTTATCAGAATTATAATATTTTATCAGAGAGAATTTCTCAGACCTTAACATGAGCCTGAAATGTTAAATATATAGAATATATAGTTGCATATAGAATGCAACTATGATTAAAAAAAAACATCTGGTGCTCATTTGTCAGGATTGAAATAAGGCTCTTTAAAACATCATGCATGTAGTTGGGACTGACTTACAGAAGGCACAAAATTTCAACCCATACATCAAGTCTAGCAGTAAAACTTTTTTCTCCAGGATGATGAATTTCACATGTTTTACCAAAATTAATATATGTCCCTTCCTCTTGTGGCTTCAGATATATATGACGGCTGGGGATGATGACCTTATGCACCAAAACTGAACTACCTGAGCTCTAGGAAAACAATTTTGGTGTCAATTCATAATTGGCTGTTTAGTTGTGAGCTACTAAGTATTGACCACATAATCTAAGGCTCTCTTCTAAGCATGACTGTGTCCTTTTTACTTTGGTGTCTCTACATAATGTGTGATAGAAGGCTCTTCTGTGCCATCCTCAGCCAAGCACTGTTCAGCCCCCAAGTGCCAGTGAATGTCTGCAGTCACTGCCTGTGTGAAGTGAGATGCTGCTCTCACAAAGCAGGAGGGGGAAGGCACCGGGGATGCTCTGCACTCCTCTGCCCAGAATGCTGGCTCTACCTGCATCTGGGTCACTTGGGCTTATGATGAGTGGTAGTAAAGACAAGAGAAAGCACTTTTTTTTTTTTTTCTTTTTCTTTTTCTGATCTGTACAGATACAGGCTTGAATAGGCTGATTAACTGGGAGACAGAGAAGGGTTTTCCTTCATGTGCTGTGTAACATTCTCTGCCTGACCAAGCTATTGACAATCCACTAAGGATGAAATGAAGGCACCATGGATCCAGTCTCTGGATATGTTATTTGCTCCACTGTAAAATGTTATTAACTTTATTCTTATTAGAGATTCTCTTTCTAATTTGATAATCCACTTAGCTGCTGAAATTGGCTTTTAGACTATTTTTTTTTTCTGGAGTGGGGATCCAGAAATTGGCCTGGCAATGTGGCCAGGCCACATTTTTGTAGTATTCTTTGTAACATCAAGAGTCTTTTTTATATGATAAACTTTTACAGCATCAAATGTAGAGGACACAACTCTGGCTTTTTAGAATAATTAGTAAGAAAAAACAGGAAGAAAACCCTTCATTGGCAATAGATGCTAAGAATATTCATAATAATTAGCTACAATACTCTCAAAAACTTTTAGTTGTGTTTACTAATTATTTGTTCCTATGAATTTTTGTGTCACCATTTGAAATATATTTACATAAATAAGTATTTAGATCTTCAGTGCTTGGTATCCAGTTGCATGGGTTGCTGGCAGACGGACTGTAGGGATATGCTTGGCTCAACCAGACAATTACTTTGCCACTTATCTTCATGTCACTGCCTTGCTTTGTTATTGCAACCTTCAATACCACTTCTGTCTTCATCAACACGGTCTCATTCGTGCTGTTTGCTTTGATGATTTTTCTGGGCATCCTCTTTCGTGTCCTTGTCTCCTTGTGAGAGAGGCTTTTTCTTCTGCAGTTTGCCTGTCTGGCTCATAAATCCCTGTGATTCAAATTTACAGTATTAACCTTACACAGAGGAGTTGTGCTGCAGGATAAATGTCAGTGCTGTGCAAGTTCTGGCTCCCATGGAATTCAGAAGGAGGAGTAAGTATGGCACATCATAAAGCATTATATTCAGCTACCTCTGGGTGAGATGCTTGACTCAAACCATACAAGTTGGTTAAATCACTGTGTTGTTGCTGGCTGTGAAAGCCCATTTTACAGTGGTGATTCAACATTCTACTCCTGCACAGCAAGACCATGTGTTCATGTCTCATGGATTTTACTGGGTCCTGAACACATGTTCAAGTCTCTACTGAATCGGTTCCATAAATATCTCATATAAAATGCTAGACACTTTTGTGAGTTCCCATCATAAGTACTTCATTCACATTTGACATTGTATCAGTGATGGGTGTTTCATATAATGAAAAAAAATTCAGACTTGTAATGAGGTGATTGTTTGACTGCTCTGGTCGATCTATGTTTAGTGATGTGTTACTGCCATTAGCCATGTTTCTACATGGCATAAAGAAATAAGAGATTTTTGTATGTAAGGTAATTATCTTCTGTGTTTCAGGCTTTCTAAGTCTGACATAGAACCAAAAAAAAAAAGAGAGGAAAAACAATTCCTGATTTCTGTGAACTTCAGATCAAATTGCGTGACTGGAGGATTGTTGCTGAGATCACATAACACTGTACTGGTGTGGGAATTCTTAAAATTAGAGGGTTTTAGGAAAGCTACAAAAGGTAAGCTTTAGAGACAGCAGAACTGTCATTAGAGCTAAGTAGTAATTATAAGATTTGTCAGCAGAAAAATTATATAAGAAGTAGAAAAGGACAAATATAACAATGGTCTGTGTATTAACTCTTGTTTAAAATAACTCCCTAAGCTACAGAAAAGTATATCTAGTGAGATATTAAGAAGTTTTAAGCTTAATAATGGAGCTCTGTGCATTGCATTTTAAGGCTTACAAGCAAGTATTGTATTTGAAATAAGCAAGTATTGTTTTAACAAAAAGTACATGTGTTTATAGTATTTAGAACTACTGTTGATATGTATTTGTTTTGTGTGATTGGTCAAAAAACTTTTAAAGTAAGTTGTAACATTAAGTTCTTAGTCTGTTGTTAAAGATGTGAGTTGTTGGTATCTTTTCATTGTAACTATGTAGTGAGAGTGATGTTAGAAAATAAACAGTTTGCGACCTGTTCTACAACAGTCTCATTTTGTTCGTGATTTATACATAGACTTCTGATTAGTAATAAATGGTGGTCCATGTGAGGAAGATTTCTAGCCTAGAAAAATATAAAAAATTTAAAAAACCGCTGTAAACAGTGTTATTGCCAGAGGCCCAAACTGTTAAAAAAGAAGATTACACCATCCCCTTCGTCATCTATAGCTAATATCCTTATAAGTAATAAGTAGCAACTTTAAAGACTCCTAAACAATTAAATAAGAAACCAACTATCTAAAACACAATAAGATATCTTTAAACAACTTAAAACAATTTTACAAGATAAAAGACATTCAAACATCTCAAAATACAAACTAAACAACTTATTAATCTAAGTAAAAGCAAATACTCAAAATATAAACTTAAAGTCTACTTTTACCTTTTATTTCTAAGACCAAACAAATGAAAAAAATTTCAATCTAATCTCTCTGAAAAAAGAAGAGACTTCAGTCAAACAAATACCTATCTACAAAACTTTAATAGACAACTTTAAATAAAATAATCTTAAGAAAAACTTTCTCAAACACCGAAACACAACACCTAATTCTAAAGCTTTAATTCCGAGTCGTGCTAAGCCTTTGTCCTCCTCTGAAGAGATATCAAATTTTGTTCAAGGTTCCTTCCCTTTTCCTAATGTGTCCAAAGTTTCCTCAAGCAGTGTAGACAACACCTCAAACCCCAAGAAGGGAGAATCAAATCAGCTTCCATCTTCAGTTGTGTCCTCTGTTTCTTCCAAAATTCCCTACATCACTGATACTACAACCAAGCATCCTCCCATTCCTCCACAGAATCATCCACCTCCAAAGTTCCCAAGAAAGTATTTGAGATTTTTGTTATGTTCTGAAAATTTAGAATGTCAACAGTCGTGTTCTAAAGTTGAGAGTCGAACGGGTCCAGGAGATGAGTCTAGGGAAGCTTTGCAAAACAGGGCTGCTCTTTCTGTGCCCTGCTCCTCTTCTGAACAAATTGTGGCTGGATCTTGTTCTGAAGTTGTGCGTGGGGGGTCTGCTGAGGGGGTCTGTAAAACAACCAAAAACAAATGTTTAACCTAAGCAACAAACTCAGATACCATATGTTTGTCTAACTCAGAACAAAAAAAAAACCTTTCTCAACCTAATCGGTGTGCCAATAATAGATTTACCTTAATCAAAAAACAATTTAATAGTAAGCCTAGTAAAATTAACAGTGAAAGAAATCCTATATTAAATTAAAACATTTAGACCAAAGAACTCCCCAAAACAGTATCTAAACCCCCAAAATTAAAAATCCTTAGTTCTTTAACAAAAGATTTTTGCCTTACATTTGCAACTAATGATTAGTGAAAAAGTGATCCTCCAAAGTACAATGTTACTCCCCATTATTTTACATACAAAAGTTCAAGTTTTTAGTGCAATTATTCAGACAGTTAAGATGTACTTTCCAAAACTAACCAATATCCACAACAATTACGAGAAAGCTATTAGTTTATTTGTAGGAATAAGACTTAACAAGATATTCCATCACACCTTAAAAGTAACCCATGTAACATTAGAACGCTCACTGTAATAACACCTACTACTAAAACAGTCATTAAATAGAAACGTAAGAAAACGAGATCTGCTCATCACTATGATAAGAATTGTAAGAGTGATTTCATGCCTTAAAATACTACAAAAAGAGTTTCAACAGGTTTGTTTTAACCCCAGCTCGCTTCAACAATAACATGTATTAAATGTTTTAGTAGTGATATTTACAGTGATACCTTACGTACTTCAGCGTGTACAACAAATGATAGACAAAACTATCAAAGTTTTTATCATACAAGAGAGAGAAGTAAAAAAATTGATTCCCAAAGAGTTCTCAAAATAATAGACAAAAGTATAAACATTGAAAACAGTTTTAAATTAAGAGCTTAGAGCAGGCAAAACTTTTTAAAGCAATGAATCATAATTGCTATCAAATATAACTTATGCCCTTTAAACTAACTAGACTTTCGCAGCATTAAAATTGCTGTGTTGTAATATAGCAATGCTTAATGTGAGCAAAAAGGATGCTTTGAGCAAGTAATAAGCAGAGATATTCTAGTAAAGCTATAAAATGCAAAATAGTTAATAAATGACACAGTTACCAAAGTTTCTTTTTAGCTGAACCGAGAGGGGGAGTTGGGGGAATCCTTAAAATCAGAGGGTTTTGGGAAAGCTGCAAAAGGCAGGATTCAGACACAGCAGAACTGTGATTAGGGCTAAGCAGTAGCCATAAGATTTGTCAGCAGAAAAGTTATATAAGTAGAAAAGTGAGAACAAATAGAACAATGGTCTGTGTATTAACACTTGGCTAGAATAACCCCCTAAGCTACAGAAAAGTATATCTAGTGAGATATTAGGAAGTTCTAAGCTTAATAATGGAGCTCTGTGCATTGTATCTTAAGGCTTGCAAGCAGGTATTGTATTGGAAATAAGCAAGCATTGTTTTAACCAAAGGTACATGTGCTTATAGTGGTTGGATAGAACTACTGTCAATGTGCTTTTGCTTTGTGTGATTGGTCAAAAAAACGTTTAAAGTAAGTTGTAACATCAGGTTCTTTGTCTGCTGCCAGGGATGTGAGCTGCTGGCATCTTCCCATTGTCATAACCATGTAATGAGAGTGATGCTGGAAAATAAATAGCTCGAGGCGTGCTCCTCAGCAGTCCTGTCACATTCATTTGTACATAGCCCGCCAACCAGCAATATACTGGAATTTGGAAGCTGTGATACCAGGAAATCTTCAGTTCTTTGTGTTTTCTGGGACAAGGAAACTTTCCCCTTTAGCCTTTTGGTATTTGAGTTAATTTATGCACCTGGAACCCTGTGCTTTTTGATTTTTCAGGTTTGGTGGTTTGGAAACGCTAAAATGCAAGTGTCCCTTCTAAACTGAAGTTGCAGATTCTCAAAAACCTGTTTGTAAACTGCTGAGGAAAGGTTTGCTTGCAGAGATTCATGCATTGAAAATACTGAGAGTGCAATTTTCCCTGTGGTGTCTTGGCCCTTGAGGGTAGACTCAGAGGTATTAAGGGTGAGGAACCCCTAAATGTGCTCATCATATGATGTTTGACAAGCGCTAGTGAAGTGGCTTTTTCAGTGCACAGGAGTCAGTGCTTTCCATGCTCAGCTGAAAAAGAACAATGAATTTAAGCAGCTGCACTGAGCTCTATTTGCATCTGTGGCCCACTTAGCTACAGCTCTTGATGCTGCCTAATGAAGGGAAGTCATGCACATCTCAGTAATGACACCTAGGCCAGAGCTGATCCTGCGTGAAAACAATTACATGCTGAGCCCTAAACTTCCAAGGTCGGGAAGGGAGTGATCTTTTAGGCCCTTGCAAGGTACTACCGCATTCCATGAAGTGCAGTCAGTAGCTCTCATTTATTAGTTTTAGTTAGTGTGTCCTTTAAAGGCAGAGACTTAGCAGGTTATTGTTTGAAGTGCTACAGTAATCACAGAAATTACTGGGATATTTTAAATTTGAGTGACACCACTGGATGTTCCTGTGATATGCAATGATCACAGTAGGAGTGTATGGGACTCGTACAAGCCCCTAAATGGAAGTTTTCCAGCAGAAGCTGTATCACAGGGGTTTGAGCACCAAGCAAGGTGGTAGTAAAAATATGGGAGTGTTGGCAAGCACAACATGGACTAGTCTAGTGCAAACAAACAAACACAGTCTTAGAAAGCAGAGAATGAGAGTTCTGGCCCAGAGAAGGGACCTGTAGTCCTGTCTGGACTGACATTATAAACAGGGATTTTATGAGAGTACTCAGAAAGTGGAGGGGTTTGTCTGGCTCTTTCACACTGCTGAACTGGGTAAACACAACTGTGCTCAAGTCCTGATCCAGCACAGTATTTAAGCATACACTAAGTGTTCCAGCATTGAAATACAAATATTTGGAATCATGATGTTTAAGTATTTTGCTGGTTCTCAGTCTTAATTACAGGAGATGAAGGTAATAAAAGCCTTCTCCCATCTCCTCAGTGAAGGTTGTTGCACAAGTCATGAAGAATTTGTTTTAAGGAGATATTTTAGACTAATGTTTTGCCTGGGTCAGATTTGTCAGTTCCTGAGATGGGATTGCTCCTAGTAGAGTCTCCAAACATTTTGATAAAACATGTGTGTACTATGGGGCCCTATCTGAGAAGAGTAATTTTTCAATATAAAAGGTGCTCTATCAAACATCAGAAGAGAAAATGGAAAATTCAGCTTCACAGCTGGTGTTCTAAATCTTGGCACATGATTCTCTGCAGCAGTTTTAGATTTTGAAAATCAGCTTTTCCAGCACGTGTTTAGAATTGGAATAATTTACATGTAAAGAAAAAACAAATTACAGATTTCTAGTGTAAGTATAAAGGACCAGTCGTCTCTTGTTTTCATATACTGCTTCCTGTGATGGGTTTTGTTTTCTGAGAAATCGAGCAAGGCTCAGGAAAATGCCTCATCTGGGAGAGAAATGCACAAAAGCTAAAGGACACTCAGTAATATGAGCTGGACTCTGATACCCTTTGGAACTCTAAACTCTGCATAGCGAGAGTCTACTCATCCTCCTGAGCCCATGTGTGGCAGAGAGGTAAACCTGGCGGCTGTTTGTCCCCATTGCAATGGCAGCTGTTGGCCAGTGATGTTGCATTGTGTATTCACCTCATCTGAGCAAATCACAGCAAGAACAGCCTCTTTTCCAGAGATGAAAAGTTCTTGGGTTTATTATATGTGGTAATAAAAATATATTATTTTATATTAACTGCTGAAGGTGCTGATTTAAAGACATGCAGACTGTATGTCATGTCTCAGTGGAGAGTTTTACCCTAGAGAGACTGAACAAAAGCAAAAGCATTTTTTTGCCTTGAGTAATGATCATCTTGAATTTGAGAGCTAGATTTCTGCCAAATGCAAGTGGGCAAATCCAGGTTTTAATAGTGAGCTTGCCTTTGAGGATTTACATTGTCTAGCTCCTTCAAGAAAATATCAGCTTGCTAAGTAAACACAATCCCCCGCTTTGCTTTGCCATCTCTGCATTGCTGTCTGCACAAATTCATTTTGTTATTGCTAGTCTGTTGGGTTTTTTTTTTCTTTTTGTATGAATGGGGTCACTTTCCAG
Organism: Taeniopygia guttata; assembly: GCF_048771995.1. Lineage (NCBI taxonomy): Eukaryota > Metazoa > Chordata > Aves > Passeriformes > Estrildidae > Taeniopygia > Taeniopygia guttata. The sequence continues at coordinate 630,635 of NC_133035.1, forward strand.
TCTCCTTGCATTAGGGCTTGGTAAAAATATCTAACGTAAAAGTTCCCCAAATGTTTCAGTGTTTCCAAGAGGGAGGCATGAGGCAGCAAAGGAAGGCTCTGCCCTTGGAATTTAATCTCTTGGAAAACACAGTCTCGAGTCCTTCCAGGTTCTTCATTGACTGACTTAAATTGGACTATGTTTTGATTGGTAAAGATATCTGGGCAGGCAGTGCATAAGCAAAGGGCAAAACAAGCAGGGAGAGCTGAGATACACAGCAAGTTACTGTAGAAAAGATCATCCTGCCAGGCTAATCTGAACTTTCTCAGACTGCTACATTGTGCAAGAAGAAAGGAAACAGCCCCGTCTACTACTTCTTTCTTTACCTGCTTCTCTGTAGTGAAATCCAGCTAGTGCAAGACATGTAAACCTCTTTGCTGAGGCAAGACGAGACAAACAGGGAAGCATGCGCAGGTACTGGGCTCCAGGGAACCAGAACTTTGCCACATTTATTGGTGGAGACGAAGGTTGGAGGGAAAGGCAGAGGGAGTGCTCTCTACTACCCATGATATTGCTGCTTCTAGCTCTTCATGAACTGTAGGGAAAGCTGTGCTCCAGGACGGCTTTGATGAATGGAGACGAGAGATCTCTGAAGGTTGCTCTTAGAATATCAGGTTTATTAGGGATGGTGAAAGGTCTTACTTGGAGCTGCCAGACGCAGCACGTGGCAAGGCCTGAGGTGATGGGGGAGAGGAGAGACAAGGGGTAAAGAGGATGCTCTAGGAGAGGGTGGAAGATCTAAGAGGGGGGAAGATCTAAGAGGGGGGAAGATCTAAGAGGGGGGAGTTCCAAGAGGGTAGAAGTTCCAAGAGAGGGGAAGTTCCAAGAGGGCGTCTGGCCCCTCGGAGACCCCTTATCAGGGGGGCTCCAAGGTGGGCTGGAACAGGACCTGGGCCAATGGGGTCACAGGCACCTGATGGTTCAGGGGAGGGTTACAGGTGTGGGGTGAACCATACATTGGGGTGAGATGGAACAGTCCATTTGGCTTTTGGACCCCTCTGTAGGTGAGGGCATTGTCCAGCCAGTAGGAGGCATTGTTTTCATCCTGGCTGTACTATTGTGAATCTTTTGCCAGGTAATTATATTTATCCATCCTTTCCAACAATGAACTGATGGTGCTGCATACATAGTGGCTGGGGAATGTGTTTACCCCTTTTCCAGAGTTTCCTTCATCCTCCTCTACTTTTCAGGTAATTACTTACAACAGATGAGAAATCCCTGTGTTTCCTAGAGGATCCTGCCCTAATGCAATCCAGTCAAGACAACAATTTTTTTTATATCATGCCAAACTCCACACATGCACAGCTGTCCTTTTTAGAATGGTTGTATTTTGTTTTCATCTCTGATGAAACCAATCTCCCTGTCCTGTGTTCTGAAATGTTACCTGTGTACTCAGAAAAATTACTGACGTAGGCATAGGACTTGTGGTTTAGGTGCATATTCTCTTGAAAAATTGTTATAATTAAAAACACTGATATGAGAGGTCCAGAATGTGGAACTAGCATCCCTTTGTATCCTGTGTAAATCTGTATGTGATAAAGGATTCATGTGGAATGTGACTAAAGTCTGCACCACAAAACAATAAGCATTGCAGAAAAAAAGAACTATAAACATATACCTGAAAAAGAGGAGGAAGAACAGATTTTAGGATTCAGAATGAATCCAAGGACCTCATTCTAGCAGGTAACTGCAGATTTCTTCTGGAGATGTCTGTAAAGGTCAATGTCCCCTTGATGTTTCTGATTCCCCACTATTTCAAGGGAAATACATCCTGTGTGTAGCTCTAGTTCTTGTGTTTGTAGGTAGTAGTGACCTTGTAAAATTAGTGTAAAATTAATAACACCTTGTAATTATCAAAGCATATTTGTTGAAATAAATCTCTTCTCTTACATATCTCCGAGTAATGTAAATTCCCCCTATAATTTTAATTGGAATCACTATACTTGCTTCTGCCTTTTTTCATTAAGGTTTCACAACCAGCTGAAGTTCCAACTAGCCAAAAAGAGCTCATTACCTTCCCTATGTCTTTCCTAGTCACTGAGGAAAACACAACAATTCAGTGTATTTCTCAGGTCTATTTATAGACTTGGACTTCATTTTTGACTTGTCTCTTTCCTGTGTTTTTATCTGCCTGTCTCTAAAGCCTTCAGAGATTTCCCTTGTAACGTCTCTTGATAATGACAGCCACAGGGCCAAACTTTCATCCTGGGACTCAAGTCTCTGCTGCTGTAATATTCTTTTCTTTGTCTTGATGATTTGCATTGTTCTATCCACAATGCTCCTATCACAATTCTGACTCATCTGGACATACTCAGTTGTTTTTGTAACTGTATCTTGCTAAGCATAAGCTACTTGTCTTCACTCTCAAGACTGTTCCTAGCTAAAAACACCAGCCCTTTTATCATCTGACACTCAGTACAATGGGTTCTGCAATAATCTTGTAACAATGGGCTAGAGTCTGCTTCTCTTTTTCACATGCAACAGTACATTACTCTTGGAGCAACCTTTTTGGTTTCACTGGGCACATGTGAGAGATTGCAGACAGCCCAGTCTGCATCTGTCAGGTAGGAAGATCTGCTCTAAATTATTATTATTATATAATAAATAATCTCCAGATGAAATAATTGGATCGATGTCAAAATCAGTATCCTTTGAAACAGTCAAGTAACAAGAACAGATGTATCAGCATGTTAGCATGAGTTAGAAATAAAGTAAATAGATGCCTGTGCATGAATGCCCTGACTGTTTTAACATCCATCAGCTCATGGTTTTTAAGAACCAGGGTAAGAAAACTGTGAATAATTAGCATAATGAAATAAACTCAAATGCGATCAGAACTATAATACTGCACCATTAGCAAGTTTAGAAAGTTTTCAGAGACAGTTATAGACAGATTTAAAAGTGCCTTGCTCAACCAATAAGCTGATTTATTACTCTTTGATCTTTCAGTACCCAGGGCTGCCCTCTTTGCAGTTAGTAGCAGTCATTCTTGGTAAAGATGAAATTGTTTTAGAATAAGCATTACTGGAGACTTAATTAAATATCCTTAAATAGACTAGAAATAGCTCTTGTGGTCACAAAGAAACATGCAGTCACAGAGAGATGACTTGACATTTTCACTGACCAAAACAGCTCCTTTCAAGTCCAAGATTTAGACTTTCCTAGAATACAGTTGAGATTTATTGCCAGGATGAAGAATAGTACTTCTCTGTTTGGTTTGTCTATTTGTCTAGTGTGTCTTTCCTAAGAGGTCTTTCTCTGTGTGTATTATGCTTTATCAGAAAGTTAGCAGTTGACTGCTTTGGAGTGAGTAATAACTAAAAACTTGGAGATTAATATAGTTTACTTTTAAAATGCTACAGGGTGAAAAACAATGTTTTATGTAGACTCTGATGTAAAAAAGTATATCTAAAACTCTGAAAGTTGCATAAATAGGTAGTTTCCTGCTTTTTCTTATCTTTCCCTAGGAATAGATTCCTGATTTCAATTTCTTTAGAAGTGTACTCATATCAAAGTGCCTTTCTAAGCTTTTTGGAAAATATTCTTTCTGTATGAATGTGACATGCTTTTAATGGAAGTGATAGCAAATGGCTGAATTTTATAATGTTCCAGATAAAACATTTTTGTCTACACACGAGGTAGGTCCATGCTCCCCCTTTAGTTTTTTTGAAGTGTGGGGTCCTCCTCCTCCCCCGCCCCTGCAACCCCAGGAGGTGCATTCCCCAAAATGGACATTGGGTCAGAAAGTGGCCCTCCTGATGGCAGTGGAAGCACCGGTGCCTACATGGGAACTGCCTTGGAGCTGAGTTCCTGGGAGGAGCGGCAGCTGGGGTGACCACTTTGTCTCGAGGCTTCTTTGGTGTCTCTTCTGCCACGAGCTGTGATTTCTGTGTGCATTCCTCCATTATTTGGTTGAGGGTTGGTGGTGCTGAGATAAGCAAGGCTAGGATGATTCTTTTGCAAACTTCATTTGCATTCATGGAGACGATTTCCAGGACAAGCTGGTCCTGGAGTTCCGGCCCCTCCACATGCTTCTCCACAGCTTCCCTCACACAGTCCACAAAGTCTATAAAAGGCTCAGCATCAGATTGTTTAATTGCTGCATATGATGGCATTGGCTCCTTGGTGGGCATGGCCAAGAACACACGCTCTGCTGCATCCCTGGTCATGTCCAGCACTGCTCTTGGAATTCCCCTAGCCTGCAGCAGCGCTTCACTCCAGTCTCCCTCACCAATAAGGTGGTTTAAAGTGATTGGTTCCTCTGCAAAGTCAAGGCTATATGGGCCCTCCAAGATACCCGGGAGGAGATCCCCTGCCAATCTCTTCCACTTTCTTTCCCATAATTTGTATTCTGATGGGCTGAGTAGACAAGTAAATGGTGCTTAAGGTCTGCAGGGACCAACGTTTTTGATGTAAAAGTTGCTCATAAAATGCTCCTGAAAAAAGGACTTTTGGGGTCAAAATCTCTTTGACTCTTGCAGAGCTCTTCTATAGCCTCATAGGAGAGAGGCTCCCATCTAGGGTTTCCACCCCCCAGGCTATAGGAGACCAGAGCTAAGAACGGCTGAATTATTACACGAGCCCGTTCCCGCTGCCCCCGGCCCCCTCAGGACCGTGGGAACCTGAAGGTGGGGCACGGGAAACAGGAGGAGGAAGGCCCAAACCTGGAGGCTGAGGGGCAGAGCCAACAGAGACCTCCATGGACTGAGGGGCAGGGCCGATGGTGGGGCCGTGGGAAACTGAGGAGGACCGAAGGGAATGCCGGAAGGAGGAGGAACAGAAGGAGGAGGAGTGACACAATTTCCAGAAGAGGCTGCAGATACGTCAGCAGGGAAAGAGGAGGGATTTGAGGCAACAGTGGGAAAGGGAACAAAGGGGTTGGGAGAGGGAGAAGCGCCTACCACCATTTCATGTTGGTTCCGTGGCGGTGACTCTCCTGGGACAAAGGAAAGGATTTAGGGGAGCAGAACTACATTGGGCTGTGCCAAAACCGGGATCTATAACTGGGAAAAAGGGATTGGGATGAGGGTTAAGGATAAAGTCCCTGGCAGCGTGACCAGTGCCATCAGGGCAAGGGTACCAGGGGGACTCAGGGGAGCCAGGAGCACGGTCCACGTTCTGCAAGTGGTGGGCTGCCTTCCCCCGTCCACCCAATTTAGGGGAAAATAGGAATGTGGGAGGGGGTCCTGGGAACAGTCCACCTGGGATGCCCTGGGAGACCACTTCTGGGTAATTTCCCGCCTCCCCCGATGCCAATCATTTGTTATCCCTGTTCATGTCCATCATCATTTGAGCTATCCCTTTGTTCTAGAATGTTCCTTATTCTTTGTGCTTTTATTGGTTCCCTATTGTTAGCCACCCCTTCTCCTTGTCCCTATCGGTTCTCACCCTGTCGGTCATCCCTACTCCTCCCCTGTACCTGTCCATTATTGGCTGATATGTACCCTGACCCTCCGATCCCGTTGCTGTTATATACCTTACCCTGCCCTCGGGACCGCACGCTCAGAGTCTGCTCCCTTCCTGAGTTGTTGTCTCCCCGCACCTCCGGCTTATCTTCCCCTCAATAAAACCCTCTGGAAACTACAGCAGCCTGAGCGTCATCCCGCCTCGGTGGAAGCCTCGCTATAGCTATCCGGCTCCAGCAGACCCGACCCTCTGCGGCGTTCCCAGTGGGACCCAGGTCCTGGACGCCACATAGGAAGGCAGAGCTAGGTGGGGAAAGGAGTGTAGGAAAAATTGGGGATTTGTCTGCTGACTGCTCTTCAGCCCCCCATCCAAGTCTCATGCACCTTCTTTTTTAACCACTTCCCAAACCAGCACAAGCAGCTTCATGAAGCTGTCCCTTTACGGAGGGGTCTCCACGTTTAATTCCCTCTGTTAATCTCACACCAACTCCCTTACAATAATCCTTTTTTTTAACATTCTCTGCCAAGAGTCTTGGGAAGGCAAAGAACAACCATTGAATGAATTTTTTAACCAAACATTTAGGAATAACATCACCCCCTCCCTTAGGAATCCCTTAACTTGGATATATGCCACCAGACAACTTACCCAACTGATGACTTTCGGAAATCAAGCTTTGGCAAGGGTCCTCCTCTCGAAGACGGCTCCCCATAGCAATCGTGAGGAGTTACATCCTCATCCCTCGTGGGCACAAGCAGGACAAAAATCTGCGTGCTCACTCAAGGGTGTTCGTGCTTCCACTGACTGAGTACACATAGTCGGGCGAGGGGCAGTTCCACGCAGAGGCAGTGGCGTTCGTCGCGGCTACGGCGGTGGCTGGCAGGCGGGCGGCCGGCGTGATCGGGCGGCGGCGGTGGCCACACAGTCTGGCGGTGCCAATCAGGAGCCTGATGCGCATCTTGGGCGCAGGCGGCGCGGTCCCGGACTGCGGCTGCCACGTGCGGGCATCGTGGTCCCAGCACGCGGCGCGGCGGCGCAGCTTCTGCGTGTCCCTCTGCAGCTATTTTCCTTTCCGACAGTGGAGCACCAACTGCGGTGGTTACCTGCCACGGCCCCGGGCAGGTGGAAGGGTCTGGCCAGCACAACCCATGTGAGGCCGCGTGGCCACCCTGTGAGTGGGCACCTCAGGGGAGAATCGTCTGCCCCCTGATGGTGCTAAGAGCTGCTCGTAGGTGTGCAGCTTGGGTAACTGCACCCTGAGAGGAGGTGAAGAGATGAGAGAGTACACTTGTATGCTAGCCCAAAGAGTCCTTTATTTCCCCAGGTGGGGCAAGAAGAAGTGCCCTGGGTGAGTGCAGTAACAAATGCCAAAGAAATCAAAGATTACAGCAACTTAAATAGGGGGTGGGCAGACAGGGGTGTAAACCTGTCTTGCCCAATGAGGATAAAACAGAGAGGGATACAACAACCTATGATAATGTAGCAGGGGTAGGTACAAGGTCAGAGGACAAAAAGAAAAGCTAAACTGGAGTGATTGATACAAAACTTTCTGGAAGAAACTGGGGGTGGCTACAGGATTGACAGACAAAAGGGTACAAACAAACTCGTATTGATGGAACCAAATAAGGAGGAAACAGGGAGAGGTGAGAAGACTGACAGATAACTAGGGAGCCAAGTGGTGGGAACTTTTGGGGTAAACAACTTGGGTCAAACCAACTGTAAGAGGACAAATAGGGGAGCATAAGGCTAACTAGCATTGATAAAACCAACAGACTAAATCAACCCACACCACAACACAGTGCCTTTTCCTAAAAGCTTGTGTAACAGTGAAGTCACCAGATCACAGAATAGGTAAGGTTGGAAAGCACTACAGTGGGTCATCTGGTCCAACTTCCCTGCTCAAGCAGGGTCATTCTAGAGAATATTGTACAGGATTGCATTGAGATAGTTTTTTAATATCTCCAGTGAGGGACATCAATCGGTATAGATTAAGTTTTATTATTATGTCATGCACTGTTCTGTATATTAGGGAGAAATGATGAGGAGGTGCTGTTTACAAAAGTGTATATATGTGAAAGACATAAATTTGGGGTTTTGTCAGATGAAGTTCTTAGATATCCAGTACAGTGATGTTATAAATGAAAATTTGTCCAGCCAAATTAAAATGAAAAAATAAAATATTTATTTTGCAATCAAATTCTATCTAGCCAGTCAGAAGGAAAGAACAGTGCTGAGCCCGGGGTCGGCCCTCGGTTTGCAACAAAGTCATCCTCAACCGAGGTTTTCCTCTATGCCCACACACCTCCATCCTGGCACAAGCGGTTTTTATAGGGAAAATTCTGCCTGAGGCCAAGATTTTGGTCAGTCTTTTCTTCTATTCAGAGTCCATAAGTTAATAAGATTTTCTTTTTTGGTCATGAGGAAGAACAATTCAGTGTCCTGGAGTTGTTGAATCCCTTGATGAAATTTACGGGAACTCTGCAATCACATGTATCTGCCCGAGGATTTCCATGAGATCCATCCCGGGTCGGGCCGTTCATGACCCAATGATCAGCTCCTGGGTTCCTGTATTCTTTTACTTGTAAATTGGGTTTCAACATACACCAGGTTTCGCCTGCGAGGGTGGGGGGGACTCCTAATACAAATGTGTATACTCCAACAAACATTCAATATCACATATATCATACTAGAGATGGCGTGAATTATATCTACTACACATAACAGTGACATCCATTCTGGTATGAGTTAATCTTCACAGAACTGATCCAAGTGGTAGAGAAATAATGATTTTCTAAAGCAGCAGATCATATTAGCATCTGCAGGGAAAGTCTGTGTTCCTACCACATTCTTCATGCGGAGCTTTATGCCACAAGGGTTCCTCTGCAAGTGTGAAGTGCAGTAGTCTCATCTTTATTTTCTGTTTCTGCCTGACCCAGAGGCTTATTCTGACATTGTACTTTCATGTGAAGATGGGGATATAACAAGGTGTTTTAAAATTTAATTTCCAGTTTTCTTTTCCTTACTAAATCTAAGTCTGGACATCTCCTTTAAAAGTGTGAGCTTGCTTTCATGCTATTGCTGAAAATAGGCACCCTAGTGAGATACAGCTGGCAGAAAACCAAATCAGTTTAAAGCAATGAGTTTAAAACTGAAGTAGGTGCAACAGGGAGTCCTCCTGCAAGTCTGTGGTTTTGTTACTACCTCTCTTATTTTTGAAAATGCTTTTCTCTGTACTGTTTATTTGGTAAAGATATAAAAGGGGATGTGGAACAACTGAATGTGATGACACTGCTCCTGCATGCTCAAGGGTGACCATAGTGAACACGCATAGTCCTGGCTAAGATTTTCCCTCCCATCTTTAAACTGAAATGAACCCTACAGGACTGAGCTGGCTCCAGAGAGGATTTGAGCAAAGCACCAGAATTTACTGGAGCCTACAATTTACAGAGTAAACCAGTTGTAAAGAATATCAGAATAGTGCTCTGCTTCTCTACATTTACAGGAATTTGCAAGAAAATCACGGAGAGGTATGATTTGTTTTCTTATTTTGTGGCACCTCTAAATTTATCAGCTTTATGTAAGCATAATACTCAGATAGGTAGTAATAAAGCATTAGATTCCTACAGTAGCATTCTTTTAAGTTGCAGACAAAGGGATGTGATTTTTCTTCATAATCTTCTGATAAGATTCCAAATATTCTGATAAGGTCCCAAATTATTTCTTCTTGTCCCACAAGTGAAACTAGTAGCCTGGGGGAGATGCCAAGAACTTAAAAGCTATTTCAGTGTTTTGGCTTGTACACCTGAAGGCTTTGTGAAGTAAGTATTTCTAATATTCCCATCATCTTTCTACTCACGCACAAGGCGTTCTCCTCATATTCTCATCCACTCAAACATTACATGGTGTCTAGAAATCACAGAGTCAGTCCAGCACAGCTACTCCAAAACAAGCAGTCCTATCATGAGTAAATGACCTTCTCTTTTCTATTGTTGTCAGTGCCCAAGGCCAGGAAATAAAAGGTTTTAATCTATTCTGAAATGAGGGTTGCTGGTGTGCTTCTGCTGGGCTGTGACAAGCAAAAATAAACAGGCTTCTGGGTATAATAGTCAGGACTGTCATGCACTTAATTAGTGCTATATGAGCTCTAGCTGGCCTTACACACTATTTACATTGCATTTTTGGTACCCATTTAGAATCAGGACACCGTGCTGTAGATCTTTTATTCCAGTTTAATGGTGGGTTTTTTCTAAAGAGCTAACTAAGATCTGTGGCAAAAAAAAAAAAAAAAAAAAAAAAAAAATCAAGTTTTACAGATCCTGCAAGGTACTGAGGGCTTTTAGTTCTTGCCTCAGAAGGCATACATTGGGTACAACTTCAATTAAAATCCCACATAGGTAGTCAGCTATCAGTCTGTCTTTTCAGTGTACCACTTATCCTTCCTGCTCCCGTCTCACTTTTCATAGCTGTTGTGAGTCTGTTTGTATTTAGCATGGTGGCCCACCTACTCTTCTTGTCACATGTAATTAGTATCACAGCATCCACAGGAATGAATGACATTTTGGAGCTGATAGCACAGACTGCTTCCCTCATCAGGATCATACAATATTGCTGGTCAAATACTTCACCCATTTCTTGCCTACCCTTTTCCAAGGTTGGGGGCTCCATGTGAAAGGTGTGCCAGCTGAACTGGGCACAGAGGTCATTTCAGATGTGGTAGAGAATGGCCTAAGCTGCTAATATGTATTTGTGGGGTTTCTTCCTCCCCAGAGTGACTCGTGCTGGGGCACACTATATATAACCAGTGTCACACCCCTCACTGCATGTGAGTATGGTAAAACCAAGCCTTTAGATCTGTCAGATAAAAGAGAATTTGAAACCTTTAGCCAGCAGCAAACTATGCTGTCACAGTCATTAGTCGAAAAAGCATGGGAAACACATTAGAGATTGTTATGAAAGTATATTCTGTCTAATCACAGCTACAGGCAGTGTCTTTCTGAAGCAAGAAATAAATCATCAGACTGAAGGTCCTATTTAACAGCAGAAAGTAAGGATTTTATATGCTGTTTACCTTCAAAGAGATGGTAAACTTTTTTTCATTATTATAATTGTTCTAATGAGTGAAGCGTTCCATTATTAAGTCCATGATATTTAGCCCACATCCCAAAGGCAAATACTGCTTCTACAACTGGAACATCTCAAAATTGTAAGCAGCAAGGTATCATTATTTTGCAGGGAGGTTTGTTTTGTTTGAGAAGACCAAAGAACCTGTCATGTGTATAACACTGGACAAAGATAATTGTAGCCAGTGTCACAATCTGTCCTTGTGTGCTGGCCTGAAGAGTGTGAGTCCATTGTGACTGAAACAAGGTGAATCCTATCCAGTCCTTAGTTCCCTCCTTTGATCAAGGCTTCTGCTCCTCAGTTTCTTGTTTTGCAGGTACAGCCTCCGTATGTGGCACTTGGAAGCAGAGGTATTTGGTATCCCATAGGCTGCTTAGGCTTTCTGCCACCTGTGCCACACCTGTGCTACACCTATGCCACAGTCTACTGCAATCTGTAACAAATGAAGTCCTTACTGGACAGTGAGTTCAGATACCTGGAGCACAAGAAGCTCCCGAATACAGTTTAATTGCCTTGATATTATTCACTACAGCCCTCCCAGTAAGCTTGCTTCTGATATCAGAACATCTCTTTGTTCACAAAATTAGCCTCCATTACTCTTTAAATTGGTTGGTCTGTCTTTTCATTACTACAGCACATCATGGAATTTCAGAAACAAATAAAAAAAAAAATTAGAGAGACCCCCATTCAAAGTCAGTGATATTATGAGCAGAACCTCCCCGCCCCGTTCCAGAAAGCAAGATGTATTAATCTTAGTGGCTTGTCATAGCTCATTAAACAAAATCAAAAGTAATCAATATACCACAATTTCTTAATTTCCAGCTGTGATAATCTGAAGTTGTGTCTTTGACATATGGGCTCCATTTCTCTTTGGAGATTCTGCTTGAGCTTGTAGCCTTCATTTTAGCAGAGATTTAACACCTTGGGTCCCAGATATGCACACTGATTTGTTTCTACCAAGAAAATAGCATTCACTATTATTTATGAATGGGAAAATGTAGACAGAATTGCATCTATAGCATATGACATAATGGGGACTTTAATCTTGGGAGAGCCTCCTAAATGCAACATTAGAGAACAATGCATCATTGAAAAAGATGACTGTTGTCTGTGGTCATTGGCCCTTTTGTGATTTAGGTCTGGTTGTTTACATGGAACTATAAATTTTTTTTCTTTAGTTGTGGACTATTGCTTTAAAAATGTGCATGCAATGACATTTCTGCTTTTATAAACTATCTGCCCAATCACAAACACTCTAAATGTTATAAAAACCAATGCCTTTATTTTTGTCTTTTCTGAAGGGCAATCTCTTGTATGGCTGGAAAGCCATAGCCATCTGACAGTCTGGTGGCAGAAATTGACTTCAGATGAGGAATGCTCTTTATTCAGTGACCGACAGTAATTTATGGTAAAAAGGAAGTGTTTCACTTTTTGCTCTAGAAATTTGTGGTTTAGGATTGCTGTTTAGGTTTCTGGCATGGAAAGATGTTGCTGTTCTTTACGAAATAAACCAATACTACAGTAAAATAAAAATTTTAATATCCCTGCAGCTTCACTGTGGTCCCTTTTTCTGTCAGCTCTTCTGAAAAGTAAAGAGATTTCATCAGCACAACCAAGTGTAAAGTTTAGCAATTCCCTTTTAACAGTGTACCTTATGTAATGAACTTTCTATTTGTCAGCTTTTCTAAAAATACCCTCGTGGAATTCAACTGTAGTATTTCACCTAGCCTTACTTTGAGAGCTGATGTCTCGAAATTACTTGACATAACATCCTGTCCCTCTCCCATGTCTTTCGGGTTAACATTATTGATGGGAGATGCTCACAGGAAAGCGCTCAAGGCTGAGTGCATCTGGGGCACAGATGGAGGAGCTCCGCGGGCGCAGGGACACGGAGCGAGCTCTGCACTAGGTGGAGCTGCTGGGAGGAACTGCAGCCTCCTCCGGGAATCAGCGCGCTTACTGCCATCACCTTTGAAATAAGAAGGGTTCGAACAGGCTTGAAAATGTAGAGAATTGATTGCCTAGATTATTAGCTTTTTAATGGCCTCTTGTGAAAAATGAGACAAATGCTGTGCAAAGTGACTTATTTGTACTAATGGGTTGCATGGGCATCGTCTGCTGTTACTGAGAGGCTGAAACCCATAGTAATATGCCCCTGTGTCTTGGCTAGATTTTCTGTTTTTCCAGGATGTATTATGCAAGGATATTGTGGATCCTAAATTCTAAACTTAGAAGCCTAATTACAGCATCTTCTTTTGAGAAATTTTTTCATACTTTCCAAATTTGATTGCTTTCAGCTATTCATCAAAGTATACAGTGAGGGGCATAAGTAAAAATTCATAGGGATGCTGAGTACCCTCTCTTTTGACTGACCTTAGTTCAAATTATTATTAATTCTGAAGACTGAGGTTCTTTTATTTAGGTGCCTCATGATATAGTTTGCTACAAATGTCATCATCCAAGTCTGAAAACTGTGGCCATAATCACTTAGGTCCTGAGAGATGACCCCTCTAATTTTAATAGGCGAGGAAGTGGCTTGAGTTATCTTGATACTTTCCAGATAACGTTTAGACAAAGAATGTCTGCATTATTCTTTTTCAGTCTGAAATCGGCAGATCTAGTACTAGAGAGGAAGCCTGGAAAACAATGACCTCCTTGTCAGGGACTCTGGTTTTGGTTGGGAATGGTCACTTGGCCTGTTCTGTTAATAAGCCCCAGAAACCTTCTGAATTAGGAAGAGCAAAGGATGTTAGTTTAGAAGGTCAGAGGATTAACAATAGAAAAAGCAGTTGTACTCAAGGTCATTTTCTGAGCAAAGTTTAGTAGGACAAAACAAAGCTGGGAGAAGAATTGATAGGAGTTAGAACACCTATTACTTATGTATTTCTAGACCTCATCTTCTCATAGAATAAATTGTCATGTCTTCCTTGAAATTAGTACAGTTATAGCTGTTTGTATTGGTGAGGAGTAGCTCAAATGCTTAGACATATTATCGCTTTGAAATAAGCTAATGAAAAGCCTTTCAAAGACATTTGGAATTTTAAATTGAGTTAATGGATAAGATCCTTGTTTCCTGGTTCTAATTTATGTGGAATGCTAAATACTCTGTTTTGTTAGGAAAGAGAAAATGAAGTTTCTTCATCTTCTTTTGGTCTGCCAGATGTAGTGGAAAGCTTTTGAATTTAGCACATACACAAAGGTCAGGGCACCAGAGTAAAACCTCCGGTTGTGCAAATGGCATGGCCTCTATAGCTTCAGGACATGGCCCTGTTGGGAGTTCAGTCCAGACCTAAATGAGCATATATTCCTTTGAATTCACTCATTCTTCTTCTGGACATTTGGAAAAAATACCATGGTCCTCTATCCCTGGAGACGAAGGTCCTTTAAGAATCGCTAATGACCACACATCAGCTCAGTCCATCTGCCTGACTAAGTCAATCTTAACAGACTTGCATTGTCTTCAGAGAGCTGACACCGTTTGATTACTTTTCTATTGACAGCTACGGCTTTATTAATGCCTTTTGTTCAAGAAAAGAAGAATTGCTGGGTTCCTGAAAGCCTCTATGAAAATCCCTGGTACAAAATGTCGTGGTAACCCCTTAATGAAAAAGAGACAACTTTTCTGCGTGAGTAATTATAGAGAGCATTTCCAATTTAACAACTTCAGCAATGTCACAGCCTGAAATAGCAAAGCAAGGTTGTGACAGAGAGCACTGCTCTCACTTTTCTAGTATTGTTCAGATTTTTGTAGTGACCACATGGGAAAACTAAAAGAGATGGTTCAAATAAAAGGTTGGGTTTTAAGACCTGCTTTTTCAACACCTCTGCCCTTTGTCTGACTGAAGCGCACATTTGGAGACGTCAAATAAATACATCTTATGAGTTAGTTCCTTAAAAGCCTCTGATAGGGGAACAGGAACTTTTCTCCTGACTGTTGGATGTACCGATGAAGGACCCTTTGGCTTGGAGCCGGCTTGATTTTATCTCCGAGAGATTTATGTAGACTAGTGTATCCCAGCCTCAGGAGGCTAGGAAGCTCCTACCTCAGATCCTCTACTCTCCTGGCTTAGTCCTTGTCTTAGGCTGCCTGTGAGCTGGTGCAGTAACTCTACTGCTTAAAGAGATATTTGTTATCTTGTCTGAAGTGAAGGTATTGTGCTGAAGAGGAACACTCCCAAAATTAGTCGAATCAGTCTGAATAGCTTCCTTCAGCTAAAGAAAAGGAAAGTTGAGGAAAGAGACAACAACGCTAATGGCTTATTTGCTAGTTTGTGAAAAAAACTATTGGGACTTTCCATGACCTTCATCATTCAGAGGGCCATCCTTGACTAAGAGTTCCACAAAAAAATCCATTAAAACATGTGTAATGTTCTTCAGAGAGGATGACTTTCACCTCAGGCCATGAATTCAAATAAATCCTTGGTTTCCTTTTTTTTTTCTGAATTACATTGTTTTGGCCAATAAAACAGAAAGCTCTGTCTAATCATGTGAATAGTCTTTTTTCTTTCCTGTTCATACAATACTGTATTTTAAAATTGGCAGATTGTTAATGTTGCTTCTAAGCTGTCATTTTCTGCCATGTTGCTTTGTCTGAACCAGAGGGGCTTGGGGATTGATGACTCCCTTTCAGCTGCCAAGCCACAGGCAGAATCTGACTTTCAAGAGGCAGGAATCGCTCAAGGCAGCTGGTGGTAGCTGGGCAATTTGGACAGAAGGTAATGTCACTTACATTCCTCCCACTCTCAGTCAATGACCAAATTTGTTACGTTACAAATGCTCAAATGTATGCTAGAAGGTCCAGCTACTGAAAATCTATATTGGATGTTGGTTATTCAGTATGGCCCTTCTTCAAAATGATTTAACAGTTTGTAAGTCGTTTTCCAAAGCAGTGTTCTAAACTAATTTATATTACAGACAGAACATTAGTCTGAGATGGAGTAATCTTAATTTTCCTCTTTCCTGATGTTTGTAGCTTTTTTCTGGTACTGGCCCAGGAAAACACACCCATGAGCACCCTTAAAGCACAATTCATGATGATTGTGTTACTACATTGCTACTATGCATTGCTGGATCAGGATCAAGTTGCTCAGCAGTCTGCAGAATTAATGCCCAAGTAAAATGACAGTCAAACTCTCTTTGTTTTCAGAGTCAGAGAAGAAAATTTTACTTTAGTTAAGGAAACAATTCTCGATTTTATTGTATCCTTGTAGCACATCAGAAGATAGAGCAGGTGGCCAGCTTAAAGCCTGATCATGGGAAAGAACACAGATTAACTAGTCCCCCATGAAAGGGAATATTACAGTGAAGGAGTTAAGATAATTTATCTATTTTCCTTACTGATCATAAAACTGGCAAAAACTTTACTGTTTGGACCTAACAATGCAAGAATTCAGTTACTTTCCTATTAGTTAGGTCTCAAAAACCAAAAGGATAGCTTGGCATTGGAAATCCCTCTAGCATTTCAGCTTGGGAATAGTCAGTATTCTTTCAACTTAATAAGGATGCAGTAGAATATATGGTGCAACACTGCAGAAATGCTGTTGATGTTGCACACATCATATGACATTTCACTGATTGTCATGCTAGAGGCCCGTTGTAAATTAATTTCGCAGATAAATTTATGATGGCAATTTGCCTTCCAGTTATACAATTTATTCATGTCAGAAGTAACTTATTACATTGTCCCTTAAGCCAATATTTTCTCTTTTTTTTCTTCCTAGGGAACCACCTTAGTAAATAAAACCTATTGTTTACACTGAGCCTTGTGTGACTTCACAGTGGTCAGTCAATAACCTCAAGGGGATAGTTTTGGTCACATTACTGGTCACTTATTTGTATAGATGATGGAGTACCCTGGTCCCATCTGTACCTATATTACTTTCCTTTGTCTTGGAGGTACTGTTAGAAAGATTAATTAGGTACATCTGTAGGAAAGGATCAGCCTTAAGGGATTCAAGTAAATAAAACAAATGCCAAGGGGAAAAAGTGCTGAGGGACATGTTTTGAAAATCAAACTGTTTTTCATAACATTAATGGGAAAACTACATACAGAAGAAGATTGAAAGAAAAGTAAAACTGTCATTTAGTCTAAGTTATTTCAGCATGACCTGATAAACATCTCCTATTGCTGCTGTGGTAGGAAAAAGCATCTTTGAAGTGGACTAAAGTAAAAGTCCAAGGGCAACATTCTCAGCTAAATACAAATCAGTATAACTTTCTGATCTTCACTTTATAACAGTAGACACTTGAGTCATGTCTGCCAGAGTGATGTTATTTCTGTCCTTCATTTGAGTGATCCAATATGCAGTGAACTGATCCTAATTCACATTCTGTCTTAATTTTTTTATTTTAGTGGTGCTATATACCTTATGGGTCTTACATCACACCTCTGTTTTCCTTTCCTTTAAGCTTCTTTCCATATTTTCTTTTTTATCTTTCCTTCCCTCTCCTTCAAATAGTTCAGCATGCAAATGAGTCTTGTAGCATTGAGCTAACTGATATGATCACAGCTTGTAAAATAGAAGCTCAGCTCTTACTGACTTTTGTATCATTTATAGTTTATACATAATTAATTGGTGTAACTAGTGCATAAACCATGTGAAATTTGTTACCATTTAAGTTACTCCTCACTCTGTTGCCTTATCAACCTAAGTGGGGATTTGTGTTGTACCATGCAATGGGATTACAATCCACAACGTTTTCATGAAACACTAAATGGAAAAACAGAAAGATAATTTTTCTCACTGAGCTTTGGCTGTCTTAAAGGACATAAATACTAGAGATGTTTTACTTTTAAACTTTTGTTGGAGCAAAGTTATGTTCCTTTTGACTTTGGAGTTTAACTTCTAAATTAATTAGTAAAGCCAGAGAAACATGAAGGCTTATTTTTGAGAACAAGAGGAAAGCTATAAATTATTTAAAAGAAAAGAGAAGCAGCATGCTGAAAGGATACAAAAAGAAGTGTAACTTAAAGATTAAGGGGGAAATGACTGTTAGTGATCAGTTCAACTACTGTGTGTACATGAAGAACTCTGGGTGAGACGAAAGTCATTGACTCTGGAAATGCACATGCTTGTCTCCTGCCCATGCTGGCAAGAGTGGACCCTCACTCTCAGAGGGGAGCAATTCCTTCTGGAGTTGAACTTTGAAGTCTAATTCTGAATAGTTGCTAAGTCTGCATTACACAGTGCTGGAAAGAAACTGCCTCTCTGTATGAATAAGGTCTGAATCTTTGCCACAGAGAGGCAGTTAGACACTCTAGATTGTAACTGGGTTTTTGTTTTAGAAGCTGTATTGTGTAGGTAGAACAGTGCCTCATGGTATTTAAGTAAGATTAAAACGTAAATAAAATGTAATCTAAGATCTCTATATTTAGGATAAATAGCTCAATGTGCTGCTATTGCAGAATAGAGCCTTAATTGACTGAAGGTACTTCTTCCTTCCAGCCTGATGCACTTTCTAGATGAAGGGTATTTTGAAGGCTTCCTCTTGGTCTTCATGGAATAGGTCAATGGCCACAGTGCAGCACCTAGAACACGCATCCTACATCCTAGAGACATTCAGGTCACATCTGCTTGAATAATTCTTGTTTGTATCAGCAGGTCAGCAAACAAAAGACCTTAAATGATCCTTTAAAGAAGAAACTGTCTTCCCTTAAAATCTTCTGAGCTGATTTATTTTCTCATGTAGAGATAGGAGTTCCCATCTGGTTTATGCTGCTCATGCTCATTGTCATAGGTAGCTAAGGACTTTGTCCTGCAAAGATTGAGCTAAAACACTTCCACTGGGCTCTAGGTATATGCATTCTGCAGGATTCTGGAAGCAAAGCAGGCAGCATGTTTTCAGTTGTGCATTTGGGAAGCTGAAACTGAGGGTCTGAGCAGGGTTTTTCTTCAGTGTTTCATACAATATACAGGCTTGGTATGTCTTTGTTGGGCCTGCAGCCTTACATTTGAAAATCTTAAACCTATTTGCAATAGGAAATTGTGCATCTTTTTTTTTCAAATGTGCTTTTCTTTGAGGCGATTTGAAATTTTAAATGAAGTATTTCAGATGGAAATTAATTTATTGTCATTTACTAAAACAACTGAAGGATACTTCATGCTCTGGTTCTTGTTTTGGGTTTGTATTGCTCTGTTTCTTTTTTTAGAGAAACCCTGTTATTGAAAACATATATTCCTCTCCAGGAAATATTCATTTCCTGGAAGAAAACCAGATTTTTAATCAAAATATTTCCATTAAAGAGCTATGCCAGGTCTCCAGGGTGTTCTTCTGGAAAGGCAGAAACAAAAATCAGTAGAAAAAGAGTGACAATCAACAGACAAGTATTTGGTTCTGCTCTGTGGTTCTTATTCAGGTGAAGTTCTTCCTGGAATAAAAAATGAGAGCAAATTTCAGCATATATAGAATCCTGTCTAACATACTAAAGTAACTCCCAGAACTATTCATTTTCCAGGAAGTAAACACATTTTATACATAACTCAAGTAACCTACATGTTCATTTTACAGAATCTAACAAGTGAAGAATGATTGCAAATGTACCATGAAGTTGGTTCAGTAAAGCTTTTCCTATAATTAAAATACATCTGGCTCTGTTCTGAGTGGGAAATCACAGGCCTCTGAATGTTTTTACTGTTTCCTTATGTACAACAGCAGCAGAAAAACTCCATATGCCTTAACCTGTCAAATTCTGTTCCACCTTATCATGTGGATTAATCAGCTGCAATAACGAACTTTAATCTAGCATCTTTGACCTGAAACTGAGGGATTCAAAGCAAAGACAATGGAAAAGGTTATGGAAAGTATGAAGAGCTCAGAACAGCAGTCTAATCTTCAGCACACTGGTGCTAATTTAAGTAAGTGTGAAATAGCTTGCTGTGTTTCTCCACAAAAGCTTGTGACTGCCACGGGCACTGTTCTTCCTGATGCCAGTTCTGCACCTACATCTTCCTGCTTCCAACGGTGCCAGAGAGCACTGGGAATGCTTGGTTATGGTGGGGAATGCTTTAGGTGCTGTGTATCTCTTTGTCCTTCACCCTTCTCAAAGGAGACTCAGCTCAGGGCAGTGACAGCTTCCTTACAACAGTTCCCTATCCTGGAAAGTGTTCTGCTCCCTGCCATCCCTTGGAGCCGCTGACTGTCCCAGTGAGCAGTGCTGGGGGTAGGTTGGCAGCTGGGTGGCCCGTGCATGCGGGGGCTTAGGGTGAGGTGTGATGGGCTGCTGTGCCTCGGCCCTGCCATGGTGGGGTCAGCCCAGCGCGAGCCTGGAGAGATTGGTGCCTGGTTGGATAGCTCTCTGCCTTCCTTGCCTGCCTCTGGAGCCTCACTGTCCACCTCATTTGTGGGACAAGTGACAATCAGGCTCACATGATGGATGGATGGATGGATGGATGGATGGATGGATGGATGGATGGATGGATGGATGATTGATGGATGGATGGATGGATGATGGATGGATGGATGGATGGATGGATGGATGGATGGATGATGGATGGATGGATGGATGGATGGATGGATGGATGATGGATGGATGGATGGATGGATGGATGATGGATGGATGGATGGATGGATGGATGGATGGATGGATGGATGGATGGATGGATGGATGGATGGATGGCGGACCATGACTGGGAGGGGCTGGCTGGCTGGCGGTGCGATGCTGGCCCGAGGGAAGGGGTGGGGAGCCGGGTGGGTGTGCCCGGCTCTCTCTGCCGCTGCCGCCGCGGTCCGCCCAACTCACAAGGTGCCTGAGCCGGAGAGAGAGCAGCAGCGCCGCGTCCCCTCCGCCCTCCGCAGCGCCCGCCCCGCCATGCCCAACTTCGCAGGCACTTGGAAGATGAGGAGCAGCGAGAATTTCGACGAGCTGCTCAAGGCGCTGGGTGAGTCGCGGGGGAGCCGGGCAGCGGGCTATGTCCCGCGGGAGGGGACACGGGGCGGCAGCTGCAGCTGCGCTCCATTGTCCGGAGTCTCCCGGGAGAGCTCCGTGCGTCGGCCGCGGGCAGGAGAGGCTCCCGCCGGTGCGGGGCACGGCTCAGAGCCCTGCCCGGGGAGGGGCGGTCGAGGCACGGCACGGTCTCGCCTCGCCTGCGAGCCCGGCGGTCCTGCCCGGGGAGCTGGGCTGCCGCTGGCCCGGCGTTCTGCCGCCGGGATCTGCGAGCCCGCGGTGCCGGCCCCGGGCGCCCGCCGAGAGCTCCGAGCGCCCCAGCTGCGCCCTGCGGCTCCGCGCGGGGCCCGGCTCTCGCCCCGCTCCGCGATCTGCGTGGTGCCTGGCGAGGGCAGCCCAGGGCACGGCTGGCGACTTCAAGCTCCGCTTCCTCCCTGCTTCACCCAGGTGTCAATGCCATGCTCAGGAAAGTGGCGGTGGCAGCCGCCTCCAAACCTCATGTGGAGATCCGCCAGGACGGGGACCAGTTCTACATCAAAACTTCCACCACTGTCCGCACCACTGAGATCAACTTCAAAATCGGGGAAAGCTTTGAGGAGGAGACGGTGGATGGACGAAAGTGCAGGGTAGGAGGAGAGCTGGGGCATGTGCATATGTGTGTGGGGTGTATGTGTTACCAAGTTCTTTTTAGATGGGACAAACACATCTGCTGCTCGTGTACGCAGGCAGTGGCATTGCTGTCCTCCACCCTCTTCTTGAAACGCTCTTGAGGGTTCTTGATGGTCACCACTTCCCTTGTCCCTCTTTCAGGACAAAACTGAAATCTCAAGGCAATAGGACATTATGGATCCCGAAAGCAGAATTCGGGTGTCTGGTTTCCAGCTTGGCAGGGTTTACTTCTTCTCATTTTGCTTCCCTCTCCCCTCAGCTCCAGTGAAAGCTCTCCCCAGCTTCTGTCCCTGACACAAACATGGGAAATGGTGGAGCAAGAGAGACCTCAGGAGTCAGGATTTAGTGCACAAATCTGACATAGCTTTTGTCCTAGATTGAATCAGATGAGTTCTCAAGCAGGACCACAGACTGTTAGTTGGTTGGGGCTGAAATCCTCTTTCACACCCATGCCAAGTGCATATGTCCAGTTTACTGATAGATAGCTCTTTAACACTGAAAGACAGGCTTTCAGCAGGTATTATACCAGCCAGAATTACACCATCTCCTTGAGCAGAAGTGCATTAGAGGGCATTCACTGCAGTATTTTGGGCTTGATTCTGTGTATGAGACCCTTTGTAACCACTTCTGAGGCCGTGGAGGGGAATTTACGTCGGCAGCATCTGATACCAGGTTCTTGCTGGTGTAGATATGTCGGATCTGAGATTTGGGGAACTGGGCTGTGGTCATAGCTGCCTTTTGAAAACCATTATTGAAGGCATGGGTTAGTTATGCTTTCTTCAGACAGTTTACTCTCATAATTATAAAGAAGTATATGTAAGTATATATAAAACTCTTGTAAAAGAAGTACAAATAAAGATTCTCAGAAGGTAGTCTCAAATGAGGATTCAGTATTAAAGGTATCCAGTGTTGGTGAAATAATCTACTTTTCAAAATATGATCTCTCCTAAGTCTTGGGTGAGCTTTTGAGACCATTTTTATCACTAAAAATTCAGAACTTACAGTCTTCAGTGCAATTGCTGTCAACATAAATTTATGAAAAAGGAAGCAGATTCTGGGAGTCAGTGAATATTTAGAACATCCACTTGCTCTCTAGGATGAGTTATCATATATTTAACAGTTTGTCCAGGAAATGTTGCAGGCTTTGTTAATTTATCTTGTTCAACAAAAGTGTCTTCATACATAATGCATATACAATAAATGTGACCTGCTGCCTAGAGAAGGATTTATTGCTGCAGATGGAAAAACAATAATTATGGCTGTAAGCTATGAAAGCTGTAAAGAAATGGATTTGTGAAGAAGTAAATTTTTTCCATGTGTTGTGAAATTATTTATAGTCCACTCTCAGGAGTAAGTTCTGCTGCTGTGTGTATATAACCAAGATGTGGCCACAGAGCAGAAACTGACAGATAATAAAATAATACTCCAGAATGTAGTTTGCAGTATCTGGCAAAACTGCTGACTGGTGATAGATTTTGATATACTTTATGGGGTGGAGGGTTTTGTACTGCCAACTAACTTGATCCATTGTCTGTGCAGAAAAAAAGGGCATCATGTATGGTTGTACTTCAAGGCACAGCTTCTAGAACTGCCATTTGAGATGGCTTGTTGGTTTATAAAATCTATTGTTTTGAAAAATATTCAAAAAGTAAACAGCTAAATTTAAATCAAAGTAAAGGGATTTTTCCCTTGGAAAGTCTGGGAACTGTTAACTTGAATTTAGGCATACATATGCACACACACACATATATATGTAGATGTATATAATCACAGACTAGTAAATGTCTCCCCTGTGTAGTTATAAAGTGATTGCTTGAACATTCATTACAGGGCATCCTTCTGCACAGCTGTTCCATTGCACTGTGGAGTAATAGTTCAGTGCTTGAGTGAAAAGCAACAGAGTCAGGGCTTGCCTGTTTGTGAAAGTTTAACAAAATCCTGTCATTTCAGGTTCTTTTATTTTTCAGTGGTTTCATAGTCGTTATTCAAATGCTTTGAAAAATGCCCAAGGGTATTTCAATCTCCAGATTCACAACCTTAAAAAAGTAATGCGACAAACAATTGAATTCTGACAATGTTTTTTAAATTTAGCTGTGATTTATTCTAGTTTGATAGCTCAATATATTTAATACACAGTTAACTTGGCACAGTGCCGTAGAGCAGGAAAGATTGTAAGTGAAAAATACTGTATCATGTATGACTACGACATGATATATACAGTTGTTTATGCTTTTACTCTTAGGGGACTTTGTAGTGATAAATAACATGTCAGATCACATCATATGTGTACAAAGATGCTTGGGAATGCAGACACTACATTAGCATGTTCCTAAATTACACTATCCAACATCAAGCATTTAATGGAAACTGAGTGTCTTTACACTGAAAAAACACATTTGCAATTACTTTGTTACTAATATATTCCTCTTTCCAAAATGCCCCATCACACCTTAATTTTTATTTCACCACTTTCCACTGATTATTTTTTTCCTTTGCCTTTGACTATCTATGTGTTGCTACTTTAGTGGAGCAATTATTCTCACTACTGCTCATTGCTGTCTCTGTATTATGCTGCTGGAGAACATAATTAATATATTTCCTAATGGTTTTCTCGCCTGCAGAGTTTGGCCACCTGGGAGAATGAAAACAAGATCTACTGCAAACAAACTCTTATTGAGGGAGATGGTCCCAAAACATACTGGACTCGAGAATTAGCTAATGATGAGCTGATTTTGGTAAGAAATTTGAACTCCCTCAATATGTGCACCATATTAACAGGTGTTTTTTGTAGTAGTATGAGCTATTATTTTTCTTTACTTAAATCCATCTGG
Source organism: Taeniopygia guttata (assembly GCF_048771995.1). Classification (NCBI taxonomy): domain Eukaryota; kingdom Metazoa; phylum Chordata; class Aves; order Passeriformes; family Estrildidae; genus Taeniopygia; species Taeniopygia guttata. The sequence continues at coordinate 654,581 of NC_133035.1, forward strand.
AAGACTGCCATTTTTATAATCCTCTACCTTACAATTAATACATTGCTTTTTTTCCCTTTTTTTTTTTTTTCTTAAACAGATGTATATATATGCATGTTCTGACTCGCATTCAATTGTTAAAACTTTCACCATACTAGTGCTGGTAGAATAATCACCAGTTGGTCACTTCTGCTCTGTAAATTCACAACATCATCAAATAATTTGCTTGATTTATTGCAGATTTTCTCTGGTGAGATCAAAGCATTTAACCTCATTTCTGGAGAATCTTCTTTTTAGGCATGTGCATAATACTGCTTCTTATCCATGGTCATATGGCATATAGCAGTAAATATATGCATGTTCTGAGTATGCTCTAATCCCTCCTGTTTCTGAAAAATATGTCATTTCCTCCCATATCTCTGCCACCTTGCCCAATTCCCTGATTACCTTCAAGTCAGATTGAGAATTGCCTTCCTGAGTTTCATAGAAATACAGAGATTTGCACATTTGCTGTCAGGCAATATTCCCCCAGTGGTGTGTGAGCTTCCATCTGGCAGCAGTGTGACTCTGGGCATTCTGAGCAGCACCTCTGCAACCACCTGGCCGTGTCCACCCTCAATCATACAGGGTCTGTTTATTCAGATTGTGCTTACTTCTGCCAGAGTTCTCTTTGCTGCATCCTTCCTCAGTAGTCACTCCATATTAATTTGGGTAATGCAGTATCTGCATCTAAGTAAAGACACAGTAGCACAGTTCAGCTCGAGTTCAAGATCATTTTATTGCACATGTTCTAACTAGTGAATTCTGGATAAATAGTTGATTAGGCTGTTACGCCTCATCAGTTTGGACATGGAAGACAGGCTCCTGGAGTGGTGGGTAAGAAAACATCAAAGCAGGGAGGTTTTATTTCTAACTATCAAACTAACTAAACCTATGCACTTTAAAAAACAAACAGCCTTCCCAGTGTTTCTCTAAAGCAGGTAGAGCTCTGTTTTTAAGATTGTATCTGAAACAAAAACAGGACTCAAGCCTAATCAAGCATAAACAAAAATCTTCTAAGGTGTTAATATTATTGCAGACATCTTGGAACTGTTTACCCACATGAGGACATGTGCTGTTAGTGAAATCACACTGGTTTCTAATGAATGAATACTCCAATGCTGCATAATTTCTTTTGATTCAACCACTGGAATTCTTTATATTATCACAAAACTTTAGCAGGCAAAGTACTTTGATCTCTGCTTTGCATCTTTAGATGAAATGCAGTGGACAAAATATTCTCAACTATAACTTTTCCAGCTTTCTAACAATACATTTCTGTAGTGTATTACTTAAGCAACAAGCTGATGAGGCAGCTGTTAAATAAAGTGCACTGCTCCGAGCGAAGCAAGAAAGCCGCTCATAATACAATTGCCTCCTGCTAGCAGCAATGTGAACTTACCCTGCTGGGGAGAAATAATGAACTGTGATAAGAAACCAGAGGGATTAAAAGATTTAAAGCCATCTAACCTTTTTTCTTCTTTAATGCAGTCTGTTGAAATTTGTGAATTAATTATTTTTCCAATTAGGATATAAATTAGAACAACTTGCTTCTTATTAATGTATTTCCTTTTATAGGAACTCAGAATTTTTGATAAGTTGATTTCCTGGTTAATTTCGTTGCCATTAGAATATACATATTTCTTTTAATTGGTGTATGTGTAGATTCAACTTCCAGTCATTCCATCATTGTGTATAAAAGAACCTTGATAATATGCCTAGAATTTGTTATTGCAAATACTTTTCTTAACACCAGATCAAGCCACCTCTTAGAAGAACTTTCTGGTTGTGAAGCTAAACCACTGGAAGATCTTGAGTCTTTCAACGTAAAGAAAGCTTTCATTGAATCATTATTTGAGTGCTTTTTTACCCTGTCCAATTTATCGATTTCCTTCTTAAACTAAGAAAGCCAGAATGGTATGTACTGTTTTGCTAGCAATCTAGCACCTGATGTTATGGTGATTTCCTCTCCCTACTCTTATTTGAAATGATCCTGATTTATATGCAAAGCTTTGGTAACACTTTCATGGTTTCCATTTCCCCAGACCCATCCCCTTCCTGTCTCGGGCAAGCTGGAATTACGTTCATTGGTTGCAATGCATGATTTTATCGTGGCCATTATGAAAATTTAGTATTTGTTTCCAAGTGGTCCAGATCATTCTTTCTGTATTCTTACTATTCAATATGAAATACAGTTTCATTCTCCTACCTCTTTGAGCATAGTGACCTCTTTTGCTTTATTAAGTATTATGACAATAATTCATCCTCAGGACAAGCATTTTCAAGCCCTCATGACATTTGATGGGACTGAATGTTCAGATCTTTTAAAGACGTGGGTTGATTTTCAAGATCTGACAGCCGAAAGCTCAGCAATGAGGTGTTTCTGGGAGTAATGGTGGTGTGAGACCTCTGGTCCTTTGCAGAAGCTGAAATGAGCCTTCTGGAAAAAAAAATAAAAGCCGAAAATTAACCCTTTTGGGAGACAACAAAAGGTTCTACTGTTTGGAGAGAGACAGAAGAGGATAAGCGACATTTTCTTATTTGTGGTCCCTAATTTTAAAGCCCCAGAACATTCCTTCAGAGAACTGGGCTTTAGAAGCCGAACTATTTGAAGAGATTGGCTGAGGTGTGTTCAGCACCTGTAAAAGGTAGGAATAAGAGCCCTTAGTGAGAAGACTCTATTGATCTCTTACCTCTCCACTGTATTTGGGTTTTTCAGCACTCCAGTGAGCAAAGATTCAACATTAGATTATTTTATTTTATGTTTGGCAAATTTCCTTGGATCTGAGTCTGCAAACCCCCACTTATATCTTACTTCAAAATCAAGATCACAATGAGAAGAACAGATCTCTGTATTCTTCTTCTTCTTCTTCTTCTTCTTCTTCTTCTTCTTCTTCTTCTTCTTCTTCTTCTTCTTCTTCTTCTTCTTCTTCTTCTTCTTCTTCTTCTTCTTCTTCTTCTTCTTCTTCTTCTTCTTCTTCCTTTAAAGCCCCTCTTCACTAACCAACCACTTTAAAATGTTTGTGTGTAACAGATTCAACTTAAATAGATTTCTTTCTTCTTCCACCTTCAGAGCTTTCTTAGGGATCTTTAGGACCTGAAATTCATTCTCATTCAGTTTTGCTGTCCATATTGCTTCAAATATTTAACAATTCCCATCTTCGCGCTTCTTAAATCTTCCTGCTTACCTAAGAAGCGTTTTCTGTTCCTTTGCTCTCTCTGATGTGCTTCAGTTAGGCTCTGTTTCTGTTTCTCTATCATAAAAAATTATTTCAAGAAGTCTTGAGACTCCTTATTCACTATTAGATGCGGTTGCAGAAGAAATCAAGAAAAGTCATACCCAGTTTGAAAGAAATTTCAAGAAAGAATGTAAACTGTGTTAGACTGGGGCATGAATTGAAGAAAGGCTTGGGGTAATAGGCAGGGGGTAAGAAATTAGTTTTACTCTGTTAGTATTGGCTCCATAAATGTTGGAGCTTTGCCATATAATTTTGACCTAAAATCCTATATTGCTTAGGGGATTAATTTGATTATGGTATTTTCCCAGTGTAAGGATATATTTTTTATCCAACACAGCATATTAAATAAAATGCCCTTCTTAGCCCATATAATAAAAAAAACCCCAGTGTTTAATTGCCATGACTTCCACAGAGCTAAAATAGAAACCATATTACTCTATAATTATCAATCTTTCTTGCATCCTGGCAGAAGAACTCCTTATGTTCTTCAAAGATATTTCCTTGGAGTAAAATGATGGTCTTGCAAGTAACATCATGCCCTCTGGTACACAGATGTTGAGAAAACACTATTTAGTTAGCAAAGGTTATATTTACCTTCCGTTGCCTTCAGTTCTCCTTAGCTCCTTGCAGCATGGAGATAAAAAATTGCTCTTATTAGTATATAAATAATATTTGGCACATACAATGACAGATGTAGGCCTGAAGTCCTCTTAGAAAAAGAATTCTTTCAGCCAAGGGAGGGAAGGAGGATCAGGTTCTACTTTATAAAAAGATGGTCTGAAAACTAGAACATTGATCTAAAACTAGAACATTGCAGTATCTTTTATCAAAGCTGTTTATTCTAATCTCATCTGATGCAGTTGGGATTTCAGCACTGCATTTTCAGAATTACTGAACAATGTAGATAAAAATTACATGGAATGTGCAAGCAAGGGAGGGTGGAAAGGGTAGTTCTCCACTGAAGTCGATATTTATTTGTCTTGACAGTATCTTTATATTGTATTGTACTTTAGGATTATAATGCATACACAGAGTCAGGATATCTGTATTTACAACTCTACATTCATAAAGTATACTTGGATTAGCATTTGAGCAATCAAGATTGGAATATAACACAAAAAATATATATTTCTTTTATTTGTTTGAAAATTATGACCTGGAATTAAGTGCCTTTTCTTCTTTTCATTATACTCACAATGTTGTTGTTGTTGTTGCTGTGTATTTTTGTCAGGGACATTAATGAGCTATCAATCACTTATGTAAGTCAGGAGAACAAAAGATCTGCTCTTTGCAAAGTTAAAGGATACTGCTTACAAATATGGGCTATTCAAATGAGACACATTTATATTCAAACCTTAGGTGCATTGCTGCTTTGATGGCTGCTCATACCTCTATTGGTTTAAGTTTAATCTGTAACACAGAAATGTTTTAAAGTGGATGATTACTGAGGAAGGGCTTTGTAAACAGCCTCTGACCACATTTTACACAGTTCACCTATCACACAGGGTTTCTCAGAATCAATTGTAGCAAGGGTCAAAGATCAGAACATTGGTGGGGGTTCAAGCATGGTTTCTATTTTATATTCCCTCCTCAGAAAAATCATGCCATAGTTGATTAAAGCAGTGAACTGTGGAGCCTAGATGAGCAAGTGAACATTTTTTAAATTATTTTGCTGACTTCTGAAATTCAACATAGTATGTGAGAAGGATCAATGCAGATTTGGAAAGAGATTTTGCAGTGGAATGCTGAAATGTGTGATGTGCCTTAGCCTTACATCAAACAAGGGCAAACTACCTAAGTGTTTAACTTTTCTATAACTTCTGGAGAGTGATTTTACATAAAATAAGTTATCAAAAGAAAGGTCTAGTCATATCATGCTCAGAATGAGGGGATTGCTGCTGTTCCCTTTAGAGCAGCCTTGACAGAAGTTCAGAAGCCTGTAATAATGCATGTGTGTGTGTGTTGCATGGGCCTAATGCTTTAGTTTACTCTTCAGGATGAGCAGATTTACAAGGGAGCTTAGGGATCTACAGCCCCTGCTCACTACTACAGCCTTGTCTGGAACACATCCCAAACAAAAAAAGAAGCCAAAGCCATTTGCATTTTGGCTGCACCCGATCCTGAATGCAGCTTCTTGTAATATCACTTGTAGCTTTGATGTCCTCTGTGTACTGGCTTTCAATTAAAACTGGCAGATACCACTGTCTCACATCTCTGTCATCCATTTGCTGCATAACTTTGAGGAAACTGCATAATATAGCAGTGCTCAAACGCAAATACTGACATTTAGGCCTCTCGAGAAATCACCTAATTTGGCACGGTGCTGTCGATTGATATCCTGAGGAACATGAGGTTGTGAATTGGGTGATTTGCTATTAATAGCCAGGTTTGAAAGTGGAGGCTGCACATTCAGTGACTATGGCCTTAAAGGATCAACTTCTTTCTTAAAATTTTATGGGAGTTGGGAGGAGAATGGAAACAGGCAACATGCCTTTGTTGTGAAGATTTGTATCTTTATTCTAGATACCATGGAATTGTGCAGGCGGACAAAGCCTTTTCTGAGGATTCATTTAAGTAATACCTTCTTTTCTCCATCAGTTTGCTGATGGATTCTGTCTTTCTTTTGTAAGTTGCCTTTGCATTTTGATTAGTCATGAGCAGATAAAGGGATTTTTGCATACACTGGCAGAAGTAATCTTTCCCAGGTGATTGTTTCAATCACACTCTTCCTCATTGTACTGTGTGCTCCACTTACCAACAAATCCTCCTCAGCAAATATTTATAAAGAATGCCTTCAAAAAGCAGATTTGCTTCTACAGAAATATATTATTGCCCTGTAATTCTCTTTTAATCTCTCATGATGTCAGTGGTCACCAGATTTTGAGTAAACTGAGAGAGGTCAATTTATTGGATTATCCCCCTGTGCAGGGCTTTGTTTGCAGTGTGCTTTTGGACTCTTAGCTACAGATTATGACAAGCTAAGTGAAGAAAACAATTCTGTAATTTGCAGTCATGGCAAATTTAAAATCCTGTTTTAGATTTAGATAGAAGCCTTGCCTTGTAGCATTTTATGACATGTGGGACCTTTCCAAGCCAATGAGAAGGTGGTGTTTGAAAATCCTGCATCTTCTTGTTACATGTGAATTACAATTTGGTAGCATTGCACTTTTTTTCAGTTGCTCTGATGAAACTTCACCACTAAATAGCCAGGATTGCTCATTCTTTTTTCACTTGGAATTTCTACTGCTTTGAATAATGGAAATCTTTAAATTCTGCTTCTTAGAACAGGAATTATCACTTCTTTTGAGTCTAGAATTGAAACCATAGACATGAACCTGCTTTATCCTACCACTGACTACAAGGATTTAAATGTGAAGAATAGAGGAATAACACCCTTTGGGTTTGGATCCTCCCCTGACCTTGGCCCAGCTGTACATTAGACATTTCTGAGAGTTACCACAAGAAAAAGAATGCAGCAAGCTTGAACATATCCCTCTTTGCTTTCTTTAGTAACACTGAGTGGACTTTTATGAACAAATGATAGTAAGTCACAATAAGATAGGAAAATACCTTTTGTGTAAGTCCACTTTTCAATGTGGACTTACACAAAAGGTATTTTCCTATCTTATTACCGTGATAATAAAGCCCTTTATGTGCTTCAATTACATTGTTAATCATCTGGATGTGTATAAGGTATGAAATCTAAGTGCTAAAAAATGCAGTTTATTCCTGAAACAGGTCAGAGGCCACATAACCTAAGCTGGGTCTGCAAGGAAAGGATTTCTTACTTGTTTGAGAAGTGCACAGTGGTTACATGGTACTCCAGAATAATTGTAATTGTGCTTTGCATGATTTCTATCTCTTTGCAATCCAAAGTTAAAGACATTATCGTGTTAAATTATAGTGGTTTTCCAGACTGTGAGAATGATGTGTTGTGGAGTCCATGTGTATAGCAACTGATTTTTTTTTAATTTGGGTTCCCTGAATATGTCCATATTTTCTGCACTTGATTTTTGTCCAGAGTAATGTCAATGTAATCCTTTGCCTGAAATTTTTGCAAGTCTAGCTGGAGCTGGATGCTTGAAGTACAAATTGAGGATCCTGTGTCACAAACATGCTGAGCTGTGCCTCTCTGAGTGCACAGCAGTCTGTGCTGCTGCTACTCACCCATACTACTGAGCTTTCCTGGAAAGCCGTATGTCTTTTTTCTTCCTCCACAAATTTTAGTCTTTATTTCCACACTCCCTCCTGTGAATCTTCCAAGGAAGCTGCCAGTCAGACTGCACTGATGTTTTAGGAGCAAGCTCTGCCTAGGAGCACACTGGGCACTGCAAATTTCAGAGGCTCAGATCTACAGTGACTCCCCTGCAGTGTGCATCACATCTATTTCCATCTACTCTTCCCTGCAGTGTTCCGTCTCAAAAGAACTGCTGATCTGTTCTGAGAATAACTGCTGTTGCTTAGCTTTAGGGGAAGGGGTTTCTCTCTTAACGTGCCTTAAAGAGCAGACTGACATTTGCCCGGGAGGTTCCATGAGTTTTGGCAGCAGCTGCTGCAGCCTTTCTCATTGGAGGTGCCTGCTGGAGGTCCCAGCCCCGGTGCGGCTGCACAGCTCTGGCTGTGGGGTGCGGCTGTGGGGCTCCGGCTGTGCAGCTCCGGCTGTGGGGCTGCGGCTGCACAGCTCCGGCTGTGGGGCTGCGGCTGTGCAGCTCCGGCTGTGCAGCTCCGGCTGTGCAGCTCCGGCTGTGGGGCTGCGGCTGTGCAGCTCCGGCTGTGGGGCTCCGGCTGCACAGCTCCGGCTGTGCAGCTCCGGCTGTGCAGCTCCGGCTGTGGGGCTGCGGCTGCACAGCTCCGGCTGTGCAGCTCCGGCTGTGGGGCTGCGGCTGCACAGCTCCGGCTGTGGGGCTGCGGCTGCACAGCTCCGGCTGTGGGGCTCCGGCTGTGCAGCTCCGGCTGTGGGGCTGAGGCTGCACAGCTCCGGCTGTGGGGCTGCGGCTGCACAGCTCCGGCTGTGGGGCTCCGGCTGTGGGGTGCGGCTGTGGGGCTGCGGCTGTGCAGCTCCGGCTGTGGGGCTCCGGCTGTGGGGCTGCGGCTGCACAGCTCCGGCTGTGGGGCTGCGGCTGTGGGGCTGCGGCTGTGCAGCTCCGGCTGTGCAGCTCCGGCTGTGGGGCTGCGGCTGTGCAGCTCCGGCTGTGGGGCTCCGGCTGTGGGGCGGCTGTGCGGCTCTGGGAGCACGCTCCACAGGCGTTGTGGTACTACTGATTGTGACTTGTGCTGAAGCAGCAGCAGGGGACCCAAACCTCCCTGTGCTCAGCAGTGCCTGAATGTGAAAGACAATCACTCTTGTAGGGATCTTACAGTCTCCGTGGAAAACCTTGAGCCCTGGATGGTCTTGACTTTTACTTCCTCCCTCTGGCAAAACTCCTGCTGAAGTAATTTTGCCTTTGTGGGTAATTTGGAAATGTTGAAGGAAGCCCCACTAAGGATATTTGCAGCTGGTGCTGTGAACACTACAGAACTATCTACATCCGTTAATTTTCAGATGTATTAATGTATAATCTAAAAATATATATTAAGCACTGATATGATATTGGTATGCATAAAAACAAAGCCTGTATCTCCAAAATACTAACTGACTTCTGTCTCCAACAAAGTGAACAAAATAGAAGCCAGAGTCAGTTTTAAAGCCAAGTCTTTTCAAAACATTGGTCAAAACAGGTGTAAAAAGCACTAAAACAAATAGCCCAGCTGAATTTTCATAATGCACTGAGCTAGTTCTTAATGCATGCTTTTCAGTGAGACCTTGGTAGTGACGACAGCCAGACATCCCACCTCAGGCCTTGTTGGTGCTGAGCTCAAAACCTTCTGTTGATATAGCTGAATGTGAAGATTTTTTCAGTCTGTATTTCCTCACTTTTGCCCCTATTGTTTCCTTCACGCTTAATTGCTCAAATTTTAGCCTGCCAGACCTGAAATTACATACAAACACTTTGGGATTCAGGTGGCTTTCTCAGACAGCCCCCCAATCACTGTCCTGCCTACATGTTCTGATAATCTGTAGGGCATTCCAGACCCTTCTCATGGTTAACAAACTCACTGGCAAGGGCACAGTCTCCTGCAGGAAGGCTGTCAGTGACGCTGCCCACACTCCAGCCTGGAAGAGAAGCTTTGGTATCCCAGGAGGGGCTGTCAGCCGCTTGCAGCAGCATTATGTTCACATTATGCACATTCTCTTGATCTTCATCTTTCCTCCACTGACTTCATTTGCCTGCTTGGATTTATATCTGCAAATATCAAAGAATACCTTTGGAACATGCCATCTGAATTCCACCCTCAGCATTTCTAGTTCAAGGTGCTGCAACTGTTTCTAAATATAACAACAGTACATTCCAAATTTACTTTATTTTCTCATGTTTATTTATCAATTCATGTCAAGAAACTACAGAAAAAGAGTATTTATGCCTCATTTATCATTCTGACAAAATCCATCCTGCCTTGCAAAACAGGTCATTTACATTGCATTCCTCTTTCAAAATGATTTCTTTCTTTACTCTCATCTGTCAAAAGACATAAGAAAAAGTATTTCTGCTATAGAACTAGTTATTTTAGTAAAAATAACACTTTGAAATGGTGTTAAATGTTTGCTGGTTTATCTCTTTTGATTGATTTTTATTTCTTTTCCAGACCTTTGGTGCTGATGATGTTGTGTGCACAAGAATTTATGTAAGAGAATAAAACCATCAATTTACTTGTCATCTGGGATGAAGTGGAGAACTGTGAAAACCCCCAGTATAATGAGTATCTATGTGTGCTGTTACTAATGCGGTGTTGTATGTGACCGTGTGTGTTATATCTGAACCCAGATCCTTTGTTAAGTGTATTTTGCTTTCAGTTTTCATTTCAGACACTATTCTTTCCCACTTTTATGCCATCAATTTTCATGTCTGCTTTGTATTTTGTAGTTGTCACTTGCTTTGGTTTCCTCAGTTATTAAACTTATTGGGCATAACTCACAGCTGTTTGGGGGTGTTTTTAATTGAAAACCCAGCAGTGCTTTGGTTAGGACTGAAACACTTTTTACCCTCTGCTGAAGTCAGTGTGGAGTTTCCCTGCTGTTGGCAGGGAACACCTACAAGGGCAACACGAAGGGATGGAGAGCAAGTGGACGGCAAGGTTTCACAGAACTGCAGGCTGCTCCCTTGAACCCAGAGCTCTGCTTCTTTCTGTCTTTCTGTCCTCTCTCCTTCTTCCTCCTCTCTGTCTCTTGTCCTCTCTTCCTCCCTGTTGAGGAATAATTTGTGTATGCTGTGATTGCTGAGACTGTGCTAAAGCTGAGCCAGACAAGACAAGGTGAGATCTTTCCCCTTTCCTGCTACAGGACAAATAACGTCATGATCATCACTAATGCTTATCATCATCACACCCAAGCACCTCAGGCCTGATCAGAGAGCCAGAAGAATCTGACAGATTTTACTTGTTTGGGCCATAAAAAAAAATAAAGCTGAGGAATGCTGCTTTCTCACCTGTGACAAAGAGAATTTCCAAAGGCTTCACTCCCCCTCCATTATGTTGTTATGATGCCATGTTACAACTCTCACTTCTGGTGATTCAAGCTTTAATTCTTTGAGCAACTAGGTTTTTCACAAACCAGGGCCATAGCTCAATAATTAAAAAACCACCAAATTTAATGTATTTGTTCTGGCTCAGAGTTCTGGCTGTAGCACTATCAAGTATTAGATTCAAGCTGAGCAGCCAGAATAGATATGAACTAGATAGTCTTCAGTTCTTCAGCCTTGGAAATGTCTGGAGATTGAGACTAGGAGCATTACTTATTTAATTGCAATATCCAATCTTATCTGACCAACTTTTATCTTTGCAAGAGTAATTTTTCTGCTCCATGTCACACAGTAATATAAGATTTTAAAGAGGCTCAATGTTAGCAGAATATATGTCCTGTTCACTGGATTCTGCTCACTACTCACAATAGGAAAATGGGACCAAAACTTACTCATCTTGGGACATTAATGAAAAATTACTCTGTCTCTTCATCCCTCACATAGCTACGCAGAGAAATACCCCTTGATAGGATTGCTGAATGGCCATGGAGAAATCAGCCAGCTGTTCTGTTCATTACAGTGTGTCCTACAGAACCACAAGAGGAAAGAAACATACAGTATTTTCTGTCTTCTCTGCTCTGACAGGTCATGCTTGCTTTCTCTGCCATCAGCACTCAAGATACCGTACTGCAGCTGAAAGGAGCAATCCAAATGGGGGGTTCTTTTCTTCCACACTCTAACCTTAAGCCAGATCCTGTTTCTGAGACCTTGGTTCTATTGGTATCAGTGAAATACAGTGTACGCTGGCCAACACTGAGGCAGGGGCTGAAATTAGTTCACTGAGGTTTGGATGCAGCTGAAGCTACCCCCCTGTAAGAATAAAACCAAGAGAGAGGATGGCAGGGATCTATCTTTATTTTCTATCTTCTTTTAAGATTCAAATTAAAATAGTTGGGTGTTTTGTTATAAACAAGTTCCACTTCAGGAGAATCTGGATCTGCTTCTGCAATCAGCTGTGCCAAAGGAACTCCACAAAAAAGTGCCAGGCTTTGAGCTCGGTCAAAGCTGCTCAGGGATGCAGACAAAACTGTCTTGCCACATCAAGGCTGAGCAGTCAGTAACACTGTGTTGCAGGACATGTTGGCACAAGTCATATCCCAGAGCACCAGGGGCCCACCAACACCACAAAGGTTTTGCCTCCACCCCCAAGAAGTTGTGTGGTGGATGTAGGTGCTGGTACAAGCTGAAGAGGCAAGTAGTAGAGACAAAGCCAGTGAGTAGAAGGGCTGCTTTGCCATTACAAGAAAACATGCCACTCTTAGCAATTGCCTTTTCTACCTGTGTCTAAAACAGCCCTGATGCACAGTTTGTGAGGGTTCAGCAAGGTATTGGCATGGGCCTCAAACTGTCTAAAGCCAGTGAGTGCGTTTAATGAAAGCAGCGATTTCTCTGTTTCATTTCTAGGAAGGCTCAAGCTAAGCTGTTGTGCTGCTCGAGGAAATGTCCTTCAGAAAAATTTCCCATCAACTGGAAAATACCAAGTCAGGTTTCCATCCAGTTGGCAACTACTATCCAAGTAGTAAAGCATGAGCTATGTAACAAGCTTGTAGGAGTTTTGATTAAAAACAGGCTTTGGAGGCGTGAGCAACCCTGAATAACTGGGAACTTTCTTCTTACAGGCTTGAAGCTGTTCTCCTAAGCTTCATTTGCAGTCTGGCATGATAGAAGTTCCTTTCTTTAATAATTTCAGTGTGGAAGCTTTACCACTCGATTGAATTCTGTGAAGTTATAATAAACTTACTGGTGCATGGGTAAATTCCTATGAACAGAGACTAGAACTGGTCCAGGGTCTTAGTTTTATGGCTCATTGTTGAAAGCACAAAGGCCAAATTGCATTTTGTGAGTCCTCTTGGATTTTAAAGTCTTCAAATCTAGGCAGTCAAGGATTTGGAGTGAATTTACTAGCTAAAACCCTTGCAGTTGTCTTTTGCCTTTTTTTTTTTTTTAATTGCTGAGATTAAGCTCCTTTGGGAACATGGATGTTGAATAATGCCATGGCAGCCAAAAGAGACAGTTTTATCCAATTTTTGTGTAAAAAGTAATGAATTCACATGCACACACATACCCCTAGATGAGGTGATGGAAGCAGAGTAGAGTTACTGTACTGTGTTGCATTCACAAAAATTAAGTCTCATGATGTCTGAGTGTTAAATGGTTGCTTAGCAGAATAGGGTCCTGTAAGCTTCAGGCAGCTGCTCTCTGCACCCAGGAGCGAGGGACTTTTATAGGCAAAGGTGCTTATAAAACCAAAGGACGATGGAGCACCTAAGGGTTGCATAAGGGGTTTGCTGATGATTTGATAGCATGTGGATGTCTGAAAAGGGCCCCAGGGGTTTCACAGATACTGTCTTCCAGATTCAAGTCGAAGAGACACTGTGGCTCTAGGTAGTCAGCCAGGGACGGAGCCTGGCTCACAGTTACATGGGCAAGCAGAAACTTCTTCCCCTCATGGCTTCTGTGTTCTAAGCAAGACTTTTGCCACTTGGGCTGGAAACCCTCTGTGGTTCTAAGCACTGACTGGTGACAAGCATGGCCCACCTCAGTCTGGATGGCTGCTGATTGACCACTGGATGCATAAGCACCACCCCACATCTGCTATGGGGCATCCCTGTGCCCTACAAGCCAAACTCCTGAGCTCTGAGGGACGATGCTGATGGCCAAAGGACTTTCTGAGAGTAGAAAAGAATGCATGAGGGAACTTTCCTTGTGAGTGTATTACACACTACTGTTTATGTTTGAGAGCATTTCTCCACACAAAGGCAGCAGAATACAGCCAACTAAGAAGGTGAGAAGTCTTCCACCTTGAAGTTTAAAGGCTTTGTCTTGCCATTGTCTGAACAGTCCTTGAATGGATACAAGTGAGTATTCAGTATTATGCCTAAACATAACTTTCTACAGCTGTTTTAGATATTCTCTGTATCCAAGACATCTGCACCAAGCAGGATCTTCAGGGAAGCTGCACCTTTTTTTGGAAGGAGAGCAGCAGACAAGAGACACAGCCTGAGGGCATCACAACTGGGTTGGCTGTGACTGGGCAAGTGACTGCCAGCCTCTGTGCCTGCAGGCCTGGGACAGAGCACTGCACATGCCATGACGATAAGCAACTGCTACAGGGAGACGAAGAAAGGGTATCTGCAGCAACATGGCACATGGGTAACATTTCACAACAAGACTTGCCCACATGAGTGGAACACCAGGATCCAGTGGCCACATTCTCTACCCTAAGGCAAGAAGAGTTCATTTTAGGATTTTCCTTTGATTTTCTATACTTTATTCTTCAGCTGCTTTCATAAAACAGTTATTGTTTTTCTTCAAGAAAAATAAACATCCTAATCAGTAAACAGATCAGACAGTGAAGTTGGAATCAAAATAATCCACAGTGAGAAACTCAAAATATGAAAAAAATTCTCAGCAGAAATGTGACACTGCATTGAATAGTGCAGTTCACAGATATCTGTCTCACCAGGTCTTTTTGTGTGGATGAGAGCTGTCCCACCGCGTGCTGTATGCTCTGAGACCTAGAGCTGCTTTAGCTCAAGTGATCACTTCTTGCACACTGAGTGCAAAGAGAACATTTCTGCTAACAGGAAGCCCCAAATCCCACATGGCTGCAGAATCCAGAGTCTTTGAATTTTTTTGAAATACATGCTTTCTGAGCACTGCCATGTCAGAAGTGGGACAACCTGAAGTGCTGAAGTTTTCATGTCTAAGTAGCTACTGGTGCTAGGAGATAAAGGTGCAATTGGAGTTGTAGTGTTGTTACTGAATTGCAGCTAGGAATAGCTGTGGTGGGTCAGTGTCAAGGTCTTCTCTCTCTTCCAGAATTCATTGCCTAAGACTCTTCTCTGAGACTTCTGGGAGCCTGCATATCAAAGTTACTCAGAAAGATCTTTTGAGCACTAATATATAGTCCATGTCAGTCCTGAGATCCTGCTGCTTTTAAGATGCTGATGATTGGTGAAGCTATTGCTTTCCATTTCTCTTACTGTAGCTGGGAGATTTTAAAAATGTTCCATATGTGGAAATGTGTGTAGAACTGACGCTATGCCATAATGATGCCTAGTGAGTCTGGAACATCTAAATAATGATATTAATTTGCATGATCCTCCGTAGAGTGTGCCAGGACATCAGCAATGACTGCAGTGAGAAAGCCAGAAAGCCTGTCTCTGAAGTAATCACCTAATAACTCTTTTTGCAGGAGTTTTTAACACTGAGTTTAGGCATGTGGCAAGGCTAGAGACTGTGAACATATTGCAGTTATTACAGAGCTTGAAGTCCAAGTTCCTTTTAAGACACGTCACTAGTAATGTGTTTTAATCAGAAGTATTTTAGTGAAGTAAATTGGAAGCATCTGGACCTAACTGGTATCCTGTTCTTTCAAGTGTGATTTACTCCCTAATTCCTTTAATGAACTGGATTCAACACTATCTGATGAACAGGAAGAATAAACAGTAAGGATCTGTAACACTTTCCATTACAGATTATACATTTCCAGTCAATCTTATACAGAAATCTTTCCTGTTGTTGAATTTGTTGCAGCAACAAAAGAAATCTTCAATACAGGTCACAGTGCAGCTATGAGAATGGTCACAATGCTGTAAAAGGATCATTTTCAGGGGTAGAGCTTTCTTCCTTGTTATTGTTTAAGTAACAGGAGAATTAGTTAATCCACTGATTTATTGCCAATGTTTCATCCTCCTGGAAAAACACCTAAGAATATACTCCAGGGCTTGGGATGGGGAACACCTTGCAACATTTCTCCTGACCTCACAGGGTGCCAAGTGGTATGGGCACAAAACTGTGTTTTCAAGAAAGGGAAGGAGGAGGCAAGAGAGGTGTAGCGTGTGTTTGTCTGTGTGTGAAATAGTCATCATGCCACAGGACCTGATTTTCACACAGCTCTAGTGGCCCTAGCTAATGATGAGCACAGTTCTTGCTTGCTTTTCTTTCAGTTTATTGGAAAGTGACCCATTTTGTTCAGCAGTTATTCACTTCTCTGTGACTGAAAGATAGAGAGATGGCATGACTGAAAGACCTCCCCCCAGTCTTGGGAAACCAGGCTGAAATACAATGAGACATGCACGGGTGACAGAGTTGAGACAGAAGGAACACTGGACACTCCTGCAGGTAGGGTGAATGGTTCTATGAAATGAACCATTCCATTATTTTCCCAAAGATTTTTGATTTTCCCATGGGGGTTGATGCTGTGGCACACAAGATTTTTCATGTGAACGCAAATAGCTCTTTCCCCTCTCACCACAGACCCCTCTCATCACTGACATACTAAGACACTGACACACTTAGTGTCTTAGTATGTCAGTGGGGAACACTCTGCATTGTATATCAAAGTCTAATAAATCTCAAATATAATACTTGGGAACCACAGAAGGATCTCAGCATAAAGCCCTGAGTCTGTTCCAAGGTAGGGAGAAGGAGGAGAAGAGAAAGGGAATTTATAACTTTTTCTATAACTTTTTTTCTTCTTGATTTTGGCTGAGAAACAAAATTTAAGGAAGGGTTTGGATACTTTGCCATAATTAAAAGCCTGGGAAGAGCTTCTTTGTAGGCTTTTGAACTTACAAGCATTTGAACAAATTGCTGTATAACTCCCTAAACTGTTGGACATTGGCTCTTGTTAGGGCAAATTATGGTTGCAACTGCTTCTGACCCGGATATTTTTTGAAAGAGCAAGTTGCTTTCTACTAAGTTTAAACAATTGCATGTGCTAAATGCTTGTAATAAGTGCAGTGGCCTGTTAAATGAAGCCTGAATTTATTCAGGATATGTTAATTTTATGAATACTTATGAATAAGTAATTATAATTTTGCCTGAAGCCTGTCATTTAGATGCTGCAATAATTAGGGTGCCCATTAGCCAGATTTCATCATCTAATAACACAAAGTAAATACAGAGAGAAATTGAGGAGAAAAAGTTGGTATCTTAAATAAGAAGATATTGGGACAAGAATTTAAAATACATTTCTCTATAAGCAAGACTGGAGTTAACTGTTAAGTTTCTGGAGCTGATTCAAGAGAGCCACAATGCCAGCGTTCCTCTGGCAGGAGCAGCCATCACAGCTGGGTGGCTGGAGGCAGAGGCAGCCCGTGGGGATGGCAGGGGGCCACCACTCTTTGTCCTGGGCACAGCACAAGCCTCTAATGGCAGCGCCGTAACGCCCAGCTGGTGAAGAGAACAGTTCACATAGCTGGTTGTAAACATGAGATTAGTCTCAAGGAAAAGATGAGAACCTACAAACATTATGGAGCTCACCAGCTGGGAATAGTGTGAATCTCCCTCTCACTTAACCAGTCCTCTGGTTATACTGCACTCTGGGCAGCAATTTTAAACTTATTCCTGTGAAGTTGCATTGTTGCTTTGCAAGAATTTTATTACTATAGTTACCCACATATATGTAAAGGTACTTTTTTAAATGAAGTTTTCTCTCTGTAGTTGGACAAATGTTCCTAGTGGAGTCCACTGAGTTTCTGCACTGTCCAGAGTTTAACAGAAGATGGAAGGAGCTAGCTGGCTTTGGAGGGCTATCCATGGCAACAAAATGTAAGAAGAGCTAATGGAGCCACCGGGATGCAATACACAGAACCAGTGCTATTCAGCAGCCCAAAACTTGCTTTTGGTCAAAGAAGCAGCTCTTGCTCCTCCTCTGCCTTTGCCTGAACAGAGTCAAGATATGCGTTTCTGGCTGAATTGAGGAATAAGGCTCAGGAATGGAGGAAATGACAGGAATGGTCAGGAACGAACAGAAGGTGTTTGTCTGGAATACACTTTTATCCCTTCAAAATAGATGCAAGGGTGTCCTTACATTTAAGGATGTCTTACACAGCTTTTTCACTCCACCTAGCTGAGGTTTCAGTCCTGCAAGTTGTGTTCAGTGCTACTCAACTGACAGGAAGACAGTTCCTTGCTCAAAGCTGCTTAGAATGTGCTGCCCAAGCACACATACACTTCAGCACTAGGAGATCTTGGTGCAAGGCTGCTCAGGGAAACTATGGGTGTAGGCACAAAGGATTTCTTTCAAAGTTTGTTTGGAGAGTATCAACTGCATT
Organism: Taeniopygia guttata; assembly: GCF_048771995.1. Lineage (NCBI taxonomy): Eukaryota > Metazoa > Chordata > Aves > Passeriformes > Estrildidae > Taeniopygia > Taeniopygia guttata. The sequence goes on from NC_133035.1 coordinate 672,518, forward strand.
TCTAACTCTAAAAATAGCAACAGTGCTTTTCTTATATATGACCTTCAGGGCATCGTTTTTCTTATATTGGTATGATTACTGTCTTCTCATGTGTAGTGTTGCAAGAATAGCCAGAAGGCATTCAGCCTGCATGAGCCTTCACCAGAGATGTTTTCTCCACAACACATGGCAAAGTCCTCTATTGTTTTTGGGAATCTTTGTAGCTTGAATGCATTATTCTGATGTTTTGTCATCCATGTGCATGATAAACTGGGCATTCTTGACTATTGTTTTATGAAACTGTGGCTAAGAAAATGAAATGGCCTTTTATTTTATTTAGGCAGCAAAGTGATTTATGAAAAGACACGTCCACTTCCCTGATGGGAAGTCCATGCCTGCTTTAAGCCCCCAGGCAGACTGGGCTGAGACCATGCCTTTGCTATAGTTGTTACCATTGGTATTACTGGAGTGCACAGGAGGACAGAGCCCCTCTACTGCCCCCAACTCTACTGTGCCATATGCTGAACAAAGATGGTTTGAGGCCCTCCCAAGCTTCAGCCTTTGTAAACGCTCCCGGACAATAGCCCTGAGGACAGAAAGACACACTCTTCTTCCCCATGGGGTTCACATGATCCACACAGAGGTTGTCATCTCTTAAATGTCAGTGGTGAGCTGGAGAGAAAGGAGGGGAATTTAAGCAGCACAGAAAATAATCCACTCACACAGCCCTGCTTCAGTGCCTCCTCTCTCAGCTCTCCACACAGCAAGGCCTTTCTGCAGAGCCACGCCATTTTCACTTCGCCATGTTTTTGGCCTCAGTCTGTGTCTGGGAAACATTGCCCCATCTGTTTGGGGTGTGTGTGTCTCAGGCAACTCTCACTTGCACGAAATGAAGCTGTGCTCAGCTTTATCTGCAGTTACAGCTGAGTGCATCCACCTTAGCTGGGCAGCCACTGGCTGAGGTTGGCTGAGCCTGTTGGCTTCATCTGGTGAAAGGTAAATGACTTAAAGGATGAAAACAGGGTTTTTTAATTGCCAAGCCACTTGAATCAATAGGGAACTCTACATGCTAGTACGTGTGGTCTCCACGGACCCCATATGAAAGATGAAGGCAGCTGTGACCTCGCTTCATCACCCTTGCCTCAATCAATTGCTACCAGCTTTTAAGGTCCCAAAAGGTGTGATTAAATCTCTGCTGCACGCAGTTAGTGTTTCCTAGCATATAGCCCATTGTCCTGACTGAAAGGACCTAAAAGCCCCTATTCTGTGAGGGTTAATGACCAGATGTCCCTGGAAGGAAGCCCATCAGCCCTGGGCCTCAGTGCCAGAAATTACTGCAGCTGATTTCATTTCCCTTTGCATCCATGTTGCAGCTTTGGTGGCAGCGTGAAGCATTTCACTCGGCTAAAGGAGCCTGTGGGTACAGGGATAATCCCAGTGATGTCCTGAAAAAGGACTGGAAAGAGACTGGTATTACTCCATTATGTTGCTCTTAGTCTATGAGAGGACGCTTCAGAGGGATGCAAACTCAAACACTTCCACACCTGAGAGTGTGGTAGAGCATAATTTAAGTCCATAAATGTAGCACTTTCTTTGCAGCAGTCCCTCTTATGGAGTGAGTGCTTGTGTAAGTGTGACAGTGCCAACAAGGTCTGAATCAGATTGTCCTCTTGTAATAGCAAGGCTTTAATAAGGCCTGAACAGGACAATTGCACTGTCTGTGTAAAAACAGTAAGGACAAGTTTATGGTCTGCAGCAGTAGATGCTTCAGCACCTTTAACAGGAAGGGAATTGGCAGTGTACTTTGGAGAAATAAATAAACAAAGAAAAAATTGCCTTATAGGGTGTAGGTATATGACACATGTAGGAGACTGTTATAAATGAAAATTTGTCCAGCCAAATTTAAAATGAAAAAATAAAATATTTATTTGCAATCAAATTCTATCTAGCCAGCCACAAGGAAAGAACAGAGCCAAGCCCAGGGTCGGCCCTGGGTGTGCAACAAGGAGTCAGCCTCAGCAGAGGTTTCCTCTATGCCCACACACCTCCATCCTGGCACAAGCGGTTTTTATAGGGAAAATTCCGCCTGAGGAAAGACTGAGTCAGTCTTTTCTTCTATTCAGAGTCCATAGGTTAATAAGATTTTCTTTTTTGGTGATGAGGAAGAACAATTCAATGTCTGGAGTTGGTGAATCCCTTGATGAAATTTACAGAACGCTGCATTCACATGGATCTGCCCGAGGATTTCCATGAGATCCGTCCCGGGTCATTCACGCCATGATCAGGGCTGGGTGTCCCTGTATCGCCCCAGATACGCCCATCTCTGGAGGAGCCACATCCTTTTACTTGTAAATTGGGTTTCCACATACACCACGTTTCGCCTGCGAGGCTGGGGGGGACTCCTGATACAAAAGTGTAAGAAATATTCAATATCACATATATCATACTAGAAATGGCGCAAGTTATATCTACTACACATAACAAAAGGACTCTCTGAGTAGCTGCCTTTCTTGTACTTTTCTTGCATTCTGTCTCCTTGTTGATTCCAGAGCTCTGGAGGCTGCGAGGATACTTCACTTCAAGGAAAACCCTGACACTGGTATTCTGCTCTCCACATGGTGTATTATTGACAGTACAATTGGAAAGGAATTTAATTTGCACAGTAGAATCAGGGTATGTGGTAATTACTGGAGCATCATTCTTAGTCTTATGGGATGTTTTAAAAGTTATTAATTAAAGCTTTTCTCTTCCTTTGCACATTAGAATTTTGAAAAATTTTGGATAGCGTTAATAAATCTTTAGTCTCTGTAGCCAGCAGCAACTAGCTTTTGGAGAAAGAAAAGCCCTGAGGTCTTCTTTCCAGGCAGTTGTGCCTTGCAGGTGAGCCTGTGTGTAAGGACAGATCATTAAGGATTTGCTGCTCTGAGATGGAGGCAGAAATAAACTTACACATACATAGAATATGGAACACAGATCAATCCAGCCATGATTCAGTTTGAGTGCAAGATTAGTTTCTTTTGAAATGCCATCAGAAAGCATCTGCTCAAAATGTAGGTCACAGCAACAAAGGCTGTGGGAGGGATTGACTGAGGCGAAAGGAATGAAGCTGAAATTGCCTATGTTCAACAGCTGTCTAAGTCTAAGCCAGATGTCTGCAACACTAAATACTCTGTGGCAACAGAGGTTTGTAGCAATGTAGACCCAATAGCGGGGAAAAAATTGACTTGTACATTTCTATAAGTCCACACAGTGACCTCGTAACTCTCTTACTTGTGCTATTGCTAAAAGTCTCTGCTTCTCTTCATGCTAAAAGTGTGTCAAACACTCATTTTCACAGCTAGCTCATGTTATGTTTTTTCTAGTGCCTCACTTCCTTGTCCTGAATAAAATATTTGTTCTTTGAGCTCAGTACATGAACCAAACATTGAACGAGATTAAGATGACCAGCAGATGATGGGAATAAGAAAATGCAGCTAGACTCATTCCACATAAACAAATATTTTGAGGTGCACTGCTCAGGCAAACTGATTAGTTTGCCAGCTGTACGCAGAGCTAGAGAAGAAATTAAAAAGGTGGAGTATGCTGAAAACTGCAGAGGGAAAGAAACTGCAGCGGGGTACACTGATTCATAATGCAGCAGGGAAAGAATGAGGTTTAGACATGGATCTGCTGGGTTTTAGGATTCTTTCTTCTTTGAGAGACAGTCTGTCTGTGAGACACTTTCTATACTATCATGCCAGCAGTGGAGTGGAAACTTCTTTTTTTAACAAGCAGAAGGAGCGGGGAAAGCCCTGCATACAGCCCAAGCTCCCATAAGTGGAAAATATCATATGTACCTTTTTAAAATCCGTCAGGATGCAGCTGCAGATAATGAAGACAAATGATTCCTTCAAAATAAAGATAATAATGGAAACAGGCTATGCCTGAAATTCACCTCAGCTTTAGATTCTGATGCCAACGAAGGTAATAATATAAAGGAGCCTATTAATACAGTAAGATGCAGAAATAGATGAAAATTGCAAGGATGGAGGGTTACTTAAAATCTCAAAGAGATGTATACAGAAGTGTCTGAGACAGGAAATCATCACTGAGATCATGAAAGCATGAACAGTCATGATGAATATCAGAAATACTTTATGACTTACCTTTATTTGCAGATAGAAGGAGTAGCACCTCTAGTGCCCTCTGCAAAATGAGACATTTCAGCAAACAGCATTAAGTGGAAAACAGTCAGAATGTTTTCAGAAATACACTTCTTTTTGTCAAGAAATATCAGTCAGGCCCCAAACTTCTCCAATCAGCAATGGAAGATTAACTATGAAAACTCAGTCGGTTTAGGGTAGTTTTTCTACTGAAAAAGCAGCCAATTACAGAAAATATCCCAGTAATTTTGGCACTCAATGGTATTACAAGAGACACAGGAAAGTTTGTTCCAAGTTCCCCTTCCTGTTTAGATGATGCTATGAGCTTCAGTCAGATGATACAGAAGATGCCTGCTTTTGGTAAGAGCTTTTTGGCAGCCTGGAGATTCTCCTAATCCCTGAAAGTGATGAAAAGATCTGAGAGAAAGAAATCTAAACTATATGCACTTCTAAAAAAGAATACTGGTCACCTTATCAGTTCACACTTAATGCTATCTGATAACACAGCAAGGCTGGAATGTCTTTTTGTGTTACTTCCACTGATTTTAAAGAAAATTTGGGACACAAATGAAACTGAATATAAAAAAGTATATTTTGAGCCAAAGTGGGAACTGAGAAATTTCAAGGATGAGGTGAGCCATCTGGGAAAGTAGGAAGCCTGGTTCATTTCTATCAAACTCCTCACAGCATTCCTGGATGATAACGCAGGCACTGCCTGAGGCCTCATGAACCCTGAGCAGCAGGGTAGGCCTGTTCTATGTACAAAACATACAAAGGTGTCAGTAAGGTCTGGTAAGAACAAGGCTGTAGGTTTAAGGGACACGCAGCATTGGAATAGCTCTACTTAGAGATCAGTGCTGAAAGAACAGCTGGCAGCTTAAATTAATAAGGTTTAATCTGTTATCCAAGGAGAACGTACATGTATCACAAAAGTCTGTGACCTCCCAGAGGGATACTCGCTGCTTAACTTCACTAGGATGGGTTAGAAATTAGGCCCTTCAAGTCCTCTCCTCTACTGATTAATAATTTCAAATACTTTTGAGAATCTATTTCACACCTGGCCTTGAAACCTCAGCTTGCACTTTTTAAAATTTGCCCTGTTAGCTCTCTTAGACATTCACACATTCACAAAATCCCCCTGAGCCACAGTATCACCCAAGCAGTCTCTGACACACAGGGCAGTGCTGTGGGAGCAGAAGGGCCATGCCACTGCTCCTGATGGCCACTGGTACTCTGAGCTCTCTGCCAGTTCTCAGATGCTGAGGCCATTGCAGCAGTCTCTGTTCCATGTGCACAGTCCATATTACAGTGGAGTCTGGGACTGGAAGCAGCAGTACATTTCTGCTAAACAGAAAAATACTGCTACTAAGAGAACAAAGCCTTTCAATGTGATTAACATTTTATTGCCTGGGCAGTAGGTATCAAAGGGCTTTTTGGCTCTTCTTGAGCCACTTCAGTCCAGTTGGATTAAAATCAGCGCAGCTGTTCCCCCACTGACTTTAAAAATGCTTCCAGTAAATGCCACTTCCTGCTGTTGCTGTCCCTCCTTCTGGAAGCTGCATCACCCTGTTAGCTTAGCTCAAATGCTTGTTCTTCTGCTCCCTCCTCCCCCTCCTCTTCCTCTTCCTCCCCTGTGTATTTGCTTTAGACCTAGTCTCCATCCCTATATCCTCTGCACTTCCCAGCAACAATTGTCAGCACAACATTGAGTGGGATGGTGGGGGTCACTAATAAGGAAATGGAATTGCCCACAAGAACAAGTGGGGCTGTGACTATGGGAGATGCCAAGTTACTCCTGCTCTGCTCTCCCACCTACACCGGGCTTGGGCACCAGGACTGGATGCTCTCCCTGGCTCTTCCTGCATTGATAGATAGGTGAACTCTGCTGGAGCCAGCCAATCCCCTGTGTGCCAGGGAGCTGCTCAGCAGAGGCAGGATAGCTATTTCCTTGCCATGCCATGTGGAGGTGAAACTTTCAGATAGTGAGGACTTTAAAACCAGCAGTAACAGATGTTTCTGCCTCTGCTGTGGATAAAGGGGTGCAGAAATCTCTGGTAGCAATGCATGGATGAAGAGGGGCTGGAAGACTCTAACTGCACTTGGAAGTAAGTAACAGAGAGTGTAAATTTTAAAGAAAAGACTTCAGAGTGTCTGTGCAGAAGAAGCCAGAACAGCAGAACTGAAGCAGCTCCTCTTCTGTTAAAGAACTGCAGATGGGTGATCCCAGTGGGATGCTGAGCAATAGAGTGACAGAAGTAGGGTTCAGAGTTGTCTAAGCTCCTTTAATATCTCGCTATGCACTGCCATGCTCTAGCCTAGATTTCACTCCATCCCTAGGATGCCGATGCCATCTGCAGGAGCCACTCGATCCAGCCGCCTGCAAGCTACAATAGCTGTGAAGGGAAGATCTAATTCTAGTAGTCAAAGAGGTGACAGAAGACAGACTCCATCTGCCTCCCTGCCTGCACCCCAGGAAGGAAGCACAGCCCCTTTTTGTGGAGAGAGCTGCTATGGTGTGTGGCATGAAAACCACCTCTCTCAGGCAGGGTCCAGGGGTGAGGGAGATTAGTTTGCTCAGGCACCCTCCTATTTTAGGGTGTAAATTGAAGATCTCTCCTTGTAGAGCTGGGCTTCCCACCTCCAGTAAAAGTGTGTTTGACAGTATTTAGGCAGAATGTTTTCTGCTCCCACAGATTTCTCTCTTAGTATGCCTCATAGGTCTATGGAACTCTTAGCCAGTGCTGACTTGAGGACCATTTTCTCAGACAGAGGAGACCATGTTCCTAGCTCACACTGTTGACAGTTTGTAGGAAGGAGGGGTATGGTTTTGAGTGGTCATTAGCTTAAAGAGTTGGGGATTATCTTGCTAAAAGACTCAAACAGTTCACTATATTAAGTCCTGAGTACACCTCCAACACCTCGCTGTCCTTTGGGTTACAATGACTGAGCTCAAAGCACAACTTGCTGCAAGCCACATCCCACATCTCCAGAAAACAAAGAGGCTTGTCCTGCTGTGGATGTTTCTCTGGATGACTGAGGATTGTCAGATGTGGATGAGCTGTCATCATATTAGATACAGTTAATAGCAACCAGCAGTTAAAAGGAGTTTTACCACCATCCATACTTATGCACTCGGGAATTGCAGTGCATAGTGCTGAAGGATGTTTCTTAATGATTGTTCTTGCCAACTCTCATTAAATCCCCTAAATTGCTTTCTCATGGATGTATGCAGTGTGTTCCCTGCTGCCATCCCTCTCTGAAGGGATGACGCTCTTGGCCCTCTGCAGCTGGGATGCACGCAGCAGTGATGCCCAGAATTCCACCCCCACTCCAAACTGCACCCCCCACACCCTTCTTTCCTGCAGGTGTGAGAAATGCCCCTACTGGTACTTGCCAAATGAAGTTTTCTCCTGCAGTGAGTGAGGAAAGAAAGCAATTTGGCTCGCCAGAACATGTACGAGCACATGGCAGGTGACCACTGCCTTCCTGAGAATGAAAACATTCGTTCCCAGAGGCCAGCAGTGCCTGAGCTTGCAAAAAATCCTGAGGTAAGAAAGCTGAACTGTGCCTCCCATCTCCCTTTCCAGCAGCATTGAGGAAAGAAGGCAACAGACGCCATCCATTTAAAACAAGCATGTCAGTAACAACCACAGCCTGAACCAAACCAGATGTGATCTCCAGGGCTGTTAAGCCTGATACTGCACAGACTGCTCTAAGAACTGGGTAGTGTAGCTTGAGGTTCCCCAGTTGCTTGTTGCACTTCCTGAAATGAAGACCTCAGGCTCACAACTCAGAGTTCAATTAATATGCCATCAGCACAAAAGAGTCCTTCTTCTTCCTGACATCTCTGGGAAAAGACTTTGCACTCACTTAGACTCTGTTAAGTAACTAGAAAAGGCATTTTTTTTCAAGCTCCCTAATGATACAGGAGGCTCAACAGTGCTGCAACCTGAAAATAGGTGCCTGGCTTCAGATTAGCCAAAGTTCACCATCCTATTCCTCTGTTAGATGATTGGAAGTAAGCATGTTTACTGAATTTCGCTTTTGGTACTAATGAACTCCTCACAGCAAGGCTGTTCTCCCAAACACAGTTTCTGCAGGATCCTGTACACAAGCACTTCCCTCACATGTAAAAATCATCTTGAACAGCTTTCCTCCACTTAGAGAAGAAAATGTACTGGGCTCAAGAAATAAGTTTTAAAAATTTGAGCCTCTTCATATACCCAACTTTAGAACAGCTCATGTGCTATCTCTAGATATTCATGAGACAGCATTATCATCTGATTTACTAAGAGTTTGCTGAATGCTAGGGAGGGACTTTTAGAGGGGTGTTAGAGTTGTATACTTCTGTTTGAATGGCAGCTCTTGTAAGAAGAGATTGAAATTGATTTTTTATTTTCTTAGTGCCAGCACTTTAGATGAAAAATTATGACAGCAACTTCAATTGCCAGCAGTCTGAGACAACAAATATTCCGGGTATGAGAAATATAGGTAGTGTTATTTCTTAGTGGAGCCTTAGCATGAGTAAGGAACTTGACTTTTAGTGTCTTTCATGACAGGGGCTCACACAGAACACACTTGTGGCCATACCCTTTTGTCAAGAAATGCTTTTTCCTTTGGCAGTTATGAATCTACTTACTTTAACATAAGGGACAAAAAAGCAAAGCTTACATTCATATTCTTGAAGATGACATGGTAGCACTGAGGATACTGTATTTAAAAAATTAATTTACAGAAGCAAAGATTGTATCTTAGACCACGTGGTGTCAAAACTAAATATTCAGTCATGTTCTTACTGAAGTATCCAGTCTGCCATGTTCTTAGTTTACATCTCACCTAATTCCTGTGGCTTTGCTGCTGTGGCACAAGACACAGGAGTATGTGACCACTTGATTTTCTTACAAATTGTGCAATCTGAATTTTACAAACCTTTGTTTCAGTTTGTTACTGAAATGTGACAATGTCAAAATATCTTTGTGATCTTTTTAATCAGCTGCCCCAACTTTGACTATGCTTAGATATTGTGTCTTACCCACTCTGTACCTTCACCTGTGGATTTTAGACTTGATGTACTGACCTAAATTTCTTAAATAAATATTCTAAAGAGGTTTCCCAAATTTTCTAAATCTCATATATCCATTCAATTGGAAGAAAACCAGGTTGCTGTGTAATTTTTTCCATCTATAGGTGGTTATGAACATTTTTGCTCCCTTCCTCTAAAGATGTCTCACTGTCTCACAAGAACAGTGTAAGATTTAGTGCGCCTAAGCTTCAAGTACAGCAGTCATATGGAAGCCAGGATTAGAAGCGGTTTGATTCAAAGGGCTGTGGTTCAAACTTCTGCATCAACCTGCTTCTCCTGCAGAGGAATGGATGCTGTGGATGCTGTCTGGTTGTCATTGCTATTGCCTTTCTTCTGTCTTTATAGGGAAAACAGAGGAAAACAAAAGAAGGACACAACTACAAAAGCTGTGTCTTGCACTGCACTGGGTTTCCTCCAGCTTGCTGTGGTCTCTTTTGTGTGACAGTGCTGTGGAACACAGACCTGAGAGCAATATTTAGCTCAGCTTTTTCTACAGCAAAACTGCTTTCTCTGTTTGAAGGCTGAAATATGGTGAATGGCAATATTGAAATTCTTTATATTGAGTGACTGCCTTTCACACAAGTATCATAACATAATTCCCTCTTACTCACATTCTCTTCTTCACTAAGACTCTGCTTAGCCTGCTTCTGTCAGCTCTAATTACAAACCAGCAATACCCATCCTTGCTTTCTTCTGGATAAGCTCTCCCTTGAATTTGACTTATTTCAGGATGTTGGATGCCAGTTGGGAAATGGAAAATACATTCTGGAAACTGCAAAACCAAGTTTCGTTCCTAGACAGTTACACATTTCCTTAAGGGACTGAATTCTAGAAGAATCACACAAAAAATAGTAAGCAGAACAGTGCAGTAGCTCAGGTGGTAATAAGCAAAAAGAAAGTTTTCAGTATAAAATGAAAGCCAAACATTGTGTTAAAACCAAATACATATGCAATTTGCTTTCCAAGAATCTGTCTGGTATGTAGGAAGGACACAAACCTCTAAATATTTTGGGTTAAAGGATTTCACATGTGAGCAAGAAATACTCCATGCTGCCTAAAATTCCTTTCTTTGGATGTGCCTGACACACAGAAGTCAGCCTTCAGCCAACAAAGGGAGATAACTAGCAGCTGTTTGTTCACTGGCATCCTGAGGACTGAGCCCTGAGAGCCTGGGGTGTCTTTGGCAAAGGAGAACAACTGGTGAGTGATGGTTCAGCACATCCCTGGAGATGCTTCTTATCAGAATTTGTCAAGAGAAAGCTCCAGCATTTGTCTGCCAACACTTCATATGCTTGTCACCACAGCTGCTGCCTGATTCCCATGGAGCTCAGGTGTGGCTGGCAGGAGAGGCAGCCTTGTATGCTGGGACGAGGGACTGGGCTGGGTTCTGTCATGGGAAAGGACTGCACTGATCCAGCAAGGGTAAAAGCTACCCCTGAGATGCCACATGAGTGATCTCTTCAAAGACAGCTTTAGGCACCCTGAATGTGCTTTACACAGCAGAATTTGAGGAGCCCCTCTACACAAATCTTGGCCACATTCTTCATAATCTTTCCACCCATCCCATTTTCCCTCTTTCTGCAGTTTGTCAGAGATAGATCAGGCATCATTGCAACAACCTGGAACAGGGAAAAAGCGACCAGAATTAGGGTTGCTTATGAAGTTTTGAGCATAACTATTGCAATCAGTGTGTCAAGTCCCTCTGTCACTATTCAGGAAGGCAATGGCAGTTTAGGTCAAAAGTGATGCAGGCAAAAAGAAAAATTGATTGATTAGAGGCTGAGATGCAGACATCTTTTTGGTAATCATCTTTTCCGCCTGAGCCTGGTGGTGAGTTCTGGCTGCATTAGTGTCTAAAGCCTAGGCACTGTCTATGTCTTACAGCCTAGAGAAATTACTATTGCTTGACTTGTTCACCACTGTGAGTTTGGCCTCATGTACTGCTACTGTTGCACTAAAGATGAACACAAAAATAAAATTCCACCATCCAGCAAAGAAAAAAGCCTATTATTTAAGAGGAATAAAAGAAGAAAGATATGCAAAGGAAAAATCCTTGTGAAGAAATCAAGCATCAGGGACTAAAGAGCAAGAGCCAGGTCAGGCACAGCTGTAAGGTGGAGCACAGAGCACAAACTTTCTGCTCTCAGTGTGGGCTGTGGTAATGTTCATGCCCTGCAGTGGGACACAGCTCATGGGGACTTCTAATGGCCTGCCCTGGGACAGGTGTGCTAGCACGTGTTTATTTCCTTAGGATCACCCTTTGCCTTCGGAGCAGCTGGAGGTGGGACCACCAAGAGCTATCCTGTTTAGGAAGGACATTGAGAGGCTTGAGTGTCCAGAGGTGGGCAACAAGGCTGGTGAGGGGCTCGGAACACAAGTCCTATGAGGAATGGCTGAGGGAGCTGGGGTTGTTCAGCCTGGAGAAGAGGAGGCTCAGAGGTGACCTTATTGCTCTCTACGGCTCCCTGAAGGGAGGCTGCAGACAGGTGGGGTTGGTCTCTTCCACTGGGCAGCACTGACAGAACAAGAGGACACAGTCTCAAGCTATGTCAGGGAAGATATAGGTTGGACATTAGGAAAAAAAATTTAACCAAAAGAATACTAAAGTACTGGAACTATCTTCCCAGGGAGGTGGTGGAATCACCATCTCTGGATGTGTTTAAAAAAGACTGGACATGGCACTCGGTGCTATAGTCTAGTTGAGGTGTTGGGGCATGGGTTGGACTTGATGATCTCTGAGGTCTCTTCCAAGCTCGTTACTCTGTGATTCTGTGTTCCGGGCGTTGCTGCTGGGCCCGCAGCTCCGCAGGGCTCGGCTGGGCGCTGCCCTGCCCCGAGTGCGAGCCGCGGACAGGCTGGCGAGGAGAAGGTGCTGCGGGAGCCCGCAACGCGTTCCGCTACCTGAAAGCGTCCCACAGGGAAGGTGGGCAGGAACTATGGTGATAGGACAAGGGGGAATGGGCACAAATTCAAAAGGGGAAATTTAGATGAGATATTAGGAAGACATTCTTTACTGTGAGGGTGGCGAGGCGCTGGAACAGGCTTTCCAGGGACACTGTGTATGCATCGTCCCTGGAAGCGTTCAACGTCAGGTCGGATGGAGCTTAAAGCGTATGATCCCTCGGCCTCGCAGGCTGCGCTGAGCGGCGGCCGCAGCGCTGCGGGGCCGCGCCCGGGGCTGAGCCCCGTCCGGCCGGCCCGGCCCGGCCCGGCCCGGGGAGCCCCCGAGCCCCGCGCGGACACGTCCCCTCACGGTCCCGCCCGCCCCCGAGCCCCGCGCGGACACGTCCCCTCCTGGTCCCGCCCGCCCCCGAGCCCTGCGCGGACACGTCCCCTCACGGTCCCGCCCGCCCCCGAGCCCTGCGCGGACACGTCCCCTCACGGTCCCGCCCGCCCCCTCACGGTCCCGCCCGCCCCCTCACGGTCCCGCCCCGGCGCGGCCCGGCCGGCAGCTCCGCCCGCGCGCTCGTCACTGCTATCGCGAGAGCAGCGGCTGCCCGCTCCCGGCTACTTCCGCCCTCTCCGCCGAGCCTCGCGCGATCTCGTGCCCTTTCCTCCTGAGCAGGGCGCATAGTCTCGCGAGAGAGGGGCGTGCTGCGGCCGCGGGGTGGGGCGCCGGGCGCAGTCTCGCGAGAGCGGCCGGCCCGCCGGCGCCCCCCGGCCCGCTCCCTCGCGCTGACATGGTCGCCGGCGATGGACCCTCCCAGAGCAGGTCGGTCACTGCGGGGACGGCCCACGCCCCCGCCCGCCGCCACACTGCGGCCCGGGACATCGCCTTGCCACCGAACGGCGCTGTACCAGGCCAGGGAGTCCCTGCGGGGGACAGCGGCCCCGTCCCCGCCTCGCTGTCTGCTCTCTCCCGGGGGTTATTTACTCCGAGCACCTAATGGCTGCTACGAGCTTTATTTTCGTGTCTGGTTCCCTTGACGTTGGCTTGGCAGTCACTGCTGTGTGCTTCCTGCTGTATTAAAACCCGTGTCTCTTATCTGCGCTGGTGAGGTGTCTGATCCTGTGTGTAGATGGCAAACTGAGACAACAAAGGTCAGGTGTGTTCAGGCTGTGCTGACGACCTGCACTGACCTGTATGTACCTACTATCAGTGCTGCTTTTAAAATTCACCTTAGTCACACATCTACATCACGAGGTGTCTCAATCCGTTTAGAAACCTTTCCGTGTTGCTTCTAATTACAGTCTAGAGAAACGTTATTTCTGGCAGAATGAGAAGTAAAATCTCTTTTTGTGAATCCTCAGTCAGCGCTGAAACCACCCGTTGTTTTGTGGCTGTAACTCTGGTTGTTTCGTCCCGCAGGAAGCCCTTACCAGCCCGCCATTGAAGCTTTGCAAAGCCACCCAGAGAAAAAGTTTTACAATGTGTCGAAGCTCGGAGGCGCCAAGTACGGTACGATGCTCTCCGGGGTACCCGGGGTGGTACCAGCGGCAAGCTGCGCCGCTGGTGCCCTGCGGTGGCAGCAGATGCAGTTGGGAATTTCTAATGGGTGTGTTTGGAAGCTGATTATATCCCGATTTCTTAGTGCTTTATGGAGTTTGCAGGGGTAATACTTGTAGGTCTTATTTACTAAGGGAGAAAGTGCAGGTCTTTCTGCAGTTTTCAACAGTATTCCAAATCAGAAGAATTACTCACTTTTGGGGGGAAAAAAAAATGAAGTGACAAAGAACTCTAATGCTTCAAAAATAAATGCAGCTTTTTCTGTAGTTCTGTACAGCTTCATGGTGTTGTAGTTTCAGCAGCCTCACATAGTGGGTGACTGTTTGCCAGAACATGGCTCCTGCTGCAGGGTGAGGTTGTTGCTTAATCTCAGCTTGTCATTAGTATGCAATGGCTGTCTGTGCCAGTGAGACCTTCATCAGGTCTGTGTCCAAGTGCTTTTCACAGTGTTGCACGTGTGGTGGGAGGGGAGTCCACACGGGGAGGGAGCTTTGCTCAGTGCCAGCTGGAACAGGCTTTAGTCTTGCAGGTAATCAAAGCATGCTGGCGTTATTATCGCCCTTTGTCTTCATGTTAAACTGAACTACTTATATGGGCTATTTTTTTTCCAGTTTTGCAAGGTTTGAATCTTCTGTATTCACAGAATTTGTGTTATGCTTCTTGAATTAAAAAAAAAATAATCAGTGGATATTTCACTTTAAGCCCATATTTGAATACAATTATTAATTCCATGTTGTTTAAAGAGAATAGAGAGGGGGGGTACAGCTGTGTGCTCTTGCAGTTTTTCCCTGTTTGTAGTAACAAAGTCAGTCTTTCAGATAAGCACACATGGAGGAAACAGGGCTTGGTCCAGGAAGAAGCAGTGCTGTGCTAGTAACAAAACCAGGCAGTTCTACAGCAGTTTTGTGGAAAGCCTCATGACAGGAGTGGAAATAATATACAACTTTCTGATGAAATGTGCCATAAACCTTGCAGTAGCAATGGGTATTCCTGCACATACTGTCAGGAGTCTAAACAGACTGTGCTAAGAGGGTCTTTGTCTTCCAATAGAAACTTCTGTGCAGAAGCTGGAAGCCTCATGTTAACTTCAAGGTAGCAAAATACTAAATAACATCTAGACATGGGACAGCACTGGTAACAAATTGAGCATCTGGAATTGCTCACTGCATTTGTTGCTGGAACAGTTTTTGAGTTTTACCTGTCTGGCTGTAATTTGACATTAATTGCCAGTTGATATTAATCAGATTACTAATGTAAATGTTAATTGGTTTAGTTACCAGTTTTCTAGTGTTTTAAGACTTACGGGGAAAATGAGAAGAGCTCAAAAGGATTTAGGGCAGAGAGGACATGTGGAGATTTAGACCAGGCTCTTGCTGGAGCTGGAGCTCATATGGGGAATCTTCCATGATTAAGCTGTGCCAGTCTGGGAGGACAGAGATCCCACTGCCTCCCATGATACTGTGCCCATCCGTGCTGCTTTTCCCTCGTGCCCAGTGCCCGTGTCCCTTCCTGCGCTGCTGCGAGGTCCCGTGGGCCGGGAGGCCCGGTCAGATCTGCCGTGCCCTGGGGCGAGCCAGCCAGCAATGCCTGCAGCTCCAGTGCGCCCGGCACGGCAGTCCCAGCGCCTCCCAAGGGCCCTGTGCCGGGTGTCATCTCATGGCTGGAGCTGTCCTGTACCCTGGAAGCCCCACACTGCTCTGTGTTGCAGATAGGACCTGCTGGTGCCTCATGGAAAGAAGCAGCTGCTTCTACAGAGCTGGTGCTGAATAGCCCCTGGGGCAGTGAGATTTTTAACCCACAAGAAAGCAAACAAGTTCTTCTCTGGGAATCTGGCTTTTAAATCAAGAGAGTGGTGGCATGAAGGTTCATGAGACCTTTTGGATGACATCTTTATACTCAAATTTATTCAAATCTTAAACTCAAAATAGTGACTTGTCTAATTAGACAATAGTGGATATTATCTCAAAGACACAGTGAAAACAGAGTCAGTAAGTTCTATATTAGTAGTTTGTGAACAAACAATTGGATTAGGCTGAGACCACTAAATTTATTTTTTTATTAAAGCCAGAACTTAATTATTTCACCTTCCTTCCCTAACTTTCCTTAGGATTTCTCACTGTTCTTACGAAGCTAACTGCCTGCTTGAATTATGCTGAAAATAGTGGGATTTGAGGGAGAAATGTCAATCAATCTTAATTTTTTTTCTTTAGTGGTTATTTTGTTTTGTTTGTAGTGAATAGGGACATTGGGGGGTTTTTTCTCTTCCCTCTTATTTAATTTTCATTTCCATTTCCCCTGTTTTTCTGTGAAGGAAACTGCTGCTTGTCTTTACCTTGATTCATATCAGTAGCAAACTAACTTAAACTATATTTAATGAAATGTTCTTTATATTTTAGGGAGTGGGTTAATTTTAATAGGGGTGCATGGCAGAATAATTTCTGGTCTTTGTATCACTATTTATTGAAAATAATATTCTGGCATTGATTGCTTTGACTTGGTATCTTGAGTTATGGAATGGCAAAATTTGCAGTTAAAATGGTTTTCCGTATTCCAGTACTTGTTGCTTTTGTCCTGCTCTGGTCAATAATCCCAGGTCCATATTCCTTGCATCTCTCCCCTGCCAGCCTAGTATACCTCATGAACTATCACTGTCTGAACAGTGTGCACAAGCAATTAGGATCTCCCATTAAAATCCCATAGGATCACGCATCCATGTGTACATTTTGCAGCTCTGTTCCATATTGTGTAGGGAAGATCAAACCCAAAGGCAACTGGAAAAGCAGGCTCCTGAAGCTCTCATCTATCTAAACCCTAGAAAAAAAACCTGCATTCCTCAGAAATGTGAGATTGTAACTTTTTGTAAATTTAAAAAACTGTGTAAGCTGCATGTGCTGCGCTCATGGGGTCTGTCCCTTGCCTCACCCCAGATACTCTGCCTTACTCCATCCGAGTGTTGTTTGAGTCCAGTGTCCGTAATTGTGATGGCTTCTTAGTGAAAGAAACGGATGCTATGAACATCTTGGACTGGAAAATAAAACAGAACCATGTTGAAGTGCCCTTCTGTCCTGCCAGAGTTGTTCTTCAAGACTTCACGTAAGTGTGTGGGTGTGTGCAAAACCCCCAAAAGAGCCTGAGCGAGCTCAGTGAATTTGTGTTGAATTCTTTGGTGTGAGAATAAATCACACTTCCCCTCTTGATACCCAGGTAGAAACCTGTGCGCTGCCTCTGCTGTGCAGTAGATTTCTCATGATTATTCCATATGGTGCAAGGGTAGGAGTTGTTTGTAGGGTACTCTGACTTTGAGGTAGGTTGGTGAGGCTGAAACTGCTGGCCTGCAAGGAGCACTTTGCAGTATAAGAGCCAGAATACAAAGGGAAGTGGTGATGTTTTGGCTGTAGCCAGATGGTTGATAGTTCATACTGTCACTGAGAGTTCTTCCTTGAGATAATTGAAGATTAGATATTGCTTACTCCACAATGAATAATCTAGTTGAATCCATGCATAATACATATATAGAAATACATATATGTATATATATGCATAATACATATATGTAAAAAGCAGCTTCTTAGGATGTTGAACTTTCTTAGTGATTCGACTATGGCATAGCTAAAAGGGCACTCCTTCAGCAGTTTGCAAATATTCCATTTAAGCTGTCTTGCTGACTCTGTTTATTAAGAAGTGACATAATTTAAAAAAGGAATTATGCTGATAATAAAAATGAGGTAATATTTGCTTAGCAGGCAAAGTCAATAAGATTTATGTACTGCTGTGTTCTGTAAACATTGCCTCTGTCTGTTTTGTACAGCAATAACATATTGTGAAATGATACAAGCTTCAGAAATAGCTGTTAGACAAATGATACATGCTGAGGTGTTAAATGAATAGCATGAGCTTTACTTGCATAGCAAGGTCCTGTTGTAAAGGTAAGGAGTATCTAACGATCCCTTCTGTACTGAAGTGCCATCACACTTGAGAAGCAAAGCAAGACACAAGAGAAGTGTGGTTGTCTTTGAGATGGTCCCATGTTCTTGTTTGGTATGTTGCCTTCAGACACACTGTTGCTCATTGAGAGGGTGTACCAACTCAAGTGACTTTTAAAATGGCTCAAGTCCTTTACAATTTAGAGAATAAGAGGTGTATTTTTTGAAATAGGATATAGCTGCTTCCAGACTTGGATAAAATGAAAAATGTTTGTGCATTTCAGTGAGTTAATGTCTCATGATGTTTTACTGTTTTGTTTTTCTGTCTTGTCAGTGGAATTCCAGCAATGGTGGATTTTGCTGCCATGAGGGAAGCTGTGAGAAATGCTGGAGGAGATCCAGTGAAAGTCAATCCTGCCTGCCCAACTGATCTCACTGTTGACCATTCTCTGCAGATTGATTTCAGCAAATGGTAACGTAATTTTTTGTAATTTTATTTTTACAAGCAATGCATTTTTGTCTGGCACTGAAGTGTGGATTCATTTAGGTCTTGTTACTATCCCATCAAATCATTTCCCATATGTGGATCCCTAAAACAAGATGTGGTGGTATATGAAAAAGTGCTGGATAAAAATGGATAAGCAGTCTTGAGGGAGAGAAAGAATGTTTGTGAGGCCTTATGGGTGAAGCTGACTGATAATCCAAATTCTGGACAAGATTTTGCTGAAATAACAGCATCTGGCATGGTTTCCAGAAAATAATGTGTATCAAGAGAATGAGGCAGGGGGCGTTTGCTGTTTAGTTTTACTCTGAATGTATTGTTCAAGTTAAACAGAACTTTGTTTCCAAACATGGGTGCCTTGTCACAACTCCAGAGAAGGGGCCTGCAGTTCTACTGGGCATTTTGAAAGACTGTCATTGCAGCCCATGGCTTGTGACTAGTCTGGGTTTTTATGGGCTTTGCTTTAACACCACATAAATGAGGCTGTGGATATTTTCAGAGAGAGAAGTATACTTGGAGAAGTCTGGAAAAGTAAGGGAACTGGAGAGCTACCAGCATGGTTTTCTTTGTCTGACAGGCAGTGATGTGATGAATACAGCCTGGGGCTGCCTTAGCTAGAAACATAAGTACTGCACAGGAGGAAAAACTTGGAGCTTTTTTTAGTGTTTGCTGAAGTAAATACTGAAATAATGCAGCTTCCCTTCACTTTCTCCCCTGCCTCTCGATTGTGGAGCCTTCCAAAACGCATGCAGAATTGCATAAACTGCTCGGGCTCTTTGGAAATGTTAAAAGTTCATGGGGGAAAAGCCTGTGGTTAGAGGTTATGGATGTGTGAGTCATTTCTGTCAACCTTCCAAATACTCACAGGATTTCAGTTTGCTGAGTATCAGAAGAGCAAAAACTGTAGATGATCTGTTGTCCTGCATATGTGTTGTGTCAGTTCTGTGCTCTGTCCATGCCTGGGTCCAGAGGGACAGCTGATTCCTTTGCAATTAGGACAGCCTAAAATTATCAGGCAGACCAAGTGTTGGCAAGAGGTCTTCGCATGCTGCTTTGTAACGATAAATCCGGCCTCTGGAGCGTTCCTTTGGAAAGCTGTGGGGCTCAGCAGCTGCTGGTCTGTGATAAGAAACCCTCTGCTGCAGGGTGGTTTGTGCTGCTTTTGTAGAGGGCTCCCATCTATGGGTTACATCCTGGTGGGCTGTGGTGGGATTTAGACAAGGTGTCTACTGAGGCCAGGCAATGCCCTGCACTTGGGATAAGTAAGGATCTGGCTGTGTTACTGAGGCAGAAGAAAGCAGTGGCTTTAATTGCAGTTTTATGATTTTAATAATTACGGAGAGAGGTGAAAGTTAGTAGTTTTTCACAATAAGCTTTCTTTGCTCTCCTGCAGAGACTGAATGTTGCACCAACAGAAGGTAGTGTGCTATATGGACTTCATTTTTTTAAAAAATCCTGGGTCTTCTGTCTTACTTCTGACTGGCTTGAATAGTGTATACAATTTCTCTGTGCCTTCAAGAATTTGTATCAAAAGCCTAATTATGATCAGGTTATGTTTGTTTCCTTGAGAAAGCTTTGCCTGCAGTCATTCCTCTGTGGTTTTAATAGAACATGTGCAGCACTAAGTTCAGTCTACCATTTGTATGAGACTCTACCCACATCTTCCAAGTTTAAAACTCTGAGTTCAGCCTTTGCAATGCTGTTTAGAAAGATTTCTGGTCTGTTGTGAAGAAATGGAAGGAGTTGCTTGGTTTTAATCTTTCAGACTAATCCAGTTCTGTTCACTTCTTATCACACGACATGACTTAACTAAGTTTATCCTGCGATAGTTTACTTTGCAACAGGATTGTAATAAAATAACTCTCTTTTTTCAGATACTATTTTATAAGCTGTTGAAGGGATTGCAGAAAATACAAACGGAGGTGGGAGGGTGCGGGGTGTGTGCATGAAGAAGCATATTGCCAGTGCCTCAATGAATGCTGTGTTTGATGTTGCAGTGCAATCCAGAACGCTCCCAACCCTGGTGGGGGCGAGCAGAAGCCACTGGCGCGGCTGTCCCCGCTGAAGCCGCCGCTGCGGAAGCCGCCCCCATGCCGGGGCCACAGCAGCTGCCAGGGCTCGTGCAGTGCAGGCGAGGCCGGCCGCAGCTCGGGACCCTTCTCTGCGCAGATTGAGAACACCCCCATCCTCTGCCCCTTCCACCTGCAGCCTGTGCCTGAGTAAGAAAGCTCCTTTGCTAAATTGCCTTTTGCCTTTGTGTTGTGGAGCTGCCTGTGACAGCTCGGAGAAATCGGATTTTTTTTTTTTTTTAAACATCCTTCTGTAGTTTTCACCCATGCCACAGAAAAGTTGTTTCAGTATCTAGAAGTAGGTTGGATGTAGCAGACAAGAATTAGTCTGCAAATTTCGCTTTTTACAAGAAGAGCTTCACTGAACATTCTGCAGATGGCCACCTATCGGCTCATGGGTGTGACTTTTAAATGAAATATTGCTACTGCTGTCATTTCTTTACAACAACATCTAAGCACAGGAGTAATTCGCAGTCTGTTACAAAGCAAGCCTGATTGAGTAACTCAATGAAGCATTAATTTCTTTCTAAAAGTAACTCATAGATTTTTGTAATAACTCTTCAGAAGTCTCTTGCTCTTAAAGAGCTAAGAACTAGGTTATACATCATCCTCCAGCCTGTACAGGATCTCACAGTCGATCTATCACTGAATTGAAATTCAGTAAATATCCTGCCTGTGTAGTAGCCCAGAGGAGCCTCATGTCTGTGCCTCTCCCAGATTTCTGTGTCAGTTAACAGGGCGTTGCACACTGTTCCGTCTACGCCAATTATGCGTAATTGTCCTCCTTCAGCTGCTGCCTCTTTGTCTGATGGATTGTTGAGATCCCTATCTGCCTGCGCTGAACAGGTGTACAATTAAAGAACTGATCAGATCCTGCAGTGATATTGTGTGGAATGCTGTGGTAGCGTTATGGATGTGGAAATGTTCCTGCTCAGTGCGGGTGTAGGAATGCAGGAGTGACGTTTTCAGCAGCATGAATGTTCTGACAGCACACCAGCAGTGGTATTTATGAAGCTGCAGGGTGAACGCTTACTGTCCCTCAGGGCTTGGTGAAGCAGGAGAGCTGCTGACCTGCTGCAGAAAAGAAAGGGAAGGGTCATAACTTCAAAGTGAAATACACTTCTAAGAATTGAGGACTTCCTTCCTGGTATATAGCAAGTGTGTTCCCTTCCTTGTTCAGCTGCTCAAAGCAGAGGTTATTCCTTTTAAATTATGGAGTACTCTGTTAGAACAAGTATCAGTATCTTAATAAATAACATATACAAAGAAAATATAGTTCATTTTATGAGACTGTAGTGATGAGTACTTGTGAAGAAAAACTTGTGGCTTGGAGGGAAGTATTAAAATGGAGGATAGCTACAATTGAACTAATGAACATCTTGGTTTAATGTATGGAGTTTTGAGATGTGCAGGCCTGTGAGTTAACTGAGAGGGAACAAAAGCTTCTGTGTATTGTAGTACATGCTTGGAATAGATCTCTCAAAGTATTTGTGAGATCACATACTTTAGGCAAATCATACCTAGAATAAACAGGTTCTTAGACACAGCACATATGCAATCAGCTATTTCTCATTGTTTACAGAAAGCTTGCTGCAGGGAAGCAATTATCTTTGTTCTAATAAACTTCTTCAAAGATTCCTGCAGGCTTAAATAAGTCTTTAATCAAACAAACTAAAAATTGTTTTTTTGTAATTTAAAATAAATTATGACAGTACTTGTGAACTTGTTTTCTTCCTAGGCCTGAGACAGTATTGAAAAATCAAGAGATGGAATTTGGCAGAAATAGAGAGAGGCTTCAATTTTTTAAGGTATGTCTGTGTACCTGCAGCCTTTGTGGTTTGGGCTTTTTTAAGAGTCATTTGTCCACCAGTATTCAGGTTTAGATGATAAATTAAATGTAATCATTTGGAAATGTCAAGTTTTCAAATCTGAATTTAAACAAGAGAAGAAAATTGACTTTCTAACTTGAAACAGTTTACTCTGATTTGGTTCTTGTCAGTGGGGATTTATGAAGCACTGGTGTTTTTGATGCCTTTCATGAGCTCAGTGCCTTAGGTCACAGTGAGTTTCTGGCTGAAGGGGTCATTTATCCACAACTGTGTTAACAAAAGTTCATGAAGTTGGAAGTGTTGAGTGGAGACCAGTGTTCAGATATGGCTGCTCTTAAACAGAGCAGTGGAAGTCCTGTGGTGAACATCAGCTTCTCTGCTGCCAGGCAGGGCTCTGCAACATTTCTGTTTGATCCTTATCCTCTGTTTTGATGTGGTTTAGGAATTCACTGCAATGATCTTTTCATGGATGTAGACTAGAGGTTTCTTTCTGAAAGTTGCAAATTAGCTTTTACATTACTAAGGAAGGAAATGGCTAAGCTGAATCTTGTTACAAGTTTCTGTGTCAAATCTATTAAATATACCATCCTGAGCTTGCAGTGGTTCTGTTGTCTGATTACCAGTCTTAGGCGGGCTTGTAATCAGTTGTGTGAACTGGAAGGTAAGAGATTTCTGCAGCCCTGCTTTTGAAAGGGGCATGAATGACTGATTCAGCCTTCGGAGGAATTCAGTTAAAGGTTTTGTTGATGATTAAGAATGTATCTAAGGCCTCTGTTTGACAAAGGGACAAAAGCCACTTGGATAAATAGCAAGGACTCCTCTTATTGTGTGTTCATTTGTCCTTTTAGTTATGTTCTGAGGATTGAATGTAGCTTTGAAAAAAATGCAACTCTTTTATTCTCCTTTTGGAAAAATTACAGTGGAGTTCAAAAGTTTTTGAGAATATTTCCATAATTCCACCTGAGATTGGAATGGCGCATCAAGTGAATTTGGAATATTTGTCCCGCGTGGTTTTTGATGTGAAAGATTTCCTGCATCCCGATAGCGTGGTTGGCACAGACTCGCACACAACCATGGTAAATGGCTTGGGTATCTTGGGCTGGGGTAAGTATGCTCAGAACTTCATTGCTCTTGGAAAGGCAACCAAAGCTTCACTAAAAAATATTTCTTCCCGTTGGTTGTTTGTATCTCAAGCATAACAGACTGTCTTGAATTATTGTTCTGAATCTTTTTTGTCTACAAGTTATCTTGAATAACATTTCTTTCCATTGAGAAATGTAATTAATCCCTTGTAATTTAAAGAGAAAACAAACAAAAACTAGCTGATATTCAGATAGGTGCTGTTTGTACAGCAGAATTTTGTGTGGAAGTTTTTTTTTCTCACAGAAGATTAGTTTTAGATATAAAATATTTTCTAGTTGACTGTGATGTCTAACTTGAGCAATAGTCTTGCTTGATTTTATTTTTGATGTGCAAATATTTAATGGAACTTCTAAATTTCTTGCTGTGTCCTTTTTGGAAATGGAGTGATGCCCTTCATTTGTGGGAGAAAAGCAACAATACGTTTATTGTCACGAGTCTTTAGGCTTAATATAAAGGGGTTTATTATTTTTTCGGAGCTGAACACACAGAGTATAGGTTGGTGAAGGAGTGACAAGCCATGTCCCACTCTTCCTGCAGGCGTCGGGGGCATTGAGACGGAAGCGGTGATGCTGGGAATGCCGCTCACCCTCACCCTGCCTGAGGTGGTGGGCTGTGAGCTGACAGGCACAGTCAGCCCCTTTGCCACATCCATAGACATCGTTCTCAGCATTACAAAGGTACAAGTTCAATGCCTTTTCAAACAGAGAGATTAATGCAAGTACTTCTAGTGTTGCTTGAGAAATTAATTATATGAGGGGAGTGTTTTTAGTATGCCTTCAATCGTGGCAGCATAGAAAGGTACTAATAATCTCTAACCATTTTTATTTGCTAGTCCTTTGAAGTAGTGGGTTTTTTTCTTTCCCCTCTATAGTGGTTTGCTTACAGACCCTCTTTAACTAAAAATAATTCACTATAATTTTATAATTTTTTTTTTCCAAACATTGGCTTTAGGGCTTCAACTTTTTGTTTTAAATGCTCATGACTTGTGAATTGTAACAAACACAGCTCGCACTGTACCTCTTCGTATACCAGGTATTGTGTGTTCTTTCCAACAGCATCTTAGACAAGCTGATGTCGCTGGAAAATTTGTTGAGTTTTTTGGGAGTGGTGTTTCCCAGCTGTCCGTAGCAGACCGAACCACAATAGCAAATATGTGTCCTGAATATGGTGCTATTCTGAGTTTTTTCCCTGTTGATAATGTGACATTGAAGCACTTAAAGCATGCAGGTAAATATTAAACTAAAGAAAGGATTCATTGTAATTGTGGTTTTCAGTTCTGGTAATATATGTTTTTTGCTCTGCAGAAAAACCCAGTATAAGAACTATAGAGTTTTTGCTTAAAACTCCTTAATTGCTATGTGGTGCTTTTCTGCTGAATTCTGGTGTGGATTTAACATGTAATTAGACTTGTGCTTGAGGTTTGTGCTCAGTCTGGTCCATTTGTCTAATGCCTGATTTACCAACATGGTACTGCTTTTCAACATCCAGAGTCCTGGTTTTTGGAAGCATATATAAGCCTATAAAAATATTAAGGAAGTTTTCACTTATTTTGAAATATGTATGGAATGTAATTCTTCTTGATTTGAAATTAATCCGATAACCACCTGCAAAATCAAAATTTAAAATTATTATTATTAATAAGTGAAACTGCAGAACAAATCTGAACATGTCTCTGATTTTTCCCAGTGGTTTATGTTTCCTTTTGAAATGCATGATTTCGCTGGCATCTCAAGCTAAGCAAGGAGGATGTCAGCTCCTTATCAAGTTACTGCAAACAGAAAACCACAGAGTGACAGATGCCAAAAAAAGCTCATTCATGAGTGAGACTGAGACCTGTCACTTTCAAATAAGAGTTAAATGCTTTCAATAGCAAACATTTTTGTCTGATCAGTACAAGGCAAATAAATGGGTTTGGAAGAGTAGCCAGCTATACTGCCTATTGTCAGCTAAGCACAGGGTCTGTATTAGACAGTGAAGCCCTAACACAGAAAAGCCTTATGGACTTCAGGGACACAACTGTCAATTTAGTAAGACTTATGCTAGAGCTGGAATAGCTTATTTTGTTCGACATAAGAAGAAAAGTTGGGATAATTTAGAAAAAACTGTCATAATTTATAAATGTTTTGTGTGTCGTTCCTGGATAGAAGTTGGGATATGGAAGTGGTGAAAAAAAGTACTTTCAATATTACACTTAAAACAATCTGAGTGTCTGTAAGTTGTGTGATTTATTTTATTTATGTCTTTAATGTGACTTTCTCATGTTTGACGTGACTTCCTTAGGTTTTGATAAGGCCAAGCTTGAAGTCACAGAAGCATATCTTAAAGCTGTGAAGTTATTTCGAAATGATGAGGGTTCTTCCAGAGAGCCTCAGTATTCCCAGGTATGCTTGAAAGTAGTTGTTTATTTGATTCTTGTAAATAATTACAGATGATTTCACAGTCTTGTCTCCTACTGTAACTTTCATTGCTTTCATGTTGTTTTTATTAACTCAGAGTTTTGAGAAAGCAGAGTTTGTAAAATGTAGAGGGGTTGGGGATAAGAAGGGAAGCACGGTAACATTATGTCAATACAGATACTGAATTCCAGTCATCCCAAGGACTGTGAATGGTTGAAAAGTTACAGATAATATTAAAACATTTGGAATAAGAGGAATAGCCTCTCGAGTGAGAAGTGTTGAAAATGGAATCCCAGAGTTCTAAACATCTGAGAACACTTAAATTTGGAACAAGAGTTCCTGGGTGTCTCGGGAATATATTCCATGAGCTGCTGGGCTGGGGTTGGTAATGCTTGCACTTTCTGTTTCTTGGTTTCTTAGGTAGTGCAAGTTAGTCTCAGTTCTATAATTCCATATGTCAGTGGCCCCAAGAGATCCCAAGATAGAGTGGCTGTTAATAACATGAAAAGTGACTTCCAAGCCTGCTTAAATGAAAAGGTTTGTATTGCTGATGCTTGCTTCAAAAGGTATTTCCTATCATTCACATGAATAAATGTATTACCTATTCCTTGCATACCTACTGAGCCCTCCTTATTGCTACACAACTGCTTGTTCAGGGTGTTCTGTTCTTGCTTGACAGGCATCCCAAGAGTAAATCATAGGTGTGTTTAGCAGGAACATGAGTTTCCCAAAGTCCTTAACTTCACAGTTTGGATTGCTTGGGAGAAGGAACTTTACGTAGTCCATAGTGTGAGCTTAGCAAACATTTTCACATTTTCATCCTTTTTTAAGCACTTTTATACTATTAATTTCTGTAATAGAATTTACCCTAAATTCTTATCACACCTTAAAGAAGATGCAGAAAGACAGCCAAGATTTGTAGCTGAATGTTCAGAGTTCTTGCATTAGCAAATGATTTTTCTTTACAGTTTAATTTGTCTTCATAGAGTGAAGTTTTTACTCTGAAGGTACTGGTTTTGGTTAGGGGTATCCATGGGAATCTGAAGAGTGCAACTAATATAGGAATGTACTTTCATTTTCATTTCATTTATCATTAATGCTCAAGACTTACAGCAGTATTAGAAACAGCTTATAATGAGGCCTGTGGTACTGTGGTTCAGTTGTGCTGGAGATCATAGCTGATGGTGGAAGACAAAGGGCGAGGTTGAAAGAGACCTCTGGAGGATGTCTGAGTGCTGAAGAGCACTCAGGTGAGTGTGGAAAATGCTAATGGACCTACTCTGGTTTAGTTACCACCCTCTTGCAATTAAAATCGTGGACATGCTTCTAATTCAGGAACATGTATCATGTAGATTAGACATGTATTCTTGAGGGGATGTTCTTCCATGTATACAAGGAAGTGAGTTGTGGAACAGCCACACAAAGACTGGCACTTGTTCACAACTGTTGCAAAGTTAAAACTTGTGAAGGAAGAAGGCTGAGACCTGTGCACAGACAGAGGGCTGCTTTTAAAATTATGTAAGGGTTCCTAGTGGCACAGCTGAGTATTATTTCAAAACCAGTGTTCACTTGGTCTTGCTGTATTGTCATCCTTTCGGTACTGTAACAATTGCTAACATGTATTTTTGTCACTCAGTCTGGTGTTAAAGGGTTTCAGATTGCAGCTGAGAAGCAGAATGACATTGTGCCTGTTCAGTATGAAGGAAATGAATACAAGCTGTCCCACGGCTGCGTTGTCATTGCTGCAGTCATCAGCTGTACAAACAATTGCAATCCATCTGTCATGCTTGCTGCAGGTATGTTGGGACCAGATAGCTCAGCATTTTAATGGTGCTCCCATGCTTCACAGCCCTCACCTTCACTTTTGTAGGTTCTCTTTACAGGTTTGAAACTGCAGACTTGTAGCCTTAGCTTGTAGGTTCTGGCTGGGATATATAGGGAGAGTTGCTTTTCCATAATACAATCTAAGTTGGTCCCATAAAGCAGTATTAAGGAGAGCAATTATAAAATCTATACACTTGGTAGTATAACAGCAAGTAAGCAGTTCTAGGGCTCCTAGGGCTCCTGTCAGTGCACAGCGGCATAGCTGATGCAGGAGGTGGGCTTTAGCTTCCAGCTTGTCCTCATCCTTCATGAGCTGTCATGCCACAGCCAGCACAGAAACTCTGTATTGCTGAGCAGTTGTTCTGTTATTGCTTCAGGGGTATCTGCCACACCTTCGCAAGCTGCAGATGATTTTGCTGGAACAGCTCATCTGTCAGACCTTGCTCTCTTCTTTTTAAGATCCTCTGTGGCCAAGGTGAGCTTCCCCTTAGGGCTGTGTGGCCTGTCTCTGGAGGCTGAATGGATTGGCACTATGAGCTAGAACATGGTAAAGAAAATTGTCTTAGAGAAAGTAAAATGGGTGTCTACCTTCCAGGAATGGGAATAAAATTCTGCATGGTATTGTTATGCATTAAGAAACTTCCTTCAGGCCTGTGATTGCTTGAATAGTTTAATAAACTGAAAGTTGTCTAATCCTCTGGGGGTTTTTATGCTTGATTTAACTAAGGTAGAAGCATACAGATGTCCTATGAAGGGATATACAAATCAAAATCTGTGTCCTTTTTTCCTTTTTGTTTGGTAGGACTGCTGGCCAAAAAAGCTGTTGAGGCTGGCCTCATGGTGAAGCCCTACATCAGAACAAGTTTATCACCTGGCAGTGGCATGGTTACACATTACCTCAGTTCCAGTGGAGTATTGCCATACCTCAGCAAGCTTGGGTAAGGCCTGGCTTGGGGTGAGTCTGGGCAAGTGATGCATACGGAGGTTGTACAGGCTGATAAATAGGATTACTGTTCATTTAGGGTTGGCTAATTCCTAACTTAATAGATCGTTGTTTCGCTTATTTGCTGACTTAAAATTATTCTGCTTCATTGTATTTCCACTTCAAAATTTCTGATATGTAGCTCTAATACATCAGAGCTGGTTTTCCAGTCACAAATTACTTCATTTTAGGTGACTTGCAGGACAGGATGTATTGATGATGTATTCCTAAAGTGGAAGCTGGATGCAAATTTGTCAGGACAGTCTGTATTTGTCTTCTCTTATCATTGCTTCTGTCAAGGGTTGTTTAGTTTTGTTGCTCTGTAGCAGTAACAGAATATGTTCAATATTCTGTAACAGTGCCCAGGTGTTTACATCTGGGCACTGTTACAGAATATTGAACCAGTGTGGTTTACATCAGTGGCATGTAGTGTCTGTTCTTCATTTTCTAAAAAGTCTTAACTATCAAGAGACAAAAAAAATCGTAGGGATTGTTAATAACATAAAAAGCAGTTAATGTTAATAAATGGCTCATGACCATGTGTGACCTGATTGGTTTTTCCCATTCAGGTTTGAGGTTGTTGGTTATGGGTGTTCCACCTGTGTTGGAAACATGGCCCCTTTGCCAGAAGCCATCAGGAATGCAATAAAACAGGTAAAGTTCTGGCTGGCTTGTTGAACACAGAAATGTATTTCTCACTCAGTTAACTAATTCAGAAATACAGTCATCCATGCAAAATACACTTCATTTTGGTTTGGATTTAACATGGTATTGTTGGCTATTTGCTTGTTGGAGGGAGACCATGCCAATTGATTGCTGTGTAAAATAAATGTAATAAGTGGTATTTGTAGAACACAGTTATAAATTACAAGATAAATTCATATGATCTAATCTTGCAGAGGATGCAATGTGTAGATTTTGTATGATAAATGAAGAGGAGGGTTTTGAAGAGCTATGTGCTTGAATAATTTTAACCAGCACTGTCTAAACAGCTACAGCTTTTTTCTCTTCTGAAGCAGAAGAAAAATAAATGGCAGGAGAGGAGTTGAATGAAGTAAGAGGAGAGCACATCAGAGGGTCAAAAGAGAAAGTGAGATGTGTAGTGAGAGGGAGCAAAATGCTTTTTTTTGTGCCTGTTTTTGTGTTAGAATAAATATTTGAAGTGCAATGCTAAAAGGACATCAGACTTAGTCAATAGAAATAGCATAAGCTGTTGAAGTACTCCAAACTGCTGGACCAGTATGTCTGGGTCTACCTTTCAGGGTGATATCATTGCCTGTGGGGTATTGTCTGGCACGAAGAACTTTGAGGGCCGCCTGTGTGACTGTGTCCGTGCCAACTACCTGGCGTCCCCTCCGCTGGTCGTGGCCTACGCCATCGCGGGCACTGTGCAGATAGACTTTGACACGGAGCCCTTGGGTGAGTGTTTTCCTACAGCTTCTGTTTCTGCAGCTGGTGCACATGGGCACAGATTGCTGCACGTGGTTTCAGCACCCAGAGTCAATACATTTGGAGAGAAAGCACAGCTATATTTGGTTTGCTCATGGCTAAAGCAAAGCTTTCACTTAACTGATCAAATTCTTTGTCTATCTGGTACCATCTCTGCAGGCCTGAAAATATACATGTCTGTATTCCAATACAAATCTCAAGTCTAATAGTTTATTCTTCCAAACTACTGTTGTGTTTAAAATCTTACTCAGGCATTGGCTTTAATGGCAAAAGTATTTACTTACGAGATATTTGGCCCACCCGACAAGAACTTCACACAGTGGAGGAGGAGCGTGTGATATCATCCATGTTTAAGGAATTGAAAGAAAAGATGGAGGTAAGAGTGGTCTGTTCTACATAATTTAAAGGTTGCATTTCATTGTAGCTTTGTGATATCTTGCAGTTGAATGTGATTGGTTTGCCATTTATTTGTTATAGTAATGGAGGGCATAACTGAGATGGGTACTTGTATTCCTAAGTAATACCCGGTGATGTAATTTGTAATATGTGTAATAGAAAATTATTTACTAAATAATAGTAATTAATAAAATCACCAGTATGTCATTTGTTTTTGAGTGTAAAAATAAAACAAACTAACTTCTTTTTGATAAATTTTGTTTCTTCTAGAAAGGAAACAAGCGATGGAATTTACTGGAAGCACCAGAATCAACTTTATTTCCCTGGGATTTAAAATCTACTTATATTAGATGTCCTTCTTTTTTTGATAAACTTGTAAGTAGAGTGGATCTATTCACCAGATTATATGCATTGCATTTAAGTAAAGGATTAGCTATTACAGCAAAGCTTCAATGTTGAACTAAAGAATTTAATTATCACTCGTATTTCTCAGTCTTTTAAATATTTGTGTCTCTGGAATGAGTGGGGTCTATCCATCCAGGGGCCTTCTTATACTGCAGATATGTTTTATGTCTCTAGTTCCTGGAAGAAAATGTTTACTGTTCCTTTTGTTCCCTTCTGTTGTTGTTTCCCCCCACCCTGTCAGGCCAAAGAAGCAGTTCCACCACAGGCAGTTGAGAATGCCCACGTGTTGCTGTTCCTGGGGGACTCTGTCACCACGGATCACATTTCTCCTGCCGGGAGCATTGCAAGGAGCAGTGCTGCTGCCAAGTACCTGACCAGCAAAGGGTGAGCACTGCTGAATAATGGATCAGCATTGCCGCCTTCTCTAGAAATGTCTGTCTGCAGAAAGGGGAGACTACATGTGGAAAAGCAAAATACTTAATCAGTGTTAATAAATATGCTGGTAATGGTAAGAGGATTAGTAAGGTAGGTTGTTTCCTAGAGCAGTCTCCTCATAATGCTTCTGTAAGTACCACACTGCTTGCAGCACTAAATAAAAAAAATTTTAAAAATTAGTTTAAAACTGCGGCTTTCCTCATGAATAACCTAGCAGTGATTTGCACATTGTTCATGATTTGTGATAATTACATTTGTTGGAGGTGCAGTTCTTTACATCTTCCACTGAAGACTTAGATATGCTGCAATAATTATAAGAAAAAATCATAATATTCCTTTAAATCAGATCATCTTTAACCAATTTCTTTCAATTTTTTTTTATTTCAGACTCACACCTCGTGAATTCAATTCTTATGGGGCTCGAAGAGGTAATGATGCTGTGATGACAAGAGGTACCTTTGCAAATATCAAGCTTCTGAATAAGTTCATAGGAAAACCAGCTCCTAAAACAATTCACTTCCCATCTGGACAAACGGTAGGAATATATTTGTTTGCACAGCTACTCTGGAATGGGGAGTGCAGGTTTAGAACTCACTCAAAGTGTGTCATTTTGTCATTCCACAGCTAGATGTGTTTGAAGCAGCAGAGCTGTACCAGAAGGAAGGCATTCCTGTAATTATTCTAGCAGGAAAGAAGTATGGACTTGGTAGCTCAAGAGACTGGGCTGCAAAAGGGCCTTTGTTACTGGTACTGCTGGTTTGTTTGGGTTTAGGGGTGGTTTTGTTTTTTCTGGAAATACCTAAAAATGCATTGTGTAATTTCTTTGTTAAGAATCTTCATGGGAGAGAACCACTAGTCAGGATAGATCTGAATTTCCTCATTATGTATTTTACTGTCTTGGATGCCAGACTTTGAGACAAATCAGGCATTTGTCTATGTTAAACCTCTGTTTGGCCTCCATGAGGTGTTCAGAATCTTTGTTGGAGGCTAATTTCTACTGATATTGAGAATATATTCCAAGTCAGACATTGATTAATGTCCTATTGACCCCAGCATGTTCACTGTCTGTAACAAACTCCATTTTACACTGCATGGGCCTGCTCTGGCTTGTTGGCCTCCATCTAGCTGGGACTAATGATGTTACCAGGGTACTTAAAGGACTCTGTGCAAAGCACTCTCTCGGTTGAGTTTCAATTGCAAGATGGACATAATCTGTGTTTGAAGGTTACTTCAGTGTTTCACTCTGCTTGTATTTTTCCAGGGTGTTAAAGCTGTCCTAGCTGAGAGCTATGAGAAGGTTCATAGGAGTCAGCTGATTGGAATTGGCATCGCTCCACTTCAGTTTTGTCCTGGGGAAAATCCAAGTACTTTGGGACTCACTGGCAGAGAGCAATTTTCTATATTGTTCCCTCCAGACCTGTCGCCCAGAATGACATTGGATATTAAGGTATCTTTGCAATATTTTTAATTTCTCTGTTGAATATTCTGATGCAGAGGAAAAAAATCCTTAATTCTGATGATAGGAAGCAAAGCAAGAAAAGATAGAACTTCAGTCTCTTGGAAGATAAGCTTATAGTCACGAGAGAAGTTTGTCATGGCTGTTGGAGTTTCCCAAAGTACATATACACGTGCTCTGTAAACAAGCCCATAACACAATTGGTGCCATCTTAGGGACCTGGTGTTCTTTGGTTACCAACAGGCCCCT
Source organism: Taeniopygia guttata (assembly GCF_048771995.1). Lineage (NCBI taxonomy): Eukaryota > Metazoa > Chordata > Aves > Passeriformes > Estrildidae > Taeniopygia > Taeniopygia guttata. Next base: position 705,227 of record NC_133035.1, read on the forward strand.
GGCATGCTCCCAGCTGCATCTAAATTGCACCACAGTAAGCTTTCCTTCCGTCTGGCACCAGCAGGCTTGGGGCTGTACATGCACATCAGAGGGCTGAATTTGCTTGTGTTCAACAAAACTTGGGGTTAGAATGTTGACTGAGAAATAAGCAAGGGGAAGTGAAAGCAAACAAGCAAAGCTTAATTGGTTTCTTTTTTTTTTTTTTTTCTTTTGAAGACAAGCACTGGAAAAGTATTCAGCGTGGTTGCCTTGTTTGAAAACAATGTGGAGATAACTTTATACAAGAATGGTGGAAGTCTAAACTTTGTGGCTCGAAGATTCTTATAGTAGCTACTGACTCTCTGGGTACCCTGCATAACTGGTAACTCAGCAAATGCCTTGTGTGTACCCAGGAATCTGTACTGTGGAACTGCAAACAGTCCTAGTGTGCTCCAAGTTACTTCGTCCATGGATGTAAAGATTGTGAATCATTGTAACTGCAACGAGATCCTTTCTGATTTTAAATAATATTCTAATGGTGCTATTGAACATTGCTAAAATCAACATGTGTATTGTGACAAGAGAGCTGTAAGTATGGAGGGGATGTTTTATCAGACCATTTTGTAAATAAACTATGCGAAATCAAAACCGATTGTGCTGAGGATTATTATGTAAGAAGATTTTCTGTAGTTGTTTCCACTCATTTTTTGCACCTGTAAGTCTGTATACTGCTGTTTGTTGGTTTCAGAGTGGCAGATGGCATGGAATCTTAAAGGCCAAACAGATTTTTTTTTTTTTCCTCAACCAGAGCTTAAAAAAGGTACAGAGTTTTCCATTTCTTTAGGTTATGGGTGAACAAAAAGCAGTCCACATGAGGCCCATGGTATCTTGTATCACAGATGTTGACTTCCTCACCTTTATGGGATTATATTTCCTCTGGATCCAGATTTAAACTGCTCAAGCTATGAAATATGTGAAATTCTGGGTGCTTAGAAATATGGAAAACATTTCTGCATTTAAAAACAAATCTCCCAGTTGTTTCATTCATGCAGGTTAAGCCATGTTTCTTCTTGCCCTTCCATTAAAGTTTGTCACATCTGCTTCGAGGGATGCACTTTGTCATTTGTGCTGTCTGTTTTTATTGTGCTCTCTGCAATATCATCAGTGTATCTCCTTGTAATGTTTTAACCTTTAAAGCCTTTTAAAACATTTGCTAGGGCTGTTTAAATTACTCTGCTTTAAATACAACCTGTCTAATACATTACACGTGTCAGATGTCGAAGAGCCAGGTGGCCACACTGCCTTTGAGTGCTTTCTGACGTGCTGGCAGCTCCCAGCTCTTACAGAGCATCCCCTTCTGAGGAGGAGCCTGGAGCACTGAACAAACCTGTCTTTCATGGCACAATTCCAGCTGGCTGGAATTGTCAGCACACTGAGGGTAAAGCCCCTGTTCCATAGCTCATATTGGCAGGAGATGCAGAGTTGCTGCAGCGTGGCTTGTGTTCCCACTTCACAGAGCTTAGGTGCTGTCTGAGCTGTGCAAGTGAGTCTGCAACTCCAGCAGGCTCTTCCTGTGCTCCTGTCTTGAAAAGCTTCATAACTCCATTTACAGTTTGTGTAGAATTTAATTTCTTCTAGAGAACAAAACTGCAATATTTGCCTTTAAATTGTCAAGATTTTGCTTTAGGGATTTTTGTTGTTGATAAATGTCTTAAATATCAAAACATTCAAGAGGACTATATTAGCTTTATTTACATGTACTTTTATAACCAGACACTGAAATAGTTGACTTGTGAACTAACAGATGAACTATTCAAATCTTTAAATAGTAGGTTTGACATTCCTTTAAAAAAAGCCCTGAACCCAAAATACCCCAAACCTCTTGCATAATTATATCAATACAGTGTGTTAATTTTTTGACAGTTCAAAAGCCAAGCTAATTTGATTGACATAAATTTGATACTTATTTTTCTGTTTTGGTAGACAAAGTTCACTGAAGTTTGAAGTTCTGTATAATCTGTTTTCATATTTCTCTAGTTTGATGTGATTTTCTTTTAGGTGAGATGAAAAGCATTGCGGTGACTCCTGCCATTTCTAAGGGGGATAAATCAATGCGGTTTTGAATATTATATTCTATTGAATGCTGAACGGGTTCCTGTTCTGTGGTACATTTCCATTAATTCTATCCAGAGTGACTGGGCAGATCCTACTTCTTGTACAACTATGTGTAATACTATTTTGTCCCAGCTCAAATGTATATTCTTGATTTAGTTCAAGGAAATGCTACTGGGGAGCAAATGGGAATTTAGTGCTGGTACATAATAGTGCCTCATGCAGATGGTGCAACTGCAACTCCATGCCTATATACAACTCCATGCCTATTACTAATGCTTGAAGGAAACACAGCCACCTGCCCTTTCTCCATGCTTCAGGACACAGGGATCCAGGCCACGTCAAGGCAGGCTGATGAGGTGAAGTGCAATTTCAAGGCATGTGAGTTATCTGCAAGTTGCCACCAGTAAAGCAAGTCAGTTCTTTTTAGAGACATGGAGGCTTCATGACCTTAGCAGTTGCTTTAATTCTGCTACGCTGATGTGTCTTGTAGTCCACGAGAGAGAAGTTCTGAGCTATGCTTGGGCATAGGGGCTGCTCAGCTGGAGGCTCCTGTTGTTGCTGCAGCAGGTTGAGCTCTCAGCAAGCTCAAGTCTGGCATTTCTGAGGTGTGCAGGCTGACTCCTACCCCTGAGGGGTGGGGGTGCTGTGTGGGACAGCACTGTCCATGTGCCGTCGGCTCAGTGCAGGGGAACACCTGGCTCGTGACCCGTGAGAACAGCCCTGTTCCTCTCCCCCGTCCAGGGTGCAGCTCGGGAGCCCAGCAGTCAATGAAGACATTTAACTCTGGGCACGCTGCTGGGACCCTGAGAGCCATAGGTGGGCAGGAGTGGCAGGAACCCTCTGGCAGGGGCAGGCCATGGGACAGTCAGGATTTCTGTGCTCACACACCAAACATTCAGTTAGAGCTCTCTTTGGTATACTAAAGCATAGGAGGACGTGTACCTGTTTGAGAAGTGACTCTGTGTTAGATGTATTTAACCTAGACCTCTCTCCATTTGGATTTGTGGGGAGAATCTTGTTAAAATTTTTGTAAATGTTTTCTCTTCTTGCTTCCCTCTTCCTCCCCATCCCAAACTACAAAGTTTTGGGATAGTGTTGATGTTTATACATTTTACACCTAAGTATAAGGACAAGAAGCTATGTATATTAATCCTATTTAAGCAAATGCAAATCATTGTCTGCTGTTTAAAGCCAACAGAACAGTCTAAGTTTTAAATTCAGTAAGTATTGTATAGATATATCTTAAGTTCAATTGATGAAAATTGTGCATACAATGTTACCAATGTTGTAAATTATTTTTAATAAAGAAAATTGTATCACAGTTCTTGTATGTTACTGTCTATTTTGAATAGATAGTAAGGAATACACATAAAATGGTACTCTGTGTGAAGACAGCGTGAATAAAGAAAGGGGATAATATTGTATATTATATAATGATGCATGTTCCATTTACTTGTTAGGAGTCAGTTTGGGCTCACAAAGCATGCTTAGCTGGTGAGGAAGAATGTTCTCTGGGTTAGCTGTGCTCCAGACTCTGGATGTTGTATCAAATGCTGTTTTAATAACTTTTTCTTTCCCTTCTGAAAAATGTCGCATTTTAAATCTGGATGAAATCCTGTATTAAAGCAAGCTGTTTGTCAAGCTTACAACTCTGACAAGATCCTCAGAAGTGATTTGGGGATGTCCAGCACTAACCTACTTCAACCCTCACTTTCAGCACAGGCAGTAGACTAGAGTTCAACTCATGGATGCTAAATTATTCAAATCTATCTTTCTTCGGATAATAAGCGAGGACAAAGTACAACCTTCAAACTCTGCCTTGCCTCACAACCACAGTGAGCTTCCCCCAGAGTACCGGGCAGGCAGGAGAGGTACAGAAGTTTATGTCTTTGCTTTCGGCAGTCCAGTCTGGCAACTGAAGCAAGAGTAAGGAGTAAAGATCTACAAAGTGCATTGTAATCTCCTTTGCAGAATTCAGGAGTGCATTTCTGTAACCAGCTGTGTTAAACCACAGCAAGAATACTTTCCCACTGCATCGATTTTACTCCAACGAGCTAAAGCTTTAGGGCCTCAGAGGAGAGGGAGTCCTAAATATTTTAGAGCTCTATTCTTTGTGAAAAAAAAAAAAAACAAACCCTTAATTTTGTGATTTCTAGTGAGAAGAGTTGGTCAATTACTTTCATTAACATCTGTTCTGAAATTGGAGAGAAAAAAATTGTTTCTTGGGGAAATTGTTTCCATTTTCTAAATTCCCTATTTGATTAAAATAAGCATTTGATGAAGATAATGTTTTCAATCTTGGGTCCCTAATATTACAAACAATACTGAAATTTTGAAATTTTGTGGTAGAGGATTTTTAACTGATTTACTTAAGATGCTTCAGGTGTTGTTTGGGTTTGGGGAGGAGGGTGGAGTTGTTGGGTGTTCTTCAACATGTCTTTCCTAAATTCCTTTTTCTTCAGGTTCCTAATTCTGTCATAGCACGACATTAACTACAGCAGATTACCTTTTTTTCATTAGGAGTTTCAGAAGGTATTTCTATATTAATCTTAAGGTTTGTCATTGTTTTCATTAAGGGTCAAATTTTCTAGGACTGGACCTACTGTCCCAGTGAAAACTTTCTCTGGGACAGTCTAAAGGATATCCTGAGCAAGATGCCTCAGGTTTGTTATATGTATTTATATGTGGTCTTCAGTCCAAGCATTTGGCAGAGATTTTGATATGGTGTGCTGATAAAAGGGTTTAAAGAAAATAATAAAACGGATGTCTTCCCTCCTGACCGCTGCGGGCGCAGGGTTTTTTAAGTATTCTGCCTTTGTGACAGGAAGTCGTAGCTTTCCTGCCCCCTCGTGCCGCCGCGAGACAAAGCCCGCGGCCCGGAGGGAGGCTGCGGCTCCGCTGCCCGGGCCGGGGGCGGCGCGGGGGCCCCGGGGGGCGGCGCGGGGGCCCCGGGGGGCGGCGCGGGGGCCCCGGGGGGCGGCGCGGGGGCCCCGGGGGGCGGCGCGGGGGCCCCGGGGGGCGGCGCGGGGGCCCCGGGGGGCGGCGCGGGGGCCCCGGGGGGCGGCGCGGGGGCCCCGGGGGGCGGCGCGGGGGCCCCGGGCCCGCCCGGCCGCGCTCGGAGCGGCGCAGCCCCGGGCCGCGGAGCACACGGCGCTCCGGCAGGCGGGGCCGGGCCGGCCGCAGCTTGTGCAGCTCCTCGGCCTCCCCGCGCCGGGCAAAGGTTGGCGCGGCTCCCAGCGAGTCCCGGGGTTGCGCTCGTCTGGGGAGGGGCGAGATTCCTGCAGCTGGGCAGGCGACAGACGAGCGAACGTCGGCAGGTTTGTGCTCTTTCTTAGCACAGGAATTTGGAAGGCCGCGACCAAGCAGAAAGATTTAATCTGCTTCAACGTTATGATTTACTAAAGTAATTCTTGCCTGTTGCAGGCACGAACTGATGATCTGTTCAGGGATTCAGCAGCTCTGGTCCTGAGGGAGTCATTCCTACTATCAACAATACATGGTTAGGCTGCTGCTAGAAATGAGCTAATAAAAGCTTGGTTAATAAGATCTTCGTGTCTGCTGTTCTGAACAGATTGATTGTATCTCTCTAGCAGTCTTTCTTTGGAGGGGCTGCAGCTTAAGTATTTGATAAGCTATGATGTAAGAAACCTGAGCTGGCTCAAGGGGTTGGTTTTCTTTGCTTGTTTAATAAATGTAGGAAACTTCTCCAGTAGCTGAATGCATTTTGTTGCAGTAATTACTGCTTTTGGTGTCAGAATACAGATCAGATCATCCAGTTTTTCTTTTTTTCCTAGAGGCATAATGTCTTCTGGAAATGACTGTCAGTCCCAGACCTTGACCAAGCCCACATTTGGTGAGAGAGAGGCAGCTGAATTGGTTGACAGGGTGTTTGGATTGAAGGTGTCTTGGATCAGGTCACTCCCCAGCTACGATGATCAGAACTTCCATGTGCGTGTCTCAGCTGAAGGTGCCGATGAGTATGTCCTCAAAATCACCAATTCAGAAGACAGCCAGGAGCCTGACCTCATTGAAGCGCAGACCCAGGCCATGATGTTTCTCAGTGCTGAAGGCTTCCCTTCAGCTACGCCTTATTTGACAAAAGATGGTAACATAATGTCTCTGGAGTCAGGAGGTGAGCCACTGTGGGCACCTTTACTGCCCCACTCTCACCCTTAGCTCAGCAGTAGCTTGCTATATGGCATACCATGTGTATGTGTGCTAAAGGGAAACTAGGCTTGTGTTTGAATAGTAGGGATATGCATCAGGTGACCTGTATTCCAGCCACAATAGTCCAAAGTTAAAATACCAGAAGCAAAGCAACTCAGAGAGCGTTAATAACTAACTAGGAAAACACTTAGGAAAACACTTCAGCTTAAGGAATTGGAGAAGACATTTATCTGACATGTGTCCATGCACAGGAAAAGTTTAAAATGCCTCATTGACTATGTGATGCTTGAAATTATTTGCCTTCAGAATAATGTAACACACAGTTCTAGCCCATCTCTGAAGCCAGAATAAATTGCTTTAATAGTGCTTGGAAGAAAAATTGTGTTAGCATGTAACTTTCCTACAACATTTAGGATTCTTGAGACCTGTTCCACTGCAAAACTTTATGTGGGTGTGTGTGGGCACTAGAGGAACCCTGCTTGGTGACGAGCTTTCCTCAGCATAGATTTTCTAAGTGTGTTAAGGTTTGTACATTATTACACAACATTCTGGTAAATCAAATTTTTGCATTTTTATGAGCTACATCTGACAACTTCTACACTGGGATACACCTTTTTTGCCTCTTGCATTAACTGATGCTCAGCACAGAGCAGAGTGACTGCATCTCTCCTTGTCAGGTACTAGACTTGGGAGCAAGAAGTACATGGTCAGACTGCTGACTTACCTGCCAGGTACACCAGTAGCAAAAATCACCACCAATGCTCAGATTCTGTATGAGATTGGGAGGCTTGCTGCCAGCCTGGATAAAGTGCTCTTAGAGGTGAGTTCTCATGCTTTAGCCTCACACTTCTCTCTTAATCGGTGTCTCTTCAGCATTTGCTCACGTGCTTGCTGCCTGGTTTTCAGACCTTCGAAATGCAAGTTGGTGACTGCAGATGTCAGTGACTCATGGCTCAGGTGCCAGCCTCCAAGCTGGCTAAAGCCTTTCCCAAAGTACACGACAAGTGACATGGTACTGGTGATACTTCTGCAATGCACTTTTGTACCATGAATAGGGTGATACAGAGTTCTTTTTATTTATGCAAAGCTCACCCATTAGTGTTTCAAACCTGGCAAATAAAGGAGAATGAAGCCTAGGGTGCTTGAATTAGAAGAACAGAATGCCAGGCTTGTTTTAAAGGATTTTTGTGTAGTGCTCAGCTGGCTGATCTATTATTTTGAATTTCCTTTGACTTGCTGACTTTCTTCTCTTCATTAGCACTGTGACCATTGCACATTGGTACCCTCCCTACAGTGCCAGCTGCACCAACAGAGATCTGTGACACTTCTCATTTGCACCACTTCCACTCAGTCTTAATGCAAACTAAGTTCTTTTCTCTGTAGTTACACAGGATAATAAAGCTGATCAACCAACAAGTACAAAGTTTGATGCATGAAAGACCTCACATTATTTATTAACCTTTCATTAACCTTTCCTTCTCATGTGCTGACTACCAGCTTCAGACAATTATGAAATGTCTAACCAAGCACATTCTTAAGTACAAGAACATTTCCAATTGTGAATGATAACTTACTGTTGCTTTCTGACACACTGGTCACACTCTTATAATGTGCTTAAAATAAGCTAGTCTCAAAATATGCCTGTGACTGATCCTGCTAAGGAGGAAGTAGTTAATGAGAAGTAATTCCGATGGAAAAGGCTCTTTATTCCCTTAACACAGGGATTATCATCCACCAAGGTGGTTTAGGCTCGATCTTGTTCTTTACTTGTTCAAACACCGTCAACTTTTGACTGTCATTTAGTGATCTTTAAGAGCCTTAATTACAAGCATAGTTTTTGTAGTTCTTTTCTTAAAAGGAAGCCAGCTACTCTTGTGGGAAGTTGTTTTTTTGTTTAAGATGACATCTGATCCAATCTGGCCCAGATGTCATCTTAATAAGCATTTGAGGAGTTCAAGATAAGCATGGGGTGTGTAATGGGAGAGATGCTTTTCCTCTTTGAATGCCACTTTCCAAACCATCTCTTCCATTTGCTAGTGAGAGAGGGGTTAAGGACCTTGTATGTTTAAAACAGTGAGGCCTGGATGTACAAACGCAAATTTTCATAAGCATAAAGCCATGGTCAGTGCCTCCATAAACTACTGTGCTCAGGATTTTCACACATCAGCTGTTCTGAAGGTTTGTCCCCCAAAGGTCTCACCTTTAAAAGCACAGATTGTGCCTGCTCCCAGCATGCTGGCAGGTTTTGTGTCTCTGGTGTTCCCGCAGCTTTCTGCAGCACTAGCTGTGCAAGCTGAGCTCTGCCAGAGCAGGACTCTGGCCTTGGCAGAGGCTCAAAGTCACTACTCTTAATGTCATCCTATAGACAGTCAACAGCAATTTTACACTATTGAAGTGACAAATTACTTAAGGTAATCTTTATACCTAAAACATGGGGGAAAACCATTCAGGCTGTATGTAGATACTAAGATGCTTGCTTTACTCATTTTTCAGGTTATTCTTTTACTGATTAAAACAACAGTCCAACTCATGGTGCTTTTCAGTGAGTCTTATTAGAAACCTGTTAAAATTAATAGGAGTTTTGACTCAGGCCCTTTAATCATAAAGCCTGCAATTTTTCTTATGCCTGTATTATTGTGTGTTTTTTCCAAAGAAATTCCAGCATCCGTCAGTAAAAAGTCTGCATCGAGGTCAGTTCATCTGGAATCTGGCAAATGTTCCTCTTCTAGATCAGTTCATTTATGCCTTGGGCCAGAACAAATACTGTGCAGTGGTGGAGCAAGTTATTGAGCAGTTTAAAAGCAAAGTAATACCCAAGCTAAGCAGTTTCCGAGCCTGTGAGTATTTTATTCTCATTGTAATTATGTTGAACTGAGAGACAGAAATTTCATACAGGAGTTTGGCTCTGTAGAGAAGGAAAACAAAAACAGCAAAAAAAGTAAATCTCTTTTCCCTAGCCTAGACATGGACAGAGCACAGAGTAAGCCAAGGGGAATGTTCTGTCCAGTCAGGGTCAGTTCTTTATTTTTCTGATGAGTTTCCTCCCAGTTAAGTTTATGATTTTTGTCCTGTTATATCAGCTTACTAAATATGTACGGAGTAAAGGACTACCTTTCATAAAAGCCCAAATAAGTACTTAATCAAAATTTTGGAATACAAATGATGTTGATATTGATGATGATGTGACAATTCTATAGTTAGAAACTACCGTTGTGCGTTTGCAAACATGCAGTGTACCACAGGTCACAGCAGCCTGGAGTGTGATCCTGTAACTCTCCCTCTTCTCCTCTGCTGTTGGTCATCTGGCAGTGCAGTGGAGCTTCCCAGGAAACAGTAAAGGTGTGAAAGGCAGCACTTGATGCTGCAGGGGACTAGTGCAGTTTTGTAGCTGAGTGTTAGTTTGATGTGCATCTTCCCAAAGCTGTTTCAGCTGTTTAATAATTATTAAATACTGTTTCTATTTCTTCTGTGTTTAGGTATCAATCATGGAGACCTTAATGACCACAACATTCTAGTAGACTCCAGTTCTGCTTCCCTGGAGAATCCCCAGTACAGAGTGTCTGGCATCCTGGACTTCAGCGACATGAGTTACGGGTATTATGTGTTTGAGCTTGCGATAGCCATTATGTACATGATGATTGAGAGCCCAGACCCTCTGAGTGTTGGGGGCCATCTTCTCGCAGGCTTTGAGAGCATCCTGCCGCTCACCGCTGAGGAGAGAGGTGCCCTCTTTCTCCTGGTGAGTGGGAGGTTTGCACAGTCTCTAGTCATCGCTGCCCACACGGCTCTTCTGTACCCAGAGAACAAGGAGTACCTCACAATCACGGCGAAAACTGGCTGGAAACACTTAATGACAATGTTCGAGGTGGGCCAGGAAGCCGTGGAGAAGACGTGGTTTGAGACTGCCCAAGCGTACACACACCACGCACCTGCCCCGTAGGTCCGCGGGTGCTGAGGTACTGGCGGTGACATCGGACTGAATAAAGCACTCAAAAAAGGCGGCCCTGTCTGAGCTGGATGGGCGCGTCCGCGGGCAGGGCGGGGCCCAGCGCATCTCCCCGGGAGAGAAAACCATTGCCGCCCCCATGGCAGGCCCCCGCGTGTGGCCATTAGCGCACTCACAGCGCGGGGCCGGGGTGTGCCCACGATGCGCCCTCAGGGCAGGAGCCGGGCTCCGTGCCGCCTCAGGCAGGGCCGCGCTGTGACGGTGACCCGGCCTGGCGCGGTGGGCGGCGCCGTTTCCCGCCCGTTCGGCGGAGCCCGGGCACGCGCACGCCACGCTGCGGGCCGCGCGCGCCAGCCCCGCCCCGCTGCCAGGAGAGGGCGCAGGCCCCGCCCCGGGGGCAGGCGGCACCGCGCAGGCGCGGCGGCCATTTACGACACGGCGGTGACGGTTCAGGCGCGGCCGCAGCGCCCGGTTCGTGCCCGCCGGCTGGGCCTCGCCGCCCCCCGCCCGGCCCAGCGGCTGCCTCCGGCCCGCCGTGAGTGAGGACGGGCGGCGGGTGGGTGCTGGGGCGCGGGACGCGTCTCTGCCCGGCGCGGCCCTCGCGTTCTGCCGCGCTGAGGATGACTGTGCAGTGCGGGCGGCAGCGCCCCCTGGGGCCGTGCCGGGGTGCGCTCGGTGCCGGTTCCCGGGGTTCCCGGTTCCCGTGCCCTGTGCTCTCTTGCAGGCCCGGTGCCGGTTCCCGGGGTTCCCGGTTCCCGTGCCCTGTGCTCTCTTGCAGGCCCGGTGCCGGTTCCCGGGGTTCCCGGGGTTCCCGGGGTTCCCGGTTCCCGGGGTTCCCGGTTCCCGTGCCCTGTGCTCTCTTGCAGGCCCGGTGCCGGTTCCCGGGGTTCCCGGTTCCCGGGGTTCCCGGGGTTCCCGGTTCCCGGGGTTCCCGGTTCCCGGGGTTCCCGGTTCCCGTGCCCTGTGCTCTCTTGCAGGCCCGGTGCCGGTTCCCGGGGTTCCCGGTTCCCGGGGTTCCCGGTTCCCGTGCCCTGTGCTCTCTTGCAGGCCCGGTGCCGGTTCCCGGGGTTCCCGGTTCCCGTGCCCTGTGCTCTCTTGCAGGCCCGGTGCCGGTTCCCGGAGTTCCCGGTTCACGTGCCCTGTGCTCTCTTGCAGGCCCGGTGCCCTCTGCCCGCGGCGCGTCCCCGGCACCATGGTGAGTGACCCGCCTTGCCCGGAGCTTTGCTGAGCCGCGGGGGCGGCGGTCACTGGTGACCCGCCCGAGGTCACCGAATGGCTGGGTCTGTTATATAGGGGCTTTAGGGCGTGGGTGACAAGAGACTGGTGATACTTACTGAGCTATTCCTTTTACAGTCTCGAAGATATGACTCCAGAACTACCATCTTTTCTCCGGAAGGTATTTTTTAACCCGACATTTTAAAGTCAACTCTGACTGTTGTATCTTCTCAAAGCTGTCAAAAACACTTGCAAAAAGGGTGGTTGTTAGTAGCATGTTTCTGTCTGAATATGAATTACAGATATCTTATTTCCCACACTTAATTCTGTAGGGACTGCAAGGGTCCAAAGTGGACACTTTGAAATTCATTCTAATTCAAGCAATAGTGAGACTGAGTCCCATTAGTGAGTAATATCACCTGCCATGTTTTTTAAATAACCATTTATCTCTTGTTTGAGCATGGTTAGGTTTTGTCACTATTCCCTGAGAATGGATAATATCCTCCTGGTGCAGTCACGCCTCTCGTTGTCTTGTTATTCTTGCACATGTTGAAACAAGTGCATACAAACCACGTTTGCTTACTTCTTAGATGGGAGGAACCCAAGAAATAAGATATTTTCTTTGTTTACTGAAAATTTGTCTTGGGTTATTCTGCTGCAGCAAGGAATTATTTTAATTTTTTTCTTTTTTTTTAACAGAAAAGTGTTTTGGTTTTTTTTAATAGAAAGAGTTTTTTTCCCCCAGTAGCCATGTCCAGTATTTTTTTCCTTCTCTGACTCCTTCTTGCTTTTCAGCCAATTAATATACAATTGACTGGTAAGAGACTGAAGAATTAGATGGGCCAATGAGCAGCTGTCAGATCTTGTAACTTTCAGTCACCTTGTGCAGTTGGTCTTGCTTCTTGTCATTTTTTGATGACAGGCATTCCAATCCTTTCCCAGGTCGCCTGTACCAAGTTGAGTATGCGATGGAGGCCATTGGGCACGCGGGCACTTGCCTGGGAATTCTAGCAAACGATGGAGTGCTGCTGGCAGCAGAGCGGCGCAACATTCACAAGCTTCTCGATGAAGTGTTTTTCTCAGAGAAAATATACAAACTTAATGAGTAAGTTAAAATTGTGATTAAGTGTCCTGTGATGTTATTAACAGCAAAGTGCTGATTAGCACATAACCTGGTTATTTTATTTGAAGTGTTAATAATCTTTTTGTTTGGTGTTTTAGACAAGCACGACTATTCTGTCATTGTTCACTTTAGTAGTTCCCCTTCTAAAGTAGAAGTATTGCTGGTTTGGTTTTTTTATCTTCAGGAGAATTTTCTAGGTGGAATAACCTGTTTGTTGGTACTATGCTATACAAGGTAATGGTATTGTAGCAATTAAGAAAACTGGGAAGTCTCAGTTTTATGAAATACCATTGGGGGGCAGAATAAAGAGTGCACAAAAAAATTACCATGCTATTTCAGTTCCCTTTCCGCATCTCTGTTTTTCTTTGCTGGCTCAAAAAGTCTGAGGTAACTGGGTAAAATGTGCCTTAGGCTTCTTTGCCACAGTTGTAGCAGAGATGAAACGTCTGTCTATTACCATTTTCATTCTAACTCCTGGAAGTTAAATTTGGGATGTCAGAGCAAAGAGTTTATGGATTATGCTTTTTTGTTCTAAGGGAGGTAGAGCTTCATCCTTGACAAAAGCTGCAAATGAACATAAATAGTTTTCCATCCTGTCTGCCTCCCATTCCATGTTGATCTTGAAAGCACCTGGAAGTGCTTTTAAGATCAACATGGAAGTTGATCCTGAAAGGACATACTGGATTTTCAAGGAGGCAGTGGAACAGCACACTGGAGTAATCACCTAGAACAGCCCTTCCATCTTTCGTAAAATTCCCAATTTCACAAATTTTTTTGTGTAGCAAAAGGTTTGTAGCATATCAGATTGAGCTAAAGAGATACTAAATTAAGATCCAACAAAACAATCAAGGATTGAAGTGCTCATTTTTCTTAGGGGCCTATCAAGACCATGAAGTTTCAGTTACACAGATGCCATGTGTCAGCCAGCAGCTCCCACTGAAGGCCTGGCAGATCTGTGTGGCTCCTTCAGTGTTGAGACGTGCCTCCTGAGAGGCACCTGTATGTATGTACCTAATGGCTCTCGTAAAACCACTCAGAACTTAATCATCCTTGGCATGACCCTCTTCTCAGAACTGTATGTATAACTAACATACTGACTTGCTGACTTTGGCTGTCCACCTGCTCTTAGCAAATGGTTACTGATACTTTTGGTGCACCCTAAAGGCAGGAGCTGATGAACCCATTTTGTACAGCAGCCGTGTAGCTTTGATGAGAAAAGCCTGACAGCAGGTGCTCTGCTTGAGCCCCTGGATGAAGATGTTGGTTGGAGATTGACAGGAATTCAGTTAACTTGTATGCCTTTCTTGCAGGGATATGGCGTGCAGCGTTGCAGGAATAACTTCAGATGCCAATGTTCTAACAAATGAGCTGAGACTGATTGCACAGAGGTAGGTCTGCTGACAGCTAACATGGTTTTACTCACCTGTGCTGTCACAGTCAGCTCTCTTTATGCATTAGATCAGAATGAACATGCATTTTAGTAGATTAGAAGTAGGTTGAAATAGAACAGCTAGATCACAGATACTCTAACTTGGGAACTTGTTTCCTCTTAAATGTTGTGCAGGATATGGTCAGCAAATCAAAACTGTTTTTTTTCCTCTTTGATATTAGGTATTTGTTACAGTATCAAGAGCCCATTCCTTGTGAACAGCTAGTAACAGCTCTGTGTGATATCAAGCAGGCTTATACACAATTTGGAGGTAATGAAGTGTGATGAATCATTGTGTTACTAAATGTCTCAAGAACAATTCTCTTACATAATGTGAAGGATCTAAGTCAGTGGACAGTTCTACTGAATTCTCTTTAAAAGTTATACTCCGGAAAAAATAGCCTAATTTAAGAGGGGAATGGGTAGACATGGTTACTGTTTTTTGCTGCTGGGGCTTCTACTTTTTATGGCTTGGGAAATTGATAGCTGAGATGCTGGCTCATTGCATAGAATGCTTGAGTGCTCTTGCATTTAAAGAATGCCTTCAGAAGACCAGGAGAGAATTGTTTAAGCAACCTTTCAACATTTTGGGCCCATCCACCATAATGGCACAATGTATCAAAAACAAGGCTGTATATAGGGATATCAATATTCTAACACTTGACAAAAAGTTGTGTTTATGTGGATCAAGCAACATGTTAGAAAACGATATTGTAGTATTCCTTAGTATGTGAACTGATGATTCTGTTGTTTTACATAGATATAGTGGGAGAGAATTACCTTTTAAACTACCTGGCTTTTGACATTGCTAAGTTAAATGCTTTAACAGCTAAGCTACGTACCTGAAATACTAAATTTTGATTTAAAGTCCTGAGATAGTAAATTACAATTTGTGAAGCTCTTGAGGTTAAATGGAATAAATCTCTGCTGCCTCCCATGCCATGACTTAGAAGGAAATACTGATGTGCTTATCTCAAGCAACAGAAGTGCAGTACTGTCCGTTAAATCCTAGTTCACAGGAATAGATTGAAAAACTAAATCAAAGAAAATAATTGTAACTTGTGACCAATCTTGTTACTAAATTTAGGTTGCTAATAGCCTTCTTTTCAACAGGAAAACGTCCTTTTGGTGTTTCATTGCTCTATATTGGCTGGGATAAGCATTATGGATTTCAGCTGTACCAAAGTGATCCTAGTGGAAATTATGGAGGGTGGAAAGCCACATGCATTGGGAATAATAGTGCTGTAAGTTCTGGGTTTTTTCTTCTCAAAAAGATAACTTTAAAAGTGTAAATTGTACTGTATTAATTAAGTTGAGTTGTTGATTATTAGTGCGGGAGAGATTTACAGGTAATTGGAGGAATGCTGCTGTTAACTCATGTGTTGGCATTATCTGGCAAAACCCCACACCCCAGCTGTGTGGTTGATTGCCCAAAGACACCATTTTAATTTCTGTGAATTTTACAGGCAGCTGTGTCAATGCTGAAGCAAGACTACAAAGAAGGGGAAATGACCTTAAAGACTGCCCTGGCATTGGCCATTAAGGTTCTAAATAAGACCATGGATGTCAGTAAGCTCTCTGCTGAGAAAGGTGAGGGTTCTCAACATGGGACAGCACCCTCTGCTTAAACAAAGGGAGCAGCGAGTGCACGTATTCCAGATGTGGCTCACTGGAGTGTTAGTTGTCACAAAAAAATGTTTTCAGAAGATGCAGCAGTTCTCAGCTTTAGCCTAAGAGGCATTCAGATAGCTTAGTCCAGGCTGGTGGGCCCTGTTGGCCAGCTCCAGAGGCGAGACTGCAGCCTGGGGTTGGAATGCCTGCGTGTCTGGGAGCAGAACCCTGAGAGGAGCTCCCCTGCTGCTGTACTCTGCTGCAGGAGGGAGCTGAGGGTGGCTGCCTGCAGCCAGGCTGTGTGGCACAGGGAGCATTGGAGCCTTCTGCCTCACTGTCCCTTGTAATCTCAAACCTTGCCCTGCTGATGATTGCTCTGCCTAAACGCTGCTGTCTGTTCCATGTGTTTCAGTTGAAATTGCAACACTGACAAGAGAGAACGGAAAGACAGTAATAAGGGTTCTGAAGCAAAAGGAGGTGGAACAATTGATAAAACAACATGAGGAGGAGGAAGCAAAAGCTGAACGTGAAAAGAAGGAGAAGGAACAAAAAGAGAAGGAGAAATAGAATATGAAATCAAGTGTTCTCTAAATAATAAAGGACCTGCTTCAGCAAAAGATAATCTGGATTTCTGCGCTGTAGAAGCCTACAGCTATGCCATGGAAGACCCAGAAGCACTTTTGATGAACCAGGTCCTTAGTCATCATTTAGATAATTAGTTTACTGCTCTTTACATCGACCAATAATTGCTTTAATTCTTGAACACTCTTTCTTTCATCTTCTATTTTTTATTATGGAATAAAATTTAAGAAGAATAGTGATGGGTGTCTTTATTTCCTCAGTAATGCCTGGATATGCACGATCTTGAGGCATTTAATTGCTTTAAACCATTAAAACAAGGTATATGCTAGTTGGTAAAGAACAAATATGGTGTTAGAATTGTTAGAATTTTGTGTGTACGTGTGGGTTTTCTTTAAAAGGTAGTGAAAAGAGCTCCTAGTTTGAAAAGTCCTTTCACAAATACAGAATTAAAGTGTGCTGGCATGCCAAGTTTTAGTTTTGGCCTATTTTGTTCTGTAGCAGGCTCTGTCAAACTGATGGTCTTGCAAGCAGTAGTGTTTTAAAAATGCCCTGTAGCAAATGTGTTCAGTTTATCATAGCTTTCACAAGTGCATGTGTTTTCTAAAGAATGAATCATACAACACTAGTTATATTCACACAAACTAGAAGGACATTTTACAAAGGCCATGTGAAAATGCTTTATCTTGTCGAAGTACAAATAGGTAAGTAAAATAGTGTGTGATTTTTAGGCCATGTTGACTACTTCACATTTTATCCTGAAAGGAAATTAAGATGTTATATTTTTAGTTTAGTGTTGCTGATACTTCCCCAGTGAATTTGATTCCTTTCTCTGACACACCAGTCAAGAAAACTAACCAGTTAACCACCAAGAAATCATATTTGTGTATTAATTAGGAATCATAGTCATTTTTGTCCAGCTTGCCCTTGTACTGAATACACATTCATACTGAATGCACAAAGTATGATTGTCAGATTAGCAAAAATCTCTTCTGAAAAAAAAATCTACTGAACAAAAGAGATGAAAAGTTACTGAAAATTACTGTGCACTCATTCATGTATCAAGTGCAAAGTGAAAAGCCTGAGGGCTTAAAAGTGAGGCCTTGCTGAATTTCAAACCATGACAGCAATGATCCAGCCCGTTTGTGCCCACCCTGGATTGTATTGATCTTGTAGGTTGGTTTGGTTTTCTTACCCCAAAGGATATTTGATGTATACAGGATTTAATAGGACCATTTAAAGAAACTTGAGTGAATCCATATGGTGTTTTGTTGGTTTGATGCATCTTGGACATTTTTGACTAAAATGTATTTTGTCAACATGGCTAGAAATGACCCTCCCAGCTAAACCCATTTTTGAGCTCACTGCTGTAAGAGTCACTGTGGAGAACAGAGGGAAGGAATCTAACTGAAGATGTCTGTGCTGCAGCTTGTGTAGTTGTCCTGCACTGACTCTGGCAGCCTCTGTGCAGAGAGGGGGGAGGCTGTGGGTTCTCTGTAGGACCTGCTTGGCCATTCTCTACACCTTGGTGCAACCCGATTGCTTTAGTCTTTAGCACTGAACTTAGATAGCATTTTGTTAATAACCAAATTTTATAGCTAATGAAAGTTCAACTGATGTATTTACACCTTGTGCAACAGTAGGTCTTCCAAATAACAACATAGGAATGGTGTTCCATGTAACAAGTCCTGAATAGTTGCAGACAACATGCAATGGGTAATATTTAATCTCTATTATAAAGGATTGTGTAAATACCTCAAGCTCCATTTTATCTAAAAATTCAGTGCTCAATCTTTATTTTTTGATACCATGAATGCAATGTATCAGCCTCTTTTGCAAATTTCTGGATCGCTGATTATGGTTATATAAGTGCTTGGAATATGCTCTAAAAGAAGCAATGCCAAAATGGAGTTTTTTCTCACTTCTCAAAGATTACTTGCAACAATATGTGATAGATTCCAGCAATGCTTTCTATCTTCTGGGAAACTGATAGTGCATCTGAGCTTGTGTTCATCAATGTATATAGTTCATAAAAGGCAGTTTGTTTAGTGTAATAGTGTAAGTATTATCAGATAGCTTAGAATATAGACTTAGTAAAATATTTTTCTTAGAAGCATCTTTTTCTAAAAAAAATGGGGATAACTCATATATGCATATTTTGGTTTAAAGAATTACCAATACCATTTTTTTGCCAAACATGGCATCAGTTGCTGGTAAAGGAGAACTTTTTAGATACTGTAATAATAAAAACTTGGAATGACTTAAATGAATATATTGAAGCGTTGTAATAAGTTTTAAAAGATCTATTTATTTAAAGGTTTTGTTTGCACAAAGTGGAAGAAGTATTGTCTAATACTTCATGAGTATAATCTTTGAACATTAATTACCAATTTAATTTAAAAAACCATCATCTCTTCTGAGTGCCATTGATATCTGATTGTGAGCTGAGCCTCAGTACTGCCTTGGAATAGGCGAGTAACTCTAGCTGGCAGTCATGTCCAAGATGTACAGCCAAGTTCTCCTAACCAAAATTTTATTTGTGGTTCATTTCTGCATTTGAGCATAGGGCAGTAAGCAGATGCTGGAGATCTTTCATTATTAGAATCTTCCTGAGCCATCTGGACACTAATGCAAGTTTCTTTCCTGTTCTTCCTAGAAATAAGAGCAGCATTTGACTGCACTGGCCTATTGTATTGAGTCTGGCTTTGTGTGTTAAAAAAAAAAAAAAATCACCACCAACTGTGCCTTTTCTGGGAGTGGTTTGGGGATAAGTCGTAAGAACAGAAAAATTATTCTGGCGATACATTTGAGGTATCTTTGCTAATCAAAATGATCTTCCTGTTCTTTGTATGGTTTTTTTTTTTTGGTGTACGTAGTGTTTACATAGAGTTTACAGTGTAATACCATAAGTATTTAAAATATTTAGCTATTGCTGTGGATTTAATGTTATTTTAAAACAAGAACTTCATGTGGTGCTGTGGAAGGTGACAGATTTTTCAAATTAGGTAAAAGTATTTATTGAAAATTGTTTGCATAATACGATGTTTGTAAACTTAAAAAACTGGATAGCTTATAGCTCACTTGAGTGCATGATAGAACTGGCTAGGGCAAATATGCAAATATTGACAAATAGATTGTCCTAAGAAATTGTAATGTGGCTTGTTATTCTAAGTAGTTTAAGAGATAATGAAACTACTGCTTCTCCGATAATTACTGTGCTGTGTCTTGCATCCGTCGGTGTTTAAAAATAGTTAGCTTGTTTTCTAGGTGACTGTATTCTGTTCAAATAAAGTCAAATTAACTTCCAAGACTGCTCTTTATATGACCTCCTTTAGGTATGCTTCCCTCTCCATCCAAATATTTTACTTGTCAGTTACAAAAGTACCCAAATTAAGAGACAACAAAAAACTTCTGATGTTAAATTTGACAGCTGCTTCTGGTTTCTTATGTATTTCCAAGGCAATTATTTAGTCTTTCTCTTCATAACATTAAAATTAGGAAGAAATACTTCTCCACTGTGTTGTGAAAATGAATATAATGACTGAAAGGTGTTCAATGGTTTCAGAGGCCTCAGGACTGTGATACATAGATAAGACAGCTCAATATACAACACATACAAGTCCAAGAAGCTGGTGCACTCAGATACTTCATACATGAGAGAAATTGTGTTGTTTCTGGTGGAGACTGGTGGAGATTCTAAGACTTATTCAAAAGTCTTTCATTTTCTTTAAAGAGTGTTTTCTGCTACATTTTTCTGCTGTAAAAATTAGCCTAATTTTCAAGATTTAATTGCAGTTATTTTTACTACAATATGAAAACCCACTGAAGTTACTGGATCTAAGAGTACCCTTCACTGGCTTTAATCTGGAGAAAATTCAGCTTCACAAAGTTTTTAGAACATTTCTCATTTTACAAATAGAACTTAGCAGCTGGCTATTTTTATCTGTGTTTAATTTGGCATTTGGCTTTCCAGTTAAACTGCTCTTCAGTGCACAGTAAAAGCTGCCATCAGCCAATTTATTGCAGATTCTCAGAGTGTACTTTAGCAGGGACCTTTAGATGTCACCTCCTGCTGACAAGGGTCTTTTGAAAGACAATATTACTCATGTAATTGTTTAGGCTTTCACTTAATGGTAAATATTAGACTAAACATGCTGCTGATACTATTAACATTCTGCTCCAAGTTCAAAGCAGCAGGAAAAAACCGCCTACTTACTCATAATTACTGTTTTCTAAAACATTAATAATACAACATAATTAACATGTGCCATAAGATGCTACATAAAATATTTAGCAAAATGTTGGGCATGTAACCCAGACGGTTTAATCTTTTTATATCCTACAGCATCTGTTTTGCCTAGTTAGGATCCAGCTGCACACAAATCCACAGTTATGCAATAAAACCAGTTTCCTATGTTCTGCACGTTCTAGTGGCAGCTATGTTCAACACTGGTAGTGACACATTATGGCTCTAAAATGCATCTGCTGCAGTGCACAGAAATATAGATTTTTACCTGATAACCTCATGTTAGGAACACCAGGTGCAGTGGTGAACCAGCTTGCATCAAAAACTACAGAGCTGCAATTTCAGTACAAATATGCCCAGTAATTCTTGAAGCACTCAGAAAATACCAGAACTAGAGTGTCACAAAAAAAAAAAAAAAAAAAAAAAAAAAGAAAAAAGAAGTGGAGGTGGTTTGTGCCCTATTTTGGGCTAAAATATATTTTTCATTTACTATAAAATCTTGAGTTGACAACTGCATATACATTGAGCATCTCAAAATAAGAGCATGCTGCATCCTTTACACAAATATTTTGATTGTAGAAGATATGCCATATACAAATGGATTCTCAATATATAAAATGACCATATTTACTGCAGAGCATGCAAATCAATACAGCCTGTCACTAGAAGTGTGCTGGAAGAAACTCCTGTGTAAGCAGCCTTTTTTGTGTGCTTGTACAGACTGCATTATGTCTTGCAGAGACATGCACAACCCAAATATGGCTTGCAGGAAAAGATAACACAGAAAAACATGAGTTTAAAAATTAAGTAAGGGATTGAAAGGCTCCAGTATTCTGTTTTGGTAATTGAAAAGAGTCACTGTTTACACAGAGGGATTCAGTTTTTCTGTAAAATAAACAACTGGTATAAAAGAATTTTGACAATTAACAACATGCAAATTGAAATTGCTGTTTGGGTAGCGCTCATTCTAGAAATTACTTTATTTAATTAAGGACTATTTTCCTGAGGAATGCAGTATCTAGCACTTTTCATATAGAAGCTGATTAACACGGCAAAGTCATTTAGCCCTTCTTTCCAAGTCTCTTCTCTCTATGAAATATTAAACACTGTCTTAGATGTAAAAAATGCATTAATGGCAGCTGCTTCTATTTTTTCTGCAATGCATACACTATACATTTCCATTAGGATGATTTAGAAAAAACACTGGTTAAATTTTACAGTGTGTATGTTGC
Organism: Taeniopygia guttata; assembly: GCF_048771995.1. NCBI lineage: Eukaryota > Metazoa > Chordata > Aves > Passeriformes > Estrildidae > Taeniopygia > Taeniopygia guttata. Next base: position 726,869 of record NC_133035.1, read on the forward strand.
AAGTTGTCTTTTGTAACAGATTTTATTTATCTGATACAGAAAAAAAGTCGTGTTTTGTACAGAGTATTTATTATATATGTTGTACATCTATAATATACCTAACGATGTGGAAATATCCTCTTTTTAGCTTGCATTAGTTTATCTATTTTAGATTACAAGTTCCAAAATATTCTAAGTTAGAAACTTTAAAAAATCGTACTGGTTTAGAAACTTACCAAAAAAACCCTACGGAGTATTTCAAATGCAACAGAAATTACAAGGGGTTTTTTCCGCCAGAAGTCACTTACACTGGCACCTCCCAAAAGCAGGGCGCGGATGCAGCAGGCGTTGCCCGGTGGCTGTGCCGGCGCTCTCGGGCGCTGCAGCCGCAGCAGCCGCCGCCGGGACAGCGGCCCCGGCCCCGCCGGGCGCGCATCTGCCCGGCCTCGGCAGGAGCCGCTCCGGGCGGCGGGACCGCCACGGGGACCGAGCCCGTGGGCGCAGCGCTGCCGCCTCCTCCCCGCGGGACCTGCCGGGAGCTGCTCCGCCGGCAGCGGCTCCCGCCCGGGGCCCGGAGCGGCTCCCGGCAGCGGGGCCAGCCGGCGGCGAGCGGCGGGCGGTGGGCGCCGAGCCCGCGCTGCCCGAGCTGCCCGCGCTGCCCGAGCTGCCCGAGCTGCCCGAGCTGCCCGAGCTGCCCGCGCTGCCCGAGCTGCCCGAGCTGCCCGAGCTGCCCGCCCCTCGCGCCTCCTCACGGCCCCGCAGGGCGGGGCCTGCAGCGCCCGGCCCCGGCGGCTCCCGCTTCCCGCCGCGGGGCTCCGAGGAGCGGGGCCGTGCCCCAGCTATGGCCGGGCGCGGAGCGCCGCTGAGCTGCGGCGTCCCTCCGCCCGTGCTCCTCCTCACCTGGCTCTGCGCGCCCCTGCTCGGCCAGCCCGGAGCCTCACACGAGGGTAAGGCGGCTCGGGGCGGCCCCGGGGGGCGAGGGTCGGCGGGGCCACTGGGAAGAAAAGGGAAGGATGAAAGGCGCTCCGGTGAGGAGCCAGGAGGGTGTCGGAGGGGAGGGCTCGGCCGGCCGGGAGCTCCGAGCCCAGCCGGTGCTGTGCGGAGCCGCCGGGGATGGAGCGGGCGGTACCGCGGCCCGGGGGGCTGCGGGCGCCGCTGCCCCGCCCGGCCGTGCCCGGCTGGGAGCGCGGGCAGCGGGGCTGGTTCGTGAGGGAAATGGGGCGGGATCCCGCGGGGGGAGAAAGCTGTCGGAGATGGGGTCTCTGCGCGCCAGCTTCGTTTTCCGCGCCATCAACTTTTTCCCGGAGCAGGTTAAGGTAAGGCTGTGCCCGGTGCGCTGCTGGCTGCCGAGGGAGCATCGCAGGGCTGCGCTGCTTTAGAAACGTGCGGGACCTGCGGAGAGCGCTGGCAAACGGCCTTACAGGGCTGCCCCTCGCTAAAGAGGGGGAAAATGGCTTTGCTAAACTACAGCTTTTCAGGAGCATTATCAGTCTTGAATGCCTCACATTTGATTACATTACATACACTTTCCTAAATGTGTATATATTAAAAGATCACTTTAAAGAGCTCAGCTGCCATAGCTTTCAGTTTTTAATCTCACTTTTTGAGAGGAGATGCAGTTGTAGGTTTGTGGTGCATGCTCTGCATCTGGTACAGAGGTAAACTTGCAGAATATATATTAATAACTGTAATTTCGCATATGGACGTGACTGCACATGAAAACAATGCTCTTAGGAATATATAACACAACTCTCTTTAGTTTGGTTGTGCATCATTTCTTTGACTTCAAAAGAGGCAATCTCATAATTCAATCAGGATTTAGCTTTCTGAGTTGAAGGATGTAAAATCGCATGTGAAGCTGGAGTGTTTATAGGATTACACAAAGATTAAAGGAGCAAAATCACCACTCTTCCACAGATTTATTTAGAAACAGTTGTTTCAAAATGTTGCACTTACATAATTTGTAATTACATTCCCAAGAGTTTTGCAGAATGTCTTGAAACCATTACTACAACAATTAAAGGCAGATAGAAAATTAATGAAAGATAAATTTGAGTGTTTTTTTTATATTAACTGAAAATTGAAAAAGTGGTTATAAATATGGTTTATGGAAAGTTGATTGTATCAACATCCAGGTTTTAATTCAGCCTACAAATACTCAGTCTATTATTGCTGAATGTGGTTTAAATGACTATTCTTTGCCCCAACATTTGGAAAAGTAGTGCTTTTCCTGTTCTTCATGACAGAAGATGAAAAATCATTGTGTTACATTATATGATTTATATGACTGCATGACATTACCTACAGTCAGGGTAAGCCAGGTTTTGCCTTTTGGCGCAAGCCAGCAGTTTTGACTTCACTGAGAACTGATTGTATACAGTGAGGCTAAAGTTTCTTTTCGTATCTTGTTTTTACTAAAATAAAATGAAATTTGCAATAAGAGTGCTTGTAAATTAATTTGATGTTTCCTTTGGTTAATAGCAAACCAGTATTTTATCTTGGCTAACTCCAAATCTCAGGAGAAAATACTTGCTGATTTAAAATACAGTCAAAGTATATTTTGTTCTCACTCTCTGAATTTTCAACTAACAGGTGAGACTTGAATGCCCAAATGGAGCTGAGGTTAACAACAACCTCTAGCCTAGTCCTACTGTGCTGTGCTGCAGACTTGTGATGGTGTTTCCCTGGCACTTCATGCACCCAAGCGTTTTCCACTCAGTTTAACAGATCAAATCCTTCTCCCTACCCAACAGGAAGCTGCAAACTTCCTGCTTGTACGGGTTTCTTGTGATTTTTATTTTAAAATATTTTCTGCTTTCTTTAGATATTCTTAGGGGGATAATTGTGAGCATTGATTCGTGGAGAAATGCCTGTGTTTATTTGTAGAAGGAACTGTGGCAGGAAGTACTTGCATAGTTTTCCACTTTTTAGAATGGTAAAACCTGGGGTTTGTGTGATATTATAGGTTTTGAAATCTCCTTATCTGGTTTTGAGCAATGTTTCTGATTCAAGAGCTGATTTCTCTGAGCTGTAGGATTCTGTGGTCCAGTGTATCCAAGACTGGAATGGAGCTGAATGGGCAAAACACTCCTGAGGCAGAAGGTAAGGCTGGTGCCCAATATCTGCAGAACCCAGCGCTGCACTGGCAGCTTCTGAGAAGCCTGGGCCTGTTTCTTATTTCCATAAGGTCTTTTTAACATACATTTTGGATTTGTGTTTAATTCCAAGACAGATAGCCTCTAAATTTATAAATGGTTCTACATACTTGTTCTTCCTTGTTCTCCTTGTGCTATCTGCACTTCCATACGCCCTTTGTGCTGCTTGCTTTCAGCATTCCTCGGTGTTGACTTCACAGTCCACCTTCAATCTTTACTGGCAGGTCAGCAATCAGTGAAAATCATGGAATGATTAAAAGTGGTACAAAGAGAGATGATAAAATTCTTTGCAGTCCAGTTAGCTCTTAATCTAAACACTGACTATCAATTCACATCTATTTCTTGGTTAGTTTACAAACTACATGGCAGTCTTTTATGGCTACTAACCAAACTTGTACATGTATTCAGAAATATGTGCCATAATTATACCTTGTTGCTAAGCTGTTAGGGGTAGTTTCATTCTCCTTTACAACTATCAAGTTGTAACTTTAACATTTTAAATATGAGTTGAATGTGAAAAACACCTTCCTGCTTTCTGGGAGCAGCTCTTGTACCTCTGTGCATATTGGTAAGTACTAAGCAGTATTGCAATTCAAAATTCCTCACAGTTTCGTGTCCAATATATGTCATTTTATTGTGCTACTGGTTGGCTGAAGTTGATGTGCTAGGTAAGAGAGAAGGCACAAATCTTCCCAGTAACTTTAAAGCCACGTTTCCATGCTTGTAGGTGTGGCAATAGGGTTTGCATTTATTTTTTAAACAGGAGAGGAAAAGATAGTTCTGGGAAATTCAGAATGTAATAGTTGGTTTTTCTTACTTCTATTCAGTAAATAGAATAGAGTTAGTATTGCTGCTTTGATTTACAGACATCCTAGTTAAGGTGATTGTGATCTTTCCAAATGCTTGCTGTTAATTAACACTTGACTGTGATTGTATTCTGGGTAATTGCTACTGCATAGAAGGAAAAGTGGCCCAAAAAATTAAAGACCACGCAGAAAGTATGATTCATGATCCTTTTCAAAGGGTCAGAGGAATCAGTATAAAAATAAAACTTCAGTTTAATACATTACCTGTCTTTTCTACCTAATGAAATGATAGGAGATCATCCCAATAAATATACTATGAGTATTGAAGGCAGGTGTACTGTATATATTACTTCATCTTCCAGATTTCTAAGCAAATTATTAGTTGTAGTATGTAGCAGTTAGATTTGTGGATAATAGTTTGTGTTATAATACCCCAGAATTAAAGAATGTAATGTTAACTTCAAAGTATGGATATTTCGCAATGTTTATTGTCCTTAGTAGTGGCTTTTTTTGTTGTAATAGTATATGATTATAAACATACATTAGTAATATAAATTACTTTTGGATATGCATGTTAACATTACACTTCTAAAAAGTGACCCTTTCCATTTTCCCATGGGCCTCCTTTGAAACTGCACCTAGTAGCGATGCAAAGAAAACCTGAAATCGTTAACACTCAATTCTGTCAATTAGAAAATGCTTTGAGTTACACTGTTTAAATTAGAAAATGCTTTGAACTGCATTGTTTAATGTAGAAGGACCAAGGATTGACACTGCCAATCTAACTCTTAGACTCTTTTATCTAAGGACGTGCAGAGAATAGAGAGTTCAAAGAAAGCTTATTATTTGGAGAAACATGGACTGTGGTGTTCCCCTATTTAAAAACAAAGATTTATGAAAATATGTCTGGGATCAATCCTGTAACACTAAGTATTTAACTGGTAATTCTTATAAAAGGAATAATGTTGCTAAATCATATTAAGATGCTAGGAAATTTATCCCATAATGATACAGTAAATTTAAAAAGTGTTATTCTTTTGTAAAGCCTGTCTTTTGTTTCTTACCTACAGCATTTAAAAAGTTGGCCATTAGCAGCCCATTTGAAATTTTGACTTGAGAATGTTAACAAGATAAATAGACATGTATATGTTTCATCATGCTATTCATGCACCTGAGGCCCATGTAATGTTTCATCCTATTTTATAAATAGTTCTTCCAAAGTAATAAGAAAGTTTGTTAAATATCTATGGGGGAAATGGTAGAACCAAATTTTTAAATACAATGTTTTCAAGGTCAAGTGATTCATTAGGATTTTTACTTAGCCTTTGTCTCCAGCTACTTCAGAGTTTTAAAAAATTGAATCACTAGTCTGCTTTGTGCATAAACATTTGTCTCCTTTGTGCAGAATTAAAATTCAGGCCATCCAACCTCATATGTGATTTAGGTGTGTCTTTTTGTGGTTTTTTTTTGTTGCTAAATATGGACTTACACTGAGGGGCAGTAAGAAGAGTTTAAGGTGCAAATAATAGAGAAAATGTCATTGGGAGTTACCACTGAACAGTGCAGAGAGCTACCTTTGCTTTAAACTGCAGAGGTTCCCTGGCCTCAATAAAAATGAAGACGCACAAATACAGGCAATCTTAGGACTGTCCTTCAAAGCCTACAGATATTTTAAGTATTTTTTAGTACTCTGAGACGGTGGTTGGGGTGAGTGTTGCCATAATCTCTTGCCATCTGATTTAGTATGAGATTGTACTCTGAGTTGTTTGTTTGCTGATCTTGCTAGTCATAGGTTTTAACCTCTTCCTGTTTTTCTCCAACCAGCATAGCTACTCTGCTGCCTTACGCCACTAAAACTGTTTTACCTGTCTTCCTCTCTTTACATTTTTTCCACTTGTCATCAGCTCTTCACAATTTTTTTAATTGATGTTAATACAAGGATTAACTAAGAACCACTGCCCCTTGTTGTAATCTTAAAATCATAGATACATTGAAAAGATATAAAATATATGCAGTCTGTGTAACAAATTATTTGAATGCCATATTAAATAAAATGTACAAGGTAGGGGTGATTCCTTATTTTGTTATTGCCAAGTCTTAATATACTCTTACCATCCCCAGCCTTCTCATACAGCTTTCCTTTGTTCAAGATGTCTTTTCTAGACCAGTTTGCCCCAGCATATTAATAAAGAGAATAAACTAGAAATATTGAAAAGTGTGGATACATCTGTGATCAGAAAAAAAGAAAGAAATAATTGAACTATATTGTTAGTAAATAATGGTCATTGTAATAGAACACTGAGTATACTATAGATCTGAGTATAAAATGTTTGAAAAATTATCTAAGTATATAAAGGCAGTAAAAGAACATGCCCCCTTTTAGCATAGCAGAGAAGATGCTGTGTTTTAAGAGAAGCTTCATCTGGAAACAACACATACCCTGAAGATGCTGTATTGGTGCACAGGAGGTCATCTTACAGGAACACAGAAATGGTGAAAGTGCAACTTTGGCTCTGCATTGCTTCAAGGTCAATTAATTGAGAGATGATATCCAGCTGCATAGTCAGTCTTAAATTCAGTTGAGAGTTGTAGCTGGAGGAGGGAAATGTAATTAATGCTAATATAAGAATCAAGTATTTATGTACACAAAACCATTCATAATTCAGGAAATAGGGATATAGAAATAGAGAAATTAGGTTTCTCTAATTTTGGATGTCTGTAAAACATAGGGCATGGCAAATCTGTCTATAGTTACAAATAAGAAGAAATCCTTGGCTAATGAGGATATACTGAACCAGTTAAATACATTTTTGGCACTTGTACGTTTACAAGATAGTTTGTACATGTGCAACATTCTGTTGCTGGATCCTTTTTGGCAGAAGTTCCTATGTCCTGTGATTTTTCTGTATCCACCTGAGCTATCTCAGCAGTATGGTGTAAGTTGCCCACCAGTTCTTCGCACATCCCACAAGTCAGAAAGATTTGTATTTTGAAACAGAAGGGTGACCTGTCTTAAAACCCAAATGTTGATTTGGCCCACAGCAAGAACTACTCAGCAGCACATTAGTGTAGGGCAAGACTTGCAGGAAAAAGGGGTCCTGCTGCTCCCACTGTGCTGATCCTACATTAAGCTACATTCTGCTTTTGCTTTTACTATGACACTTCAGAGAAATCTGGTTAGTGTGTAAAATAATGTTTCTACTGGACTGCTGCACACCTGCAGTGCCAAAGGCAGGGAACTGCTTTGCTGAGCTCTGCAGTGCTTTGGGTGTTTCCGCCAAAGTACTTGTATATGGAGCCTTTTGCAGCACAGCAGGAATCCACTGCTGTCACACTTTGGTGAATGCAAGAGAACTTAAAACTTAGGCTCCCATCTCAGTTTGTCTGGACTGCAGTGGCTGCAGTCGCGTGGGACTGGGTTAGGTCAGTTCAAATTAATGCCTTAAGTGGTGTTAGCCCAGGCTCTGCCACAAATGCCGAGTCATGGAAATGTTGGTCCAGCTCTGAGGTTTGTGGGAGTGAGAACTGATACCCTGTGCAGCTGTGACACTACCTGACTTACAGTGTAGTCATCCCAGGCAATTCTAAAATCCTAATCCTCTTCAGTATCTATTAATCACTGATTTACTGAATGTTGATGGTAATGAACTTTTAAGTAGACATTATTTATGAGGTCTTAAATTGATACTTTTTTTCCTTTAGCTTCTTTTATGAGAAAGATTAGATACCACCAATGTTTTTTCTGCTTGTATTGTTCCTAGTTGATCTACTTCTGTTGTGTTGACTAAATTCACCTCCTCTCCAAACAAAGTAATGTTAATCTTTTAAATCTCTCCTTGTATGGATGACTGTCTCTGGTTTTAATCTGTTTATGACATTCTCTGGTGATTTTCTGCTTCTGATATATCTTTTTTTAGATGGATGCTGTTAGTGAACAAAGGATTTCTAGAGAGGTTGTGCCATAGATTTATGTAATAGCATAATATTTTAAGTCTGCATGTAAAAGAGATGGTGGTCAGCTCCTTTCTTTTGTTTATGCTGTCCCTTAAACTGATGATAATAGTTGCTTGGTCTTTTTTTGGTAGTAGTTCCCTTTTTAATTTCATTGATAAGTAGTAAAAATATTTATCTGGAACATGTCAGTGTTTTCTGGTGGTCATTCTAACTTATGTCTGGAGATTGGAGACCCTTCCATGCAAGGTGATGTGTGTAGTTTGTGCTTCTTGAGGCAGCAGTCATCTTCAGGTCTTTCACAACACCTTTGAAAGCTGTTCTTACTCAAGTTATTTGCCTAGACTCTGATCTTCTCTTTTTTCCTCCCCTCTCTCTCCATCTGCCCCAAAATGACCCCTTGAGAGCTGTGAAAAAGAACTAGAAAGGTGTATTCCAGTCAGTGTAATATTAGAATGGGTAGCGAGTCGGCTGGTAAATAGTTTGGCACATACATCTAAGATACAAAATAGTGTGAGGGAAAGAGCTCTGCAAGTGCAGCAAGATTTATGCGTGGTAAATGTGCCCAAACATTAGAAGAAATACATTAAACATGAAGAGACTGAAGTTTCAAACTGATTTGCAAGTTATGCAATATACTACAGGTGTGTAATGTGGATGTAGGTTGACAGAACTTCAGTCCCTCACAGATCAGCTTTCGTTTTTAGAGGAATTCAATAGTTACATGACATTGGGCAAATGATATAAGAGCTTTTTGTCTGTTGAGATTATCTTAATGTTCTTGAGTCATCAATTTTAGAAGTGTGATAATGGCATGAGGATGCTAATAAAACCAGGTAACTTCATAAAATTCTACTTCCATGATCTTGGGCATGCTTCTAGAGAGTGAGAAATTGAGTTCTGCATATTGAACTGTTTTTCTTCTGTTTGGACACAAGAATGCAGATGTACGCTGCTCATTTGAATCAATGTTAATAATTTTTTTTTGTTTTCATATAGCTGTATCTGAACCTTCTTTTATTGCTAAAAGTGAAGATCGTTTGTTTAAGCATTTATTTGAAGACTATCAAAGATGGGTTCGTCCAGTGGAACACTTGAATGACACAATAAAAATCAAGTTTGGCCTTGCCATCTCTCAGCTAGTAGATGTGGTATGTATAGTAAATAAGTTGTATTTTTTTCCCACTAATTTTAAAAGGAGTATAATTTCATGTGAAATAATTGTACCTGTTAAACACAATAGATTAAGTATCTTGAATTATTATCTGTGTAATAAAAATGCCCTATAGATGAATATATAATGTTCTCATATAAACATACTTAGTGATTAGAATGCTTTCAGCGGTGTGTTTTGTATTTTAAGTTACAGACCTCGGTGAACTAAAGCAGCTATTTCCTATCGATAGATCATTTTTCATGATATAATATGCTTTATTTTACAGGATGAGAAAAATCAATTGATGACAACAAATGTATGGTTGAAACAGGTATGTGTCAAATTTCTGAAGCTTCATAACTGCAAATCAAAATTTAGGATAAACTTTTCTATTTAATTGTATATTCAAAGAAAATAGTTCCTGCATGAAATTTTATTTCTCATAGTTATTTTTATAGAATGTCCCTGGAAATGCTTTAAAGGATTAATTGTGACAAACCTCTTAAAAAAACATAACAACAAGGTAGATAACAATTCACCAAATTAAAGGTAATATGGTATGGCATTGCATGGCCATTTAATATACAGAGGTGTAGGTATCCAGCCATTATGGTCTGGGTTCTGACCCCGGCTGCCATAGGTGTCCCAGATTGTGATGTCCTGCTAAGCACAACTTGTCCAGGTGTCCCAGGCAAGCTCCCAGCCACAGGCAGCCTTAGCAAGCAGCTCAGCTCTTAAGTGAGATCAGCTCTTTGGTGAATTCAGCTCTTTGCTTGCTAAGTACCACAGGCAGACACACAGGGAGAGAGGAGGAGGCTGTGTGAGGTTCCACAGAGGTGTCTTTATTGGCAGCTCCTGTGAAGGGTTCCAGTGACAGCTCTCCTGCCGAGCTGGGCAGAAATGGGGGTTTATATAGGGTGTGGGGGTGTTGGCAAATGGCCCAATAGTAAGGGCCGAGGCGAATGTGACCTGTGTTCCTCCAGAGAGACCACGAGGGTCCGAATGCGGAACGGGTCTCTTGGCCCGGTCATCCTGACTCAGCATTTCTTACATTGGACAAATGACTGCCAGGGAGGCCTTGCAGGCCCTGTGGCTGCTACATCCAGCCATAAATTGCTGCTTCAGTACAAAAATGTTCACTCAAAATCTTTATTAAGCAAAAGTATGCTTAGTGTATTCTTCTGTATAATATTTTTGAGGTCTTTTTCCTGTGGGATATTTGATATTATTGGATATACATTATTGTAAAATTCCAGTTTCAAAGTTAAATATGCTTGTTAGAAGGGAATACTTTTTCCTCTTGAGAATATTTGGGTTTGCACAGGAAAAAGTCCAGTGCTAAACTTAATTGCCACTATTTACTTAGGTAATGCTGCTCACAAATCATTCTTGATTTAACTGAGAAGAATCTTTGTCGATGCTGGGTATACTTACTAGCTTGTTTGGGCTAATTGCTTTCTGTTTGTTTATTTGATTTTTTTCCTTTTGCTTCCCATTTCCTTCTTTTCAGTAGCTGTAATTTTAGGGCAAGCTTTTATTTTTAGGAAAACTTTGAGATTAGTCCGCAAATATGAGATGGCCATGTGGGCTGATGATTCTTTGTGCCCTCTTTAATAGTTTCTGCAGATCTTCTTGAAGTTGAACCAGTTCTAAGAGTTGGAGCATGATGGATTTTTTTTCTATAATGAAAATGTTTAAATTGCTTCTGATTATCTTCTAGTCATTGGTATTCATCCAGAACAAGCTTTTTTTCAAATTTAATTTTTACAGTTAAATTACATTATAATAGCTCTAGTTATAAATACATGCTCTGAAAAAGGAACATCATAAGTTCTGTACAGAAACATTGTCAAGTAGCTCTTATAACGGAAAACAAATACTGAATGACATAACTGCATGTCTATTCAGCAACTTCATTGTTTTATGCAAATTTTAATTCAGTTTGATTGTTGTTAATTGCCCTGTTATCTATTTTCATCTGGTATCACCCTGCTGAAATCCAGTTCCCAATAATAATGATTTTTACATCTCACATATCCACAGGAATGGATAGATGTAAAATTAAGGTGGAATCCTGAAGACTATGCTGGAATAACATCTATCCGTGTCCCATCAGATTCTATTTGGATTCCAGATATTGTGCTGTATGACAAGTAAGGTTTGAATCTTTTCATACAAAATGCATTTACTTTATAACTTTGCTGACCAAATTGCTTCTGTAAGGCTCATTGGATAGACATAATGTGTCCATTTAGTGGGCTAAGAACCTGTGGAAGAACTTGCCTCTGAATGCAAATAGACTTTGTTGCCATGTTAAATGCTCAGATGTTTTCCTTTACATCTGAATGGAATTTCTAGTCCCTTTGAAAAAGATATTTTCATTTTGTTGTGTGAACTTTTTTCTTTATTGGAGAAAAATGTCTTGCACAGTGCTGGGTATAAATAGTGTAATGTGATGTGAGGGAAGCAAATAATTTATGCTGTTGTAGGTCATATTCAGCATGGAATTAAAGTCAGCTACATTTAACTGTAAGGGGGGGTTGGGGTGGTTTTGATGTTTTTCTTTTGAAAATTAACAGATCTCAGAAACAAGAACTTTTGAATTAACCTTTCTGCACAACTCAGGTGCACATACAGTGCTTTTACATTTCCCGACTTGTCAAGTCAGGATGAAAGGCTGTTGCAGTGATTGTAAATTCAAGTTTGGTCACAAGTATTATTTTACCTGTTTTGTGACTCTTTTTCTTCAATAATTATGATGTAGCTGAATTTAAAAGTACTTATTCTGTCTTACTAGTAGAAACACCAGAGCTGGGTCATGCTGTTAAAGATCAGGATTTTACAATCCTTTCATAATTCACTGGGACAGTAGAAAGTTGCATGGATCTTTTCAGGACTTGAAAATATTCTTCAATCTTCCAAAGCTGTTTACCTATGTTAGCTTCGGATTTGAGGGGAAAAAGTTGACTATGAAGACAATACAAAAGTTTGGCTATCCAGGGATAGACAGCTGAAATGACAATAACAAAGTATAATTTGTTCTTTAAATACATCCCCACACCCCATTGTAATTGCCTGCATTTATCTCTCTTCTTTCAGTGCAGATGGACGTTTTGAGGGAACATCTACAAAAACTGTGGTAAAATATGATGGCACCATTGCTTGGACTCCACCAGCAAACTACAAAAGTTCTTGTACTATTGATGTAACATTCTTCCCCTTTGACCTTCAGAATTGCTCAATGAAATTTGGTTCCTGGACTTACGATGGCTCACAGGTTGATCTAATTCTTGAAGATTATGATGTTGACAAAAGAGATTTTTTTGATAATGGAGAATGGGAAATAGTGACTGCAAAAGGGAGCAAAGGAAACAGGACTGATGGATGCTGCTGGTATCCTTTTGTTACATATTCATTTATAATTAGACGTTTGCCACTTTTTTACACTTTGTTTCTCATTATTCCTTGTATTGGGCTTTCATTTCTAACTGTCCTTGTCTTCTATCTTCCTTCAAATGAAGGTGAAAAAATTTCACTCTGCACTTCAGTACTGGTATCTTTGACTGTTTTTCTTCTTGTTATTGAAGAAATTATTCCATCATCTTCTAAAGTTATCCCACTCATAGGAGAGTACTTGGTGTTTACTATGATATTTGTGACCTTGTCCATTGTGATCACTGTCTTTGCTATCAACATCCACCACCGCTCCTCGTCCACACACAACGCCATGGCACCCTGGGTTCGCAAGATATTTCTGCACAAGCTGCCCAAGCTGCTCTGTATGAGAAGCCACGTCGATAGGTACTTTGCTCAGAAGGAGGAAACAGCAAATATGAATGGATCAGAATCATCCAGGAACACTTTGGAAGCAGCTCTGGATTCCATCCGCTATATTACGAGACACGTGATGAAGGAGAATGAAGTTCGTGAGGTGGGTGTTAGTCCTGCTTTTCTGATGTTGTACAAGTGCAAATTAGAAAACCAAGGGCTTTACTGTGCAGTTGCAAATTAAAGATGTGCTGCAGATTCCCAGCTGTTGTACTTCGCTGAAAGTTGTGTAGTTGTTTCCGCTGGAAAAAAGTGCAAATATGGAACAATACTGAGAATATTTGGCTGATACAGTACAGTGTTTGGGGTCTTCAAAAGTCTTTTGCTGTTTTCTAGAAGTTCTTGTCATTAGTTTCACATTGTGAGACACTTGTCTGTGACAAGAGCATGTACTGTAACTGCTCCCTACAGCACTTCTGAGATGACAGAAGGAGCTCTTTTTCACTTTAATGTTGTACCTGAAAGCTATCTTAAAAAATGTGTTTGCCTTATATTTTCTGAATAAATACTGCCAAGACTTACGTTGCAGCTTTCAATTCTGAATAAAAACAGTTTGAGTGCTCTAACTTATATTAGTCTAAATGCAGGCTATAGCCATACATTGGCCATTTTGTGCTCAGGTGAAACATGGACTCAAAACTTCCTAAGTGTTCTCTTCTGCCTTACTACTATTTGTCCCTACATTTTATTAAAAAATGTCAGAGGCTTTTTTCAGTGTCAGAATGCATTTGCACTCTGAATTATCCTTAATGAATGTTTACAACATTTGTGTAAGAGCATTAGAAATCTGTTTTCTTTACATGCTCTCTAAGCTGGCACCATTGGTACATCAGAGACTTAAATGCTATTTTCAGTCTAATGTAGAAGTTTGTAGCAATATAGAAGTTTGTGATGTACTGTCTGTTCCTGATGGCAGAACCTGAGGTTCTTTCAGTCTATATAGGAATTGCTGTCTTCAGAAGGCTCTGTTTGCTAAGAGTGTGTTCTCCCATAAGAGACTAGGAGTAATGTGCCTTCTCTGATGTGCCTTCACAGGACTTGATTCTGACATTGTCACAAGGGATGTGGCCTAGATTTTTAATAAATGTGTCTGCTGTACTGTTAAAGCAGCATCTGCATTGTATGAACAACAGAAATAGAATAGTTTGCTATTAAATATGTAATTTCCTGTAAATTAAGGGTTGATTGTTAGGGACAAGTAGTAAGTATTTTGTTTTCCAAATACTATAAACCTTGGAAATTAATTTACAGCTGACTGGGGATTCAGTTGTTTTATTACTACTGGGCTCCAGAGAATGCAAGCTTTAATTGCAAAAGTTGTTAATAAATCCTAGACAGCTAGTGCTATTGTAGCCTTACATATTAGGAAGCATTAAGCTTGGGAAACATGGATAGCTCTAGTTCAATTCCAAGACAATTGTTGGCAGGGTTTTAATTTGCTTGCACAATTCTATCTTCAATACTTGCACCACTATGTATAGAGATGAATAATTTTATCAAAAAGGAAAGTAGTCTTGAAACTACAGTGAGTATTCTCCCCAGTGTATAATTCTTTGCAGCTTTCAGCAATTGTTTGTAACACAACAGCTGCTCTGTACTAACACTTTTTAGGTTTTTTTTATTTATTGCTTGGGAGGTTTGGTTTTTGTTTTCTGGTTAGTTTTTTGTTGTGGCTTGGTGTTTTTGGTTGTTTGGAGTTTTTTTTCAACTTTTGCTTCCAACTCCTGCTTGGGAATTCCATGTTACAATGTCATGGCCATGTATCCGGCAGTATGTTACAAAATGGCAGGCCAGTCTCATCTCTATAGATGAGGATGTTTGGTGCTTCTCAGGGTCAATTTCTGCATCAAAATCTACATAGTTTATCCATCTTCACAGGGGGAAGCTTGCTTCGTTACTATCTCACAGTATAATTATAAAATATTGTTCCAGAGGGTTATCATAGGGACGGGGTTGGGAAAAGTGTACCTACCTTGAAATAACTAATTGCAGGATTTGATACTGTATTTTCACCTGTTCTTGCACACACTGACCAGCTCATATGCTCTTTGTGTTTTAGGTTGTTGAAGACTGGAAATACATTGCTCAGGTGCTTGATCGAATGTTCTTATGGGCTTTTCTTCTGGTTTCAATAATTGGATCACTTGTGCTATTTATTCCTGTTATTCATAAATGGGCAAGTATAATAGTACCTACCCATATAGGCAGTACAAATGCTTAAAGTATTTTTGGAGCTATGTCCTACTGATCTGGCTCTAAGTTTTGCAGTAGCTCTATTTCCATGCATGTTCCTTGTAGGCATGTTTCTGGTAGAGTGAAAAAAAAATCCAGAACTAGAAAATTAGATTTATCTTAAAGCATGGCATTCCCAGGACACATAGAAGTCAGTTTGCTTATTGCCAGTGTATTGAGTTACTGCCAAGAGAGGTCAGAATTAAAAGAACCTTTTCAAGCTATGGCATGTATGATTTATCAAAAAAGCAGACACTGACACCTACTGTGATATAGAAGGATTTCAATTTTTTAATGATGATCACTGTAGTCCAATTATTAAATTACTATATAAGTCATTATACTGAATATTAAATATTTCCAGTTACACAGTAGAGTTGCTTATTTCAATTTAGTATACAAAGGTGAATTTTCATCAGTTCTCTTCAGTGTGTTGTAGAAGTCTGAAATTTTGCCAGAATAATTTAAAATAATAAAAATATAAGTTAAACTTCCTGTATATATAATATACAACTAAGAACAGCAATTTGGCCATGTTTGGCCTTTATAATAAATTTTCAGTGGAATTTGCTGCTAAATTTTAAAACTTGTTAATTCTGTGATACCAACATGAGCATTTAATAAACCTTAAAATGCCTAAAGGATGTGTGTATATTGGTGTCTCCATCAGCTTTGGAAAGCAAGGCAAAGGCAGTTAACTGAATTCCCAAGGTGCCTAAGTATTGTAAGGGGCTGGAACATTCTTTACTCTTGATGAAGAATTTGATACAGGTGTTACTTTGCAGACATGTTCATTATTTCCTGTATCTGGGTGTTTGTCAGAATTAAGATTTTAAGCACAGGCATAAGGAATTTGTGGAGTGTCTTTCTGAAGGACTTTGCTGTGGAACCAAATGGAGATGATTAATGATTTTCACATTTGTTTAATTGAACTTAAGAGAGCTGCCTTGGATTAGTTCTTTCACTTTAAAACCGTATGTAACTCTAAGCAGCAAGGACTTGGAGTTTTCCGTATTTCCTTTTTCCTAAGATCATTGAAAACGAACTTGCAAATTTTCAATTATTCCATTAAAATGCATTCTTTACACTGATTCCAGTGCCACCTTTCTTCCTTTCTCAATAGCTTTATTTCTGGTAAAGACTCTAAAATGTGTGTTTTCCTATACTAAAGTTTTTTCAGTGTTGTTCATAATATAATTGCATCCTGTAGGCCTAATATGGGAGTAGAGCAGGCTAGAGCAAATCTTAGGAAGTTTGTTTGCTTAAATTACTACATGAATAATAATATGTTTAGGTGAGAAGTTTTAGTGTAAACTGTGGTATCTTCAATAATTTAAAGTTTTTATAGTGATTATAAATTTGAACAAAAGAGAAATATTTCTCCCACACTCCCTCCCAGATCTCCTTTAGAAATGCCCTGAACTGATTATAATAGTGATTACTTATGTCATAATTTATATATAATCAAATATTTATTTCAAAATGTTTTAATCTGCAGGACATTCTTGGTTTTGTGTAGCTTATAAAGCTCACAGGTAGGGAAATTATATCAGGCAGACCTTTTTTTATAATAATAATTAAGGAATTACGCTTCTTCAGTTACACAACTATATCTGACATTGGATATCCATGTTTCCTCTATTCCCATCATCATTTTCAAGGTGAATTTGCAAAGATTATTTGTTTTAATTAATTAATATAAGAGCTTTAACATCCCAGTATTACTGACGTTAAACAATGCATCAATGACCTTCTCTGTGTGCAAGTTGCAGAAAAACTTCAGATAGCTTGTTTCCTCTTCAAATAAAACATTTTTTTAAAGTATTCCATAGGTTTGAATTGCTGAAACTCTTACCTGTAGAGAAAGCAAAGTGACCACAACTGTAGATTAGATATATATTTTATTTTTTTAACTCTCTTTTCATCTCTTTTCCCTTGTTAAATTATGTCTCCAGGCTTCCCAGTTACATCATGATGGGCAGCACATTGTCCAGTGGAGTCACTCTCTTTATTATAGTAACTCAGTTTTTGCAAATGCGTGAATTTCTTTTAGTGACTTCTAGTCTGATCATGAAAGATTCAGATAACACAGCTGACACTGGAATCCTTGGGGTCTTCTGCTTATCAAGTGTGTCTGAAACAAAAAGATGTTAATATACTCAGAAGCATGGACTTTTACTTCTGTAACTTACTGCTGAATGTATTGAACTGTAGGTAATACTACCTCATATAGATCTTTGTCACTCGCTCAAAATAAAAAAAAAAAAAAAAAGGCACAGTTTTCAACAGTTTGATTCTCTTTATTTTCATAAATGTTATATCACTTGATACACTGTATTTCCACAAAGTTTTTTGTTTGGTACAGAGAGAAGTTTGTATTTTTAAAAATATTATCTGATTACATGGTTTTGTTGCATTCTTTATTCATGCTCTTAAATAATCTACCGATACAGATTAAAAAAAAAAAAAAAAAGAAGAGAAGATATATATGCCTAAGCAACAATTTTAGCACACTTTACAGGATGATTTTTGTCTACCTGCCTTACCTTGGCATAAAACACTTCACTACAGCAGGATGCCTCTGTATGCCTCTGTATCCAAACTATTCTGTCCGAGTATTTTGATCCTTTGCATCACTTGCAGTCTGTCTTATTGTGTGTTTTACTTGTACACAATTCTAAACATCATTAGGTTTGAGTAGGTTTTTTTCCTGACAGCCTTCATATACATTGCAGTCTAGGGATACACAGAATTTACTTAATGGCTGCTTTATTAGCATCATCTATTATTTACCTATTTGTTTTCCTTTTTTAATAAACCCCTCCTCAGTCCTTTCTTGCCATTGTGTGGGTTAGTTTGTGCAGCAGGTGGCAATGTCTGCACTCCAGCCGTTTGGTACTTGTGCTTCCCACCTTCTGTCCGTGTGATGGTGTTAATGGGACTCACTATGAACTCCTTCCAGAAGATCCTGGCATGCCCTGAAGAACCTTGGGACCGGACTACAAAACAAAACTAGTAGCCCAAAGTTATCCTGACTTTTCCAAACACTCATGTAATTTTCCATTTCTTTCTTAACCCCTTCCTAAATAATTCCTATGAAGTTTAACAAACTGTCTCTGTCTTCTTCAGTTATTGCAGGAAGTAGCTGTAAAGCATAGCTTGTATTACTTTGAGATTAGTTGTCATAAAGGTCCAAATAATTCCTTTTTCTGCATTTTGAAGAAAGCTGCCTTGGTCAAGTGAAGTTGAAGCCAAGAGAGATCCTTGTTCTACTACATGGAAGAGACATGAGATGCTGGAAGAGGGATGCAGAGTTGATTGGCAGTTTTATTTGATTTCACAACATTTTATTTCATTTTTACATTTCATCTCCAGCCATCAGAGGTTGTAAAAATAATCCTGCTGTTCCTAGAATACATACCAGGATGAAAACCCATAGAAAAATACGATCAATTACCATGGCAACATATTTCCAATCATCCTGAATCTGAAAAGGAAAAAAAAGAATACCAAGTTGTCATGTTTATTAGGTGAGTAAGTTGCATTAGCAATAATACTATTTCATACAAGAAGCACAGTTTTTTTCTCTATCTAGATATCCTTATAAATACACAACTTAGACATCTGTTTTCACTGACAAATGAATTCATCTTGAAGAAGCTTTATTTGAGTATGCTCTTTGGAGCAAAGCCAAAAGCTGTTGCTTCAAATCCAAAAGGTTGTTCACCAAGAAACTGGACTTGAGGAGACACAACTTCTCTATTCCAAAAATGAAAGTGTAAAACTTTACATTCTTAGATGAACAGGTTTGTCCAGAAAATGTTACTGAAACAGATTGCTCCTACTGGCCTTTAGGTAGTATGGAAAAAGCAAAGATTAACTGGTATATAATGATTTGGTACTTTATTATGTAGCATTGAAATTTGACTGTTTTCATGCATGAAGTAAAATTCATCTTTGTAAAGAGATGAATTTTATCTAAAGAGGGAACCAAGTTTCAAAAATCACCTGGTTTTTCTAATTTTCTTTTTTTACAGTGAATTTTATAGCAAGAATGACAATGAAGTATTCTTTGTTATAAATTAATAGTAACTCAGTGATCATTTTTAGTTACTTTTGAGATTACAATTCAATTTTTTTGTTTTTCTTCAAGAATTATAAGAAAGGAACTTATTGGTTTTGAAATTAGTTCTTTTCAGCTTAGAACTTGTTTATTAAGGGAAACTTAAAAACTCAAAGCAATCCTGTATCTTCTGTATCAACTAAATCTAAATCGAGTTCTGATTTAAATATAAACAACGTGAAGTTAGAATGAAGTGCTGTAGTTTGGCAATTAAAAAACTGAGCTACTGCTCATAGTATGTTTGAGGAATATAGTAGAAAAAAAAAACATTTTAATTTTTTTTCTCCTTTTTTCTTATTGTATTAAGATGCAGCTTTATGAAGGATTCTGGTCCCTATCTTGCAGAAGTTGCCTCATTTAGCTACAGCACTTTACTCTGCAGCAGCAACAGAATGAGCACCATCATCACTGTGAGGGACACTCACTCTAGCATTTCTGTTGTTGATGGTAAGCTGTGGGAGGGAGAATGTAACTTTCTAAAGGCCATAGGGCCAGCAAATTCCACTATTAAGACTATAACTTGGAAAATCCTTAACTTCAATGCTCACGGGATGGGTGCTTTGGTATGTTCCCCTTAAAGTGCCTCACTCAATATATATATTGTCAATAAAGAGATCATTGGGCAGCAAAGCTGCTTCTCAATTATATAAGTTCAAAATTGCATATATTTGTAATACAGCTTGTGTAATTTACTGGTATAAAATAATGGTCTCTTTTATCTTTTTTTCTGTTTGTTTGAGATCTTTTTCTTACCGAACACTAAGGGCAAAAGGTATCTGCAGTTTGAGTAACAGTAAAATATGTTCTTACCTCTTTTGCTTCATTCTGCATTTTCATATTTTCTGCAATGTATTTCACACTTTCAATAGCATCTCTCATTTCTGGTGACAGAACTGAAAATGAAAGCATAGGATCTACAGACTCAGAGCTTGAACTTCTAGTGAGATTGCCGCTGAAATCTGAGAACTTCGTGCGCTGATACTGACAGCAGCTGCATGCCATATCTTGACAAGCAAAGCCATCTTTGCAGGATTTGGTTTCAGAACCATTGATGCAATTTAAGTTTGAAAACTCAGAAGTGAATAATGGTTTTGGCTTCTGATTATTCTCTTCATCACTGGCAGGCCTTGTCATGAACATGATCCGGGGAAGTAAGTTCAAGAAAATGGTTTTCACCCACACGGGCATTGTGTGTGTCTTGGGTGTTCTGTAGTGCACATTTAGAACAAATACTGTAATGACAATGGATAGAGTTACAAATATCATGGTGAAAAGGAGGTATTCCCCAATAAGGGGAATTACCAGGGAAGTAGAAGGTATGGTTTCTGTGATAACAAGAAGGAACACTGTCAAAGAGAGAAGCACTGATATGCAGAGTGTCACCTTCTCACCACAATCTGAGGGCAAGTAGAAAACTAATACAGTCAGAAAAGAAATCAGCAGACAGGGAATAATCATATTGATAGTGTAAAATAAAGGTAAACGCCTGATGTAAAGAGAATATGTGATGTCTGGATATATCTCTTCACAACAGTTGTATTTGATGTCATGTTTATACCCAGGAGCTTTAATTATAGCCCATTCTCCGCTCTCCCAGTAATCTTTGAGGTTCATTGTAGAGCCAATTAGAACTAAGTCAATTTTGGCTTTGTCGTAAGACCAGGAACCAAACTTCATTGTGCAGTTCTGATAATCAAATGGGAAGTAGGTTACATCTATTTTACATGAACTTTTAAAAATAGCTGGAGGTATCCAGGTCACATCACCCGTGTATTTTAAAAGGGCCTTCGTCTTGTCATCAACCTGGAAATCCCCAACTGCACTGTAAAGCAAGTAAAAATAGCAAAAATTAGAATTATCTACTCCAGGTAGTTTAATACATTCAGATCATATACATGAACTCTTTAATCTGTTTTGGGGAAGTCAGCCATTACTTGTTTACTTGGAGCTGAATTGCTCATGCAAGACTGACTTGGTGACCATTATAAATTTCAATGGTTAAACTGAAACAAACAGCTCTATAAACTCACCAGGGAGGATTTGAAAGCAAATATTCTTCCTGATTAAATAGCATGGCTTGATGCAATCAGTATTCAAAATGGCAAATAACAGATTGCAAATGGCAGTCTGACAAGATGAGTCCTGTAGGGCCCTTCCAACTGAATTATTTTATTCTATTCTATTCTAGATTGACCAAGCACATCAGAACTCATGGGATGATAAGAATATTGCTGGTATTTCCACCTCTTCCATGGACAGTGCAGGTAGTTAGTAACTATGGAAGGAGGGATTAAGGTTGGCTGTATCTTTGCATAAGGAGTGTATTTGGTAAGAGGTTAAGTCCCACTTTGCTAACTTATATGATCCAGTTGAATATATGAAAAAGTAAAATTAAAGGGTAATTGAAATTTTAAAGCCCCAGTTAGAAAAGCTGTGTCATCACTGTTGATCCATAGATCTGAGTTTTGGATCTGGGTAGCTGAGTCCATTTCTATGAGAATTGAGTTCTTACAGTTCCATTTACTTATGGTTTGGCTCTTTACAGTTGCAGAAATTGACATCTAAAGTAAACTTTATCTGTGTCTTTTTTTGGTCAAAGGTGTGAATTTGACTGCTAAAAAGCTAGAATTTGCAATCCTTTTAAAGTTGTGACTCACAGGGGCTCATGAAGGGGAAAAGCCAAGTTCACTTTGGCCTGCTCACTTGCAGCTCCAGGTTAGAGCTGGCTGCTGCCCAGTGATGCTGACATGGCTGGCATGAAGGTGAGAACAGCAATGGGGGATGCAGGACACAGGTGCATTGAAAAGCAGCTTTTCAGTGCATTCTGTGAATTTGCTGCTGATTTTTTAAGAGCTGGTAACATCACCCCTCTCTCCCTGAATTAAGAAGTTAAATATGCAAGTGCCTTACTTGTTATATAAAACAATATCTGGCTTCCAGATCTGGCCAGATGGAACTCGGATGAATTCAGCACCTCCATAGTCTGCTGGATTCCACCGAAGCTTGTAATCATTCCAGATCTAATTATGGTAAGAATAAATCTATGTTAGGTTTGTGAAGAAACTGAAACTCAGTGGACTAGATCTGAACCAAGTGCTGTCGTATCATTTCCTGGGTTGATTTATTTTGGATACTGCAGTGTTTACATGTTTCTTTTAACAAACACACATATGTGGTGTTTGTTCATATGCAGATTGTAGGAGGGCCTAGATATCTAGACATTATGTACATATATGACTTAAATATATGTGGCTGTCCCAGGAATGCCTACTCAGTAGCTGGAACAAGCTGAAAGAAGGAATAAGACACTCTCTTTTTAGAGAGTGTAGGATTGTAATAATAACTTTGATTTTAAAAAAGCAGGTATCTCTAGGACAATGAAAACGACTTCCTGGAGGCTGGTGGTGCAAGCTGTGAGCATCAATTGAGGCACCTTGGGTCAGTGAGACCTCCAGCATGTAATGGCTCAGGCCCTTGTCACTAGTGCTTGTTAAACCCCATTTTAACGAACTTGAATATCAAGCTGAAGGTGGGAACTAAGTTGGTTACTAAGCTGACTGCAACAGTGAGTAACTGCATTTTTTAAAATAGTTTTTAACATGAAGTACACATTTTTCGTTTGTTGTCACTTTATGGGAGCTAACCAGCACCAAGTGGCGCTGTGTGGGACCTCCGAGCCGAGGTGCTTCCTTTGCGTTGATGGCTGCCAAGGCAACGATTTGGAAGTCTCCGGAGCAAAAATCTTGTATTTAGCGACTGCAGCAAGTGCAGCAGCCTTGCTCTCCTCCCGTCCCGTCCCGTCCCTTCCCTCCTCTTCTGTGCCCGCCTGCCGGGCGGCGCGGCGGCCGCTGGGGGGCAGCAGCGCCCCGGGGAAGGGCTCAGGCGGCGCCGCCGGCGCAGGGCGGGAGCCGGGTCTGCTCCCCGGGATGCTGGCCAAGGATGGTCTCCCGGCATCCTGCCCCGGGATGCTGGCCAAGGATGGTCTCCCGGCATCCTGCCCCGGGATGCTGGCCAAGGATGGTCTCCCGGCATCCTGCCCCGGGATGCTGGCCAAGGATGGTCTCCCGGCATCCTGCCCCGGGATGCTGCCTAAGGATGGTCTCCCGGCATCCTGCCCCGGGATGCTGGCCAAGGATGGTCTCCCGGCATCCTGCCCCGGGATGCTGGCCAAGGATGGTCTCCCGGCATCCTGCCCCGGGATGCTGGCCAAGGATGGTCTCCCGGCATCCTGCCCCGGGATGCTGCCTAAGGATGGTCTCCCGGCATCCTGCCCCGGAATGCTGGCCAAGGATGCTTTCCCGGCATCCTGTCCAGGGCTGCTTTCCTGGGCTAGGTCTGTGCTCCGCGGGATCCGAGCCTGGCGCCGCCCCCGCAAGCACAGACGCCTCGCTGGGCGGTGCGGCTGTTGTGGCCCCCGGGTCGCCCCGGCGGAGCGGGGAACACTCCCGGGCCGGGGTGGCAGTGAGCCGGTGCCCTCTGGGCTGTCACTGAGCGCTACTTACGTGCTTCAGCCACAAGTTGGTTTCCATTATCTGGTTGACTTCGTCCTGGAAAAGAGAGGCGTGTCGGGAGAAGCGTCGGCCCTGCCACATTGCCCGGCGGGCCGGTACTCACCACCTTCACCAGCTGCGACATGGACACCTCGAACTGGATGATGACGGGGTCCGAGACGTTCTTGACGGGCCGTACGAACTGGTTGTAGCTCTTGAAGAGGGCCGCGTAGAGGCGGTGCTCGGCCTCGGAGCCGCCGCAGCCTGTGGAGGGCCGGCGGTGAGCTCCGGGCCGGCCCGAGCGGGGCAGGGCTGGGCTGTCCCGGTACCGCCCGGGCTGCTCAGCACCCCCGGGCGCCGGGCAGAGCCCCAGCCCCTCCGGGCGGGCACCAGTGTGCCCTGGGGCCATTCGCTTGGGCTGCGAGCAGCACAGCGGTGAAAGGTAATGCTACGACCCGGGTTTAATAACAAACGTCCGCAAACGAGTTAAAGAAATAGTTTCGGGGAATTCCTGAGGAACTGGGGGTGCAAAAACCCTTTCCCCTCACAGTCCCAATCCCCCAGACCTAGCAAAGGAGCAGAGGAAAGGGAAAGTGTAGCCAACAAACCAGGCCTCTGGTAAGGGGTAAGAACGCCTCTCAGTAGTAGGAGTCCCAGGAAACGATAAGTTTGCTTTCTAGCCTGAGTCATGACTGCGTGATTACAGTGAAGATAACAGCCTACTTCTTAAAATATATTTTAAAATAAGGATTAAAATTTTATTAATTGTTACATTTAAAGACACAGCACACTCAAATATGCTAATTACTCCTTTATTATTCTAAGTAGTTTTTATTTATAATAGATTCCCATTGTCCTTTTGCCACTCATAAATGCAGTTCATTGTACCCTGTAGCCAACAAAAAAGCCTCAAACTGAAATTCTTAAACAACAAGGTACTGGACCTGTTCCAGGATGAAGTGTGAGAGCCTATATTTTACTCTGCCATTTTACTATCAAGCTCTCTAGGCGATAACCATCCTGACACTATTAGAAGCCAGTGACCTTTTATTTTTAGAGGTCTATCTCTTAAACTCTCTTCTGGACAACACATGCTCATGCATTCCAATTGAAACACCAGAAAAAGTGTTTTGTCATTAATGTATAGCACTATGCAAATTTGGCAAAGGCACAAACTGAAGTCTGTTGGACATATTCTACAGCTCCTTTGAAACAAAAATATGGATATATACGAAATATGAATATTTGCAAGGACATGTTTATTTTCTGCCAGTTTTTTAGTAGAGAAGGAGGGGAGGTAGAATTATCTGCAGGTGACAGACTACACAAAGGTGTTACTTTTGAACCCTTGTCTTAGAGAGACCTCACCTCTCCCTAAGACAAGGGTTCCCCTCATGTGAAACTATTCAGCTAAAAGGTCTTTTGTTTGCGTTTGCTTTTGTTTGTTTGATTTTAACCCCTTGTGCTTTCCCTTGTTCACTTGGAGTGCAATTTTGTTTTCAGATTAGTGAAATCATTCAAGCCAACTTGCTAGCTAAGAAATGAATACTTTTTAAGTGCCAGTCTTGCCCATATTATTTCTTGATATCTTCTATCTCTTAGATTGAGATTTCCTGGAATAAATATCCCCCAATCTTTTAGGTAAATCATTTTAAATCTAGATCTTAACAACTATTATAGTAAATTCCAAACTGCCAGCCTTTTTACACGGTACCAGCACTCTAACTAAATCTAGCATCCACTGTTTCTAGAGAAGTGCATTAATGTGGGGCTTTTTTTGTTTAACTATTTTGTGCTTTCCATATCTGCAGAGAGATGTACTGTTTGCAGCACATACTTAAAGCTCTTTAATGTTGTCACTTTCTTGTCTTCTCTGCAATATGTGAAACCACACGCTAATGTGTGAGGTGCTTTTCCTTCATGTTAAAATGGCTTTATGTGTCCTGTTTGGCGTCTTTAATCTGGATACTTAACTACTTTGTAAGGATAAACTTAACATACACCCCCCCCACCCCACCCCCCCCCCCACTGAACAACAAGCTATGTAACAGAAAAAGCTTACCACAATTCTGCACATTTGCCCCTTGGGTTGGAGAGCGCGTCTGCACTTCTTAAAATTAATTTGCACAAAAACCATCGCCTGCTCCCCTTTTCAACCCTCCCTTCGCCATCAAAGAATAACAAATTAAGGATCACTCACCTTGACAGAGAAAGCAAAGAGCAGCAGTTAGAAGGAGAGTGTTCGGGCTCTCCATTGTGTTATGAATGAGTGCCTGTGGACAGAGGCTGTTGAGGATGAGCCTCACTGCCAGGACTGTGGGAGCACAGGGAGCAGGGAGGGCTCTGCTCCCCCGATGCATGAGATGCCTGCGAGCAGCAGCCGGCAGGACCCTGAGCGCAGCTCTGCGCACTGAGCTCCCATTAGCTTTGCTGTGCTGCCCCCTTCCAAGCTACCCAGGCTGTCAGAGCTTTGGGAACGGCAAATAAAGTGCAGGAAAACCAGATGTTATTGTAGGCAAAAAGCAGTCTTCTGGCACAGATAGTGGGCGAGATCCTTAAAATGGTGCATAAATGAGCTTGGTAATCTGACAACACTGAAGATTTTTCCAGCCAGCTGCTATGCAGGATCCTTATCTATCAGAAGCTCATGCCAATCTGCTAGGGGAAGTTTAATTAATACAAATCTTGTAATTGAGTTGTTCTGAAATTAATATCAACATTAGGGATGCCTGATTTAGCAGTGAACTGAGATCATAGGACCTCATTTCCAATTATGCTGTTGAGGGTTTTTTCCTGCTTGTGTCTATCTTGCAAGAGCATATGCTGGGCGTTTGACCATGTAAAAGGATGTGCTATTCTCAAGGAGTGATTAAAGGTATGTACAACTGGTGGGATCTGAGCCCAGAGTGGTAAACATAGCAGCTGGGATCTAGCAAGAATCTGAGGGCTTTGAATGGAAATCAGACTTGACCAAACCCTTGAGAATAACTGTCTTTGGACCATTTTTATTTTGTAGATTAGAAAGGTGAAATTTGAGAAGGGGAATACAAGCACAGGATCCCAACTTGATCCCACAAAACCTTATTGCTCATGGGAAAGGACACTAGAAAGAAGGAGCTGTTTGAAGTTCAATCATAAAATCATGATTTCCCAGGTGCCCATCAGCTTCCTTGTTAACTTACATGTCACCTTTTGTACTGCCCTCTCCATCTGGAATGATTGGGTAATGCAAGGCTTGTGCAGTGGTTATTGCACACATCTGTGTAAAAGGAGGAAGGGGGCAGAGAACAATATGGGATTCTACCTCAATTTTTAGAACCGATGAGAAGGAGGCCCTGTGGGACAGGGGCTGCACCAATAGGTGCTTCACTGTCTGCCCTTAAGGAAGGATAAGCAATGACCCCATTTGGTGCTGTGATAAGAGCTAGCAGTGGGAGAAAGAGCACCAGACTGGGTTCAGTTCTTGGCACTGAGCTTGTTTATCCTGTTAGTCCTATCTCTCAGAGCATCATTCACTTTGTCCCCAGACACATGGTCTGATGATAATTTCTGTAATTCTATTAGTGTGGAGGAAATAGGTTTTACTGACCATTTGATTTTTTTTTTTCCAGAGAACTCAGCAGCTGCTTGGTCTTTTAGCTTAACCCTTTGTGGATACTTTTTACTTTTGGTTTTGCATTTCCAGGGCATTGAGGCTAAATGTTTTCCCTTTCTGTCTCCTTGCTATAAGCAGCATTATAACTGAGAATTTTGTTTGTTCTTTTAAATCCCAACTAGAAGTGAGCTAAAGCTTCAAAGATCAAACCATAATTGGTGTTCCTCAAAAGTCAATGTTTAACCTCAATAATTTGGAAACACCGATCTGACTTGGAAACACTGATAACTGATCACTGATCTGATCTGATTCCTCTTCACTGAAGAAGTGAAGAGCTATAGCATCAAGAGATATAGATATTTTAGCTTAATTTGCCTAGTTACTGAAATTGTCAGTGGTGTTTGTATGGCACAGATACCTTGTTTCTAACATCCCGTGCTGTATCTCCTGGTGAAATCAGCTCAGAATTGTGGTAGAATTATTTTTATGGCTGGGGAGGATGATGTGATGAGAACACGTCACCATGCCTGCATTGCAGAACTACACAGAAGAATAATTTGTAGGGGTAGGGCTAAACTGCTCTACCCAGGAAGATTTGCAGTAGAGAACCTATTCAGCCTTTGTTCTTTAATAAACATGCTGCTATTAGAAGGGGTTTGCTTTGTTAAGATTTGTTAAGATCAAATCTTAACTCAGGTGATGAAGAAAAGACCATTTTCCCACCTTTGGTCTGGGGTATTGATGCTCCCAGTTGTTCCCAGTTTGCTGTGTCTACGGGGCTGCAGAAAGAGTCCCCAGTAAACTCATTGAGCGCAGGTGGTGAGTGGTGGTGTTGGAATTTCTGCATGTTCTGATGGAAGGCAAGATTGGTTCAGGATTAAAGAGTTTTGTAGTGGTAGGGAATGGAGAGAAACCAAACAGAGGTTTTTCCTCTGGTAGGGAAGCACACTATCATTGGAAAAACAATTTTAGTGTAAAATACATTTTGAGTGCCCACTTTTTTTTTTTTTTTTTTTTTTTTTTAATGGAAAGCATTATGGTAAAATCCCTGAAAAGTAGAAATGTTGAAGTTTATTTTGTTCAGTGAACTGGGACATTATCATATTCATATTTGCCTGCAAGAAGACATTTTTGATATTTCCTTTTCTCCAGACTTTTAGTTTTAAAATCTTACCAAAAAATAAAAGCGGAAAACCCTGTAATTCTTTGACAAGCTAAACTGGGAGCAGTTCTATCTATTACGTAGGTGATGCTGCTGAGGGTTAGGCAAAAATGGGATTTGCCAATTGGAAAATGACGTTTTAGTAGGTCAGATTTTATAGAATTTTAGGACTTCGGGTAAAATTTTTCATTCTGAAGTTTGATATGGATTAAATTATGTCTGGAAATGCTAAAGATACAGAGGTGGTTCCTAAGAACATGAGTAGGAAAGAGTATATTATTCACTCATGATTAAAAAGGAGTAAGGTGGCCACAGTCTATGAAAAGCACCAGTGCCCACCATTTCCTGGATGAGGAGCTCTGGTTCTGCAGGGATCTCCCTGGGGCCAGCAATGTGCCTCTTGAAAGCTTTTACTGGGTTTGTCAAGTCTGAGGACTTCATCTGCCTGGACTCTGCAATAGCTGCTAACTGAGCTGCCAGATCCTTTCTAAAACTTTTGTCCATGATGAGGATAATGCAGCTGAAGGCTGCAGTTACAGAGCCAAGCATTATCAGTCTTCACTGCTCATAGAGATAAGGCCAGTTCTGAGATGGGAGCACCTGGGGCCTCATTTCAGATGCAGTGAGGCAGTGAGGGGGAGGATAAGAGGGAGGCGAGTAGGAGAGTAACGAGGGTAAGGGTGGGACAGAGCCCAAAGTGCTGTTGATGCTGGGTGAAAACAATAGAAAGGGGTCTGTGCTCTGCACATGGGGCTGCAGCTGCTTTGCTGCATCCATAGGTGCTTGGCTGGGTGGGTCTCTCTGCCTCCTGCCCTGAGGGAGTGTGCAGCAGCTCTTGTAGTGTTTAAGTCTGCACTGCTTCTTTCAGATTCCCTGTTCAGCATTATTTTGATATTTAAAGGGCCTTCACATTTACACTGCCTGCACAGTGCTGGCAGCTTCCCTGGCTTCCCTGTGCCTTCTCTGTAAGCAGAAAACGCTGTTCAGCAGCTGGGGCAGTGTGTGCACCTGTGGCTGGGATGTAATCTAGCATACAGCAGCATCTCCTTGCTTGGGGAAGGCAGCCCTCTTCTCCCAGGGCTGTTTGTGCCCCATCTCACCTCACAGCTGTTGTTACAGGTGCCTGCAGAGAAGAATCTCTATTCTCTAGGTCTGAAAAGGAGAAGGAAACATTTGAGGTGGGGAATTTTGAGCCTGTTTGACCCATTTAAACTTTACACCACCCGCGGGTCACCATGGGAGATGGCCAGGGGGCTGCCCCTCTGTGAGGGGAGGATATGGTGACCCCAGGGCGTACCTGCATCACTAGGGCAGGCAGCCCTACAGTTATCCCTCACCTCCCTGCCCTGTCTGTGTCAGGGACACAGTGCTTAGAGGAAGGGGAATGGAAGGGAGGGTGACAATGTGAACCCCTTGTTCTTCTAAGGTGGGGTTGAAGACAGCCTCACCCACCCCACTTGTGATACTTTTCCCCATCTTCTCAGGCTGCCGGGCACCCAGCCCTGCTGAAGTGCTCAGCCCTGGGGAGCCCTCCCAGGCCTCAGGGGTGGGGGGTGCCACTGGTGCAGGGGGTTTGGGAGGGAGTGAATGCAGCCCTGCAGCTGCTCGGAGCAATTGTTTGGCACAGCTAAATCTATGTCCTTATCTGAGGCTGCCTGGGAACGGCAGTCTAGGCAAAAATGTAGCTTGGTCTTAATGAAGGCAAGAAGGGCTGGAACTGTCTTCAGCTGTGGCTTGTTGAAGAACACAGGTTTAGGTGTCAACTAATCCCCTTGGGACAGGTGAGCCTCAAATCCCCTTCGCAAGTAATAGTGGATTTCATGTTTGTTCACCAGGCATTAGCTGTACTTACCAATGGTGATACAATTGTTGTGTGTCCTCACAGAACCCCAAGAAAAAACTGAGATTGGTTTAACTTGAAAAGTGACAGGAGCCCACTTCTCTTTTTGCAGGTTACCTGGAACAAACTGTGGTGGGATTGTCCTGTGATGGGGGTCTAGGGCCTCGATCTGTCCTTTGCCAAAGACTTTAAGACTCTATGTGCTTCCCTAGCTGGTTTATTGAGGGTTATACTTAAATCCAGATTAAAATCTCTCTAGAAAACATGCAGGCCTGTGTGTGCTCACATGTCCTCTCATTCTTGCTACTTTTCACCATTGCTTTCCTGTGCTTGTAGCCTTAGACTCATTAAAGTGTGTTTGTGCCCCAGATACATGAGCTGTTAAACTTGCAGGAAATTTGAGGATTAAATTTATATAAAGGAAAGTTTTATGTTTTATTTATATTTCATCATCAAACAGAGTATTATATACATGTTTATCATACATTAATTTGGCCTTTGCTGATCCATTGGCTACCAGAGATGGCAAGGTGAGAAACCTTTCAGTGGTTACCTCGGAAGTGTTTCTGGTTTTCAATTCAGATGTATCAAACCTACTTGCAAAGCTCTTTATAAATCAGACACAAATAATTTTGATGCATTTGAAGGAAGTAAATTTCACAGCAGTACCTTCTTTGCTTCTTTTTAATCGGGAAATTGCAGTATTCTAAGGAAAGAAAATATCCTTCCTAAGACAATATATTTAAAATTAATAAGAATACGATTATTATGATGATGCCAGCATGACATCTTATACAGTAAAAATCTTTCACTGTAATGTTCAGCAAGCTATCACCAGAAGTACTGGACTCAATTAAAAAAACCCAAACAAACCAGTTTTCTCTTTGTTTTGCTTTTTTTCCTATCCCAGTAAGTCAAGTTCTACTTTCCTTTTCTCTACTCTAAGGGATGTAAGTGCAAGTCACTTGGCACCTCTGTGGAGTTAACAAAGGGGAACTGAGAGCAGAATGAGACCAAATGTCTGTGTAAGTACTGACAATTTTAAATAATAGCTAAGGGTTTATGGCAGCAGTGTGGTTTTGAAAAAGTGGTTGCAGAAATAATCCAACAGTCCCTAGGACACAAACAAGGACAAATATCCAGAGAAACAGCCTGTCCACTACCATGGCAACATACTTCCAATCTTCAATGACCTGGAAGAAAAAGCCAATTAAAGATATTAGTAATTTGTCATATTCTTTTAGTCTTCCTCTTGCTAATGCTGAGGTTTTTTTAATCAAAATAAAAGGGAACTGATCTCAAGGTTCAGGGAATTAACTGGCTTTAGACTTGGTAAGGGATTTTTCTCCTACAACCTGTCTGAGCAGTGAAGAAAAATACAGTAAATATTTCTTAGCTTGCTTAGATACATCAGATACTGAGTGTGGCTGCCTGGTGTGGTGCCAGCCCTGAAGGACCCACACTATAATCCAATTAAGGAATTTTTTTCTTCAATTTTAGTTTGTAAATTCTATTAATCTCAGTGGGCAAAAATAGATGGTATTTATTGTTGTTAAACAAGGTTAGCTTCAGAATTCTTATCAGCAGTCATCTTATTCATGGGGTTTAATGCATGTTAATATTGCTGCTTTTATTAAAACCCCTTTTTGCCCTGCATGTGCTTTCTGTGAATGTCATGGCCTTAGATTCTGTCTCAGCTTGAAATGACCAACTAGGCTATTATTTTAAAGGGGAAATATATCAATCTTCATTTGCATCTCAGGAATAATTTTTCCTCTCTCATTGATTCTCGTTACACAGGGGATGTCTTCACATCAGTGACTTTATCATCCTTGTCAGTTGAATCATGTCTGATGTTAGACCATTACGTATTTTTCCTTCGGTGCACACTTTCAACTTCCACTGTTGCTAATGGGAATTGAATGCTTCTGCAGTCAGACCATATAAATGTACATGAACAGTTGTTATCAGACTGTTGTGATGAGGAAAGGAAGCAGAGAATAAAGTTATGAATCTAGAAAAATTATATGTAATATCAGAGTGATATTTCCACTATGTGAAAAGCAATAAGTGGATTTTCAATATATAAAATGCTCTTGAAAATTGTTCTTACTATCAAGTGAAAGCTTTGTAGATCCTTTAGTGTGCAACACATCCTTGCAAGAATTTCTGAGCAATTAGAAAACCTTTTCCTGCACTATGAAGTCAGCTTCTGTTCAGTCAGTTTCAATGTTTACAAGCTCATGTCTAATGTTAATAGCTGAACTTCTTTATTTACATTGACAGTAATTTCAGTTAATAGAAAACATGAACTACTCAACAGCATGCTTCTCTAGGGACTGCTGCAAGATCAGAAACCAGACTTTATTTAATCTGCTTGGCTGAGGGAGGGGAAGCACAACAGGAATAGAGAACCTGGAGTCTCACTGTGGTCTGGATTAGAGAGAGGACAATGGTTGGTATGAGGATGATTTTTCCCAGCTGTGGGCACTTGTCTAAAAAAAACCCTGTGACCCACCTGAATTTCCCAAGCATTATTCACAGTGCTTCTATCAGCTCTATTGTGCTAGTTGGTGGCCTGTGAGTAGGGCTATGGGAATAGAGCAGCAGCACAGCTTAAATAAAGTATTTCTCCTAAGCAGTGATGAGTCTGGTATATATATAAATAATGAAAGAAGTGTCACCTCTGCTGAGGTTTTTCATCCTACCCATGATGTTTGCAACATACAGACAGCTGCCTTAGTCTAGAGAGGGTGTTTGCAAAGGGCTTCTACCAATTTTGCTAAATCCTCCTGCTGTGCTTGGTCAGGTAAATGAGCATGAGCTGCAGGTACATTGTTTCTGACGAACTTGGCCTGGCCATGGATTGAATCACAGTCTTACTGAGTCACTGTGGTGAAAAATATTCTATTTCTAACCTGGAAATGAATATTGTTTTCTTCCCCTGCCAATCACCATTTGAATGTGACAACAAAGCTTTTTTAAGAGTGTTTCATGACTTACTGGGCAATCAGCAAACTCTTTTTGTAGAAGTAGCCGTGTTATTTATCAGGAGAGTATTTGCAGTTATCAAATTGCTGTTCATTAATGGCATAAATTATTTCCTTTTACGTGCTATATCTAGAATCTCTCTAAAATCTTGACAATAGCTAGAGTTCAAATATGCTTTCTGAGGAATAGCATGTTACCAAGGAGGACAGAAGATGAAGTTTGGAAGGACAGGGATGTCTCATTTTTACTTACACTCTGGTCGTTGTCATCACTTTTCATGTGCTCTGCTATAAAACTGACTCCATCAATTGCTTCTTGCACTTCAGGAGAAAATTTCGCACCTGTTCTTAACCTAAAATCTCGATGACTACTGACATTGTCAAGTGTCTCAGAGACTTTCATATCATATCTTTTGGCAGAAGCTGTATTCAAAAAATAAGTAGAGTTCTTGTAGAAGTCAGATGGCTCCATACAAGGATTCTCTGCTTTTGTCTTTTTGCATTTGCATGGCTTTTGCCGTGGAGAATTATTTTCTGGGCGCTTCATAAACAGATAGGCTGGGAGTCTTTCAAGGAAAACCAGCTTTACCCAAGGGGGCATAGTGTGAGTACTTGGAGATCTGTGGTGGACATTGAGCACACAGACACTGGTAACTATTGAGAAGGTCACCAGAACCATTGTAAACATGAGATACTTCCCAATCAGTGGAACATCTAGAGATGTTGGAGGGACAATTTTGGAGATCAGCAGCAAGAACACAGTCAAGGCAAGCAACACAGATATGCATAAAGTCATTTTTTCACCACAGTCTGAAGGTAAGTAGAATACTAGGATGGCTAAGGATGTAATTAGCACACAGGGAATGATAAGATTGATGGTATAAAAAAGTGGTTTCCTTTTAATAATGAAGTCATAAGTCACATCAACATAATTGGGGTCCAGAGGGTTTACAGTCCTTCTTCCTGGGAGTGCTACAATGTCCCACTCTCCGCTTGGTGTGAAGTCATCCATGCTCGCCATGGAAGTCTTAAGCACCATATCAATTTCTGTGTGGTCGTATGTCCAGGACCGGAATTTGAGGGTGCAGTTTTGCTGGTCAAATGGGAAATGCTTCACCTCAATCTTGCAGGCACTCTTGTAAATGGCTGGTGGCAACCAGAGGATGCTTCCATTGTTCTTTACAATGGCATTTGTGTACAGCGAGACTTCGTATGTGCCGTCCGCACTAATGAGAGGAGAAAAGAGAAAGGGGAGGAAGTGATAAAATATTAGGAGGAAAAATATAGATCAAAACAGAAAAGGTCTGACATTCTTGATCTTGTGGGCCCAAGTTGTTCTGAGAATCAATGTTTAGTAATACTATTATTCTGAAATCTGTGCTGTAGGGAGCTATAATTTGATGGGGAGATCAATGTATGCATTTCTCCCAGTCAAAGAGCTGATTTTTGGTCCAATACTTACAGGAAA
Source organism: Taeniopygia guttata (assembly GCF_048771995.1). Classification (NCBI taxonomy): domain Eukaryota; kingdom Metazoa; phylum Chordata; class Aves; order Passeriformes; family Estrildidae; genus Taeniopygia; species Taeniopygia guttata. The sequence continues at coordinate 761,644 of NC_133035.1, forward strand.
AAAAAGTTATAAAATTATTATTCAATACCAAATACACACCTCTGTTTCATTCAAAGAAATAAATGTATTTTGTGAATGTTTGTTCAAGTAATTAAAGCTTCCTATATCTCTGAAGGCTAAGCAAAAATGAGACCATCCTATGTGAAAACGGAGGTACCTTTGATCTGGAACATAGCCACTGCTAAGAACACAGAGCAACACTCCTAAATGACTTGGACAGGGAAATAAGGATGAGCAGCATTAGTTAGAAATGCAGGGAAAGTGTGGGCAGAGGAAATGTAATTATATGGCTTATAATTTATTGCATCACTCCAGTTAATGTTTACTTATTACAAAACCAGAGCAGACAAGCCACGGCGTTCTTAGTGCCCACAAATAATCTTGGCTTTGTATCTCTTCCAACTGCTGAACTTCCACCAGGGGACTCTTCTATGTTCTGTATGTTCTGATGGTCCCTTTACCTTAGGGAAAAGATGATTATCAGTCAGTAGTATCTTCTCTGGCCCAATAGTCTGGGCCAACAAGGTAGGGCTGTTTAAGTCATTAAGTATCCCAAGGTAGTGTTTGTTGACAAGGCATCATGGAAAATAGTTATTTCAGTGCTAAGGGTGATTTTTTTTTTTTTTCCTAAGCAGGGAAATGCTACAAGTATCTAAGGCTTGGCACATGTATCTGAATCAGTTATATTTGACCTGGGGGAGGCAATGAGTGCCTGGCGCTGAGATGAGACGTTTGCAGCTAATTCAAGCAGACAGTGAAACAACCAGATGTGGGAGTGAGTGGCTACAGCCACTAATAGGGGTTGCTAGTTCATTGCCAATAAAACAGCTATCTTTTGAGAAATGAATTGTATATTCGTTCTGACATATCTGTACTCCCTGAGTTAGCTCTGCCATCGTGCCATGCCATATGCTGGGCAGAATCCTGGGGCAGGAGTACGTGAGTTCTGGTGCTGACTGCGCTGTCTCAGTGGTGAGAAGAGGCTGGGCTGCACTCTCAGAGCCCTCTGCACAGGCCACAGACAGAGCTTTGGGCATGGGGACATGCTTTGTGTTTTCCTGAGCACCTCAAATTCTGACTGGTGCCTGTGAAACTCTGCTTCAGCAGCAGGAGGTTACATGGAGCTGTCCTTCATCTAAAATTTAGTTGAAGCTTTGTACTAATGTAGAAATCCAATAGAGTGAGGCTTGTTCCTGTGCATTTAAGAAACCTTTTGCAATGATTCCTTTCTATTTTTACAAACTATTAAATGGTATTGCTTGGCCAGTAGCAAAAAGAAGCAGAGGGCAGAGGCACAATTTACCAGAACAAGCTTTGAGCAGGCAAAGTACATCCTAATCCACTGGCTGAATTATTTTGTGACTAATACATTAGATTTAAGTGTTCATCAAATCTGGTTTCCAGTAGTAGGATTCCAAGGACTTAACTCAGTTATATATAAACTTCCTGGGTTTTCCATCTGTATATGTTCATAAATCATCATGTGTTCATGAATTCATTGTTTTTCAAAGTATCATAAAAGTATTAATTTTGATTATTATAAAAAAAAAGTTTATCATCCACTTCAAGGTTTTGCTAGAGACTTAAACCAAAGCAAAACAAAATTGTTAATTAGTCAATTTGTTTGAAAGAGGAACTAAAGTATATTTTACTCAGTACTATAAGGCAACAGGGTCAAATGTTGACAGATTTATTATGTATTCATAGAATGTTTTTTTCAATGCTTTATGACAATGGAATACAATTTGGCTTTCTACATTAATGAACTGGAGTTATGGGATGTATGAACATTGTAATAGATTTGTGTCCTGGGGTCTGTGCTAGAAGAAGGAGTGGGGGAAGAAGGAGACAAAACTATCTCAACCCCTAAGATATCTGATAGGATTCCAGATGTCTTCTTGCAACTCCAATTATACCTACAATTTATTCTTTCCATACAGTCTATTTTCATATAAATCTGTCTCAATTGTGAGCCTTGTCATGGATCCTCTGTTGTAATTGCTCATGCTGCAGACATCTTCCAGCTCTGCTGGAATTTCTTTAACCAGAGAACTGATGTTCCTAAAATTATCTTTGAGCCCAGTAGGCCAGTTAGATACACTTGCTACTCTCTAAAAGTGACAAAATTCAGTTTTAAAAATTTACCAGACCTACTTCATTGTTTCTGATGTTTGTTCCTTGGTTAAAATTTTGTTCATTGTCTGTGTAAACTACACCAGTTTTACTTACTTATTGTAAAGCACAATGTCTGGCAACCAGATGTGTTTTGCAGGTATTCTCAGCTTATTTATTCCTTCATAGTCAGAGGGCTTCCAAGCCAGCCGATAATCAATCCACTCCTAAGAGAAGAATTGTACAGTAGTGATGGGAGTGTCCAGACCAGCACTAACAGAACAATAGTGTGATGGAGTGAAAGCAGTTTTATTTGTGGTTTGCAAGAGCCATTTCTCTGTGGGTTTGTTACCTGGTTCAGCCAGACGTTTGTAGTCATGATCTGCTCCCGTTCATTCTGCAGGGAAAAAACAGAGACAAAAACTGGCCTCTAAAATGTTTCACTTTATTGCAGTAATAAGATTTATTCAGTGGGTTTTTGAGCATGGTTTTGTCTAGTGTATTTCAAGACAGATATTTCTCTGAGGTATGATAGCCAGTCTTGTACACATACTGATGATAAATAATAACCCCATAAATGTAGAGTTCCAAATGCCCTTTAACAAGAACAGTTATGGCAGGAGTGAGTGTAGTTATTTGGAAAGAATGACCACCACCTCACTAAGCTGGCTTCCTCCCCGACCCCACCCCACTTCTCCACCTTTGATTTGAAACAGGAGGAACAGCTGACCATCAGGGAGGCCTACATGAGGTTGTGTGAGCTTGGTGTAAGGTTTGCCATGTAATCTCTCAGCTGGCAGACTGTGCTTTATGAACTGCTGTCTCTGGACAGCAGCCCAGAAGAGAAACCTCTCTGTAGAAGATCTGTCAGGAGGATTTCTGCTGGAGAATGAGTTAATTCTCTGATCCTGAAGATTGTTGGAGCCTACAAGATGCCTAATTTTGTTCTGGTCGAAGAGTGAGGCTATAGAGGGATAGGGACTGAGCTGTGCTGGTCTTGGTCTTTGCCCATTCATCTACCTTGCTTAGGGTGTTGATCATCACGACCTCTGGAGAAAGACACCTCCTTTTTTATGCTCAGTATCTGCAGTCTGAGGGGACACTGTGCTCGTGGTGGTAGTGCAGGATGTAAGGATGCATGTCTGTGTCCTGATGGAGTTCCCCAGGAGAGAGAGCACTTAACTAGAATCATCTGGTATACATGGCATTGAATCCTGTGCATATATATATACATCTCTGTGTATCTATATATATTATATCCAATTGCATGGGTGTATGAAGCCTCAGCTGTTTGTAGTTTCCCTTATGTTCCAACAGAGTCTTTCTCATTTCCTCTTGAATTTCAGAATATAAATTTTTTATGTCTCTAAAAGTTTGCAGCAGTACTGTCACTAGCCCTTACACAAATTTTGACGGGGAGGCAGTCATCTATATCATCTCTGTCATCCAGGGAGAGCAGCAGAATTGAAAGCCCCAGTTCAGGAAATTATTCCCACTTATATACTGGTTCTCGTTCCCACTGCAGTTACTGTTAACCTCTCTTAGTAAAGATGTGTTTATACCTTGGAATAACTGTCAACCACATACTAACCTTGTGGGTGAGAGTGTCTTTTAGACCCACAGAACTTGCTTTCATGAGGATTGTTTTACCCATGGTAAGCTATTCCAGCCAGAACTAATGTGTGTTTTTATTTACAGCATTCCAGTGTTCTTTATTAATATGCCTGATATGTCATGTGATTTGGATGTGGCTTTGTAGCTTTTTTCAGGCCATTGAAGCACTTCAGTAGAAGATGGATTACCATTCCACTGATAGCGGACGGTGTGCACATTGCTGCTGTGCACTGTCCAGGATAGGTCCTGACCTGGGGTAACTTACAGTAGTTGTACTGAAATCAGTGGAATGATTTTGAATTTTAGATAGATGGAATTGTATTGAATGAAGATCTGGGCCCCGTTCTTCAGTGCTTCGGCATAGACTGATTTCCCCATTGTAGCTCCATTGTGAAGTATAAAACCAGTAAATTGCGTAAATGGGCTCTGCCTATTAATAGTGTTACACAAATGAGAAGAGAGCAGAGATGTAGCAATACCAGTATAACTATTAATTAGTGCTGTGCAGGTAGTATTGAATGCAAAGGCATAGCCTAATTTGAACTTACCACACTGATGAGCTGTGCCAGGGAAACCTGCAGTTCTATGGATACCAACTGGGAGGAGTTGACAGCTGGCCGAATTAACTTATTGTATCTGTCAGGACTCAGAAGGTGGTTCATTAGTTTTTCTTCAGCATCTGCTGCCATGCTTCCTGTAAAGCATCACAAAACAGGATTATGGAAGGGAGACTAAAGTGACATGATGTAGGGCTCACAGAATATCTGTGCATCAGATCATCTTTGGGAAATAATGACAGCTTTTGATTTTCTAAAGACTTGTGTGAATAGGAGGATTCGGTGCTTGCACTGGTATCTGTTCTGCTGAAGTTGACTGTCCTTCACAGAGCACAGATCAAAGCAGATCTTTCAGGGTTTTTTGCAATAAAATGTGAAACTCAAATTGGTAGATACTTTTGGGATTACACTCAGAAATAGAAACTGGGAGCAAACCATCCTCTTAATAGCAGGGGAAGAATTATTCTGTGATGCAAAGGGAGGGGTCCAGCTGCGACTTCTCTCTTTAGTGCAGTAGGAGACAGAATTGCAGGTACACATACAAATGTAAAGACTGCTTTATGTAGAGAAAACCAGGGGATAAGCTTTAGGAGTCATAAAGAATTTTTTAATGACTGGGGACTCTTTGGTAGCTAGTGATGTTTCTGTTTCAAAATTTGAAAACCCAAGGCAGTATGTTAGATTTACTTTATGTGGAAATAAAACCTGATTTGTGGACTAGCACAAATATGGTAAATCTTTGCCGAAGCTGGAGTCCAGTGACTACAAAATACAGTATAGAATCATACAGATTACTATCAAACAAGCCTGAACATTCCCTGTGGAGCAGAGCAGCTTTTGGCACAACCCCAGGGTCGTTTATTCTGTTCTCATGTTCTTTGTGTGCTTTTTAAAGTCACCCCAGTGCACTTTCAAACCACTGTTGACCACCTGACCATGCTGATGAGCAAGGTCCTGGTAACATCCTGCCAACAAAACTGAGCCAGAGACATTGTGCTCCATGTTGGGCAGGTCTGTATTGTGATGCTGATGAAATTACTGTGTTAGTGAAGGCAAGTTCTAATACAATGGATAGAATACCTCTTCCATAGAAAAGGTCACCTAATTCAGCTCACCTAATTCACCTCTAGACATTGCAAAAATTAGGTTAGTATCCTTACAGCATACATGCTTCGTTATTTCCCAGAGCAATTTCACACAGTAAAAAACACTGGCCATGCAGTATTTTAAACTTGTGGTACATTAATTTGCTATGGGGTTTTTTTATGTTGTAGCATATCCATGAAATCTGGGGAAAGGCAGACATCAAAAAACCAGGATCAAATAAGCAGCCAAAGTTTGTCTGCATGTCTAGAAGGCGCCACATTTCCTTGTGAACTGGGCTGCAAGTTGATAGGCTGAACAAGTCTTTCTTTTAACTTGAAATTCTTCTGAATCCAACTGGGGTTAAAAAAAATACCCTAAGACGCCTTCTTGTTTCTGATCCAGCGAGAAAGTGGAGTGAGGTAAAAAGAAAGATTATCTAACAGAGATTTCACATCTAAGAACAACTTTTACTCAAGCTCTGTGGAAAGGTTGAGGTAAGCACCAGGCTTGATTTACTTCTTTTAAGACCAGCATGGGCTGTGGCCTGGTAGCCCAAATTTTTCACCTATACTTAACTATAGCATGGTTCTTTATAATAGGTTTTTAAATACTTTCCAGGGCATTTGGGAAAACAAATTTGGATGAATGTATCTGTGTTTGTTGGGTCAGTTTGTTTTTTGATTTGCACTTGCTTTGTACCTCCCTGCAAGTCATTATAAAAGACCTATACCACGTGATATTTTAATATGACATTTGTTCTCAATGCAAGGTGCCAAATCAAAAGCTTATCAAGAGTTAGAGCTATGCTGAGTCTTGCTAAGCTTCAGATACTGGTTTTCTTGTGTATAGCAATCAAGGAAAAGCTAAATTTGATACTGTGAAGAAAAGAGGGCCATGTTCTAGAGTTAATATTCTTGTGGTTATAAGGGTAGGTTAGAAGTTCTGTGGTAGTTTAAAAGAGAAGTTTTTTTTATTGTGTTCTTTGGTGGAGTTTTATGTTGGGTTTGTTTATAGTAGATTTTTTTGGTAGACATTCCCACTGTTGCATATGTAAGTGATGTAAACATATGGCTATAATTCAAATATAAATAAATCCTCAGTTGGTTTGTTTCCTTCAGTGGTCACTGAATTCTGTTAGCAAAGATGTGAGTTCTTGGTTGAATTGTTAACTATGTTTTGACTGCACTGCTGCCTTTGTCTGTGGATATTCCTGCACAGAGAGTATTTGCTGAACAGGGAGTAAGGAGCAGGAACTGTAGAATATTTGCAGAAAGCTAATTCTGGATATGTAATTAGTTTTTACTCTGAAACCTGCTTTTAGCAATCACAGTCGCCTGGTCTGCAAATCCAAACATGGTGTGGGGTCTGCATGTCTGATGAGAACAGCTCAGATTTCCAAATACTGACTGTTAATAAACTTTATGTGGATTAATGACAAACCATGACTTTAATTATAAAAAATATTTATTCAACAATGAATCCCTTTGAGAAATTATTACCTGTTCTTAGTGAAGGCATTCCTTCACTAGGGATAATCCTTTATAAAATTCCAGCCTTCGTAACTTTGTAATCAGAAATAAAAGGGCTGCTCTAACCTGTATCATACACCACTAGATGTCAGCCCAGCACTGCCTTAAAACTTGTTAAAACCAATCTCTGTAAATACTGGCGAAAAATGAGTGTTTCTTGTTTAATTTTTACAGTCTACTTTCCATTAACAATCTATATATAAACCAAATGGCAAGTAATGAGAACAAAATTACCAGGCATCCAGTTTCATCTTTATGTGCATTGTGTGACAATAGCCAGGCCTTTGAAATGTCTCTTTTTCCTCTCAGGGTTGGAAGAAATGGAAGTGTAGTTTCCCCCACAAACTGTTTTTTTTCCAAATAGCAGTAATCACCAGAGATGTTGCAGACGGTAGATTGATACTTTTAGACAAATTATTTTCACAACAATGATCAAGCAGTCCTAATTTGAGAGTGGAATATCTTTGTGTACTGAAAGCAGTAATAAATAAAGCCCATTGGGGTGGATCCTGAGCAGAGGAAATTATTTTAGCTTCACTGAACATGCTACACATCTGCTCTGTGACAAGGAAAGCAATCACCACATTCCTCAGCAAGTTTGTTTTCTCTGTGGGACTATGAGCATTAAAAAAAATTGCACCAAGCAGCTTCCAATTTCACAGCAGAAGAAACTAAACTACAGACTTCATTCACTCTGCTGTGGAGACGTTCCTTTTTGCATAGTCTAATTTAAATACATAAAATGAAATAACTAGACATCCTCTGCTATGCTGTTTGATTTCAGTGTAATAACAAATTCGTTGGAGTGATTTCCACAAAAAAGAATAAGGACCAATGCTGAGAGATACAGGCACGTTCACTGTTGTTACTGTCTACATTTCAAAATGTAACGTAAGACATATTTCTAGTGTTTCTCTGAACTCAGTTCTCATAATAAATATTGAAATAATATTTGTTTAGAAGTAGCACTGTAGCATGTGTTACCATTTTAATCCTTTACTCTCACAATAAGTGACATACCAAGTTCCTCTCTGTAATTAGTAGAGAGCAAGTAAGAAGCAGCAATGAAGCAGTCCCATTATCTTCTCTGAAATTACTTCATGATGTTGTTACTTCCCAACATACTCTCAAGCAAAAAGATTTTCATAACCTCTTAGAAGAATACATGCTGATTTGGAATGTTTTTGTTCCAATGGAAGTAGCAGTGAATTTACTGCATTTGAAAGATTTTTAATTTTTACACTGCAGTTAATTCCAAAAAAAGAGGAAATACTCAGTTGTTTAGAAGTGTTTAATTTAAAAATCTAAAGTGGGCCCTCACTCTCCTTTTGTTACAAAGTAGATGTTTTCTGAAGTTGCCTTTCAGAGATGGAAGAAATAAAACAAGTGTGGAATGAATATACAAAAATGGGAAGTGTGTGATCTGATGATCTTGGTTTCATTTCAGCCAGTTTCTCCCAGAGCACTTCCGAGGAGCCTCTCCATGGGAAGATGCTCCCATCCTAAATGCCCTATTTCATGCTGCTGGCAGGCTGTTGTGCTGGCTAAAACATATCCAAGAAATCCTGACAGACTGAGGGAAACATTCTTGTATAAAAGGCATAAATATATGGTTTTTGTAGCATATATTTACATATGATAACTTAATTTAAACTGTTTCCATTCTAATTAAAAAAAATAGGAAGTATGAACTTTGCAAAATATAGGAACATGAGAAAATAATAGTAGAAGGATGAGATCTGTCATATTTATGGATCATGTCATGGTTCATTTTTTTCTCCTTCAGCACAATGTGCTTTTTCTATCACAGATGATCCTGGGAGCATCTAAAGGGATGTTATTTAGTCATTATCATTGTCATGTCGTACAGTTATGTAATTTTATATCCAACCTGTCTGTCCATATTCGTCGTAGTGCATGTGCTGATACCAAACAAGCTCAAAACAACACTAAAATAATTTTATACATCCTCTTAAAGTCAACAATCTCCCAAGGTGATGGTTGCAAATTGCCTGTGAGCTCATGTCACTGCCCTACCTCTTACCCCCAAAAGCTCCCACTGTTCTGAAGCTGTAGGAGAAAGAAAAGGTCACTTACCATTCAGACAAAAGGAGCCCACCACAAAGAGAACGAGGGTGTACATTTTCCTCATGGCAGTAAGAAGATTACTGTTCTTCAGCTTAGACAGCTGGCAATAGGCTCTGTTGGCAGGGATGCACAGGGAAGAGATGTAAAAGCAAACCTGAATCTTGGAGGTATGAAATGCCTGGAAAGGAACAGACAGTAGGACCTGACAGAAGCGCTCTGCAAAGTGCAATTTTCGTGAGCATAGTGGTCCCTCCCCCTTTGCAGCTGTTTAAAGAGCTTTGTGAAGAGGAAAAGCAAATAAGAAGAGTGAACATAATGTGATAATGTTGAAAAAGAGGAAATGAAAGAGCGAGCTAGGGAGATGATGTGCAAAACACAACTGCTTAATTCTTGCTACTAGATGACATTTAAAAGGCTTTCTGATTAATGAGGTTAGTGGGTAAGAATAGCTGTGTGGGAAGAACTGGTTAAACTTTGTGCCATAAAACCTCCTAGTGTCAATAAATTATAGCCCCAGCAGAGGGTTATTTTCTGTGTCAAGAGAGAAAGTTTAGTACCTACTGCCAACCCTTTTCCACTCCAAGGCCCACACATGTGATCTCTTTAAACTACAGATCCAAAAGCTTTTTGGGAGCACCAAGAGAGGAACAGAAAATTTGTTGTCATTAGCATCTGGTAGGATTTTTAAAAGAAAGCCAAAGCAATCTGTGGTGCACTAGCAGTAGGGGTAAAGACACTCCAGAGGACAATGAGAGAAATTCTGTGGAGTGCATCTTTTAGAGCTAAAGGGTTTAGCAGACTATAGAGTCTCATGTGTTTTAGGACTTGCTATGGGAAGATTTGTGTAGAAGGAGGGGGCAAGAAGGTCTTATGTGCCCTTTGCAAGCACTGTAGGACACACTGAAGTCCATGGATATTAGGAAAAAAAACAAACAAACTTTGATCCCTTGTAACTTCTAAACTTTTCTATATGTACATGTAATCAATTTTGTTTAGAGGTGCATTTATTGTATTTACGACATGCAAATATCTCAGATGGTAAAAAGTTCTGTGGACTATATAGGGGAATTGATGGTTGATGATTTCTGTGTACTCAAAAAAATTTCTCAGCAAACTGTTGCCTTATTGTTAAACATACCAACATTAATGTGCTGGGCTTGCTGCAGATCTTAATTAGTAACTTGAGCCTGGTATCAGGGATCACCTGATACCAGGTGCAAGTTCCTGCCTGTTATTTTAATTTTTCTTTCTGCTTTCATTGCTCCCTTTTCTCTCTTATTCACTATCCATTAGCTAAAATTGGTTTAAATTGGGACTGTTTAGCCTGGAGAAGAGAAGGTTCTGGGAGACCTTAATGTGGCTTTTGTGTACTTAAAGGGGCTTATAAGAAAGATGAGGACAGATGTTTCAATAGGACAAGGGACAATGTTTTTAAACTAAAAGAAGTGGATTCAGTCTAGGTATAAGGAATTAATTTTTTACAATGAGGATGTTGAAACACTGGAACTGTTTGCCCACAGAATTGGTAGATGGTAGAGTCACCATCCAAGGAAACAGAGCCAGACTGAACGAGGCTCTGAGCAATTTGGTCTAGTTGAAGATGTCCCTGCTCATTGCAGGGTGGAGTTGGACTAGATGATCTTTAAAGATCCCTTCCAACAGAAATTCTTCTATGATTCTAGATAGTGTGGGACCCAAGAGGGATTGTGAATGGTTTCAGTAAGACAAACAGAACAGTCACAGTGAGGAAATCTACTTGACTTTAAAAAAAACAGTGCAGTCCTAGTAAGTACCTGTAAGTAGACTAACTGCATGAAAATATAACACTATTTCTCTGTTTTTCTCATGTTTAATCAACAACATGTAAAAAGAGACTATAGAAAATTCTTCCCTTGCAACAGTCAAAAAACCTAGGAGGTGTGTCCCAAGTAAAGTCTTTAACCCAAGCCTTCCACTTTGTGCTTCTCATGACAGTGTGCTTGTCGTGTTCCTTGTCAAAGGCTTGCACATCAGAGACCTTGCTACACTCCTGAGCCTGCTGGGCAAGATTGTCTCTCCTAATGTACGAGAATCATTTCACAGAGCTGAACCTTTAGTTAGTAAGGGTGTGTTTGAGCAAAGTACCCGTGTGACAGGGAAGAAAGATTGCATCTGTTTCTCTGTTGTTATGTTCTGATATCTGACCTATTTCTCCCCAAGGGCAGATCTTCCATCTGCCAACCCAGCCTCTGTGCTTTGCAGTGGTTGTAGAAGGAACAGATGTGTGACCCCTGAAGTGACTGTGCTTGTGCCATCTTACACTGCTTGATGCTTGAGAGCTGAGTAGCAGTTCAGGGTATAGCAAACAGGCTGGGACTGCTTCTCCAAAGCAGTGGGCCCTGGTGGAGCCAAAGGCTCACAGACATGCACTGATTGCTCGGGCTATCCTGCTGAAGCTGAGGTGGAAGGGAGGAATTGCCGCAGCTGGTTTGCACATACCTTACTTTGCCATCCACTTTCATTCATTCCTTCTGATAGAGCACTCAAGGAATTCCTTCATCACTCGTGCTCTGCGATTGTTTTCCCCACAGTAATACTGCAGGATTCCATTTGTTCATTAAGCTGAGGTCCCGAAATGAGAAGCCTTTTTAGCAGACATTAACATATGTGGCATTGTGGATTTGCTTGTTAATGCACTGTGAAAGTGTGGCAATGGCACGGCCGGGAGCCGTCCCTGAACTGGCTGGGGGTTGTTGCTGCTGTGCTTTGCGTGCCTGAGGGTATTAGAGCTCTCAGATGCTTGAGGAATGCAAGATGTCAAGTGTCCCGGGAAACTGGCAGTCCCCTTCTGTGGATTTATCATGGTGATTTTCAGCTGCTGTTTGCATTAGGAAAGAACCAGTCAGAAATGCTGGAGCTTTCAAAGTGGAAGCAACATAGGGTAGAGCCAGCCTCCTTAATGACACAAGTACAAGTACAGGGAGTTTGCTGCAAAAATAAATGCTTCTGGGTGGAAGGGCACAGTTAGTTCCCAGTAGTTGTGATGCTGAAATGAAGTTCCAGAAAACAGAACTGACTTAATGTTGCACTAACAGAACAGCTGTCACTTTCTGGTTGAAAATTGCTACAGAAAATGTCAATTAATGGCAATTTTTTTTCCCCTAACTCCTTTTAGGTGTGAAGTTAATGATATCTACCAAAATCCTGGCTCATGTCACCAGCAGCAATACTTATATTGCTTTCTGTGTGGTTGAAAAATTGAACTTTTTACAGGTAACTTTTGCAAATACTCAGAGGGCTCTGCAGGTAAAATCCTGGTTTTCCCTACTCACCACTACCTGGATGGGCTCATTAGAACAGCTGTACTGGAGCTAACGTTTTGCATTTCTGGAATTTTTTTCATTACAAGAGCACTTACAGTCCTGTTGGAGAAGGGGGATGCCTCAGTCATTCTGGTGCTAATGTTTTTGGGTTAAATTGTACTGCTGCAGCTTCATTTCACAGTGCTGTAGTGTAGCCCAATTTAAAATCTGCAAGGCAAAACAAAACTGTGGCACTGTAGTTCCAGTAACTGTCAGCTGGATGAGCTTAGCTAGGTCCTCACAACTGTTCGCATAAATTAGTGGGAAGGGCAAGGGTATGTGGAACATTTAGTCTTCTATAATCTAAAGCTTTGGAATTTAGTAAGCTTTTTTTTGATTAGTAGATGCTATATACTAGAGGACTAGTTTTCATCCAGAGGCTTACTCTACAGTGATGGACTGTGTTTATGTGGCTAATCATGTCATAAAATCTGTTTTCTACAGCATTTCTGTAGATGCAGTTGCCTTCCCAGATGGGTTCTAACCAATTTGTACAGGTATTTATAATAAGCTGTCTTCAGACAAGGCAAAACACCATCAAGTTTTTGCAAAGGGCAGTGCAAAACAGCTGTGGATGATACCAAACTATCAGGTAAATAACATTCCTTTAGGGTTTCAAATGGTGATCTATATGTTATCCTATCAGAATCTGCTCCAACTCCCCAAAATGTTCCAGAGAATTGCCACTCTTAGCACTGAGAGAATGTTACTAACAGGAATGACTCGACAGCAATGGATGTGATTCCAGCTTTCATGGTTAAAATGCAAATTATTATGGATAAATGAAAAGCCACCTTTGTGCTCTGGAATATGCCTGATGACAGACAAAGTCACTCCTGAAAAACAGCACTTTCTTTTTCTGGTTAGTTTTGGAAGCTGTTACCATGTACTTTGGGAGCTACAGGTGTGTTGTGTTTGTAGAGTACTTAGGCAATAATATTAAGCCTCTATCACTCACTGATTACCTTCAACATCTTCAACCTTCAAAGTGCACAAGTGTAACAAGTCCAGAGTGCTCTACAAAGCAGTGCAGAAGCATCAGCTGGAGGTGGTTATGCTATTTTGGAGCTGATATTCTTATTTTTATTAGTGTTTTTTTGCTTCCTTTTAGTTGCTTTGAGATTTACTGCACAAAAACCTGCTGAGTGCCCAATATATGACTGGCCAATAGTCATGCATTCCTTGAAAAGATTGGAAATAAAGCTGTAGCCTTTCTTGCAATGCCTGTATTTTGTATTAAGTTAATTAAAAGGGGCTAAATATTTGCACATCCTTGGCAATATCAGTGTGTTCTATACGCAGCATAAGCATTTCTGCATGTTCTTACTTTCTGAAGTAAAAAGTCTAAATGTGGCTTCCAGGAGTGGGAAACAATTTCTTAAGTTTATCTATCTTGCTACATTATTCTAAATAAGAAACTATGCTTGTTTACCTGCCAAATCAGAGTAATTATTGTGCAGTTTCCAGCTCTGGTGTAACAACAGAGTGTATTACATCTGTTGGTAAAGGTCTGTTTGTAAATTTTTAGTATTCACAGTGTTTTCTAGATTCAGTAGAATTGCCCCTTTTAATTCTCATAACTTTCTTTATTATCAAAGCCTAAGAATGAGTTACTAAGGATTTATTTCCAGCTTTTCAGTATTTACACCTTTCTACTGAAATATGTGGAAAGCCCTATAGCAAAAACCGACAGCAGAAAACTCCCATGGATGTCAAAAAATTGTAATGCATATAACATTGCTGTGAAATAGAACATCATTATCCCAAGAGTAAAGAGTAAGCAGCCTATGCTAAGGCAAGTGCACAGTCAACTATGCAGATTGAAAGTTTAGTACCATTTATTACTGTGTTTTCTGTAGTAATTGGTAAGCTATTGAGAAAAGCTTTACTGTCTACCAAGAGTAGATGCAATGAATAAATCAAACATGATATTTTCAAGCTGTTGTGGAATTTATTGTTGTGGAGCCAGACCCGCACATCTGCTTGCACTGTAGAGTGATGTGAGTTTTATTCATGAGGCTGGCAAATTTTGTACTGGCCAGACTTGTATTAGAAAGGTAACTTTTTTGGCAGTAAAATGATATTCCTTCTCAAGATGCCCCTCTGTGCTGCAGGATATTAATAGCAATAGATAAGCACATATCTGGTCATCTGGAAAAGCCAGCAGTGCTGTGGTGCAGAACACATTCACTGCACTATTGTGAAGGGTTTTACTTGAGTTCTAACCACAGCTCTTCAGTGAGACTGACCTGCCCACTGCTGCCTCCTTCCTCACTTTCATGTTGGGCCCATGCTGGGGCAGTAAAGGCTCTTATGTACACTGGGCTTTTAGGATGAGACATTGGCATTTGTGGGTTAATCTCCTGTTACTGAGATCACTTGTGTGCCAGAAAAAAAATAAACTCTCAACTGTTTGTGGCACAGTGCAAAGATTTCTCTCTTGCACCCATGGTGGAGGAAATCATAGCTTCTGTAGCTGCACATCCCTTCAAATGGAGAAGGAGGAGAAAAGGACAACTGTACTCTTTGAGCTTGACCTTTTTCTTTAGAACTGCTACATTTCAAAATGAGAAAATAGAAGAAGTGCACTAAAAAAAGAGGGCTTTAGGATACAAGACTGAGACCCAAAAGACATGGGCTTTGTTCTCAGCTCTCTGAGTACAGTGAGTCTCTGGGGCTGTGTTTAGATAAGTACTCAGTGCTTCATTTTCCCCAGGTGTAAAGCAAAGATAAGTATTTTCAAATAATTAACTAATGTTTATAAAGGATTTGGATGGCAAGGAACAAAAAAGAATCATGAAAACACAAGGAAGCTGTGTTGTACTTTGGCTTTCACACTTCTACTACCAAAGAGGCTTTTGCTTTCCTTAATAAGCAAATGAAATGGATCCTGGGCTTGTCTGGCATGAAGTTAATTTGGCGTCTCTAAACTGATTAATTAAACATGTTAAATGTAAAGAAATGTGGCTGGGACAGATTACCAGGGCATGTGGTTCTGTAAATATGGGAGGCCATTAAAATGGGAGGCCATAAAATTTTCAATATGAGACACTTTCCTCAAGGTCACTTAAAAGTGTTTGGATACAAGTCAGATTGTTCCTGCTGCACTGCAGAGAAGGACGGAACTGAAAACACTGGTGGAAAAGGTCTCACAGCTGGAGAGGCAGGTACAACCTTAATTTTTGCCTAGAGAGAAGCTCCAAAATTAGTTCTTTAAATGTAGGGCTTTTGTACCTTCTCAGTTTGGGAAGCAGCAGCCACGGGGAGAATTGGAACCCAGAGGTCTGACGGCAGAGCAGATATCTGGGAGATGGAACTCTGTGTTGGGTGCAGAGGGTAATGGTGCAGAGCTGGAGTGCAGGTGTAAGCAGGATCTGTGCACAGCCAGGCACAGAACAGGGGCAGGGAGTGCTGCCAGTCACGTTGATGGCAAGCACAGAGCTGGCCACAGGGAAGGCAGCCTTGGCAAGGAAGGCGTTCATACCCGCGCCGTGGGCACCAAACGATGCACAGCCAGTCCAGCGGATCTGCTGCTCCCGAGCCTGGACTCCCACTCTGTGGGAATCCAGAGCTTCCCTCTGGCTGCCCTGGCAGGTCTGGGACCCTGGCAGGGGTCAGGAACCCCCCTGGACAGAGCCCCCAGAGACACTGGCTGTGATCTCTGTCCATGGAGAGGAGTTTTCAATCTTACAGCATGAATTACCAGCTCTGAGTGTTTGATAAGAGTAATAATTAAGTGTGTCACGGGTGCAAAAGTAAAATTTTAAGTTTCTAGATAAGGGTTCCAAAGGGGACAAGATGGAGGAAATTGGGTGTGCCTTGTTCTTTTTCTCCTTCTTCATGCCCTCCATGTTTCACTGTGGTGTTGGCATTTTTCTGTTGGTTCAGGCTGGGGACACACTGTCCAACGTAGGTGACAGATATTGGCACGTTATTGTAAATCCAGCACAGGGAGTTTGTGGTATTTAATGTTTGTACCATCCCACTGAGGGCAGAGCCCCACACGCTGCCCTGCAGGACAGAGCTGTGGCAGGGCAGCAGAACATGTTAGAGATAAACAGAATAAACAACCTTGGAACAGCACAGACCAATTATGGCTTCTGCTTTGGCAGCGGGGCAGAAAGACAGAGACTTTCTACAATCTCAGAATCACCAATACCCACAGATTCCGACACCACTCGTGCTCTGCGCTGGGGTTCGGGCGGGCACTGGCTGCGCCCAGGGCCCGGGATGTGGGGGCGTGCGAGCAGAACAGCAGATGGCAACCAAGAGCTGGGCTGCTGCTGATCGCAGGGCGAGAATGGAAACGTAATAAAGGGATGTTGTGCAGAATAATTAAGCAATGTCCAGGTCCTGGATTTGAAAATTCAGTATTTCTATCTCAAGTGACAAAAAAATTTATAAAGTCATATGTCTGACAACCTGTTGGATTTTTTTGTGGTTGTATCACTCAGTCTAGTAAAAGATCCTATTACTGCCTGCAAACTTTGTAATGTATAGAATTTGTGAAGCCATTTAGAAAAACACTCTAATTGCATATTCATTATTTTTCAAAGCTGAAAATAGAGCTCCTTAGTTTGCTACATAATACCCCAATCTCTGAGTATTACACATCAATACACATTTAATGGAGAGACATGAATATCTAAACAGAGGCACTTCTAATTGATGGCGGTTTTTTATAATTTAGAGCAAGAATCCAAACTAAATTTTTAAATATGTAAAGCTTTTGAAGCTCCAAAGAAAAAATTAAAGGTTTTCTCTTTTGCCTTACCCATCATACCACAGCAGAATTTGTTATTTCCAAGTCAAAGAAAGCAGTTCCTTCTGTCTCTTCACATTTGGCATTTGTGAGTGTCTTTAATGCCTCTGGTTCTATCATCTACACTATGTGGAAAGCAGTAATTTGTGCTGACATCATCTAACTGCCCTGAAGAAAAAAATATGTTGCTTATCACCAAGGAAAGGGGAAAATTTATCCATAATTTAGAGCAGTAATGGGGCTTAATTCACAAAATCTCATAGCATCTCACATACTGACAAATTCTACTATCATTAGCGATGTCTTGGGATTCTGTTGTATGGATTTAATCAGTTATGACTGAAAGGACATCATTACAGGGGCCTCCATTTTGTAACCACTTCTGGGCTTTATTATCCTTTGTGGCAGTTGTGCTTATGAGAACTCAGGAGATGTTTATTTTTCCAAGCAAGGAAACGCACACAAATTCTTGATATGTGAAGGGGTTGGTGGCAGTGAGGTGCAGATGCTGAACAAAAAGCTGGCTCCTCCTCCCCTGCCGCCAGCTCCTGTGACAGCCCGGCCTGATGGATGGGCATTGGTTGGTTATTTGTATTTCTGTGCTGATGGCAGGGCATGCCAAGCAGGCTCTGCAGTGCCCAAGGG
The DNA here is from genome assembly GCF_048771995.1 of Taeniopygia guttata. Taxonomy (NCBI): domain Eukaryota; kingdom Metazoa; phylum Chordata; class Aves; order Passeriformes; family Estrildidae; genus Taeniopygia; species Taeniopygia guttata. Next base: position 779,378 of record NC_133035.1, read on the forward strand.
GGGCACACCTCCTCTCTGCTTCCAGGCCGTGCTGTCCCTGAGCCACACAGAGCTCACCCAGCAGCATCTGTGACCTTATCCTTACCTTGCATGTGCATCTCACTGCTTCTGTGGTTTTCTCAGTGGATGGAAATCATGGTACATGGCATACAAGGCAATATGTTGCCTCTAACTTAAGAAACTATATTTCTGCTTGAAGAGATGAGGTATCTGAGTAGTGAAACATTTGATTCAGCAGGTAATAGATCTGACTCACTAGGTCATTTATTTGTTTCCTAACTAGTCATATAAAGTGATTAACAAAGCATTTGGCCAACTTCATGTTCTTTTTTTATTTTTTTTTTTAATTCTGTATAATTAACTTATGTATGTCTGTGTGATTCCTCTCTAGCAGTCCATAAAATCTCTGTTAAATTGGGTTTGTGACATGTCTATCACAGTGTGTGGTCAAAAACAATAGTGGCCCTGTTGTCACATACAATTCAACAGCAGTCACTCTGAATGTGGCCATGAGCTAAATATAAACATGGGATACATTTGCTTGTCAGTAAAGGTGGTGTATTTTTAGAATTCAACTGGAACCTTACAATTTCTTATGTTATTGAGAGGCTTCAGAGATGACTGTGTCTTCCATAGCCAAAAACCTATTTTTAGTTCTACCCAGTGCAATCTGTATTCCATCTGCTCCTTATTTATGGCAGTCTGAAGCATGCCAGCATGCAAGGGGACAAAAGCCATTCTGTTTTGACTAGACTAGTCTGTGATATTCTTGTTACAGTCCCATTTGAGGCAGTAGGAGGAATTGATTTAGTGGGACTGGTACAAACCAGGCAGATCAGGTCAGATCAACACTGAACTAATTTTGTGAGGACTTTTCTTGCTGAAATTATTTTTTTAAATAGTTTGTGTTGTCATCATTCTGATCAAAATCAGAACATGATTTTGAATAAGTTGTAAATATTGCAGGCACTGAACTGGAGATATCCTGAGATGAAATGCCTCTATTCTCTGATTGCCACTGATTTCCTTTCCCAGAGTTTTAAAAATACTCACATTCCTCTTTTTATAATTCCTTTCATTTAAATGGCCATTTTCCACTGGGAGCAGGAAGATGCTTGGTTTGAAGCATGTAAATTCATTTGGAATTCTGAGCTAGGTTGGATATTTCTGCCTGCCCCTACCTTGTGTCTGACAGATGTGTTCTGACTTCTTATGCTTTACGTGACTCTTTTCTGCCTAAATATCATTTTGTTGAGATTTCAGTTACTTCTAAGAGCAATTAATTTTTGCAACAGCTGTCAGTGAGGAATTACTTTTCACCTGAAAACAGCTGCTGAATGTAAGCACCTGAGAGAAAGCCGAATCCTTTGTCATTGGAGCTGAGAGGTTTGTCCAAAGGAGGACACTCCTCCCGGCCCTCCTGATGACCCGAGTTCCTTTATCCCTGCACTTTGAGAGGAGGTTGCTGGAATTGAAACACAGAGGTAAAGAAGTCTTAGAATGTGACATGAAAGGGGTTGGAAGTCAAGGTGTTCAAACAGCTTCTTCAGGGTTCAGTTACTGTGGCTGAGGAAGGGGGACAAACTGCTCAGAGAGCTTATAATGCTTGATTTCTTTATAAAGGCCAAATGTGTTGGGACAAACAAATTTAAATTGCTGTTTGTTAAAGATTTTTCATCATCCCTTAGTATATGGGAATGGCTAATAAAGAGGCCACAGGCCTTTTGTAGTGTCTTTAGAACATCAAGGGAAGCTAGTTTTAATAAAGTGTATCATCCTAAAATTCAAAAACATCTTTCAGATGAATTCCTTGGGTTTTGCCTAATTCTCGCAAGACAAAGCTCTTTTTTAACATGCAAAATTTATGATCCACTTATAATCAAACTGTCTCGTGTTTCTCTGAGCCTGGTGGTTCTTTCAGGGTTGGGCTACTAGCACTGGGATCAGGGAGGCTACAGAAAGGGAGTGATTGGCACAAGACAGTAGAAATGTGTGGATTATGAAGATTTCAAATATCTGTGCTGGGAATGAAATTGGATTTCAAGCAAACAGAATTTCCCCACTGCTCTCAAAGCAGATCTCCACGGGTTTGTTAGCTGCAGCTGAGGGGAGAGAGAGGAAGGAGCCGTTCATTAGTGCACAAGGCTTTCAAGAGGTGGCTTTGGGAAGCTCATGTTGTATGGAACAGTTCTCTGCTTACAGAGGAATCAGAGGAATTGTTCCAGACTTTCTGTGACCAGCTGGGTCCCTTGGTAAAACAGTTTCAGAGAAGGGTGATCATGAGGGAGTACAGAATATTTGCATGCCATGTATTAGCTTTTTTTTTTTCCCTGCTTACATTCCTCTCTGTCTGACTGAAGTCAGATGCTGTGTGGTGGGTAGGAGGAAATATCACATCCCCCAGCTTTCCCAAGTTCTGCTTCTGCCAATTTGTGTTCAAAAGACTCTCCTGCCTGGTTTCTTACTTCCCACTACCCATGCCATGTCTGAGTGGATTCCTTTGCCAGGGACACCTCCAAAGCTGCAGCAATAGAATTGATCTGAGCACACACATCATTGGTGTGGAATGCTGCTTGCTTTAAACCAAAAGCCATGCTGTTTGTATTCCAGTTATACTCTCCAAAGCACAGCTGTACAGGAAATGTCAGTGCAGCCCATTTGTCCTGGCTCTTTTATCATGTTTGAGCAGTGGGTAGCATGAATGTGAGCCTGTAGGAAACTGCAGATCCCACAGGTCTTTTTCTTCATTATGCTTTGCCAAGCAATTATTGAGGTTTATGTTGGCTTCAGTGCTTTTTAAAAGAATATCTTCAGGGTGTTTCATATTACCTTATTGTGTACACTTGGAAAATACTTCAATTAAAGCAGATTAGTATTTCATTAATATGATCTGTACAGGCTGTTTGCAGGCAGCTGCAATGAAAAGAGATGGAATCTCATAGAAGAGAGATTCCAGAGATTAAACAACTCCCAGCTGGAAAGGCTATGCCTGATACTTCACTTTGCATTGCAGTCGTCACAAAAGATAGCTTTGAACTAGCTAGGAGCCACACTCCAAAAGTAGAGATACTCTAGAGCAAATCTGTGTGAAAGTGTGGTAAGTGCTGGAAAGGATGCAGTGCTTTTAAATCCATTTGAAGGGCTGCTGTACCACCTGCTCGTGGCTACGCTGCCATCAGCAGCACTGTGAGAGACAGGGATCTAACCCAGAAGTAGAGAGGATTTGGAGCTTTGTGCTTAGAGCCCTGCAATGGCACAAGTCAGACAGGTGTCTGAGGAGACAGGTTCCATGAAACTGCAGGCAGGCAGCTTGTCAAGGTAAGAAGGACACTTGTGTAGGTGAGAACTGGAAGCTCTGACTGAATACCAGAATGCCTGGGGGATGTCTGTGTGTATCCATGGGAGAATCCTTTGTCTCCTGTCTATCAATTCTTCAAAGTATCTGAAAACTTACACACTGCTTTGCCTAAGGTCATGCAAAGAATTAAGGCTCTCTGGCCCCCATGGTAGGTGGTGGGGGTATTATATAGAGTAAGCTAAGTATTTTATTTGGAGTCAGCACCCAATACATACAATGTTATGTTGTGCCATAATTTAAGCAGCTTCTACTGCCTAAAAATACCAAGAAACTCCAGAAACTCTGGTACCCAGCCTTATTCTCTTTAGTTGCTTGGGTCATTCAAGAATTGTTTGCAGTCATGGGCAGGTCTGACCAAAGAATTTCAGAACTGAGTGAAAATGGAGTCTGGTTTGCAAGGCTGTTTCTAGTACAGGTGCCCTGATTAATCAAGATGAGCATATTGGCATTTCCCTCTGCTGGTGGCTGCCTGTCTGCAGAAGTACTGGAGTGGCTGGAAGCCTTGCTCTTCTGGTGAGCTTAGCTTTAATCAGCTGCGAAGTTCCAAAGCCACTGGGGCCAGCTGGGCAGGAATGTGACATGAGTAAGAAAGAGCTCTTGTTTTACCAGGAACAAGGCTTCAAATATGAAGCATGAAGTCACTACCCACAAGAGTTAAGGAGATGGACTTTTCCTTGTTTTATTTGCTTTTTACTCATAGGGTGTTTTTTCATATTAGGATGGTAATAACATTCTGATTTTGTTCCTTTAAATCTCTCAAAATTTGTTAATCCCACAAGAGTTAATTTTGTGAATTAACTATTCACAAGACCTCTTTTACTGTTGAGTTTCTAGAGACATTTTTTCCTTCTCTAACTTGACTGTTTACACCCTCTTACCCCTTCCTTGCCTTTACCCACCTCCTCCTCTTTTGCTTAACACATCAGCTGGTTCTTCTTCCAATTTTATCACAGTACTGGGGGACCAGCAAGTCGGCAAATGCATGAAACCACTTCACTGATGGTTCTTGCTATGTTTGCCAGTACCCAGCTGGAAAGCTAAATGCTACAGTCTAATTCCATTGAACTTCATGTTACTGTGAGATCCAAACCACTCACTGCTTTCTGCTATGGCTCTGAGAGCAGCACTCGAGCTGGTTTTGTGCACACTGGGTAGACAGGAGGGGTAGTGGAGCTAAGGGTGATCATCTGTCATGTTCTGCTGGCGCTGAATTACAGGGAAATGTTCTGTGGGAGCCTTTTCCTTTTATGACTCACCTGCAGATTTACAAGTGCTCTTGTAAAGGAGGAAGGAGCCTGGGTTCAGAAGGCAGCAGGTGCAGCAACTGGTAGCTTTCCACATGAGGAAGACTGAATTTTACTTTTGCTTTATTATCAGTGATTTCTTCCCCCTCTGAGATCAGTTATGCCATTTCTGCAGATCCAGGTCCTAACCTGTAAACAATCAGCATCACCTTAATCAGGTGGGGTGAAAAATGTGTGCTCCAAGTCTGGCAATAAGATATTAGAATTCCTGGTTACTGACTCAGTATTTATTGCTCAGTATTTAAATGCTCAGTATTTATATTTGTTTAAATAATTTAAAAAAGAGAAGTCATATGTTTAATTTTTACTTCTCTCACCACACTTAGAGAACCATTTAGGTCCATCACTAAGTTCTGGCAGGGAGAATTTTCTGGTGACTCCAGCATAGCAATAATTGATTACTTTATTACAGGCAAACAACAAATATCCCAGCTCCTGAGCTGCTGAGCCCAGGCCAGCTGTGTATTCTTCCAAAGAGATTGCTGTTCCTGTACAGCTCCCAGGGGACATGGAATTGAGCTGACTCCCTGGGTTATGTTCTTCTGAGGGAGGCCTGTAATGAGCTTCTCCTGTTTGGCTCAAGAGTATGCACATTATTTGGGGGATTTTTTTTAAATCTTGCAGCAATTAAAAAATAAAAGTAATCTACCATATTAAAGGATGATTAACTGGCTAGGTTTTATTTCTGACAATTTACTTAATAAGTCATTTAATTAGCAGGAAGATGGTAGCAGCCAAAATGTGAGGCGGTTCTTAATGATTTTTTTTCTATATACAGGAGTTTTAGAAGTCCTAGAAGCATAAAAATTCTTTATAACTGAATGCAACAGAGAATAGAGTTGGTTCAGATGGCTCCTTGGTCTTTCATTAAGAGCATTTGGAGTAAGCCTGAGCCTTGCTGAAATCACTGGAGCAGGCAACCAGCACTCAGGGAGGAGAGCCATGGAGAGAAATCTTGGATTTTCCCAAGATGTAGGTTCATGTGTGATGTTTCCTGTGGCTTCCTGCATGACTTTTCTTTCTGCATGGAGAGTTCAGCAGGTGGATTGGCTCTGTGGCACACAGAGCTCTGTACCTGGTTTGTCTAGGTTGGATCCATTCCTCATTCTTCTTGACAATTTCTGTGTGCTTGAACAAGTCCCTCAGCTTCTTTCTGCTTCCTCACTGGGATGTTGAGAGGATAAGTGACTTACAAAGCCGGAGGCAGATAAATCCTGCGTTAACAGGGATCATGTACATGCACTGTATAATGTCTTAATGTGAATTTTACCCACTCAGCTTGATTCATGTGCCAGTTGAGCTTCACTTCACCCAGGATATTCAGTTGCTTTAGGATTGTTTCTAAAAATTGCTCTAGTGTTGTCTGCTTTAGGCTAGGTTTATGCAAACAACACTTTCTTAAGACCAAAAAGAACTATTTCCAGCAGCTTAAATAACAAACCAAGGGGGTAAAAACTAAGATGTTTTGTATTTGAGGAGAATAGAAGTTCCAAAACCTTGTCCCACTATGTTTATTGACAGAAGGTTTTGCCATCCTTTCCTGAACCTATTCTGTCAGGATGTGATTGTTTTCTAACAGAAAAATTCACAAATACAGGCAGAGTAATGGAAAAAGAAGTCTGAATTCTGGACAGTATACTTTTCAGTTATATTTTTGGATGCCTGCTTTGGTAAAGGCCAATTATTTTGCTCTATATAATTGAGCTAAACTGACAGAAAAGAGAGATAATTAATTCTAGTAAGGTGAAAATACCCAGTAAGTTACAGTATACAGAGCATGAAAGTGCATCTGTGCATAGAAGCTCCTGAGCCTGAATCTTCATGCAGTCAGCCTCTTAGTAGGTCGATTAGCACCTTACTCTAGTTGAGCCATAATAATCAACTGGCCTCTACAGAAATTTGAAGTGACATTCACTTCATGTCCCCTTCAGACATTTATGTGTTCGTTACCAGCGTAATAAGGCAGCAGAGCTTACACTGAGCATCAAGACCTCTGAGTAATACCTAGATGCAAACATTTTGGCAAGGAGTTATTGATTTCAGACTTAGGAACAGGACATTTTAAATTCCTCTCCTTTCTTCTATGGTTGAAAAGCTTGTGTAGGTGGGTACAGCAGGGACAGCTCCTGCTGAGACCTCCTCAGTCTGAGCAGGAGCATTCAGCACCTGAAGTCCCAGGCTGTCTCCTTTGGAGGTGGAGCTGCAGAGAAGTCTGGACAAGACCATCATTTTATTAATCCAGGTCATTGGAAATATGTTTTGAGGCCTCCCTTGCTGGTTTGTCATCACAGAGTGTCTTTATTTTAGGGTCTGAAAGAGGTGTGTAATTAAAAAAAATACTTTGACTTTTTATCAGCCAGTGGGCTTATTCTTAGGGAGTATAGAGAAATATATGACCCTGTTGTTTACATGGGAGAGTGAGGTGGCTGGGGAAGTTACCTTGATTTTACTTAGGCAATTCTTGGCAAAGGCTAGGTAAGTTTGCAAATGAGCTGAAAATTAGTCCAACCAAGCTTCTAGGGAAGGGGTGGTTTGGTTTTTCTTCAGTAATTTCCATGTTCTAACAGGACAAAGTCAGGGAAGCCTTTCTGGGCTTGTACAGGCTCCAAGCACCCCTCCTTGTTAGGATCTTCTCTATTTCTCCTGCCAACTGGCACAGCCTTTTAAAGCCATCACCATGCTGCACGTGGACCAGAATTATCTCTGCTATAGTCTCCCTGAGGTCAGTGAAAATACGAGAATTTCTGGAAATGGATTTTCTGTCCAGTCTGCCTGTATTTGTTTCTTCCTCTTGCCTTTGTCCATGAGCTCACTCAAAATCAGCATGGTTAAGTTGGGAGTATTCTGGGACACTGGATTTGTGCAGCAGATGCCATGGAAGGCACTTAATGCAGGATAGATTGTTTTCTCTAACCAGTGTGTACATTAAATACTAGGCTAAATCCTTTTGGATTAGAGAAGTGAGAGAAAAAAAGACTGTTTCTAAAGGGAATTTTCCTTCTATGCCCCTGACTTTTGTGTATTTACAATATTGCTCTGAACTGGAATCAGTGCATCTGGCACACTTGATCTTTTCAATCTGTTCCAATTAATACGATTTGAAGTAGCATCCCAAATAAGTGCTGATTCCTTCAGGATGACACTGCAGAGTCAGCCCAGCGCTTTGTAACAGCTCTGTTTGCCAGCATGGTAAGTTCCATTTATATCTTTCCTGAGTCCTGGCAGGAGAAGAAATACAGCAGGCTGGAATCTGCAGACAGACCTCACATGAGCCCTGGCGTTCTCATTCACATGTTGTGTGTCCTGTAATTGCAACAATGTCTTTCACACAAATGCTCAGACATTCCCAAAAACAGCCTTCTGCAACACTCATTCAGAGGTTTCTGCCTTTTCCCTTAGGAACAATCTTTTTCTTTTGCAAAAAGAAGTAAGGACATGTCAAAAGTCCAAATGTGCACTGGGCTTGAAGCCAGTTCTTACCTTTGCAAGAAAGAGTTTATTCTGAAATGTAGGACTGGTCCCTGGCTAACAGGGAGTGAGAAGTATCAGTACGGAGTGTCAGGAAAAGTCTCTGCTATTACCTGTTTCCATATCAGTAAAATACCAGGAGAACTACAACAATTGCTACACATTTTGAATTATTTTTTTTAAACAGAAAAAAATAGTACTAGAGAGTAATAAGATACAGGCTTGTGAGTTTACTTTGCTGAGAGTTTATTTAGCTTATTTATTTAGCTCTCCTCTCTATTTCTCCTGCTTTTCTAGACAGTTCTGACATGGTTCAATTTGCTGACAGGGGCTTCAGCTGAGATCTGATTTGGGCACTGTACAACATCCTGCACTAGCTGCAGGATCAGGAGTGAGTCTGTCCTTCCAAATTCAGTTCAGCTGAGGCTGGAAGCAGTGTAAAAGCAATGTATTTGCCTGCAGAGAGGATGGAAAGTCGTGTTTGTATCACGCTTCACTGCTTGCTCTCAGCTGAGACACAGCTCAGACTCTCATTTCACAGCTGCAGGGTGAGCATAGAAACAACAGCTCCTACAGGAAGGAGAAGAGAAACAAAAAATGTTTAGGCAAAAGCTTTTGTGTCCAGAGACATGGATTGAAATCTCCAAAGAATATCATCCATCTCTCATCTTTACTCCACGCACTCAAATAGACCCATTTGTGCACGTGCACTCACTGGGAGCCTTGATGCATGAATAAAAGGAAAAAAAAATCAATATGTTGCCCACTTCAGGAAGATAATGATGGGTTATACCTCTAGTCCTGGGATCAGCTCTCTAGTGTGTAGTGAGCAGAGCTGCTTATAATGCTTTAGAGCAGTAAAAGCTATTAATATTTAAATATATATGCCTTTTCTGCTCCACTTTTGCTGAAGGTGTGCAGTTATAGATCATGCTATCCCAGAGACCAGTAAGAAAATAGACACACTGTGTTGTATTGTGTTGTTTTGTCCCTGTCTTTCCCTTGTTTATGGTTTCATCCCAAATTGTCTCCCCTAAATGTCAATCCCATCCCCACTCTTCCCAAATCCCTAGAAATTTCCTTGTCAATCCCAATATCCCCTCCCTGGCACCTTGCCTGTCACTCGACTCTTCAGCCCCTCTCTCTAGAAGCTTCCATGAAGGGCACCGAGTGCTTGGCCAAGGGCAGGGTCCCCCCCCCAGCTCCCTGATACGTTGTCCTGCTCGCCAGTTCCTCATGTCCCACTCCCCTCTGTGCCCATGGGTGGAGAGCCAAACCCCCACCTTGTGCCCCCCGCCGAAGAAAAGGGGCTGCTCGCTCCCCTCGGGCCTTTCCAGTGTTGAATACCTGGAGGCCAGGAGCTCCCGGAGCTCCCAATAAACCTTGGAATGCTACAGGCTGGATTGTCTCCTCCCGGTTCCCTCCGCGGGGCCGACAGTGCCTTGGAGGAAAGGCTCACAGCCCTGAGCCATCCTCCCACACTCCCTGGGCCGCTGTGTCCGAGCTAGCAGGGAGCACCAAGAACACTCTTGGTGACACTGCGGCAACACTGAATATCATGTTGCTGTCTTTTTTTTTTTTTTTTTTTTTTTAATTCCATTTCTTTCAGTCTTTCCTATCCCAGCATTGCTGGTAGAACTATAATGCTGTCCTTGTAAAAATTCTGAGATAGAAGAACTGACACCAAGAAAAGGAATTTATTTCAGATAATGCCATCTCTCTGTCTTTTGCCTGTTTGCCAGAACTCCCTACTGTCTGGATTGGAAAATTCATTTCTGCAGGATGCTGAATCAAAGCAAAGGGGTTTTGAAAGTACATCCTCATGGATTTGGGCTCCTGCTTTGCTTTTATAATAGGTTTATTTAATAAGTCACTGTTGATTTCAGGGTGTTTGGGATTGCAGGACATTGAATGAAAAGTCAATGAGTAATGCGACTAGAGAAATTTACTCTACAAATGCATTTGAATACTGTCCTACTTGAAGACAATGGAAAGTATTGCAAAAATGAATGGTGTCTGGCCCTGCAGGAGTGTTTGCACCAGGCTGTAGCTAAGTCAATGAGCCCATTTATAACCAGCACTATAAAATAGTTACCAAAAAGTCCTCTCATGAATGACATGCACTTTTTTGCTTATAATGATCTGTAGCAGTACTGTCATAATGGGGAGGACTGTCTGTACACTATAGATTTTGGCACCCTTCATAAATACAGAAACTGATGAAGAAACTCAAGTGATTCACTCCAAACTCTCTGAAAAGTACAAATACCAATAGTGACTTCATTTATGAAGGACAAGAACTGGCCATTAGGAGTAAGTGCATTAGTTTTTGTGGTGTGAGATGAAGGAACAGACAGGAGGTTAAGGAACTGGACGATTTTCTCTGTCAGTTCCCAAGGTAAAGCAGGGCGCACACAGCAGAAGAGGAGTCACTCTGCACAGAAGGGACCTGCAATGGGCTTTCCATGTGTGGAAGCCTTGTGGTGTCTCCAGGGGCAGTGGTTGAAGACACTACATTTAAAACCTGATCTAAAGACCACACAAATCACCATAAAGATTGTAGTTGCCTTCAGTTGTTTCCTCTTTTGCAGAAATAGAGATTTCTCAGCCGTACCAATAAAATGAGATGCTGCATTCCTGGATAATTGCAGGTGCACCTGGGTGTCCTTCTGTATCTGAAGCCCTCTTCAGCAGTGTTACCTCCCAGTGGGTTGAGGCACTGCCTTGGGCTTTCCTTGGCCATGTGTGAGTTCCCAGGGGCATGATGTGACTGTTTTGCTGCCTCCTCATGCCAGCTCAGTCCTGCCACATCCCTGTAGTGCAGCAGCTGGGAGGGATGCTCAGCAAACACTGCTTACTCTGCTGCTGTACCGTGCAGGGAAACTAATTTGCTTCGTCCTGAATTGAATTAGTTGCTCTTTAGACAATATCTCATTATTCTCCTTGAATCATCAAGTGTTTTAAACTTTGGGTTTACAGACAACTTCAAAAATGCCAGACTTGCAGATACTGAAAAGCAAAGTCAGGTTTCATTATTTATTAGTTCTTCTGCCAGCTTTCTGTTTCGACAGTCTGGAAGGTGTTCTCTCTGAACCAGCCTTAGTCCCACTTCAGCACATCTTTATCAGCAGCCGTGCTCGGCAAGCAGAGCCCTGGATGCGCTGTGCAGCCGTGGGGCAGGGCACGCCCCGGAGGGATTCCCGGGACACCCGGGTGCAGGGAATGCTGGCTCCTGCCTCTGTGAGGAGCAGTGGTAACTGCTCAGCAGTTTCTGCCATCACAGCTCAACTGTATGCAGGGGGCTGAAAAGAAATAAATAATCAGTTATATATTTTTAAACATAATACCACCAAAAATGTGAATAGAGAACGGTGACTGGTAATTAAAACATGGATAAGAATAATCGTGCTTGAGCAGACAAAGGTCCTGGCATCCAAATTCCTCATCTCTGCTGATGGTTTGGTAATACACAGTATGCTTAGAGAAGAATAAAAGAAACAGATGGATTATCACAACGCAGAGATGTCTGCTAAGAAAAACTTATGTTTCCTGTTTATATACATTTTCTTTTTAAAAATTCCAGATGTATCTGCCTTTTTACTGCCTGAGAGTATCAAATACTTTCATAAACCTGTTCATGATAACTCATATTACTTTATTTAGGGATGGTGAGTATTCTATTAAGAAGTATATTTAGTTAGCACTGTTTTACCCTTGTGTGTATTACAGTGTTTTAAGAATATTGAATTTGAATGCTTCTTCAGCATTGTGAGATCTTTCTGTAACTCCTTGCAGTGACATTTAATTGCCTGAAATAACTTTCTATCTTCACCAAGACAATCAAGAAAGTTTCTTATTCAAGTCACTTAATTGTGTGACTGCAAGACAATTTATCTTTGAGATGGACACTTTGAATGGGTGTATGTTTTGAATACAAATACAGATTTTCATGCTGTTATTATTCTGCTAATGATGGTAAAGCATTGCTAACTTTTCTTTTCCAGATTTAAAAGTCTAAATAAAATTACAAAGGCTTAAATCCAGGCCTTTAAAGCTATGACTATGCCTGTGGATAATGAGAAGAGTAACCTCCTGTGTCCATTATCAAACTTCACAGGTGTGCACAGGGACCACATAAGCTATTCAAACTCTACATTTCTGTTCTTGTTAGATAATGCAGTTCTTGCATTTAGAAATGAGTGCATATTTCCTCTGGAAATTAGGAAACAATACTGAAAACATATTTATTTTAGATATTTAAGGACAGAAATTAAGTTGCAGTATTGCTTTTTACATCCATAACTTTGGATTACTATAATTCAATATGTTCAAGTAATCTAAATATTGTAAATCCTACAGATTGTGGCAGTAGGAATGGTTTTGTTAACAGTTGATAATATAGTTGTTCTATAAGTATTTGTACCGGTAAAATTTATCAAACAGTCAAACCAGTGCTGAGAGAGCAATCACAAATAAACCTCACAGGGTAAACTTGAAAATTTTAATTCTTTATGAATAGTAAAGAAAATTAAAAGCTTATTTAAATAATGAGGAAAGTGAAGTCTCCTCTCTGTAAAGATGCAATAAAATGTGAGTAATGAAGCATTAATAATTCCTATTTCCTCATGGACTATTTCCTTGAAATGCTTTCAACAAGTACAGGGGTTGGAAGAAAAAGGCAAACTCTTTGGAGGATGAAAGTCTTTAAAGAGAACTAAAGTCTCTTACAGGAGGAAATAACTAAATAATAAATATATAATATTATATAAATAAATAAAATCAAGAAAACTGATGGAACCACCCTCGTGGTTTACAGCCATCTGTGGGTGCTGTGGGGTGCTCAGAATACGAATCACTGGAGCAGCCATCCATCGAGCCATTTTTCACATGAAGGAATGCAGACCAGACACGGGCACCTTGTACCCCAAACACCCCTGAGTTTGTTTGGTACAAAGTACTTAGTTTTGCCACAAGTGAAGCCTCTGAATGCTGAACAGCTCCTGCAGCTAAAACCTGCTTTGTTCTTCCGTGAGGGGCTGTGCTTGGTAATACACAGTATGCTTAGAGAACAGTGTGAAGCTGCCTGGAGCTGTGGGGCGGGCTGGGACATCTGTACGTGACGTGGGTTTGTGGCCCTGGCTGAGCTGCCTTGTTGTGGCACGTTTGGGGGTCCCTGGGGTGCCCCTGGGGGGCCCAAGCTGTGAGCTCGCTGGTGGCAGTGGGCAGGCGAGGAGACTCCACACGGCTTCTGAGGGTGTGAATTAGAAGAGGGTTTATTGGGGGTCCTGCCCCCAGGAAGCAGCAAGGGTTCTGAGGGAGGGAAGGGGGAGGGAGGGGGAAAGGGGAGGGGGAGTGAGGGGCCGGGAGAGCTGCAAAGAGAGAGAGGCTGGTGACACCGGCACACTGTCTTGGTTTGAAAAGACAGGAGTCTGAGAAGGAAGGCAAAAGCCTCCTGTAAAATGGAAAAGGTCAAACCCCTCCCTCTGAATTACCACAATTTCAAAATTAAAAGGCTCTCAGGCAAAGATATGGGAATGGGAATAACAGTTCTTTACTAGGAGAAAAACTAAATTAAAAAAAAATATAATTAGTACAAACAAAACTAGTGATAGACTCAGAAACCTGACACCCTGAGGAGTCAGGGTGTTGGTAGCAGTCCAGTTAAATGGTGGCTGCTCCTCCTGGAGTGGCAAATGAAATGCAGCTGGAGCGGGGATCTGTAGAAGGGTGGAGTTTTCTCTGGAGGTCTGGTGATGGAGTAGTTGGGCCTGGCCTTCCTCTGGGAATCCCACAGAGAAGAAGCTGCTCCTCTGGGAATCCAGCAGAAAAGAAGGTGCTCCTCTAGGAATCCAGTGAAGAGGCTGCTCTGGTGTCCTAAAAAATGCTGATTTTATGCAGGTAGGAATGCTTGGCTCCTCCCTCTGGGTGGAGCATCTCACAGTGGGATGATGTAACTTTACCAGCCATGCAGTGAGTCATTAATGGCCCATTAACAGAAGATATCTCCCCGGAGGGAGACATTGTTCTTGGAAGAGATAAGAAAACTGCCCAACCTCCAACAGATGGCAAATAGAATACATGCTTATCTTACAAGCCAGGACACACATTTAACAGGGAGATTCCAAGTGGGCACGGATAAGGTTTGGGCCAATGGGAACAGACACAGGATATTTCAGGGGAGAATTACAGACACAGGATATTTCAGGGGAGGATTACAGGCTTGGAAAAAACCATACAGTTTCGAGAGGTGAGACAGAGCATACCATTTAACTAAAATGTAACACCACAATTCACCTCTTTTTTGTTAGAAAAAAGATGAAGAGAATTATGACAATTAACAATTTAAAAATGAAGCAGTTTCGCAGCATAAAATAAATACAATTGCAGTGAGGATTATGATTTAAATTGAATACACTATAAACAGTCTATTTGGCTTGATGTTTGCCTTCGGTGGTAGGTATTGTTCAGTTCTGAAAGGGTGTTAACACAGTACAAAGATAAAATGAGTATTTAATTGTAATAAACTGCTTGTTTGGGCTCATATTGCAGATTTTTAAATTAATTTAAAGCATGGGCGAGTGCTTAAAGGACTTCAACCTTTGGCACTAAGCTCCTGTGAGAGATTTGGGATTGGCCTTTTCAGTGTGACTGACCCAATGGTGTCTAACTTTTCCCAGCTGGCTTTTCGGAACAGCATAACCCCCTGTTTTAGGCTATGGTGCCGATTTCTGCTCCCCCTCTAAGGGACAGGGAATCACCTCGAGCCCCCCATACTCCAGGCAGGTTGGTGGCCTCAGATTCTCACCCTTGGGTCTGAGCTTTACCACTGCTTTCACCTTCCAACCAGAAGACCCCCAGTTTTAGGTCGTTAAAAGAAAAACAAAATGAAAAAAATTTGGCTTCAGCTACAGCCTATACTCAGGGAGCCTTCACCACAAAAAAATGCAAAATACTTTTCCAGACACCATTTTAGGTTATCAGTCACCCTCAGAACTTACTGAGGACAGCACAAACCCAACAGCAATTCTGATCCAGCAGTCTAAGACTATCTGATAACTTGCTTTTCGAGAAACAATTGAAAACTGTTTCTCATTGGATCTCCCCCTGTGACCTGACAGGCCCCTTCTTTCTAAAACTGAAAACAGGACAATCTGCAATATGAACACAGACTAAAACTAGAAAAGCATAATTGTAAAAACTGCTTCATGGGGATGGGAGGGAAATGGAGAGAAGACAAGTATGGGATAAGAGTGATAAAAAGGTTAGAGAGTTTCAGGATAAAAATTCTAGCTGCCGAGCTCTTTTCGGCAAGAACAATTGGATAGGGATTGGGAACTGGGGAGGTTACGGGGAGCCAGGGACTCTGCAAAAGAAAAACCTTTTCGAGGTACCCTGCGCCTTCACGTGGTTTGCTCCCAGTGAACTACCCAAAATAAGGAAAAAAGGGGTATGGATTGCAGAGAAGGATATCATCCTGCTCTTGGAATAACAGGGAAAGGAGATAATGAAGTACAATTTACAAATCAACTAAATATACAAGGTTGTTAAAACTGGTATTATAGAATTACTTTTAGCTTTGGGATTTGGTTTCTTAGCTTATTGCCCAATTCTAGCTCCCACTCTGTGGGATTTGGAAGGTGGGAACTAGGAGCTGGAGCGGCGGTTGGTTCATGAGAGACAGGGAAGGGGCGGAGCATGGGGGAGAAGAAGCGGGAAGAAAGGGATTTAGGGAAGGAGAAGTAGAAGATGGTGCCGTGACATGCGGCTGGAGCCATTGTGGCTGACATGTGGTTGTGGCTATGTTGGATACTCCTGGGGTTTTGTTTAGGGAAAGGCAGGTTAGGGATGAAGTTAGGGAGATGGGGCAGTGAGGGAGGGAGAGAGTAAGACTGAGGAAGGAGGTTACAGAACTGACAAAAGCAGTTTTCTTGGGTGCGGTGCACAGGTCGTCTGGTGGCTCCCTAGTGGAAATTGTTATGAAAAAAAAGGCCTTCTTGGTTCCCATGGGGACACTGCTGGCTTGAGCTAAGTATTGACATTGAAATGTTAATTAGCTAATTACTCCTGGGAATCACCTACACCCCTCACCCACGCTGCCATTCTAGGACTGGGATGCAAAATAGAGGGACCAGTGGAATCATGGGAGGGGGTTTGGGGGATGAAAACACCCCTAAATGGAAGGCTGGGCACAGTGGAGGGGGCTGGATGGGTGTGCTGGTTGGAGAAAAGGGAACCACATCCCTGGTCTATGTCTGACCTGTCACCATAACCTGCAGAGGACTGGACTGGCCTGGGGTGTGGGAAGCAGGAACAAAGGAGCAACCCTTCCTGGTGTTACCAGCAGGGAAGGAGAGGGGACAGCTGCTGCTGAACTTCAGCAATAGACCCTGGCTTGTTCCCTCACCCTGCGGCTGCCAGTGTGCCAGGAGGAAAGGAGAGAGGACAGTCTGCTGGGACTTCAGATATGGACTGCACACCTCCAGCTACCAGTGTGCCACGGAGACTCCAGGGACAGACTCTGCATGCCTGCTCACCCTTCGGCTACCTGGAAAAAGCTACAACAGCGGGGGCAAGCTCCGTGTCGAGTCCCCCGCCCAGCTGATCCTTTTAATAAAGAACTGAACATTAATAAAGACATAAGCCCTGTTCATTTCACTTGTGACCTGAACAAACAGGAAGGATTTCTTGAGATCATCAAGTTATTTTTCACTTGATGTGAGAACAAATCCATTTTCTAGACTACAAAGTTAATTCTCTAAGTCACTGTCTCTGCTTTGTCCTTTTCGATTACTGCATTTGAAAGTCAGTGGCTATATTGAATAAACTCCTATTAAAGCGGCTTGGAATGTCTCCTTTCTAGCACATCCCCAGGGAAAATAATTTGAGAAAAATAGAGAGACAATGACTTGGCAGCACTAATTCACCATTAGCTGCCAATTGTATTTGTGGATGGTCGATATCATACCTGAAATAATGCGTGATGACTTAATTATCTGCTTCATGATGCTGGCCTGCTTCCCTTTCTGGTTAGCCCACCTAAGAACATAAAACAAGAAGAGAGGTAGATCCTAACCAGCTCCTGTTACGGTATGGGTTTTTTTTTAACATTGAATGCTTTACCTTAAGAAGTGGGACTTAATTTTGCCCCTCAGGCCTGGTGCATGCAAACTACAGACATTGCTTATCCAGAGGCCTTTTGACCCACATGAGACAGGGTTTGTAGATGGTGCTTTTAGCAGTGATGACAGAGTGACAGTGAACCAAGGGAAACTCATCACTGTTTATCCGCAGGACCTCACCTGAACTGTTCCTGCGTGTGCAGGACTGCAAGCAACTAAGCTTGCTTGACTGGAGAAAGCCATGATAGGAGTCAGCATAAATAAGAACAGGATTAAATGATCACTGTGACATGGCACTGCCCACAGTTCATTTTCAGGGCTAAGATCACTCTCAGGACTGACATGGACTTGGCAGTGCATTAAGCTGAAAGTGATAAACCAGTTGTGACCCTGTACACTGCTTCTCCCCGTGCCAGCGAGCCCAGTGGGCCATAAATCAGCACCAGCCAGGCAGCAATCTTTGGCCTGAAGTGTCAGTGTGAGTCAAAACTGAACATGACTTGCCTTGAAGTGCAAGACCGAGGAAAGCAGTGGTTTGGAAGTGGGTTTGTGTGCTGCTGTCTGTGCGGAATGTCAGTCCACGTGGGAAGGGAAGGCAGCAGGGAAAGAAAATGTCTCAGGAATGGCAGCTTAATCCACTGCCAATTGCATGTCATTTTAGATGGCAGCCCAGGGAGTTTCAGTAAGAAAATCAGAGGTTCCATGCATATGGACCTTCACTATTGTCTTGGTTTGAAAAGACAGGAGTCTGTGAAGGAAGGCAAAAACCTCCTGTGAAATGGAAAAGGTAACCCCCCCCCCCCCCCTCTGAATTACCACAATTTCAAAATTAAAAGGCTCTCAGGCAAAGATATGAGAACGGGAATAACAGTTCTTTACTAGGAAAAAAACTACATAAAAATTTAAAAAATGTAATTAGTACAAACAAAACTAGTGATAGACTCAGAAACCTGACACTCTGAGGAGTCAGGGTGTTGGTAGCAGTCCAGTTAAATGGTGGCTGCTCCTCCTGGAGTGGCAAATGAAATGCTGCTGGAGCAGGGATCTGTAGAAGGGTAGAGTTTTCTCTGGAGGTCTGGTGATGGAGTAGTTGGGCCTGGCCTTCCTCTGGGAATCCCACAGAGAAGAAGCTGCTCCTCTGGGAATCCAGCATAGAAGAAGGTGCTCCTCTAGGAATCCAGTGAAGAGGCTGCTCTGGTGTCCTAAAAAATGCTGATTTTATGCAGGTAGGGATGCTTGGCTCCTCCCTCTGGGTGGAGCATCTCACAGTGGGATGATGTAACTTTACCAGCCATGCAGTGAGTCATTCCATGGCCCATTAACAGAAGATATCTCCCCGGAGGGAGACATTGTTCTTGAAAGAGATAAGAAAACTGCCCAACCTCCAACAGATGGCAAATAGAATACATGCTTATCTTACAAGCCAGGACAACTGTGTATCTTAGTTAAAAATAAAAAGGTGTTTCTTTGTTTCTATGAGAAAGAGGTGAGTGTTTTCAGCTGGCTGTAGTTCAAGAACATTTAAGTCATATAATCTTTTACTAAGGTAGTGTAGTAGATATAATTCACGCCATCTCTAGTATGATATATGTGATATTGAATGTTTGTTGGAGTATACACATTTGTATTAGGAGTCCCCCCCACCCTCGCAGGCGAAACGTGGTGTATGTTGAAACCCAATTTACAAGTAAAAGGATGTGGCTCGGCCAGGGATGAGCCACGTCGTGAACGGCCCGACCCAGGACGGATGTCATGGAAATCCTCGGGCAGATCCATGTGAATGCAGCGTTCCTGTAAATTTCATCAAGGGATTCAACAACTCCAGGACACTGAATTGTTCTTCTTCATCACCAAAAAAGAAAATCTTATTAACCTATGGACTCTGAAGAGAAGAAAAGACTGACTCAGTCTTTCCTCAGGCAGAATTTTCCCTATAAAAACTGCTTGTACCAGGATGGAGGTGTGTGGGCATAGAGGGAACCTCTGCTGAGGCTGACTCCTTGTTGCACACCCAGGGCCGACCCTGGGCTTGGCTCTGTTCTTTGCTTGTGACTAGCTAGATAGAATTTGATTGCAAAATAAATATTTTATTTTTGAATTTTAATTTGGCTGGACAAATTTTCATTTATAACAGTAGTTACATGAGTGCTCACCCTGGTATCTAGAGCTGTGCTTTATAGAGCTGATGCCCACAGGATTAAAATCAATGTTTTACTGTTTTTAATTTTTGCCCATAAATATGAAAGAGCTGTCTTACTCAATTACTGTATTCATACTATGACTCTGTTAACCTTCCTTTCTGCCAGATGTGAAAAGAGTAGACCACCCCTGTTTTTTACTTGTGTAATAAGAGGCAGTGAGAAATGCACTAATGTTTCTTTTTGCATTACTGGTCTGAATATTGGCTGTTTATCCAGTGCTTTTCGTGCAATTAATCATTTATTAGTCTGATTCAGTTGCAGTTTCATTGTGTATACCATAAAGAGAATTACTTGAGACACTCAGAAGAGGGAACTTAAGTAATTTCAGATAATTCAGGAGCTCGCTAATCCTGAGAATTTAATCATTTCATGACTAAAGCATTTTAGCTTCTTCTATTTTTTCTTCATACAGTATCTGTGTTATGAAAAAAAAAAAGTCACAGAAAAAGTAGAGAAAATAAATAGAAATGTAAAAACTTAAAAGTTATTGAGTATAGAAAGATGTGTGATACATTTCCAGAGGTGAATTTTTATAGGAGCAAAAGCAAGTTTTCCAGGTGTATTTCTAGGTAAGGTTTCCAGGTATATATGGAAGACATTGGTTATATGAAAAACAAAAAGGGTTTTTATTCAGAAATTGCATGTAAGGTGTTTCGTTTAATCCACACATGACCAGCTGAAGGAAGATTATGCAGTGAGCAGTAGCCCTTCAGGCCTGCTTGAGCAGAGTCAGGACACCAATTGTAGAACTGGATCGGGTCTGCAACATGATTTTGGACACACTGCCTCCACCCCAACAGCTTTCATTTCCCCTTTCACCTTGGCTATATCTTTTATTTTTAGGATGTAGATGCATTACGAGTCAGATTCCCTTTGATGAAGTGTTTTTGCTGTGCAGTCATGATCTCCGCTTCTGAAATAATATTTCATTAAATCAGCCTCGACGACAGGCTTCTAATTTAGGAGCCATTTGAGACAAGCAGATCTTTTTTTTTTTTTTTTTTCCCAGCATCAATTATTTTTTTAAGTGGAGCTGAATTTTCAATGCAATCAGAGAAATATTTTAATTTGCTTTGCAGAGTTATCTCCTCCTTATCATGTATTAATGCTGCTGAAGTAATTACAGGTAACTGAGGTTCCCCAGCCAGGGGCTCTGAACACTCCTCTGGCCCCTGCTATGAGGATGGGTATCAAGAAGCCCTTGAGCTTCAGGAGCACGGGAGGCTGCTGGTGGTGTTTGTTTTCCCCTGAGCAATTTAGAGTTACTGCTAACCAATGAGATCCTAAAGGGATAGTAAAAAAAATGCCTTTATCAGCCGCGTGTTTTACTGGTTTGGTAGGGGGCTGTTGGAGAGGAAGGCACTTGCTAATGAGCAGTGAGAGGAGAAGAAAACAGAGTTTGCTCTCTCCATTCTTAAAATTAGGTCAGTCGTCATTAAGTGGCATTTCATATGTTACATAACAGGTAAACTCCAGAGTGCAATATGTCTTCTCTGAATATAAATGGACTTGTGTCAGCTCTGTGGATGGGAGAACCTACATTGGACTGCACTCTTATTTTAGCACTAATGTTTGCCCAGCTCCTGTAAAATGCTGGACATTAACTTATTGGAGAAGTTTATGACATGTGCTTGATTTACTGTCTCAAGTGTTGCAATCCTGATTAAGTTTTGCAACTAATATGTGTGAATTATGCTATGAATGTTTCAAATGGCATTTCCATGCTTATAGCTCCTGGCTGCTAATCAACATGCAGAAATGCCCCTACATTTAAAAAGCTTTGGCCAGCTTCACCAAAATTACTTGCTAAGAGCAAACTGCGACATTAAAGCTTCATTTCACTGGAGCTTCAGGCTTTCATATGCTCATTCAGCTTTGGCATGACCCCTTCAGAGCTGGAGTTGCACCTGCTCCTGAGATGCAGAGTTTTCATCGTGTGCTAGGTTTGTTCATGTAGTTCACTTGAGGATAAACCCTTGGAGTGATCTTGAGAAGTGAAATGTCAGTAAGGTTGGGATCCTTATGCTTTTAAGCCAGTAGCAGTAGAGCTAGCATCTAATGTCTTGGGGTTTTTTTAACAGTCGGCAAAAAAAGAGTGAAAAAATGGTAAAAAAAACAAGTCAGGTTTTGATTATGCTTGAGAGGCTTTGAATCTCATCTGCCAGCCCTTCTGATCACATTTGGTCACTTAATAAAGAGAGAATATCTTTATTTTAAAAATCCCATTTACAGGTTCAAATATTTCCTTACTGTCAAAATTACAGTTTAAAAAACTCAGAACCCAAATATACAGGCTTGATAAAATTTCTATTTCACAATACCCTGCAGCTCTACATCAACTTCTCACAGATCTGTACAGAAAAGACCACAAATAATTGAGTAGTAAATAAATCTGGATTGGCTACTGGCATTAAAATATTAGTATATAATTTACAACTTCCGGTGTGCAGTCAGTCCATAATAATTTGAGAGTATGAATTACAGTGCTTTGTTCCAGGCTTTGCTTCTGGGGACATGGTTGAAAAGGAAACTATGTACTAGCCTTGAGTTATTGTTCTGTCATTCATCCATTTCAATGTCTGACTGAAATATTTTATATTGTTATATTTACCAAGGCATCATGTCTCAAACCAGCCACCTGAAAATAAGAAATTAAGTAGGGAAATACAGAAAGAGAAATGAATCTTCTCTCAAAAGCCCAAGGCTGAAAACATTTGAGCACTCAAAGGAGAGTTGTCGGCACTGCTGGTTGGTGCAGCAGTTCTTGGATACCCTGGCTGAGAATTGGACAGGTCTGTGCTGGGCCTGTACTCACACGTGTGCAAAGTGCTCTTCCCTCAGCTTTATCCTTAGAATCCTCAGCCTTTTGCTCACAGTTTGTGATGCTGCCTCAGGGCTTACCTCCCACCAGGTTCTCAGGCACAGGGAAGGTAGAAAGAGGCATAAAAGCTCAGGCAGGTCCCTATTTGTGAAGTTGCTGCTACTGTTGTTATTGCATTTGTTTGTCAAGTGCCAGCAGATTTCTTGATGCTGTGCCAGAGGGAGGTGGATGTTTCCTGTTGTCTTGAGTTTAAAATCTAAATGCCATCTCTGTGAGCAGTACAGCTTTTGTTGATGCTTTCAGCTGTTCTTTGTAGTTGCAGTAACAGCAAAAACCACTGCAGCATCTGATCCTTGCCAAGTAACTGGATCCTAATACATTGCAACACTGAGGAAAAGACAACAGACAATAAGACTAAAATACTTATATTAGTGTGCTTTTTTAACTTGGAGCTGATCTGAAAGCATATTCCTGTGAGATATTTGACATGGTGGATTTGGAAGAAGAGGGTGTAGTGCTGGATTTGAGTGCTGGTGCATGGAGCGTGGAAGGAAGTGAATGGTAAGAGGACAGTTTTGGAAGAAAGCTGGAGAGGTGTCCTAGGGTGATGTTATGATGCTCATATCCCCAGTCATTGTTCTGTTTATGCTGGATATTATATTCTGTGCCTTCGAGAGGGGCTGGGAGAGCGAAGGTGGAAGAAGAAGCACGGAGTTTGTTATCAGAGGCTGCACTCTCTCCTGCACTGTCTGCTGGAACACAGAACTCCTCTGTGCTGTCTGGGCACGGACGGGGCTCAACAGAGCGCTCCTTTGCTTTTTGGTTACTTTAGCTAGCTGAGGCAGTCCAAGTTTTGCTTCACCTGGTTGCCTTTCCCTTTTCTTGGACCTGTTTGAACCTGCTCTGGACCGGGACCCGAGGAGCAGCAAGAGCTTTCACTTTGTGACCTACTCTGGGCAGCAGCCTTTCCCAGTGCCAGAGGGACTGATAACAGAGCGATCAGCCACAGGAGAGACTTTCTGAAGTTGTCATCTCTTCAGAGCAGCAAATGAGCTTTGTCGTCTGCTAGTGTTCATTTTTTGTGCTGAGGAGTGATTTGCCTGTTAAATCAACAGGTTTCTTCCACTTCTCTCTGAGAAATTCTACCTGAACCAATGGGGGGGAGGGGCCGTGTGGGTTTGCTTTCTTGAGTGGGGGGCACTTTTGGAGGTTTTCTCCCAAATTTGCCCTAAACCAGGACAAGAAGAAAGTCTGGTCAGAAGATAGGCTTCTTTTGCAAAAGCAAGAGAGTCATAATTAATATATGTAGAGGCAGGCCCATGAAATAAAGCAAATAATGGAAAGTTAGAATTCTTAAAGGAGGGAGCTGAGCCTTTATGCTTCTTTGTGCCTTTGAGAAATATATTGCTTCATGAGTATTGGATTCCTTCCTGAAATAATAATTCTGTTACCCCCAAAAGCCTCAGCTGTGCCTGCACTGCTGTGGTGCCATCTGAAGCCACAGCTGCCCTGCTCTGCTCTGTGTCTCCACGACACAAACTCTGCAGCAGCAGTTCTCTTGCCCACAATATGCTTTCTTTGGCTCCAGGGCATTCCCAACAGCACTGTAAATAATGCATCAGGACTGTCCATCTTCAACACAGCAGACACAGTGGAAAGATACTTGAGGAAACTGGAAACTTGCTATTTTTCTCTAGATCTTTCTAATACTTCTGAGACTCATAAGAATGTTTCTTCTCCTATGTGTACATAGACATTAAGGGGGGAATGGAGCTGATTGTGTTTCAGCCTAGGAAAGGTCTCATCTGATTTCACCCACCAGCTGCTGCTGTGTTGGGTCCTGTGCATCCTGTGAGGTGAAAACACAGTAGGCAAAGGATGGCATTAAATCAATTGTAATGACCTTTACTGGGCTTTTAAGAGCTTGGGAACAGATTTTCTGCAGTGTAATTCAGCTACATTTTACGCAATACTTTTGCAAATAATTTACTCATTTGTGCTGCAGGACTTGGAAATCACATCCTAGGGTCCTGCTCCAGTACATATTGATTTACAGTTATTCCAGACTGGGCAGCTGGGCAGTTTATACCTGCAGAAAGCTTCTCTGCATTAACTTCATAAAAAAAAAACCCCAAAAAAAAAAAAAAACCCAAAAAAAAAACCAAAACAAAACAAAACAAAACCTCACACAACACCAAAAAAACTCCCAAAACCCAAACAAACAAAAACCCCCCATTATACATTCAAAAAATGTAGTAAATGTAGAAACTTTGTATTATCTGGTAGTACTCTTACTATTTTTTCACAGCAGCCTTCATTTGAATGCCTTCTGAATATGCTTTTTCTGAGGACTACTATAAAGCAAAGTGCAGAATATGATATTAATTATACATGTAGGGAGAATCTGAAAAACTTAGGGATGTGAGCTTGCCCTGTGACACAGGGTCTGTTCAGCTGTGGGTGAGTCAGGGCTCTGGAGCCAGTACTGAAGGTAATCCTGGTTGTGCAGTGACCTCTAGAGCTGGAGGGATGGCAGAGGCTCTGCTCTGCAGCTCTCTGCTGCTCTGTGACTGGCATCTGCAAGTGCAACCCACATGTCAAAACCAATCTGCCTAACTGGTGCAGAGAAACCCAAGGGCATCCAGAAAAAGTTAAACTTGTAACAACCTGTCCCCATTTTGTTATGAATGACAGTCATGAGATAGCTTACATGTGCCAGTGACATCAGTGTTGTAAAAATACCACAGATACATTCTTGACAAAACACAACAAAGGAAACCTAAAAATGTACAATGATGGCAAACTTCTGTATGTTCAACATAGAATTACAAGCACAGTTGTTTCCAGAAGTTTAGCTGTGGATTGTTTTACTTGAAATTATTTCTACATATTGTTCAATTTTCTTTATTATGATTTATTTCCTGTGCAAAGGTTCAAGATCACATCTTCTTGATGGAGATGAATGCTGCTGATAAGCAGAGATTTGTCAAACAGAAAACCCCTGCCCAGAGGTGATTGTTGTTATATACACTGACACACTCTTAGGTTTTAGATGGCTAAAAATCAGAGTCCTGTTGCACTGAGTGTATACTCTGGAACATCAGCCCTGCTCCAAGGAGCATCCATTTGTAGTGTCCCACATGGAGACACCAGCTGGTGAAGGAAGAGTATTCTCTCTCTGCAAGATTGGCAGGGAGCAGCTTGGCCAGATCATGCAGGAAGTCTGGGCCAAATACAGTTTCTAAGTGAGCTGGTAAACTGCACCAAAGTAACCTCAGCACTGTCCTCTCTTTCAAACAGTAGGTTTGAAATTCTCCAGAATTACAAAGTGGTGTAAATTAAGCAGGAAATACTAACAAGATCTTCAAAGGTTTTAGCAGAATTTCCATTATATCTAAGTGAAGTGTAATTATGTTATGCTTGTGGAATAAACTTTTCTGTTCCAGGCTAACACAGTCACATAGTTCCTGGTAACAGCAAAAAGAGTTTAAAGAGTGTTACGAGCAATTCCTGCAGTAATGGTCTGGCTTTCCTGTACCATTACTTCAAAGTGCTCTGTCCTCTCAGCCCCCCTTCTGTCAAAAGGCGTGGTGATGTTTGGCCACAAATATGCTTCTCCAAATAGGTGTGTTGGCTAAAACTTGATTTTTGCTTCCTCTGTTCTTGTTATCTGATCCATTTTGCGTGGTGCTTGTGGCACCTTGGTGCCTTTCCACATTTCACCACACACAGAAAAGCAGGCAGTCTTTCTGACCGTTCAGATGCAGCAGAAACTGGGATTACAGCTGAGTGCAGGCGATGCTACCAGGGCAGCCACGAGACACAGCACAGCCCACGGGGCAGGGCTCTGTGCTGGGGCTGCCACACCTGGCTCAGCCTGCTCGGACACTTGTGCCTGTCAGGCATTAGCTCTGAGCAGCTGCTTCCCAACATCTGTCAAACCTCTTTGGAACAAAGCCTGAAAGTTCAGCAGCAGAGAGATGAATGGCACTTAGAATGGCAATCCTGCTGTTCTGTGCTTCTCTCTGAATCAGTAAAACCCAGCTGTGACATGCTATTAATTAGCACTGCCAGAGGGACAAGGAAACTGCCTTCCCCGTGGGACACTTATTCATCAAGTGCAAACATTCCCTCATTTTCCGGATGAAGTGTCTGAGGTGTGGGACAGGGTGTGTGTTGTGGGTGCTGTACAGTCAATGGGCACCACAGGACGCTGGGTGGGCTCTGCCAAAAGGCTCCAGACTGTTTGTTACTCCCCCAAGAGCAGCCCCGTGAGCTTTGTAAGATACACACAGGTTCACAGGATGCTATGGAGTCAGCCTGGCTCTCGTCTTTCCAAAACCAGAATAATTACTGTTTCAACATAAACACTAACTGGGTTGTTTGGTTTTTTTTTTTGCTTCCGATAACATTCGCTTAAAAATATTTTGTAAAAAACAAAAGGAGTAGCAAAATAGAAATCAAAGGTATTACTTGACATGTATCAAATATTACCTACTTCTGCAGGGCTCCAAGCATGCTCAGCATGGATCTCAATTTTTCATTCCCTAGAATGAAAACAGCATATTTTTCACAGAGCAAATATAGCAAAAGTAAGCAAGAAAAGGGTCTGGTGAAGCAAATGCTTGATATAGTCAAGGGCTCAATTATGCATCAGTGGATTCAATTTACAGAGGAGAGAGCATCAGTCTTGGACAAAGTCAGTCTCCCACACAAAGCACTAAAGCACATGCTGACAGAATGAATTAAGTAGAGTGCTAGCCAGAAGTCCAAAAGGTAATTTGATTCACTCCTACAGAAATTAGACTCCAGAAGTGGAATATTTACATCTCTTGCTTGAAATCACTTGGAATGTGCAGAAAAAACCAACCAAGCATGGAGGGTTTTGGGGTTTTTTGTTTTGGTTTGGTTTTGGGTTTTTTGTCTGTTTGTTTGTTTGGTTTTTTTGTTTTTGTTTTTTTGTAGTGAAAACTTATCCTTGGATACAAGTGAATCTCTTCAGAAGCAATGGAGTCAGCAGACACCCCTGCACACTTCATTTACAGAATCTAATCATATTGGACCGTGTCAGTGAAACTAAAGAGCATCACAAGCCAACTTTATCTGCTTCTCTTCATTACAGGGCCAAGAAAATCTTATTTGTGAGAGGGATAAAGTTGGTCCTTTTATTCTTGGTACTGTGTGCACTGCTTTAATGCACAGCATCAAGAATCACAAAATATATAAGTGTAGAAGGCCTAGAATGAGGTCAGTTGTGTTTCTTTTGCTTTTGTGTAACAATAAAAGCTCTTGTATGACTGTGGTCTGCCTACAGGTGACCCTGGGAAACCAATACACCTTATCCTCTGTTGTTTTAGACAACCAAATCCTGGCTTTCAAGCATTCCTTTATGGGCTTGTGCATCTGAACTGGTTAGGTTTGTTCCCATTACTCCTATTGGAAGGAGGATTATCTTCCAGAACCACCTGTCAGATTGGAGATTTGTGCTTTTCTATTTGAATGCATCAATGCAGAAGGCAGAATGCATTCAAGCAGCCAAAACTAGAAGATTTTTGCTTCACATGCAGAGGACTAGAGAGCTGCAATCAAACTGCCTTAGCCTTCCAGTTTGACTGAGGCCTTGAAGTTCCATCTCAGATCCTGGATTATTTGTTTTGCCGATTGCTGATTTGCTGATTGGTTTGCTGCCAAAAGAAGGGAAACTTTGCATTTATCTCTGGTGTGTTCTGCTAGAAAAGCTGCCATCAGTTTCTATAAACTGAGGTGAGCAGACACAGAGTGAGCTGTGGTGAAGCACTCTGTTCTGTGGCCTCCCATAAGCCTCCCCACCCATATAGAAAAGGCTCGGAGATGGTTTGGATCTTCTCCAAAACACAGTGCCTCATCTTCTTCTTCCCCCAGCTTCATTCCACTAATGAGTTTGCAGCCCCACCTGAGGTCGGTAACTTTGTGTTGATATCAGACCTTGTTCTTCTGTGGCCTGAGCAATCTGCTTGGTACATGGTCTGAGGGCCAGGGCATTGCAGTGAGCTGTACAGTGTTTTGTAGCTATTTTTCACTCAGTTGTTGGCAGGGCCCCAGGCTACTGCAGCTTACTCCATTGACTCTTTCACTTGCATTTCCAATTTTCTTTCATGAAAGCTCAATCTATCACAGGCAGCCTTTCCACTGGCCATTAATTCTCACTGACTGGTTGATTGACTGGGCTCCCATGCTGCATCACTTTGGAAGTTAATAGGATTACTAGAAATGCAAGAAACAGCTCACATTGTGACTTAAAAAAATGCAAAAGGAAGGAAGGAGGTGATAGACAATTTGTCAGGATTCATACAGTGAGTGAGTTCACCTCCTCTGAGTTATCCAAAATTGCATTTGACTGGTGGCAGCCTTAATGGACCGATTGTCCTTTTGATTGACAACTCTACAGCAGAGTCTAGTGAAGGTGGTGTAAATTAAATGAAGTTGCAATGACAGTGGTGGCTCAGGGTTGTTAGCTGGGTGCATCCAAACTGCAGAGCAAGTGTGGGCCTGGGGCTGTGCTTGAGCTGCTCCCTCGCTGCCCAGGAGGTGACCAGGGCGCCGCAGGAGCTGCAGGCTGAGCAGGACACGGCTCAGTGAGTGCTCAGTATGCTCTGCAAGCAGCAGAACGTCTCTGCACCATACAGACAGGGCTGGGAGGCAAACTGGGCATGGCTGCTCGTGTGACAGCCCAAGCTGTGGCTTACACTGACAACATAGAAGCACAATGAAAGGTAAGGATTTACTGGGATATAGGCCACGTTTTAGTCTACACAACAGTCTAAAGCACTTTTCATGCTGTGTTCTTTTTGCCTTTAGATTAACAAACTTAAAGGCTGTGTAAAGGGCAGGCATGTTTCCCCATTGCTTTTTTCTTCTGATTGACAATTGTAGTTTGCATTAATATTTTTTTTACTGGATGTTGAGTAAAACTGAGAAGCAGAGAAGGCTTACGTGTCTTCTACCTGGGATTGAAAAGAAGCTTAATTCTTGAATTTCCCTTCAGCTCCTCCTTCTCCCAATGTCCCATTTCTTCTTTTCCCTACCTGTAAAAGCAGGCTTTTGGTACTGTATGTACTGGTGCTCTCTGCCTGGTTCATTCTGTTAGGAGCCTGAAGGAAGGGTAGGAGGGCTCTGCAGGGAGACCTGGAACAATTGGATAGATGGGCAGAGTCTAACAAGATGAAGTTTATTAAGTCCAAGTGCTGAGTCCTGCATTTTGGCCACAAGAGCCCCTGCAGCGTTATAGGCTGGGGATGGTGTGGCTGGACAGTGCCCAGGCAAAGAGGGGCCTGGGGGTACTGGTTGACTGCCGGCTGAACATGAGCCAGCAGTGTGCCCTGGTGGCCAAGAAGGCCAATGGCTCCTGGCCTGGATCAGGAATGGTGTGGCCAGCAGGAGCAGGGTGGTCATTCTCCTCCTGCACTCGGCACTGGTGAGGCCACACCTTGAGTGCTGTGTCCAGTTCTGGGCCCCTCAGTTTAGGAAGGATGTTGAGACGCTGGATCATGTCCAGAGGAGGGCAACAAGGTTGGAGAGGGGCTTGGAACACAAGCCTATGAGGAGGGAGCTGGGGTTGTTTAGCCTGGAAAAAAGGAAACTCAGAGGCAACCTTATCACTCTCTACAACTTCCTGAAGGGTGGATGTAGTCAGGTGGGGGTCGGTCTCTGTCACCAGGCAGCAACTGACAGAATGAGAGGTCACAGTCTCAAGGCTGCGTCAAGGAAAATATAGGCTAGATATTAGGAAAAAGTTTTTACAGAAAGGCCGATAAAGTTCTGGAATGGTCTGCCCAGGGAGGTGGTGGAGCCACCATCCCTGGATGTGTTTAAAAAAAGACTGGATGTGGCACTCGGTGCCATGGTTTAGTTGAGGTGTTAGGGAATGGGTTGGACTCAATGATCTCTAAGGTCTCTTCCAACCCAGTAATTCTGTGATTCTGTGAATTCTGTGAAGGTAAGAAGTGGGGAAGTGGTCTCCTAGGAGGGGATCTATGAAGTGGTTGTAAATTGAAGAAATTACAAAATAACTGCTCCTGCAGGTTTGACAAGAGTGATAGTGCCTTCTGTTATATCTGTCTTCCATAAGGTTCTTCCTAACATTTTAGGTACTCAAACTATCCAAACATTTCTGTTTTCTTTTTCTAACTCCATGTACTGTAGTTCTCTCACAAGGCAAGAATTTCTTCAGAATCTGGTCTTCAGCTGCTAAATTGGTGTTGGTTTGGTTTTCTTTGCTTTGTTTATAGTCTTGCTTGAAGTGACTGTGGGGCTCAGTATCGCTTGACAATAATTTGGATGTGGTACACAGTCCACATCAAACTTCCCTGTGGGACAAACAACACACTGTGGCAAACACTTGGGTGTTCGTCTCCTTTTGGTAACACTGGCATTAAGGCCAAAGAGTAAAGCTGAAAGACAAAATTGCTCATAGCCCAAGAGGGATGTGACTCTGTTGGGAGGTTCAAAGGGAGCAATTTGGGCAAGCAAAGCAGCATCTTGTTGTCTTCTGTTGGAAATAAACCAAGGAAGAGTTGCCATCTCTCATTTTGCTCACAAAAACACTCAGCAGCTGAATTTTTGACAGAGGGGAGAGAAGAGCAATTATTTCTTTCTCAGCCTTTGCTGTCAAGTAAAGTGTTCTCTCAAGTTCACATTACTTTCCTTTCTGCACCTGCAGGACATGTTGCCATCAGCTTTTATATCAGTAAGGCTGCTCTAATTCTTTCCTTCTGATCTTATGAAAACAGTTATGTGTGATCCCTATGCTGTAACTTGTGCAATTCCAAAGGCAGCAGTATGTGTGAGATTTCCCACAGCCACAGGAACAGAACTGTTTCCAGATCCATCTATTTATGCCAATCCCACCGGGAGTGCAAGTTTCTGAAATTGTGTGTCCTCACATGTAAGAAGAAAAGTGGTCATGAGCATGACAGGTGCAATTTGAATATGTAGATAAGCAGAACTTCCAAGACTGACAGTGGTAGGGGATAATTTGGGAACTGAAGAGATCATTCCTCTCAGAACAGCACTTTTAGAGTCTCCAAATGCATAGGTTTTCATGCCAGGAACAAAGTCTGTAGGCAAAAATATGTTAGTTTATATTTTTACAAATACATATATATGACAAATTGATAGTTGTGAAGTTCATAATTTGTCAAATTAGAATCAGATTGCCTTTTATCAGATTGGTTTCCTATGCAGGAATAAGCTTTTCTGATTTAATCCTGTGCATACACACTGGGGACAGTTGCCTGTATATAAACAAGATAGCTAAGATGCCAAAGCTTCTGTGTGAGGAAAAGGTTCACACTCCATTTTGGAAGTTTTTCTTGTTTTAGTGGAAGTGCAGCCAGTCAGGCAGTTCTTGTGTATATCCCCAGAGCTTTTCCTCCAGAGTTTGTTATCTAAATGCACTGAGGTACATGCAAATAAACAACCTCACCTGACGGAGAAGTAGTAAGTCAGCAAACTGTCATCTTTTACCATGCACAGGACTCATAGGAACACTATTCTTTTCATAAGTGAATAGGCAGAAAAGGATGGGTTTAGAAAAAATACGTCAGCTGTAAGGCAGTGAGAGAATCAAACACAGATGCTGAAGCTGAGCTTCATTAATATTTTTGTTAGGCAAAAGAGGCTGCATGGAGAAGCTTATATAGTTTTGGGGCAAACTGAGGTTTATATGGTTTCCTTTTCCTTTTAGAGCAAAAGAATGTGCTTTTAGTCTTGTTAAGCTAACCATAAAGAGGAAAGAAAAGCTAAATCTCCATGGGGGCATATAGTATGTGTTTGCTGTCTGCAGACATGTGCATTGAGCTGAAAAGGTCTCAGAGGCACAGTTCAAAGAAAAAAGGCATGGAAATTACATGAGAGATTCAGAGACAGTCTGAAATTCACATTTCTCCTGTGGACCAGACCTAAGTGGGGAGTGTAGGTACCACATTGTGCAGCACACGCCCCGTCAGCCCCAGCTGTGTCTGCACTGCAGCAAAGACTCCTCAGCAGCTGGCACAGAGCAGAGCTGGTGGTGCCAGGGCTTTGCTCAGCCCCTCATCCACATGCTCACCCAAGGCAGGGCTGGAGCTGCTCTGTGCTTACTCCCAAACAGCAGCTGCAACCTGAGCACTGCAAACCCAATTGGCAGCTGGACAGTTTCCTTCCACTGCTCCATGTTGCATTTGTATTTAATTTTTGCTGTCCTTAAGGACTAATTGCACTGCCAAGGGAGTCTGTCTGAGGAACCTTCTTTCAGAGACACATAAGGGAACCCCTAACAGAAAAGCAGGTACTTAACCAGTATGTCTAACCACTGCACCAGACTTGAAATGGATCACATTTTGATTTCTGAACCATTTCTGTGTCTAGAAAATGGATGAGGTTTTATTTGGTGTTGTGGATTTTAACTTCCTTGGACTCTTTTTTTTTTTTTTAGTAAACAGAAGGAAGGAAGTGATAACTGTGTTTGCCTTCCATTTCATTATGGAGTGGGAAGCAGCTACAGATCTGAGTACAGTGTTCTGACTGTGCTGCTGCTGCTGATTGTATTATGTCTGGATATGCAAGTCTTGCTAATTTGGTATCTGCAGAGCTTCTGGAAATACTCTAATAACATTTTATGATTTTTTTTTTGCCTCGTTGGCCTTATGAAATGTATGCTAATAGTGTAAGAGAATTTTAAAAGGGTACATACAGCTTATTAAATATCTCCAAAGACTAGTAGAAAAACAGTCCACCTTGGCAATGAAGGTTACTTCTACCAAGAAAAATTTATTTGCTTTTAAAGCTGGCAAAGCGATTTCTTGGTGTCTGATTTATGGTGATGACTTATGCTTTGAGTTGCTCTTTGTCTGTGGGGTTTTTAATAAGAATCTTGACATTTTTCTGAAATTAAAGAAGAGTTATATTGAGAAGGGAATTTGTGTGCTTTACTTCTTTGGTCAAAAAAAAATAACATCGACAAATCTGTTTTCTGTCAAATACTGAGATTTTCTAAGAACCGTCAAAAATTCTGCTCTCCTGAAAACAGAGCAATAGTGAAGAATTTCACATTTAGAAAATTGCACAGTGAAAGGAATTTTCCAGTCATGACACATGCTAATAATATCTTGTATGGTTTTGAGCAATTCCTCATGAGGTCCTGAATCACTTTATAAAACCATCCACTAGGAATAATAGAACTAAAGATCTAAAAAGTTTATGAGCCATCTAAAAGTCCATATCCACTTCAGTACTCAGTTTAACTGAGCCTCAGGGAATGCTGGAAGGTTTTAGCTTAATAGATGACAGGTCCTAGGAAGCTTTTCTAGCACATTTAGAAAAGAAACTATTGGAGAGCAAAAAGCACTGAAGGTCCCAAATGGGTCAGAAGTGACTGGAATGGTTCCTATTGGCTCATTTAATGGAAATAGTTGTTGTCAGGCAGATTTCCTCTTTCTGCCCCTGGTTTAAATCCAGAACTTTGCTGATATGGAAGGAGAGCAGGTGAGCTGAAAATGAGGGCTCATGGATTTCCCCTGCAGCCAGTCTCTGCTTCTGGCAGCGTTGTGAGGCTGGAGGCACCGTGGCTCCTGCAGGCTGCTGCTGCTGTCTGCAGTGGCACTCCTGCTCCTCCCAGAGTCCTGAGTGCTGCACTTCTGCTGCAGGAACTTTCCCCAATTGCATTCCTGATCTTGTTTCACACCATGCAGGTCCTGGCTCTAAGTTCAGTGGAACTGTGCTCAGGTCTGTCTTTGTGAGCAAGACCTGGACACTTTTAGCTCAGCAAGGCTTGGAGAGCAGCTGCACCCAGCTGCTCCTGGCAGAGGGGAAAGAGTCACAGAGCAGATCTAGTCATTCAGAAATGAAATCATCCCGGGAGATACTGCTTCTCAAAAACTCCAGAGCAGCAAGCAGCTGTATCCCTGACTCTTGGGAAATACAGTTTCTGCTGTTCTTGTGTCACTGGGGCAGGACAGGGAAGAATCCAGTACTTCATCGAGGCCATTCCTTTAACTGTCATTGTTTCCACATCCAGTACTTCTAAATCAGCCTTTTGTTCCCACAGTAGCTCAGGTTAGCAGTGCCTTCCTTTAGGGAGCTTTTATATTGCAAAACTAATTTTCTGGTTTGCTATTTTTGCTGCAAATATAATGTAAGCAGAAAATGATGGGGTTTGCATGCCTGGAGTGAGACTTAGCTTAAAAATTGCATTCAATGACACAAAGAAAATCCCAAATTCCACTTTTTCCTGCCCAGATAGGAAAGTGTTTTTGTTAATTTTAGTAATTACTACATCTTTTATTAGCCTATCAGTTTCATCCAATCTGGTCTTTTCTATTTTATTCCACAAGCTCTATTCTGGGTAGAAAAAGAGGCACGGTTAAGTCTTGTGCTTGAGTGGAAATTATTTATGTGTGCACGTTCTCCCTCCCACTTGATCCCTCACTTTTTCTTTATCTGGATTGCAGTGTGCCTGATGATCTCACTTCTACCAAAGTCAAGAAAAATGCTGCTGTTGGCCTCCCTGTGCACGCAGGGTAATAATGGTCTTCTTCCACCAAGAAGAAAGAGTTTTGTTCTGTTGTGTTAAAATCTCCCTTTGGCCATGACCATCAGGGAAAAGAACACTGGCAGCATTTCTGGATGGGTGATCTGTGGCCACATCAGCTCAATGTGTCCTTCACCATGGCCCCAGTGACTCCTACAGCCCTTTCCTCCATGTCCCTCTTCCCCTCCCATTCTCACTTCAAAATGGAAGACTTCAAAGCACTTAAACTGTGCCTCCTGTGGGTTAAGAATAGGGTCAAGTTTTTTTTAAGATCCCTTTGTCCAAGAGCAGGGAGTCCTATGTGGGGGAGAGGAGTTTCCTGGGACACCCTGGGTGTATGAGCTCAGCTGTGGTGTGGAGCCCTGGGGCTGTGCTGGCAGTGAGGGAAGGGGACACTGCCAGCTCTGCTTTACCTGGGCATAGCCTCTGCCTGCAGCTCTGCAGCTCAGGGGAGTGATCCTCGTCCTCAGCTCCCTGCCTGCCTGTACACACCTTCTCAGGCAGGAGCTGAGGGCCCTGCAGCATCTGAAGTGAAGGCTGCAGTTTCTCTTTGACTTGGACCGGGCTTCTGTGATGCTTTCCTCACAAGTTTCCATTCCTGACCATCCATTTGGTCTGCTCTGAGCTCACACTCTGCCATCCTGCAGGGTTTTCATTGACTTTGCTGAAGCTGTTCCTGACACAGTCACCTGAGGGGAGAGGGATCAGTAAGGCAAAATATCTCAGTAGGGGTATCAGCTTTGTTCCAGGGTTCTGAGAAAAGGACAACATGACCAGAACCCTTCAGATTGTAAAGGTGCTGTGAAAAACAACTGTTCACTTTGAAAATGTAAAAGGTTTATTAAACCGTAACAAAAATACCACAAAAGGACTACATAAGGAAGAATTTGCAGCGCTGGGAGCTACCTTCGTGGACACCATGTGCTCAGTTCATCTTCAAGATGGATGCTCAGTCTTTTATACTCCTGGGGGGTTGCATCAGCCAACCCTGGTCCTTCCCAAAGTCTGTCAGGCAGCTCTTCTTTGCCGTTTATTGCTGGAGATTTGTTTCTTGTAACTCGATTGGAGCTCAGGTGTTGTCATGCCACACCCCCCCAGCAGCGAGTTTTCCATTCCAGCTGCCCCATGCAAGGGGGAAATGTGCCATTCTTTCTTCCTGTCCTAGGCACCCCAGGCTGTCACCGAAGCTACAATAACATAACTGTACACCGCTGTAGCTTTCCTCAATACTCACACAATAGTGATCCCTGAATTGCGAGAGACAGTCCCCTCATTATCCATCTGTAGCAATGCTCATCTGCTGCTGTCTGTGCCTGCCCTGGCAGCAGGCAGGCAGAGATGCTGTGCTTCTTTCTCAGTGCAGGCTTGGTCCCGAGCCCAGGTTTTGCTTCTCACTTTTTCACAATCTCTGAAACATCCAGGGGCAGCTGCCATAACCTAGGTCTCCTTAACTGGTAAATTGCTTTGTCCCTGTTTTGCTCCTCATCATATCCTACAATTTCCTGTTCATTTCTGATCTGTATTGCTGTCATCTTTGTTGGATCTGTATTGCTGGCACCTTATCTACTTCTGTTCTGAATAACCTGAAGAAAGTGGGTTTTCATTCTTACATTTTTATGTAGCAGGTCCAGCTAGTGTGCAATAGAGCACCTGTGTATCAAAAATAGGCAGGCAGGAATATGAGCAATAAATAGCAATGCTCATTCATGCTATGTGTTCTTCTACTGTGAGAATTTTCTATCTCCTAATTACTTTTCCTTCTTCAGAGTCAATTAGTTTAATGTGGTAACAGGAATTTATGATGGTGTTGCCAAACTATATGTGTCTCAATCTCCACGGATTCCAGCATGACTTTTTGTTACGCACTGAGCAGTGACAGATGTGCAACACTGAAGGCATTATTCAAACCTCTTCCACTTTTCTCTGTCTTTGGGCCAGGATCAGTTTAAAAAACAACACATGGGCTAGCAATACTAGTACATTAACTTGTCTTTTCCTGGTCCTACAGAGATCTCTGTGTGTTCTGGAGTTCAGATGCAAACAGGTCCATTGAACTTGTCAGGACTGAGCAGAAATAAGGAAAAGCATGGGAATAAATCCTGCAGGACTGGGACCTTAAACCTGAGCAGAACACAAGGATACAGCAGCTGCGTAGCCCAGTCTGGCCTGGGCTCAGTGTTTCTGAATACAGGGTGCTTTACAGGAAATTATGACACATCCATGATGCTCCTCCTAGCTCCAAATCATCTGGAGGCATTTAGGTAGTGACAAATATTTTTCCTAATCTTCTTCCAGCCTAGGTTCTAATGACTGGGATCTGAGATTTGGCATGAGGTTTTGAACAGATGTAGCACTTACTCTGCAGACTGCTAGACCTGTGATACTGATAGATGTTATTATTTCGGCTGTGCTGCACTGTCTGCACTTCCCATACCACAGATTTTTGTATTGTGACCAAGATGTGCAGTGCCAGCTGAAACTGTTGGCAGCTGAATGGGACACATTTATGATTTTTGGCACTTGTTCATGATGATTAGGGGTTGGGTTTGAGCATTCCAGCTGACCTTCTCCATACAATATTCAGCTGGCACATGATTTGCAATTTTAAACTTTACATTCAATATTTTTTCTTTTTTAAATGAAATAGTGGCTACTCAGAAATCTCAGAGCTGGTGTCTGAAGCTATCTGTGATGTCTAGAAGAGAGAATGTGATGACTTGCAGGATTTGTGACAAGGACTGTGCTTGAGTAAACTTGTCAGCCAGGGAGGGAATTATTTATTTTTGCATACCTTCTTGGGTTATGTCTTAGCATATATGTTGTATTCACATAGAAACTTCTCCCAGAAAGAGTTTGGAAGAGCAAACCTTAATTATGGAATAATCATTCAAGCTTCAATTGTGTTTTCTATTTATATACCTGCTGCAGATGTTTTATCTGAAAATGCCCAAAGCATTTTCTTAACAACATTCACAATGCTGTCCTTTCAGGCCTTTGCTGATGTTCTTTATCTTTACTGATAGTGCTGCATCTGGGCGTAAGCTACATTTTATGGTTGGATGGAAGATTGTTATCTGGGAATTTATCATTTCACACAAATCTTCTCTCTCTGTAATCAGTGAAGTGAATGTAGCTTTTACAGGCACTGCTTTGTGCTAGCACCTCCACCCCTTTATAGCATTTCGAATAACAGCTGTTCCTGTTCTGTTCTATTTTGGGCCAGTGGAGGGTCCTGAGATTGAAAACTCATCTGAGAACAGAAAGAGGTATAAGAATTAGGTTTGTTTTCAGCTCTGTCCATCTAACCCTTCCCTCAGCAGTGGCTTTAACATGGGTTTATCTTTGAAAAAAATATACAAACAACAGATATAGAGTGTGTTT
Source organism: Taeniopygia guttata (assembly GCF_048771995.1). Lineage (NCBI taxonomy): Eukaryota > Metazoa > Chordata > Aves > Passeriformes > Estrildidae > Taeniopygia > Taeniopygia guttata. The sequence goes on from NC_133035.1 coordinate 817,577, forward strand.
TATCATATAATCATTTTAGAGGATCCTAGCACCGAAGAGGAGAGTAGATTATTTCAAGGATTAGTCAGAGGGCGAATGTTAAGCTAATGGAAAACTAGGATGAATATTGGGGGAAAAATAATCTTGCTACTGCAGTCCAGTGGGACAGAAAGGAAATGGAAGGACTATTGATTGGCTTATTTTAAAAGGTCTAAGAAATATATTACATCAATAAGAATCTTTCCTTGGTTAAATAATCCAAACATTATTTTCCTAATCAGACTGAAGAAATACATAAATACAGCATTTATTCCATCTGCATTAGTGTCGCTGTTGAGGGAGGATGGGAACAGAAGAACTCCATCAGAAGGCTAGATGAAGTGAACTCAACTGATTTATTTCAAATACATCACTCTTTTTATAGAGAACATTGAGAAGACTTAAAGTAAATTTTAATTTAATTAATGCTTAGAGTAAAAACATCTCAAACCATTGGTGCGCTCTGAATGACGCACGGTGGCAGAACATATCTATAAACAATGTGAACAAGAGAGATGGAGAATTATTTACATTCCTTTCCAGCTCTTTCCCAGGTCCTAGCCTGGCAGAAACCTCTCCTTTCTCTCTGATTGAACTGAGAATACCCAGACATTAGGACCTGGCACAAATGTCCACCCACTTTTGGAAGAGCACTGACATTTGAATGCACGCTTAGAACAGAACTTCTGTTTTGAAGTTGTGTTGAATTGGGGTCTAAGCCCTGAGGTGATTCATGAGCAGCTGCAGATGTTCTCCTGCAGACCATCCCTTCACGGGGGTGCTTTGCCCTGGCAGCAGCAGCTCTGCTCGCTGAGCTTTGCAGCATTTCTGGGCTGCTGTCCTGTCCCTGCAGTCCTGACTCAGGGAGTTCGTGTCCAGCCACGTGCCCAGCTCACACAAATGGGATCTGCTGTGCTCAGGTGTCATCATCCACTGCAGAACAGACACAAACAGCAGCACTTGGGCAGGCCCAAAACAACCAGATGCAAAAGTACGTGGCTTGCATGTCAGTGGGCTTTATTGCCTATAATACAGCATTCATTCTAATTACAGTCTTTAATTCCTTGTGTTCCTTTGAAAAGCTGTAAAAGCTGTATTAAGTCTGTCCAATTTTCTTTGTGATTCCATCTTCAGAGGAAGCTTGTTATAGTTTCATTCTGAAAGATCATCAGTGGGTCTCTGCTGCATTGCACTAAAGTTGTTTTTACCTTGTAATCTTATATAATAATGGGATTGTAATGACTTTGCTAATAGACATGCAGGATGCAAATTGTCTCTTTCTCAAATTTATAATATTTCTGGTAGAAGGAGCAGCCTAATGGAATCATCAAGAGGGTTTTGAAAAGTTCCTTCCCTGTTTTTCGCTGTCTGTGTGCTTGTACTTACAATATGAGATCACTGAGACAGTATTAGGAAACGAGATTTAGTGTCACTTTACAGGAGCTATGTATTTGATAGGCAGCGTAATTTGTAGAACAGTGGTCTCATCCTAAATGGAAATCCAAATGGAATTATGAGTGCTCTTGAACTTTCAAAATTGTACACTTAATGATGATGGAGATTAATTTTATCGTCTGTTCTTTGTGGCTGAAGCTGCAGGGTTGGAAGCAAGCATTAAAATTTGATGAAAGAGATTTTCCCATGGGGAAAGTCTGTTTCTGATACTGACCAGTCATCCAGATTTAGCCCTAGATGGATTTTTTTAGGGCAAGTACAAAGCTGGGGTAAGTAGATGGGCTGGAGGTAAGTAGAGAGAGTTGTTAGAAAAATAACAGTGGTTAGAGACCATCAGGAACAACTTGTGCAAGTGTGCCGGCCTACAGGTTTAGAATATCTGTGCTGGATGTGCCTGTAGCTACAGTATAGCTAAAGATGATGTTTTCCTGGCATTTATAAGGGCCAGCTACTCCTATCTGCTGTGAGGTAGGTAATCCTCCAGCCTAGTTTATGCTTCATCTAAGTCATCATTTCTGTAAGGAGCTCTCACTCACATCTCGCACTTAATGTGATTAAAGCATCATTGTGACTTCAATGTGTTAAAATCACATCAAGTGATTCTTTACCATGAATTTCAACAGATATTTCCTGTAGCCATTTCTGTGTGAAAGTTGTGCATTGGTTCCCCTTGGAAGTCCCACACTAGTTGTAAAGTTTGGGGGTTTTTCCCTCTCTTCTGTTTCTACTTATCAGCTTTGGCTCCTAGTGGCTGAGAACAGCAGCTGCCAATGTTCTCTGTCTTTGTAAGGCTGTTCAGGTGGAAAAGAAATTGTGCTTTCTTTAGTTCGAGTGTCATTTGACTTTCCCACAGTTACAAGGATTTCCAGGAGATTTGTTTCTTCTGCTTCTCCCTATGCCAAGGACTGCAGAGATGATATTTTTTTCTTGGCTCAAATCTTTCTATTTATTGTGTGCTGAAAACTTGTAAGAGAGTTGCCAGAACTTTCTTCTGTCTCCAGTGATACTGGCCAAATGCCTGAGGTGTGCTGAAACCTTGCTAGTAAATATCCTAAACTTTGCTTGTTAAACACACATTTAACAATTTGAATTTAACAAATTTAACAAACCGAAGAACTGGCAGTTCTTCAAGTTCCAGAGCCACTCTCTGGACACAGCTACAGAACTGTGGCTGCAAGTAGAAAGAACAAGTAAGACAATAATGAGTGAGGCTGGGCTTTTCAGTGTCTTTGTTTCTAGAGCTACCAGGAAAGCTTGATCATTAAATAAACAAATTGTATTAAAAGAAGAGAAGGCTGAGAATGTTTTGACGAAAACTTTCTCATTGCAAAGTATTACAGCTGCACCTGACTAGAAACATTTCAGTTTGGTCAAAATCTGTCAGGAAATTTCTCAGGCATGACACAGAAATGATTGTAAAAGCAAGCAACAATTAGAATTTCATTTTCAATTATGAAAAATTTGGGCTCAAGATCTTTGTGTTTTAAGAGCAGTTATTTAATCTTTCTCTCCCATATTCCCAGTCTCAGCAACTACTTTTGCAACAGAAATGATGATTTGAGTGACTGTAATAGATAAACTACCTGCCTTGCTGTGGGAGTAGTATAGTTTATAATGCATTTCAGAACTGACTAAAAGGGAGGGAACTATTGAAAGAAATTTGTACAACATTCCAGAATCCATCAGAATCAAAGGATTCAGAATCAAAAGGTCCAAGTTTCCCAGGTCTCACATTGCTATTTCTTCAGAATTTGAATCAGTAGAATCCATTGGGACAACTTATCATTACCTCCATATGGTAATTACCTGTACAATATATAACATTCATCAGAATAAATGCCTAGTATTTAAGTTTCTGACTGGAAGAATTAAGAAATAGTGACAATTGGGAACGTATATGTACCTGGAGATTGGAACAAGATTTTTTTCTTAAGAGAGTTAGAAAATTTTTTTCTTTCTTTTTACTATCATGAGATCCTCTTCTGCTTATGGCAAACAAACATTCTCCTCAATGCTTTAGATAGGTAGAGGCTTGACTAATACTTGTAGCAAATATTTCTGAGGTCCATTTTATTAAAAAACAAACAAGCCAGCAAACAAAAAACCCACAAAAAATCCAAACCACATCCACCAGTGCAGTATGCCTTCCTGGCTGCATGCTGTGCTTGTTCCAAGCCTGATTTATGAAAGAACAAATACAGCATGCTCAGCAAGAGCCCAGGAGAAGCTATTTTACCTGTGACCTCTACTTCCACTTGTAGATGCAACAACTGAAATTACAATTGCTGCTAAATTGCAGTGACTCTGGCAATGCTGGGGTCTATAGGATATTTGGGCTTGTGACTTGACCTTTCCTCAAAGGGCTGAACCTGAAAAGCATTATCACAATCCAGCCCATATTAACCTCCCAATAAACTTGGGAGGAACTATTTTGTCAGCTGGAGTTTATGCCTGCAGCGCTCAATACTGAGCCATTTCAGCACCTGCAAATGTCAGCAGTTCCAGCTTATCTGTTACAGAGCTTCACTGAATTCAAACTGCTCTCATGACATACAAAAATACAAATTTCTTTTCAATGTGAAGTAGACCATCTGTGCATTGTTCAACTTCTCACTTCTTAGAATGCTTAAATAGTGTCACAGATGAGTCATAAAAGTGTGTTGGTTCATGCACTCAGTTCTATAAAGTGTATTAGTATTCATGGTTTTCTTAATACTCCTTCACCCTAAAAATGGAGCTGCATGAATCTCAGTCCAGCTGTCAGTCAGGCAGATATTCCCATGCTGATATAGTGATGGAATGGAATGCTATTTTAAAACTATTGGTGAGTTAATTTCTTGCACAGTGCTAGAGAAGCTGAGTGTCTGTGCATTAGATCCCTTGGAGAGTGCAGATGCAGCTGTGTTTATACTGCAGCCTGTTCCAAGGGCCTTCAGGAGAGCACAGAGGTGCCTGAGCCAGAAAGAGAGGGGCTCACCCAGAGGGAACCAATATAAATGTTGAATGGGAGGAGACAGAGGGAGCAGCCAGCAGAAACAGCTGAGAAGGAAAGTTTCACTGTGGGTCAAGTGTGGGTACGGCCAAGTTTCAGTGTGGGTACGGCCAAAGCTTCCTGGTCCTGTTCAGTTCTCTTCCAGATTTGGGGATGATGTGTCCTGGATGTTAAAGAGTCCAATCCTAGGGGCTCATCCCAGGGCTGGCTTTCAGATCTTCCCTGGTCGGGGTAGGACTGTGGTCTGGCAGCATGGAGCTCCTCAGGTACTTGGTGGCTTGTTTGAGGCTCTGCAGTGCCATGGGAAGTGAGCTGGGAAATCTGCCCTGCACCATGGCCTGCAGCATCAACATGCCCAGGAAAGCAGCACTGGCCCAGCAGTGAGGGAGGCTGCTGTGCCCAGCTCAGAAATTCTGTGTGCTCTTCCTTCTGGAAAAATGAACAGTGTGCTGATCTGTAGCAGTCCTGTGAAAGCAGGCAGATGCATGTAAAGAGCTGTGAATAAGCATGAAGGTGAAGAATATTGTCACTGCTGCTCCCTGAAGAAATTATGTGGAATGAAAGTGCAGCATGAGTCTTGCTGGATTTGACATGGTGCTCACTCACCACATTGTAGATGCAGCTCAGTTTGAGCAATGTGTGGCGGGGTGTTTTCTTTTTGCATTCAAATCTTACATTTATCAGAATGATAAATTTAATGACAAAATTCATTTATCTCTTTCAATTACTTTAGCATTTTGCTCTTGCTCATTCTGTTTAACCTCCCCTCACCTTTTGTTGTGCAGAATATAAAGACATTACTATATTCTACAGCACAGGGTCATAATTGAAATTTTTGCATGTGGAGCAAGGTTTTCATGTTCATGGTTAAAATAAAAAAAAAACTGTATAATTGCCATCCCTGACGTGTTCCAGGCCAGCTTGGATGGGGCTTGGAGCAACCTAGTCTAGTGGAAGATGTCCCTGCCCATGGCAGGATGTTGGATCCAGGAGACCTGTAAGGTCTCTTACAACCCAAATTGTCCCCTACTCTATGAGTCTATACCCTGAATATCTATAACTTAAAGTTGGGTAAATAATGAGAGATTTTATCTTGCTGAAGCTGATTCCATTGGCTAGGTAGGTGTCATTCCCAGCTCGCCCAGAGGAAAAGAGCCACACAAGGTTTTGTATGCTCCAACTGCACACAGACTTTGTGTTCTTTTAGCCTGAGGATAACTCAGGCATAATCTCTGACTGTGTAAGCTCAAAATAAAAATGAAAATAACAGTTCTAAATAGCAGAGCTTCTTTTGCAAAGTTGCTGAGTGAAGAGCTGTCATGTTACATTTAGAGCATGGTCATAGCAACTGATTACTTCATACAGGGTATTTGCCAGTCTGTCTCCTGTGTAATCATGAAGAATGCATTGACTTCAGAATAGCTGCACATAAGTAAGTTGTGAAAAAGTCTGGGAGACAACTGAAAGTTCCTGTCACAATTGGTAGTGTGGAGAAATATTGCCAAAGCTATCAGAAAAATACTCTCTTTTCACTATGCGTTCCAGAAGATACAGACCACATCCCAAAAATTCTTCTAGATATTTGAATAGAAAATGGGCACAGATAGTGACACTTGCTAGTGCTGGAGTTAATGGACTTAGTCCAGGCAAACACCAATCCATGGTGTTGTCTGAAGTGCATTGCTGTGTTTTGTTGCAGAAATGAGTTAAGGAAGTAGCTGTGGTTGTGAATACTGAGTATTCCATGGGAGTAATTCACGTTTGTCTTTTTTGGAGAAAACTCTTCTGAAGTCATAATCTACAAAACGTGTATTTCCTGGTTCTCAGGCAGACTGAAGCACTTTAGCTTTGTCCAAAGCCCTGAAGAATAAATCCCCTCACTGTCAGTTTGCTCTGCTCTGCCTGGGTAAGACCCAAGCAATAAACTGTTCAGTGAACTTAAGCTATTTGGAATGGCATCCGGAGAAGGAGCAACAGCTACTTTCCTTGTTCACATAAATCAATGTCAAGGTGCTCAGACACAGATCTGTCCCTTTGAAACCCTGTGGATGGCACTGGATTTCCTATAGGATTCTATGACATTTAATATCCCTGTGTTTTGTAGGGTTTGGGGTTGGGGGTTGGAGACAAGGACAAGACACACCCTGATGTCCATGTGGCAAAGAAGAGAGTTATTCCTCCAGCCCCCATAAAGGGGTTTGAAAAACCCAATCTGGATGGATCACAGGTCTGCAGCCCCCAGAGCAGTGGGATGTCTGCAGCTCAGGGTGGAATGGGCTTGGCTGAGGTTCCTGTCACTCAGCTCAGGGCTGGTTTATGGAGCCAGCTGCATTTCTTGTTTATAGTCAAATTAATGGCCCAGTACAAGCCAGTACAGTACAGGATTCTACAGTAACAGGATTCTACCTTTTAAAAAAATCTTGCAATTTCTTTCTCTCTTCCATAATTCCTTTTCTATCTTCTTCTTAATGCACCAAGCCTTCTAAATGGCAAAAATTTCATTTTTTATTTCTCTCTCATCGCCTGTTGGCATTTCCATTTGTTAGTTTTTAAGAAGGGTTTGTTGAGTTGGTTTAGTTTTACCAAAGATTTAGTAAACATAAAGAAACAATCTTTCAATTAATGCAGTCATATTGCTGTCAAAAATTGAGAAGGGAAACACTCTGAAATCTTGTATTTACAATTTTGCTTTAAGTAACTGTGGCTTGCAATGAAAACTCAAAACATTTCCCAGGAAACCTTGTTTGTGTTTGACAAACATGTAATAGACATTTTTCTCCAGATGTCTTTAATTTTGAATATTTCTAAATCCTTCCAAACTTGCACAACTCTCTAAGTTGCTGCTGCAAATATTCAGTGTATACCTTCCTTCCAGAAATGCTGTATGGGGACACGAGGGTTTGTAGCTATTTCCCTGAGGGAGGATGGTGGTGAAAGAGCACTGGTGCATTGGCAATTACCCTTGGATCAACAAAGGAGCTCCAGGCCTACTTCTAAGTGTGTTTAGTATTTGCTCCAGATTAGCTGCATTAAAAAACCTACCATTTAATGACCTGGTGGTTTGACCTTATTCTCTGTCTGTTAGGCTATAACCAGCAGTCACCTCATGGCAAAAATTCACATTACAAACTTCTTCATCCAGAGATGTCCTAGAAAAGCCTTCTTGTTTTAACTCCTGTTCTGACCTAGGTAAAGCAGAGTTCTGGAGATGTGCTGTATTTTATCCTGTATCTTGGGGTAGGCAACGATTATCACTATTTTCTCTAGTCATGTGAACCTCATGTGGGAGGTCCAGAAGAGGAAAAAGAATATGAGGGTTATTGCAACAGGTAGATTAACTATGGGATTATTGCTGTAGGATTGCAGATGCCCAAGACTTCCATGAACAAGTTTGTGGAAAAGACATTCATATTCTCTAGGCACCACTAAATACCTCGAACCCAGTGTCTTAGGTTGGAAATGCAAGATGTGGCTGGGGTTTGTATTCTATTGCCATCTGTTAGAGGCGGGGCAGTTATCTTCTGTTCTTTGGGCAGTTTTCTTTATCTTTTCACATGACCAATCCTCCCTCCAGGAGATCTCTTTGGTTAATGGGCCATTAATTATTAATTATCTTCTGTTAATGGACCAGTGAGTGTCCCTGCATGGCTGATAAAATTCCATCATCCCATGAGGAGATGCTCCGCCCAGGGGGAAGAACCAAGCATTCCTACCTGGATACAATCTGACTTTGGGACACCACAGCAGCCTTTTCCCACTGCATTCCCAGAGGAGCAGCTTTCTTCCCGCTGCATTCCCAGAGGAGCAGCTTTGTGCCCCACTGCATTCCCAGAGGAGCAGCTTTCTTCCCACTGCATTCCCAGAGGAGCAGCTTTCTTCCCACTGCATTCCCAGAGGAGCAGCTTTCTTCCCCACTGCATTCCCAGAGGAGCAGCTTTCTTCCCACTGCATTCCCAGAGGAGCAGCTTTCTTCCCCACTGCATTCCCAGAGGAGCAGCTTTCTTCCCACTGCATCCCCAGAGGAGCCCAGGCCCATCTCCCCCAGCCCTGGAGCTCCAGAGGAAAACTCCCCCCTTGTGCAGGATCCTGCTCCAGCAGAAGCACAGCTGGCACTGCAGGAGGGCTGAGCCACCCTGGGATGGGACTGCTGCCACCTCCCTGACACACAGGGGGCCAGGGCATGTTCTGACTCTGGCTGTGTTGTTATGTATTACTTGCATTTTTATTTTTATATTTTCTTTTATTTTTTTTTTCCATAATAAAGAACTGTTATTCCAATGCCCTGTCTTTATCTAAGAGCCCCTTGATTTTAAAATTATAATAATTAAAAAAGAAGGGGTTTACATTTTCCATTTTAAGAGAGGCTCCTGCCTTCCTTAGCAGACACCTGTCTTTTCAAACTGAGACACCCAGGAAGTCTCTGAGCTGCAGTCTGCAGAAGGGTATTTGGGGCTAGTACTTTCTCTCTTGCTTTCTCCCTGGAGCATCTAGCTTGGACATCAGGAGATCCAGGATAGTGAGGCCAGAGGTATATTAGTCCAACTCTGTATGGCTGGACCTTGCATATTCTCAGCTAGAAGGTGAGAAATGAATTTGTTTGTAAATGTACCTAATTGACTTCCAAAGAATGGGCCTCATAAAAGGGCTGATATGCATTATCACATCGGTGTCACACAACACAATCTCCCTGCACCTGCAGTGCCTGCTCTGTGGGACATCAGGCTGCAGTTTTGAGTGCTGGCAGTTTGGCACCTTTCGTGAACACCAGATGAATTTTTAAAGTGCAAAAGAGTTGAACCATTGCCATTGGGCTATAAGGCTGGTGAAGGAACATGAGACTGGGGAAGAGATTGCACAAAAATAGCAGTAAGTGGGAGATTCTTCTGGACAAGATTTGTGCACTGAGCTGTATTAACTGCATTGAACTGGAATGTGTTAAATGATTGAGAGGAGATGGAGGCCATCTCCAAGCAGCACAGAACCCCAGGGACTGGTAAATAATGAATACAATTCTTCTGCTGTTAGTGGGATGACTCATCACTCACTGTCTGTTGTAAGCACCTGCTGCAGGAAAAAACAGCTCTTGGCTGCTACTAGGTTATTCCTTTATCCACCTGGATATAAAAGATACCAGCAGCAATTACAACTAGGCACAGCCTGAACAAGGAGGACAAATTGTCCTGCTGTATTCTTTGGCAATGGAAGATCTTGACCCACAAGTTATTGTTTTCCTTAGCTTTCCTAAAACCAGGAAAACTGGAAGGTGGCAGCTGACACGAAGATCTCCAGACCTGTCTTGGAGTTTCTGCTGAAAGGCATCAAGGGCTTCCCTGTGCACAAAAGCCCAGCAAAGTTCTGGGACAGAGCCATTCTGTCAAGGGAAAGCCCAGGATCACTGACCCAGATACCAACTGCTCTGTGTGAGTTGCTTGTGGCACCAGCAAAAGGCTGAAGCTGCGTCCCATCATTTGTCCACTTGACCAGGCCCAAATAGTCAATTGTGAGGTCTTCAGCTTTCTCCCCCAGCTCTGACATGTGGAAAACCAGGAGCCCTTTCCAGCTGATGTTTCCACAGGTAATGTCACTGTCAAAGTTTGTGTCAGTTCCACTGTACAGGTTTAGGGGCAGCTCAGAACTTCTTAGCAGTGGCTGTAAAATCAAATTTTAATATAGTAACAGAATGGTGTTGCATGATGCCCAGACCAAAGAACAGGTCACAGTGGTCCCTCTTTCATGCACCAATGTCCTTTGCTTGCTTGTTGCTGGGTGTCTGTCTTTGCTCACAAATGAGCAACATTAAAGAAAATTAGTGGAATTGACTTTTTCTCTCAGAGGTCTTTGGAGCCCAGAATAGGCTAGAAAAATGAACCCTGTCCCTCTTCTTGAATGACATTTTCTACCGCAGGTAGAAATTTGTGTTTATGAAGGTAGATTTCTACCACAGGTAGAAATTTGTGAAATTTACCACTGTAAATCATGGAAAATAGTTTAGCAGGCTTTATTTCAGCTTATTAGCAGTATGGGAATACTAAGGCTATATTTTGATATTGTGGTGGCCAACAGCTGGCCTGAAGGCCTCGCAGTAGTAATTAATCCCCATTTTATAATGGAAAGGTCACTAATTATATAAGAACCTTGATTCTATAACTTGAGCAGAGAGCAGCCAGTGGCTGGCTGGCCAGAGCCGATGGGGACTGAGGGCGCCGAGCCTCAGCTCTGTGTGGGGCAGGGAGTGCACAGTGTGGCTGTGCACGAGCCTTGGTGGGCTTTGTCACATTCCTGCCTCTGACACCAGAGCAACGTTTTGAAAACAATTTTACCTGTGTTTGGACTTCCAAAGACAGATATGAATACACCCATTGACCTGGTTGTCATAGTTATGTTTTCACCTGTGATTAATTTGATCCCCAGCTAATCACATATGCCTGAAAGCAGAATCTGACCTATTGCCTGAAATTCTTGAAGAGATGGTGGGAGAGCCTGGTGGCATGCTGGGAGAATATAACTTTGCTGCTTTGCATTTACCTGTAGGAGGGAAGTTTTCTTTCAAACAAAGGGATCAACTTCAGTGTTACAAACTTTCAATTTGAGAGTTCTTATTCATGCATACAACAGAAAGTTGTTCTGGATTAACTGATTCATTAGTGATGTGAGATAAAAGTAAAGAATAATAATTCCTAATTCCTAAATGTCCAAACCCAGTAACTGGCAGGTACAGCTGTAGCGGCTGATTCTCAATTGCTGAGATGAAGGAAATCCTCCTTTTGCTGATTGGACTGCTCTAGAGTACCTCCTTATCCTCCACTGTCTGTTTTGGCTGCTTTACTGATGGAGAACCTATCAGCTGATGAGTGAAAAGTCAGTTTCAGAGTTTTTGAACTAAGATGTTAAAAAAAAAATCTCTTGTGTGAGATTTGGGACATATTTATATGTGTTTTGGGATCAGATTCTTGTTTGTATTTTCCAGTAGTGGCCTACTTCAACCTATGAGAAATTTGGGGGTTTTGTAGTGGTTTTTTTAAATGCTGTTCTCTGTTGCCCTGTTTTGCTTTTTTATCCAGGAACTGTTGTCTTCTTGCTAGTAAGAGTGCCACCACTTCACACCAATATCCTGCCTCTCTTTTCACATCCAATACTGTTCCATATTTATAGCCACCACTTATTACTATAAGTACTTTTCTCTGATATGTATGTTTAACCAAGGGCATTGATCTCCCTGTTTTATCCTCCTTTTTCTGGAAAAATATTTTCTTCCTTCTTTTTTTAAGAAGTTGAAAACAAAAATCTTTTTAGGTCATTGAGAAACTTAGAACAGCCACCAGTATTTATTAGTTAGATGATTTCAGTGACTACATTGTCCTCTATCCACAACTGTGTGTATCACATTAGTTGTCTGCCTCTTAAGTGAATTTAATGACTGTAATGTGCAAACTCATTTAGACATTCAGATGAGCAATCTTCTTCATCATGAATTCTGCCCCTGACACCTCCTTTGAGAGCACTTCTCGGGCCTCACCAGCCTCATGCTGGGGACAGTCTCAGACAATAGCTCAGCTCTGCTTTTGTGCTTCGCGTTGTGCTGCAGCTGTGTCTAGAAACCACACCTGTGATCTTGGATGAGTTTGTTGTAAGGAGAAACCCTTGTTCTGCAGAGCTCAGAGTCTAAAGAGCTGAGACAGATGACAGGTGGGAAGGAAAGGGAGGCACCAGCAGGCTCTGTGGCTTGCTTGACCTCGTGTGGCAGTTGAGAGGTGCCACGTGTGACAAGCTGGGGCAGTGACCCAGCTGTCCCCATGGCTTCGGCACAGCCTCTAGACCAGTCAGTCTCCATAGCATCAGGTACTGAGACCTTACTAAGAGTCCAACAGTGCAGACTGGCTGTAAATCAAAACAATGCAACTGTTTATCAGCCCAGAAAAAATTATCAGGAACAAGTCTATAATCTGTAGAGCCTTTATATCTGAAATGGGATTGCTAGGGATTATTTATAGTGGCTTTTTTACAGGGCAGTTGTAATGGAGAAATTGTGGAAACTGTGGAAATATCAGAAGTGATGCTTCTACTCCTGTAAAGTATGAGATCATTCCTAGAGAGGTTTCTGGGAAGACAGCAGTGAAGTTCCAGAAATATGTCTGTGAAGTGAAATAGCCTGACTGGGGATCAGCTGTGCTGCTTCTGCTAATTCATAGGATTTCAGCAAGAATGTTTTTTGACCAAAGTAGGAAATACTCAACTCAAAATTCTCTTTAGGTTTCCAACTCTGTACCCAACTGTGCAGGGCAAGCACAGGAGTGAACAAGCTCAGGTGGGAAAGTCAAAATCCACGAAAAGATGGAACCATTTCTTTTAGAAAGGAAAACTTGAGGAGACTTCTGTTTTCATCAGCTTTCCCTTTGCCTGGTTTACATACAAGCCTCATAGTCCTGGGTGTGTGAAACTGTGTAATATCAAGAGTACACCTCAGATACTGTGTTACTTCTATTCACCTTGGTTCCTATTCCTAGAGACATGCCTGGAGATCACCACCTGAGAAGTTTAATTTACAAAACCACTTTTTTGCAAAGCTGACAAAGACATAGCCAGTACCTGGTAAGGAATTGTGAGTTAAACTACTAGGGTAGTTATTCTTTTGTTGTTAGCATGTTAGGGAAAAGGGTGATATAGCAAGGAAATCCTAAGAAAGTTGACCAGAGATATTGCTTTGGATATTTCAGTATTAGTTTGGATACTGTTTTTCTAGCAGTGTTTTGTTAGTGTGCCAATATACAAAACCTATCTTAAATCTAGTTACAAGGTATTTTCTTACCATCCCATTGATTTGCCGCACTATAAACCAGATCTTATATCAAACTAAGCACTTGCAAACAGCTGCTTATCAGAGGCTCTGCTCAGGCCTGCTGATACAAGGCAGCTCAAGATTTAAGGTACCTTGATGCTGCAGCAAGAGAGGTGTGCCTGGTGCAGGCTGCAAGGATGCACTCTTGTGGCAAAGAGGTGCTGTACAAGGATTAGGTGGAGTTGAAATCACCTTCTGTTTATTAGGAAATTGAAGAGTTTCATACTCAAATAAGATGAAGAGTTTATCAGCTCTACTAGGGAATTTTCACTGCAGCATCAGTATTTTGTATTAGTTCTCGTTATGTTTTCTCTCCAGGAGGGTACATTTGTACTTCTGTTTTCTGAACTTCTTATAAGCAGGTGCTATTCAGCATGCCTGAGTGTTTGCTGCCCTGGGCACATATTCATAACTGCCTGCCAGCCAGCTGTTTGTCTGTATGACAGAGAGGAGAGGAGCTGTGACAGGGCAGAAGCTGGGGGAGCACAGCCAGCTGTCCCCTGAGGAGTGCCACCTGCCTCAGCGAGCCTGCGCCCCACGGAGCCCTGTCCCTGCTGCCTTTGCTCTGCAGACAATTAACCCACCACGGCTGAGGCAGCGCAGGATTGTCTCCCACTCCTGCCTCAAAACACTTCCATGGTCAGATGGGGAGAGAGCCAGGAGAGGATGGTGGCTGTGAAGTGTTGTGTTAACCCCAGAGCAGCAGCATTAGAATCATGGCAAGGGCTGTGTGTGTGCAAAACCCGGTGACTAAAAGAGGAGCCATGGGTTGATTACGGTGAACTGCTGAAAGGCTCTGAAATATGTTTTAAAGGTGCTTATGTGCCTGCTGATATGGATGGAGTTTTGAACCTCCCCAGAGAGCCTACCTGGAGGCTGTTTTCAGTCCTTCCTCTGTTGGCGATGGTGAGAGAGATGGGGAGACTAAGTGGTGATAAAAAGCTGGATTTATTGTGGACTACACATGCTTATATACTATTCTAGAAAGACTAATAATTTTTTACTACAATGATTGGGTTAATCATCAAATAACAAACTTATACATTTTGCAACATCTATTGCTTGCAGAAGTTGATTCAATTTTTTTTCCTGTCAGCCAGTCTTGATTCAATCCTCAAAGCTCTGTTTGTTCTTGCCAAGGCATCCTGATTATCAGATCTCTTATGCTACTTAGATCCAAAGTACTCCGTCTTGTGTGCCCCAATATTCATCTTGGAGACTTTGTTCCTTCTCTGTAGCTGGCCACTGATCATGTGTTTTTTCTCAGCCACTGGTTAGCTAAGTTTGTGTTCAGAGAAGTTCTTTTTCAACTCTTTGCTAGTGTCCAACTGGTAAGTCTTTAGCATGAGTCTCCCATGTCCATCTCTGTCATTTAGGAGCCCTGTTCCTACAAATAGGTGTGTCTTACAAGAGTTTCTCTGTGGAGGAAGCTGGGGATATTTGCAGACTGTTTATGTAAGGTAGTACTGACAAAACCCACTTGAAATGGTATGTAGATATGTCATTGATAGGGTGTTTTCCAAACATTTCTTAACATGTTCTGCAAAATAAACCATAGTCAATCAGCAGCTAAATCAGTAATACAAAAGGTTAATAGCAAACAAAAGTGAAGAACATTGTAGCAGACTGCCAAGCAGTTGGCTCCACGCTGAGTGTGACAGATGGATTGCAGGTACCAAAGCAAACATCGGCTGTACGAGAAAAACAGAGTCTGTAACACTGCCTCACTTCTCATACACTCTCTGAAGATGAGGGGCTCTGTCTGTTTTCCAAGAAACCCAAAGCTACCCTGGCAAAGCTACTTAGAGTAGCAGTGTGCAGGAGCTGCCCTGAGGAAGAGCCACGGCGAGTGTCAGATGGCTGGGAATGATCCAGTGCAGCCAGAGCAAAGCTGGGAGCTCCCAGGGCTGTGGGACCTGTTCCTGCAGGGAGCTGGGGACCTTGTCACTCTGTGGCCCCTGGAGTTCATGTGCATAACTGAGTGATAGGGCAAGGATCTGGGGCTAACACTGAGGCCATCTGGATCTCTGTGGATGTACAAAGGGCCCAGATGGAGCACAAAGCCAGTGGATGCTGGGTGAGTAACTGAAGTAGGTGATGTTGAAGATTCCAGTTTAACAGATAATGTGGATTATTCCTATAAAGTCCTTCTTATTTTGATATTTAAGATATCAAGATAGGAACAAAAGGTTGATTAGGACAGATTTGAACAGTTTCCAGTGTTCCTAGTTAAAAATGGGTTGGGAAAAGTGAAATAAATGGAAATTAAAAGGGAAAGAAGTCATGGGTAAATATTGAGCAACACTACTTCTCCAAACTGAGTTTTTCCACTTTGAAAATGTGGTAGTTTAATAAAATTGATTAGACTAGCTTTGGAACATTAATGTGAGCATACTTTCCTTTTTACACTAAATGGTAACCGCCAATGGATCTGCACTGAAAACTGTTCATCCAACCATCCTGTGCTGCACTCAGATTATAAAACTCCATCACAACTCTATCTGGCTATCATACAGAATTAATTCCCTGGCTGACTTCAGTCTGCGACAAAGTAAATACTGGCAAACAGGTGAAGGCTTTATGAACCTCAGAAAAATAGATTTCTAGGTGCTTTTTCAGAATACAAAGTATGTTGTAGATTCTCAGGAACACTAAAATTACCAGAATCATTTAATCCCATACTGGTAATACCATGCGGTTTTGCCAAGATGCTGGATAGTAAAATTAGCGTGACTTAAATTAATAGGAACAGTTGTCTAGAAATATAACACTTTGCTTGAACGTAATAGTTCAGTTTAATCCAAGGAATATTTTCTGAACTTGCACGTGAGTTTAGCAGGAGAAGAAAATAACCACAACAACCTATAAGGAACTATCTTTGAATGTCCTTTGAATGTTCTGATCTCCTCTGCATGAATACTGACCCATAGTAGCTGCTGTGATATCAGAAGAATGCTACAGGGTTACCTGAGAGTCACTGGCTTCTTGCGTAGAGATACCTGCCAAAGAGTGTAGTGTCTGCACAGCCTTCTGAGAGAGACATGATGTCTTAAGAATATTAATAATTATTTTCTCCTCTTCTGCCTCAAAAGAGTTGTAGATGTTATTTCATTCTTTTTACTGAAGTTTTACAGATTTTCAGAAAATGTCCGATTTCCAGAGCAAAGGGGATTTGGAGAGCAGAAATGTCCCTTTAATTACCCAGCTCGGTGGCTCTCCTGCCCTGTGTCCGTGGGATGGGTCTGGCCCCTCCCTGCTTCCCAGGGCAGCTCCGGGGGGAGCGGGCAGCGGCCCGAAGTGCTTCCAAAAGTGTTCCTGTGTCTCCATCTTCTGGTCAGCTCCTGGGCACTGAGTGCCGTCCTGCTGCCACAGAAAGTGGGCATTTGCAGCGTGAGAAATGTGCTTCCCCGCTCTTTGCCTCTTGTTCCTGCTGCTTTCCTGCCTTGTGAAGGGCCACGCGTACCCGATGCGGATGGCACTTGGCTCGGTAGGTGTGTGAAAAAGCTGCTTGTGCTACCACCCAGTCTGCTCGCAGCCGTGAAAGTCACAAAAAATACTGAGCTCCATCCCCATGTAGATAGGAGCTCTACATGGATGATTTTTCTTAACGTAGCTCTTCTGTAAAAGGTGACAAATATTTAAGCAGCGAGTATAACAAGGGAATTAATTGCTCTGTGCCTGCTCACACCGAGGGCGGGGAGCTCCCTGTGCCTCAGCTCTCAGCTGCAGCCTCTTGGATCAGACCCGTGTGTAGAGGAGCAGTTTGAGCTGCTGGGACAGAAAAGCTCAAAGTAGGTGCCCCTCCTTGGAGGGGTGCAGCTCTTACCTTTGGGGATTGAAGCCCATAACTGTTTAAACCAACAGAAGTAAAACTAAAGATCTGTAAACAATAGAGCTAATTATGTTTACTGGGGGGGGGGGGGGGGGAATCCAAAATTTCCGACTTTCCTGCCTTGATAACCACATACTTTTTTCCCATCCTAAAAAGAGCAATGCGTCATGCAGCTTGTGTTTCAAAAATGTTAGGCAGAAGTTGACCACTGATTTCTTACACTCATTTAACCTACATATCTGTATATAATTTCATCAATAGAGATGAAATTGTGTTTCTTCAGCTGATTTTGAAATCACTAGCAACAGTGATAAGCTGATGACTTGTGCTCTTTTGTTATAGAAAGAGATTGTATTTTCTACAGCTAACTAGGCATAGGAAATTTGAAATACATTCACTTTTTTCAAAATGTCAGAGGAGTTCTTGGTTCTGCATATTCCCCCTATTTTAAGTGGCTTGTAATCACATTTTCCCAGGGATTTTTTCAGTATTTTCCTCTTCTGTGTTGTGTGTGAAAAGCACACACAAACAGGGAAAACTGACTGACAGCCTTGGGGAAACAGTGAAACTGCAAAATGCTGCCAGGCACACAGAGCAAACTGACTGAAACACCAGGAAAAAAACAATTCTTTTTAGTCACTGTATATTATAATAGGAGCCCAAAGGATTCTAACAGATGTGGGATTTTTGAAACAAGGCAATATCCTCAACACAGATGAAGCTGTACTTCTTCATGAAAGGTTGCTGCTTCTCACTTCACCATGACTGATGTGGTCCACTGGAAATTTCAAAACATCAGCCGGTGATGTAGACTCCAGAAGATCTTGCTTTGGAAGAGGCAGCTATCTTTGGCTCCCTTTCCTGGATGGGAACTATAAGGTGGAGTTCTACAACTGAAGCAATGTAGAATTCACTGCCTCTGGGCACACCAGCCTTTCAAAGTGGGCCTTGTGCTTCTCATGAGCCAAAGCCTTTGTAAACAACCTCCAAAGGGATTTTAAACCAAACCAACTAACAAAACATGGTACCAGGACCAGCAGGAATGGTGGAGAGCTAAGGTGGCCAGAGGCAGAGCCAGTGCTGCACTCCTGTTACAGCTGCTCCCCTGCACATTTGGGGGCACTGGGGTCTGGGGCAATGTCACCCTGTTCTTTTAAAAGTTTTAAAGTTCTTCTAAAAGTTTTCTATGCCTTCTGATGTTTACATGTTTCTACTGGAGTTTCTCACACACTGTCATGTAAATAATGACTGTTTTGCATTCTTTCTTGTGGGAGGAGAGAATTGATGGACTGTTGTTTTGACCAGTGTAGTTGGAGAGGTGGCAATTTCTTCCTCCTGTCCACTGTCACTTTTGGAATTCTATATCTTGCAAGGTCAGAAATAAAACTTCCTCTTTTCCCTCTTTTGCATCTTGAGTGAATGTGTGAGTTATTTTGTGTCATAGTGAGACAGGGCTGAGTGACCCTTCTTATGTGAATAAGGCTGAGAAGGGACCTAGGGCCTGAGCTGCAGCTCAGCAGCTTAAGAATTTTCTTATGTAGGTGCCATCCTGATATGAAGAAAACTTCAGGAACCCAGCTTCAGGTTACAAATTCTCAGCTAAATCCCATCTGAGCTGTGTGAGCTGCAAAAATCAAATTAGAAATTCAGACAGATTGCTATTTTGTTTCCTGAAAGGATTTTGACAAGTTGTTTAAAGCTGTGCAGCTTACTACCTATCTCTGCCTGGTCTTTGAGACACAATTCAAAATAAACTCATTAAAGGTTTGTGTTTCAGCAGGGGAAATGCAGAGTTGCCTTTTTGCATTTCTAGTGGCAACATCAGCAGCAGATAGCAACAAACAGCTGAAAATCTCTGTTTAGGCCGCTGCCTCACCTCCATCACAGTATGGATGCATGTGATGACTACTTCTATATTGGTGTCACCAATATTGAGAACGGGACAAGCCCTGGCTTGTCTGGCCCTGCTGCTGGACCAAATAGCAGCAACTGTGGTGTTGCACCCCAGAGACACCTTTGGCTAGCTGGATGTTGCAGCTGGGCCCGTGGAGTCCAGGCAGGTAGGAGCCCAGGTGGCAGTGGGATGGAGCTTCCCTGGCAGAGGGTCGCTCCTCAGGTTTCCCGCTGCCGGACAGGCTTAAGGCTGTGGTGAAGGAAAGGAGTTCTGATGGAGGGTTTTAATCCAGAGTTTTTATTCTGGCCTGCGGGCCTCTGAATCCAGTCACTGCTCCACCAGAACTCTGAATCCAGTCACTGCTCCACCAGAACTCCCAGACCGTGTGGTTCCCCTCTCTTTTACCCGGGGGAGGGGACGGGGGAAGGGATAGGGAGCCACCAACCAGGTACAGGAGAGGAGGTCTCTGGGGATAAAGGACACTTGGATGGCCCAATGCCCCCCGAGGGTGGAGGGCATCTTTTGAATCTGCCCAATCATTCCACGCACTTCTGGAATGTCAGGAGTGACAGACAGTGCTGTGAGGGGTCAGGGTGGGGAAAGGAGGAGTGATGGACACACCTGGGAGGATAACTTAATAGGGGGAGCCAGGGTTTGGGGGTAAACCATGAAGGCACACCGCAACACTTCTAAGTGAAAACATACCTCTTTGTAGCTCCTCTAATGCATGTGCAGCACCAGCATTAGTGCCAGCAGTGAACCTTGAGAGGAGACTGGGCAGTTGCATTTCACACTGCAAAGTTCTCACAGAATACTGCAGGCATAAGGAAGAAGTAATTGCTTCTGCATAGGTATCTGCAGCTGCTAAAAACCCTTTATCTCCCAAATGTGGCAAGTGTATGAGGTATGTGATTCAAAACAGATTGGTAGATAAGTCTGAAGTTCAAGGATTTGCCTCGTAGCAGGTTAACAAAACTTCTAAAAGGCTTTGGCCTTTTATTTGGGGTTTTAAATTTCAGCCAACAACAAAAGCTCCATGCCCCCTAATAAATGTGTGCAGGCTTGTCTTCCCCACAGTCTCTGAAGCAGAGCAGGGAGAGGCTGACCTGAGAGATCTATTTCTTCTGGACTGGCAGTAAAGTTAGGCATTTAGAGAGATTTTCTGTGATTCCTGAGAATGCTTCTGATTGTTATGTGTAGTAGATATAATTCACGCCATTTCTAATATGATATATGTGATATTGAATATTTGTTAGAGTATACACGTTTGTGTTAGGATTCCCCCCACCCTCACAGGTGAGACCGGTGTAGATTGGAAACTGATTTACAAGTAAGAAGGTACAGCTGGCCAGGAGATGGGCCATGTCTGGGGAGATACAGAAACCCCAGGTGCTGATCGTTCGCGTGAACGACCCGAGATGGATATCATGGAAATCCTCAGGTAGATACATGTGAATGTATCTGACACTGAATTGTTCTCGCTCATCACCAAAAAAAAAAAAAAAAAAAAAAAAAAAAAAAAATCTTATTAACATATGGACTCTGAATAGAAGAAAAGACTGATTGCTGAAATCTTGGCCTCAGGCGGAATTTTCCCTATAAAAACCACTTGTGCCAGGATGGAGGTGTGTGGGCATAGAGGAAACCTCTGCTGAGGCTGACTCCTTGTTGCACACCCAGGGCCGACCCCGGGCTCAGCTCTGTTCTTTCCTTGTGGCTGGCTAGATAGAATTTGATTGCAAAATAAATACTTTATTTTTTCATATTAATTTGGCTGGACAAATTTTCATTTATAACATGATCTACCCCAGAGAGCAGGGCAGGAACCTGATGGTTGTACCTACAGCCACACCTTTACACAAGAATTCTGTTCTCAGCTGCCCTGAGCTGCTGCCCTGGGAGCTGCACAGCTGTTTGCATCTGCAGCACAGGGACTCGGGGGGATGGCACCGACGAGGAACAGGAAGACTGGAGCCCCAGCTTCTCTTCAGTGCTGGCTGCAGCTTGGCATGGAAGTGAAATGGGCCCTGCTGGTCAGGTTGCTGAGGCTGTTCTGGGAGGTGCTGTTCCTGCTGCTGCTGAATGGGAGTGAGAGCTCCCTGGTTTTGGCTCTTGTTCTGCTGTCCCTCATAGTACATCCTGCTCTGCCAATGTGACTGCACACACAGTCACTCCCTAACCTACTTCTGTCAGAATGATGCAGGTTAGGTTAGCTATTTTTTTAATATGGGAAAAGTTGCCTCAAGGCCAGGTTCTCTTGCTCAACTTCTATTACAGTAATAGCATGCAACATTCATATTATGCTCTGCTTGAGCGTGTGTGATCAGCTTGTGATTGGACTTAATGGCTCTGTAAATAAAAGAAACACAGAACAGAAAGTGTGATAGTCCTCAGAAATCCGGCTGATTCCTGGAAGAGTTAACTCATTTAGAAACCTTTTAGTGGGCCATATTGATTACATGGATGTGTTCAGAGCAGATGTGGCTATTGCAGTAACAATGAACTGAAGCAGTTTATCAGCACATAAATTATTTTACTGGTATAAAAAGGAGCTTTAATTGGACTAATGATGATGGGCTCAATCTTACGTTGAAGCTATCTGGCTATCACAAAATAATCTCTCAATGAGCTCATCTGTTTTGCAAGGAAGAAGCTCATAATCTCATAGGATGGAAGATGTTCTGGCTATTTATAGTCACTGATTTTATTTGTAGGGAATATCATGACTTCGCAAGTGGCAGTGGCACTAATCTCCCTGGTAAAGCATTTATCCTAATCTAAAGAGAACTGTTTGCTGCAAAGCCAGCCATGTACTTAAAAGGGCCATTGAACAAATTTGGCAGTCATTTGCCTGTAAAAACAGCAGGTGAATCAGTGTGTCCTGAATGCACAGCAGCCCAGAGCCAGGCTGCTTTCTGAAAATCAGACAATGAGACAGAGGAGAAGAGATCCCTACCCAAAATGGCTGAACTGCTGCGATGAATTGGGCAACAGCACATGAGCACTGAGAACATGCTGCAGCCTTCTGGCTGCTGGGGGTATGCAGGCACGGGTTTAGGCACTCTCAGTCAAAGAGCAGGCTGCTGTTATTACACCAAGGACAGAGAGAGAGTTTATTTTTTCTCAGGTATTTCGCACACTCTTCTAAACTAGATAGTCCAGGCTAGCTTTTAGCACTAAGTCATATGGAATTACTTTTGGCACCTACTCCCAAGGGGTGAAAATACCTTTCTGGTTGTATTTGCAGAGACCACTGAGGACCGTGGAGATAGCTGGAGTATAACTCCAAGAGATCAAACGTGTTCCCTACTGAGCCAAATGGAAAATAAGTTAATCAGAAAGCAGGGTGGAAGTGGAATTTCTGCAGAGTTCAGGGCTGAGAGGAGCAGTGAGCCAGTAGAGATCACTGCTGGGGTGGAGGGGGGAGACTGTGAGGCTGTGACCTGCCTGGACCAGGCTTTGGTTAGCAATTCCACAACTCGAGCCTTCAACAGGATGTGGAGCCAAGCCCAGGACAGGCTGGGTGCAGGAAAGCATGTCAGGGCTGTGAAGGGAGGGAGTGTGGGTGCACAGCACCTGCAGGTTTCTACCAGGCACTTCATTTCTTGCATTGCTGCTGCAGTGTTTCAGTGTTTCAGTGTTTCACAGCGAGCCCCTGGGCTGCTGCTGTGCCTCACAGGATAGTGCAGCCCCAAGTCTGAATTTATTTTTGTTCCTTGAAATCTGCGGGAATACAGTGCACTTCACTCACTTCTGCGTGGTCTGCTGAGACCTGCCCTTCCTGGCTGTGGGCTCAGTGATTCCACAAAGATGAGCAGATTTGAACACAAGTTATGTACAGGATAAACTAGGACCACATCAGTGGAAAAGGCCAGATGTGTGTTCGTTTAAATCATAATCCTTCATGTAATATCACACTTAGTTGTCATAGAAACCCATGGCATCACTAAGACTTCCAGCTCTTGATCCTGCAAAACAGTTGAGCATTTCTTTTAACATAAAGTATGTGCTTTAATTCCAACTGTTTCTGTGGCACTGCTTGTATGTCTAGAACAAAGCCTACACTTTATTATTTTCCTGTGTGAGAGTGATAGGACCTAGTAAAACCTCCTGGTTTCTTTAGTTAAGCCCAAACAGTATGCGTGTTTCACAATCAGAAAAATTACTAGCACAGGAATGGTCTAAACAGAGTCCAAACAGAACTTTCTTAAAAGATGTGTTGGCAATTGAATAGTTGATTAGATCACATCACTGTCTCTGCTTCTGCAGCCTGAAAAAGCATTAGAATAATGTTTTTCAGAATTTCTTCCAGTACTTAGGACACTGGACAACTCTTAATTCTACTGATTGTATAAGGAAAATGTTTTTCTCCATTTGTCTAGAACATATAGAAGTTCATAATTCCTAAAAGGAATATTAATGCTCCTGAATTAAATAACCTATTTATGTAGCTGTTCATAAAGCATTTTGTATTTTTCTTTGAAAACTCAGTTTCTGACTTAAATGTTTAACACTTCCTGTTTTAATTCTAAGATACGTTTTAGCATTCAAAGTGCTAAAGTCTGTCTTGTGTCTCCAAGAAAACAACAAGAAAAGTTTGATGTTCTGGGAGGTTTAAAACATCTTTTAGCTGGGTCTTTGAGCAGGTGTCCATGTTGAATATTCAGTTCTGTTGCAAATGTGTTTCAAAGATGATACATTATATTTCATTCATTTACATTAACTACAGTATTTTCCCCCAGGTCATACTACAAATGAAATATTTGGGGTACCTTTTCAGTGACTAAATGTTCCCCCGCAAACAGGCCCCCATTCCAGGCTTGCTGGGCTCAATGGGTAGGTTTCCACCAGAGCTCAGTGGGTTCCTTATCAGAATTAGGTGGTTTATAGTTCATATTTGATCTCATTATAGACGTGCGGTAATGCTTTGACCAATTTCGGCAGTTGATAACTGGGCCTACACACGTCTGTTACAGCTGTTCTATATAAAGTTATACATTTACATTTGTGCCAAGGAAACCTGTTCTGCAGAACTTCAGTAGGTCGAGGTGGTAGCAACCCCACAGTAAATTCAGTGCATTTGTAATGCTTCCTGTCAGCAGAAATAAAAAAGCAGCAATATCCCAAAGGCATCAGCTTTTGTGGAAATTAAAGCAGAAGGTTAATAAAGATGGCTGAGTCACAACTCTCTTCCAATTTAGGGGATGTTTGTGGACAAATCTTCCTGCTATTTACCAAGCTCCACCAGTTGGTAAATGACTGTGTATTTCTAAAAGCCCTTCTTGCAAAAAGTTTAAATTTTGCAAATGGAAAAAGGGCTTTAAGATGTTCCTGACTAATCTCCATGCCTGGAGAAGAAGGTATCAGCGTTTGTATGACTACAAGGATAAATTGATGAGCATGCTGTTGATTTTTCTGATTTCAGAGTACCTGGAACAAAAAAATTTCATCCATAAAAGCATTTTATGAAATAGCATGATTCACATCAAAAAATGAGTAAGAATTTATGGTCAGCCATTTCACCAGCAGACACACAAAGGGAAAGTTCTCCATATTAGTTTTTAATAATCCTGTATAAATGTAAATAATTTAAACTGAAAACAAGGTAGGGAAAGGAAACAGTGAGCTACTTTTTGATTTTATACAGGGCTTAAGTGCGGTTTTTACACAGCTCCTCTGAGTCTAAGAATTCCTAATGCTCCCGAGTGTTAGCTGTAGTCCATCGGAGGTGCTGGACAAACTGCGACTGACGGTCCTGAGCGCGTGGAATCGATTTCAGCGCACAGAAGGACGCCAAGGCCCGCCTTTCCCGGCGGTGGCTGCCGGCGCTGCGGGCGCGCTCCTCCCGCCGAGCCCGGAGAGCCCGGCCGGGACCGCCGGGAGCGCTGCGGAACGGGGCCGCCAGGGGGCGCTCTGCAGCGCGGCGGGGCCGCCAGGGGGCGCCAGGGACAGCGGGACCGGGGACAGAGGGACCGGGGACAGAGGGACACGGGACACAGGGACACGGGACAGCGGGACCGGGGACAGAGGGACATGGGGACAGAAGGACATGGGGACATCGTAAAATGGGGACCTAGAGAAATGCGGACATGGGGACACCGCGACACGGGGACATCGGGAAATGGGGATAGAGGGATATCGGAACAGAGGAACATCGGAACATGAGGACACCAGGACATGGGGACACCGGGACATCGGAACAGAAGGATACTGGGGCATGGGGACAGCGGGACATGGGGCAGCTCCTGGGCACACCGAGGACACACCCGGGACACACCCGGGACACACACGGGACACACACGGGACACACCCGGGACACACCCGGGACACACCCGGGACACGCGGCAGGGGCGCTGCCCCATCCCCAGCGCCGCCCCGCACTCCAGCCCACCCCACCACTGTAATTTCGCAGCCTGTTCCCTTGGCCTTCCGTGCCGTGTTCACCTTGGGCCACCCTTGGCCCGCTTTGGGGGCCACTCTTGGCAGCTCTCTTGCCCTATGGCATCGCTTCCTCGAGGAAGCAATCCCAGGGTCTCTTATGTGGCAGGAATCTTTGGGCCAACATTCTGGTTATGTTTTCCTCTTCCCGGCTTAATTTAACTTTTCTTACTTCTCTGCATCAGAGCTAAATAATCCCTTACATAAGTGCTCTCAACCTGCAGATTTGGACAGCCAGAACATAGAGGCAGGCCTGTGCTACAACTTGCTGTACTTTTGGTTACGTGATACAACCATGTACTAATGAAGAGAGGGGATGATAAAGGTTCTTTAGCTCCTTCCCTCCAACTGTGTTCCTCTCCCCCTGTCCTTGTGGGAGGACACTGTATTCCTATTTGACTATTCCCTAGTTTAAATTGTTTATATGAGACTGGCTCTTCAAGCCAGATACATTTATCTCAGCAGACAGGGGACAAGTTAAGACTCCTGTCTAGAGACAAAAAAAATCACCTTGGTGAGTACATTGCCATACTGAATTCTTACAGGTGTCACACAGATGTTGTTCTGAGGTTGCTCAGTTGTGCCTGGAGCTAAAGTGAGTGCAAGCCAGGGCTAGGATGGGGTGTGTAAAGGAGTATCCTAATGGACATTGGCTGCATCACAGAATCTAGCTCTGGTGTTTAATGCTATTAGGTCTCACATCAGAAATCTCTCCTCCAAGTCCCACACTCTGCTGTGGTTTTTGATAATTTTCTGCTAAGATCACGGTTGCAGTGTTCCAGGTAAAGAACACAAGAGAATGTACCAAGCAGGGTAGATTCTGAAAACAGTGACAGCATCTGCTCTGCCTCCCCGAGCCAAAACAGGTTGTAACTGTGGGTAGAAATATGGAGAATCCTATGGAAAGTAAGAAGCGTGGAGACATGGGAAGGAACTGGGAAGGTGTATGGGGGGGGTGTTATAGAATGGGCCCAAGTGAGATCCAGTGTGATGGTGATATAAAAATGCAATCTATAGGACAGTAGGAATCATTAGGTTTGTGGCTTTATAGATCAAGGACGTGTTTTTTTAAATTGATTTTTCTGCACCCGTTGGAATTATTTTCTTGTCCTCATTGCTATTCAAAATGTTTCTCTCCATTATCTGATAATTTCATCAATTACAATTTCTTCTAAATCACACTGAAAGTCTTGATCTGAACTCTAACATAGCACTACCATGATCCATTTTCAACACACTTAACATTAAACACACCTTTTCCCACTCAGTTATTTGCTATTTTTATTCCTCATTCACAATTCTTAAGCCAGTTCTCAAATTATGTGGGTGCTGTTATGTCAAAAGAGATGTGAATTAGTTATATTCAGAATTCTGTGATTCAGTCTTCCAAATGTTGGTCTAAAGCCAAGTATGTTGGTTCTGTTACTTTCCTTTTACTCACTGATGTTGTAAATCTATATGAAGTTCCCTTCCTTATAAACTCCAGGGCACATACAACTGCTTGAGTTTGTTATCCTTCGTCTGTTTCAGCAGCATTTTGTGATTAGAATTTGTTTCTAGCAGGAAAAGAGTCAGATTTACAGAAAATTGCTATGATCATTCTTTTTCTGAGGTTCGGTCTCACATTTGATTCTCAGACTGCTGTTTTCTGTGACTTTTTCTCAGTCATTCTGAGGAAAGATGGCTTCAAGTCAGCTTTATAATGGAAAAAAACCCTTATATTTTCTGTCCTTCTTTCACCAGTAAAGGTAGATGGGTTAGTTTTCCAGATGTACTTCACTACCTTTGGTTTTGTTTTGTTGTTTTGTTTTGTTTGGTGTTTGGTGGTTTTGTTTGTTTGTTTGTTTGTTTCTGGGTTTTGGGGTTTTTTTTCCACTGTTGTATCTACCAAGCTCAATTTTGTGCATTTGATATTTAAAATTAAGCAGATGCAGATTATGTAAAAATACTGGGGCTTGGTAGATCTTGACTTGTGGCCTGTGGACACTTGTGATTTCCACATCAGTAAATGGTTGAAAACCACTGGTTTAGTTCCCCAGTCTGTCCTTCCCCACATACCAAATGAGGCTGCATCCTGTCACACCTGGTTTGGCATGACACTGGTACGGCAGCACTTGAACAGGGACAGTACTGTCCCAGGCACAACTCTCTTCCCCAAAATCTAAACTTGCCTACAAGAAGAGACAAAAGTAAATGAGAAGCAGTGGATGGCAGGGCTGCTGAGATGCATTCCACCTGTCTTTTCCATGCTAAGTTATGCGGTGCAGAATCTGGAACAATAACTCTGACCTGCCCAGTTCATCTCAGTGTCTGCCAACTCAGATGCCCTGTGCTGATATTTTAAATGTGGACAAAGTTAACTGCCTATCAAAATAAGAAATCAAAAGGGGGACGGAGGGGCTGAGTATTCAGCTGTGGCTATGATTGCATCTCAGCCCTGGGAGCACCTGAGCTGGGGGGTCTGCCCATTCCCTTGCCTTCCACTCCAGGCAGAAATGTATTTAGTAGGACTTAGCCTGGCATCTGACCTCTGCTCCTGAAATTCCTTTTAAGCATCTGTGATGGCAGGGGAAGATAAGCTTGCTGAGCCCTGTAAGGCTTATGAGCCTGTGGATCCCAAGGAAAGGGTGCAAGTCCTAGGAAGTCAAGGGAAGGTGTGGTGCTCTGCTCTGAACAGTTCTGTGTAACTACTTCTTCCCTAACCCAGCTGGGTTTGGAAAAGCACCACATTTTTCTTTTTTCTCTAGTTTGTTAATTTATTTTATCAAATGGAATGTTTCAGATATGGCTGCACGGCTCCTTATTGCTTTCAGAGATGTGGTTTTAATCTGTTTTCAGGAAGCTGTGTGAGCCATTGAGGAGAGAACTAGGTGTGTTCTCTCACTGCATGCACAAAGAGTTTGGTTTCTGATGTGTTTGCATAGTGGATTTTAATCCCCTTCTGCAGCATTGCAAGACTGTGATTAGCATGGCTTGGCTTTCCTGGGGCACCTTTCTTCTAATAAATTAACTCCCTCAACTTTCACATAAAACAAAAACATATCATTGACCCTGCCTTGCAGACACCATCCAGCTTTTGACAGTTCAGAAATATTCACTGTTCAGCCATGGATGTAAGTAGGCACAGAACTACACAGAAATCCACAAACAGCAGTGTGATCTCTACCAACAGGTTATTGTTTCTTGTACAGGATTACAGTCCTCAGCAGATGAGCCACAGCACTCCAAAGAAGGGACCTAACTGACTTCATTGCTGACCACCACAAAGATGGACTTGGAAGAACTGGAGTTGAAAACTACTCCAGACCACTCTGGGTAAAATCATGCAACTTTATTTTTTTGATGTTAAATTCATGGCCATGTTATTTAAGTGCCTGCAGACATCTCTTTGACACCTATTACTGAATATCTGGGCAACAGCGTCCCTCTCTGTCCCAAGCTGCTCTAGGATAGATTGGTTTTGGAATGCCTTTCCTTAACTGTTAAAGGGAAATTGGTGTCTGAGGGACTAATCAATCCCTCACCCACTGCACATGACGCTTCTTGAAACTAGCCATTTAATCAGCTTTCATGCACTGATGTATGTTTTTTTCTCAAAACTTGGAAGGTGACTTCATTATTGAAGCAATGACACGTGCTGTGAGCTCAGAATGACGTGAAAGCCTGGCTTTGGCAAGCAGGACAGCTTGTCTTGTCTCTTGGTAAAGCAGGATCCTCTTTACTCTTTCTGCCTTTGTCCAAGGTTTCAGGTAGGGTCCTACTCTTCACCTTCTCTTTATGGGTGTCAACTATTATTTGTCTTTTCTAGTCTCAGGTTCTGCTGCTATCTGTGAAAAAAGTTTGAGTGTACCTGGGGATCAACTATTATCAAACTGCATCATCCATCAGTAAAATCAATTTACACTTCCTCCCATCTCATTAACTTTATCCTTTAGTTTCTCTGTCTACTGAGGTTTAGGGATACAAAAGGTCTGGACCTTCCCTATTTCTGAAATGGCAGTTCCTTTTTGGTGCCTGACATTTCTTTTGGGAAAGTGACATCAGAATTAAACAGAAAGACCTCTTCCTAAGTGCTAGGCTGTAAATGAGAGAAGTGAGGTCAAAAACCAAAATTATAAACTACTCTCAGAGAAACAAATCAATCCTCTGCTAGGCACACTCAACTGAATGTACAGGAGCTTCATTCAGGGGTAAAGCTGGAAATACAGCAGACCTGGAAAAGGCATTCACAGGAAGAAAAGGACTAACACAAACTGAAATTCATCTGTGTCCTGGAAGATCCTTTCTTTAAGCCCCAGACAACTACTGCTTTCATCAAAGCCCATCCATCCTATATTTTACTTAATTTCCTTGTTAATGGCTCATTCTGAGTTCATCTTTCCTTCAGCTCCCTTTGCCCCTTGCTGCTGGCCTTCCGTCTTGCCAGGGACATGTCTCTCTGATCTGCTGGAAACAGGGCTGGCAGTAAATGCTAAGGGGAAAGACAGCTTTGGTCTAAACTGTTTGTCTCCTTGTTCTACCCCAGAATGCAATGAGCAATCTGCATTTTTTTTTTTTTTTTTGAGAGTTTTAGTTGAAGATTCTTACAAAATTTCCTATATTTAAATAAAAAGGAGGAAAAAGAAACAAAGGAGGTTATGAAAGTATGTTGTCTTCAAAACAGGGATTTGGCCAAAGTTCAGCCCCTGGAAGGGGCTGGAGGTAATTACCTGGAGGTAATTGTGATGTTGAAGAAAACAATGGTGCTTACAGGCAATATAGATCAAGGAACTTAAGAGCAACAGTAACTACTGGAATCTGATAGAGTGCTCCTGGGGGGCTGTACCAAGATTCATTAGCTTTATTAACCTGAGATGTCAGGTCCTGCCCTGTGTACAATCATTTTGGTCTTTGGGAAACTCTGGGCTTTCCTGAATCATCTTATGTCCAACATGAGATTCATGTCAATGTCCCATGGCAAGTCCTGAAGAAAGAAACAGGAATGAGTCAGACATGTCTATCAGCTCTTCACACCTCTGAAGCAGCCTCTGAATTCCAGAAAAGGAGACAGCCCCAATGTGTTCTCAAGGTCTTATCACAGAAACTAAGTCACAGTTTGCACAATGCCTACTAAATACTGAGAAGGGCAAGAGAATTCAGAAGAGTGGTGGCTGTGCAGCTTCTTGAAGCCTGCAACAAAAAGGCAGATTGAACGATCTGGGGAAAGTTCTAGACTGGGTTTGCAGAACACACTTGGCCAATTAAACAATTTGTTTGGTCTGCCTGGTGCTCAGGAGAAGTGTGGCGAGGTATCCTCCCAGCCAGCACATCCACACATCTCAGCTGTGCAGCTGCCAAAAAAAGTGCGATGTCACAGTCAGCAGAGCGGCAGAGGAGAGGGAAGGTAGATGAGAGGACAAGGAGGATGGAAGAGCAGAGGTTCGGCTAGAGGCAGTTCTGGTAAGGTGCAGTTCAAGCTTGCTAAGCCTACTCACCTAACTGCTGCAGTGAGGCATTCCTACGAGGGAAGTTGGGCTGAGTCACCAGATTCATTCCTCTGCTGTTTCATGCATCACACCATGCAACGCCTGACAAAGTCTGCTTTGTTGGTTTTGTCTCTGGGGTTCCCATAGGGAGCTTCTTCCAGGTCCTCCGTTTCTAATAGGTATAGTCATTTTCTGCTCCTTATTTATAGCTAGTTTGCCCCTATACTTAAACCATCCCTTATCTCTCGAAGTTCTTTGCCCTGCCTGTTGAGGTATTGACACACAACAGTTATATCCACTCTGGCTTCACTTTGCAGGCTGTACAGTCTAAGCAATAGTTCGGCCTGTCTAGAAGAGCTGAGTTGCACACGCTGCATAATCAGAGTCTTTCAAATGACAGCTAAAAAATCCTATGGACTTTCTGGTATCTTTCATTCAGAGTATTTAACCAGTGTCGATCCTTCCTGCGTCCTTTTGTAGCAAAGCATGTTCTTTGCAGCTCTGTTTGCTGGAAGGATAGGAATCTCGAGCCCACAAATCAGTAAGACTTCCATATGCTTGGAGTTGGGCATTTGCGTAACTGTTTTTCTGGCTCAAGATTAGAGTTCTCACCGCTTGACAAGATTCAGCTTGTGGTTTGTGAAGTGCTGCCAGTTTGTCTGGAATTAAAGATTTATAAAAAATATCAATTAAAAAAAGGCAATTCACTGTTCTAGGTTTATGTGTGTATTGCATTAGTTAATACCTGTTTGGGAAAACGTGAAGGACACCGTGCAACACCATTGCTTGTATTACTCTTCTCATGATGTGAGAGATGCTCCATATTCCCAAAGAGCTGACAACTATCTATATGCAAAACCAAGAGGGGAAGGGACAAATAAAGGTGCAGAGATGCTATTTCCAGTGTCAGGAAGGGGCAAAACCTCTTGATGTCTGAATGTATTGACTATTTACTTCACTACCAATGCTTTCATGCATCACGATACTTTTTCTGGGGATAATATGTTTTACAAACAATTAGAGGGGAACTTAAATGGAGTAGAAGCAATTTTTTCTTGGCCACTGTATTGCTGATTTCCAGCCTCCAGTGACTGACAGCAGATTTTATGAGTATGGATCCGCCAGAAACGTCAGTACAGGAATTCCTGGCTTAAGTCGACTGACCTCCGAGGAGTACGACTAACAGGACTCTGAGATGACAAGTGCAAACCCAGTGCTGCAGTTTTTTCTCAGCAGAACAGGAGTGCGGTGAGGAAGCAATACCGCATGCCCTGCCGCCGGGCTGAGCGGTGGGAGAGGAGGAGCAGCACAGGCGAGCGGTTCCGGCGGTCGGGCAGCAGGAGGCAGCGCCCGCAGGTGCCGCTGGCCAGCCCGGCCGTGCCCGCCGGGGGCGGGAGGCGGCCCGGGGGAGGAGCGGGGCGCGGGCCGGCCCCGGTGCGCGTGTCCCGGGCGCGGGGCCGGGCTATAAGGAGGAAGGCAGGGCGAGGGCGGGGCGGTTGGTGCTGCTGGCCCGGCCCGCCGGGGAGGAAGGGAAGGGAAGGGGAGAGGGTTGCGCTGTTGCCCTTTTAAGCGAGCGGGCGGGCGCCGGAGGCCGGTACAAAGGGAGCTCCGCCGTGCCCCGCCGGCTGGGGCTGCCCCGGCCCCGCCATCTTCCGCCCCGCAGGCGCGGCCGGGGCCAGGGTCGGGCCGGCCGAGTCGAAGGGAGGCGGCGGCAGCGCAGGCCCGGGCCCGGAGATGAGGCCAGGATGTCGGTGTCAGGGCTCAAGGCCGAGCTGAAGTTCCTCGAGTCCATCTTCGACAAGGACCACGAGCGCTTCCGCATCGTCTCCTGGAAGCTGGACGAGCTCCACTGCCAGTTTGTGCTCCTGCCGCCGCCGCCGGGCTCCAGCCCGCAGCCGCCGCCGCCGCTCACCATCCACTGCAACATTACGGTGCGGGGGCCGCGCGGGGCGGGCAGGCCGGGCACGGCCCGCCCTCGCCATTGTCCGCGGGGCGCGGGGAGGGGGTGACTCAGCACGGGGGGGCCGCTCCTCGGGGGCTCCGGACGCCCTCCCCGCTGCCACCATAACAAAAGTTACAGGGGGCGGGCGGCTCTGGCCTCTCCTCCTGCGCGGCGGGGGCTCCTCCGGGGAGCTCCGGCAGGGGGGAAGGACGCGGGGCTGGGGCCGTCGCCGCCGCTTCGGGGCCGGGAGCCGCGAGCCGGAACAAAGGGCGGCCGGGTCCGGGGCAGCGGGCTCAGAGCCCCGCGGCGGCGGAGGCGGGAGGAGAGGGGGCCCCGGCCCGGCCCGGCCCGGCCCTGCGGCGGCTGGCGGGACTCCGGTGCGCCGTGCCCGGAGCCGGCGGCCAGCGGGCGCTTTGCCGAGTGCGCCACACTGCCGGGGCCTGGGGCGGGCCCGGCCTCCCCCGCCGGGCAGCCCGAGGGGCCGCAGCCACGCGAAACTTGTCCGTGTCGCCGCCGTGGCGGGGTAACGCGGAGCCCCCGTTGTGCCGCCCGAGGGCCGTTTTATCATAACGGTGCGGTTAAACTTGCCAGGGGGCCAGCAGCCGTGTCTGTGCTGAGGGTCTGCTGCCTGCCGAGGGCTTTGAAGGGTCTCCTTTCTCGGGGTTTTTTCCCCCTTAAATTTGTTTGGCTTAATATTTTTTATATGAGTGGAATAAAACTGGGGTTTTGTTCATATTTATATGAATAAAACGTTCAGTGTTGTGTGATATAGTAACAATCCTCTGGTTCTTTAGAAGCTTAGGGCCTAAACTTGCCGAAGGATCTGAATGTATTGGCATCTGTGATTCACGTACAGGAGAGTGCTGGAGGTTCATTTTTGTTGGGTTGATTGCAGTTCTAAGTGAATTTAAACGCCTTATCAAGATTCAACTGAACAGTGACGTATTGAAACACTTTGGGTGAAAATAGCATGTCTGTGTTTAAGGAGGATAAATTCTATTGCTTTTTTTTGTATTTATATGAAAGTTTCAAACACCAGGGTGGTCGAAACATTCATGTAAATGCGAATATTTTGTACTGAAAGGTGAAAATGTGTGTGCAAACCAGGCAAGTTTAATAATCATTACCAGATTCTCACTTGCCTTAAATAACTTTACTAAAGGCGAATCGTTAAGTGGATCTTTCAGTTTTCACAGTTAACTGTTATGTGAAGTTGCTTCTGTGGTCATGGGACAGGTTTTTGTTTTGCTGGGTACTTGTAAGACGTAAGATTCTGGGGTTTTATGGTAAAACAAACAAGAAGCGTTGGTGTTCTTGTTTCCAGACATGACCTATCAGATGTTGGGTTTTGTGACTTCATATAAATACTTTTTATTCAGTAGAGAGTGTTCCATTGCAGAGAAGTTTGGCTTTCTGTTTCCACACAACATGATCTATTTCATAAGTCTCACTCTAAACAATAAAATGAAAGGTCTGATGGTTGTGCACCCTTAGTTGCTAGTTGAATTTGATGGGTTATTTCTCCTTTGTCAAGTCACAGCTAAGAGGTAAGCCAGCAGTGAGACCTGAAGTTGTGCTCAGGATTTGTGCTCTGGTGTTTATCTGCTTCTGAGACTGCTTTCATTGTAACTACTTTCGATAGTAATTCTCATTGCGAAGAAATGTGCCACCTTAGCTGTAGGCCTTTGGTTGAGGTGAGCAAGCAAGAAACCACTTAGGCCACTGTTGTCATATTTGTGTTAATGAGGAAATGTTGTCTGCAATCTGCTGTTACAGTCACATGCCCCAAAGGTCAGGAGATCTCTCACATGCCATTAGACTTGTGGCATATGGACTTGCAAAAATAACAGGAAAAGTGCTCTTTGAAACCTCGGAGCTGAGACTTCTGCTTTGATGAAAGGCTGTGTCTGAGTTTCTTGAAAGTTCTATTTACAGTTGTCTGTGAGCAGCTTGGTGCTTTCCATTGTTGACTAATTTCTTGCTCTTTGAGGCAGGTGGCTGTTTTCCCCGTCTTTTAAAAATAAATGGGATAGAGCAGTCTGAGATATAGACAAGGCTCCCTTGAAACAAATGGGCAACAGGTGATAGAGCCAAGAAGAGAGAGCTCATCTCTGGGCTTCCATCCCAGTTTTTTGACACGCATTTTAGAATTCGTAAGTGTCACAAAAGTGATTTTTTTTTTTTTAATCCCCCTTCCCACTGATTGGAGTCCCTTGGCCCTAACACCTGATTGCCTCCAGGTATTTTTGGGGTTTTTTGTGGGTACTATAAACTAGAAGAGCCTAGGTCTTTTTTACTGTGCTTCAGTGCCTCTGCAGGTGCTGAGGGAACTAGGACTTCAAATAGCAGGAGTAGCATGCAAAGACTGGTAAGGCTATAAAGTTGTTGGTAAACATGTTTTTTTTGGGGAGACTCTCCACATCAGAAGCTGCTGCCTTAGTGTTTTGGATTTGCAGAGCAAATATGCAATTTCAACTGTTTGCTTCTTCTAGCTAGTTTTAACCCCTATGATACTGATCCAGCCAGGGTATTTCCTTTACGCAGCAAGAGCATCCAGTGGGTTGTGTCTGGGTGTTCAAGAATCCTGTTAAGGGGGA
Source organism: Taeniopygia guttata (assembly GCF_048771995.1). Classification (NCBI taxonomy): domain Eukaryota; kingdom Metazoa; phylum Chordata; class Aves; order Passeriformes; family Estrildidae; genus Taeniopygia; species Taeniopygia guttata. The sequence goes on from NC_133035.1 coordinate 853,046, forward strand.
AGTGTAAGCACAGAGCTCAATCACCACTTCTTTTCTTTGTGGTTCTATTAGCATACCTCAATAGGTTACATAAAATGACAGCTGTCTAGCAGTGTGTAGAGATGCTGAGGTTAGGGGATGGAGAAATATCTGTTAAGGAAGTAAGCTTTCAGTAGCTAAAAAGAGATCTGATAACTAAGTTGGCTCTGAAATTCCCAACAAATCTTTTTTTTTCTCTCCAGCCTAGAGGGAAGAGGAAATACTCCTCTGGAGATGTGAGGGAGCATATATTAGAAATTGTGTAGGTCTCCACAAATTTTCTAGACTAAAATTCTGAGCTTGTGAAGTCTGCCACTGGAATTTCTCATTGTGATGATTTGCTGATTGTCTTTGTAGTATAAGTTTGTGGAACTATCAAAGTTCAATATTGGCTATAGCATCTCAGGGACACTGTACCTGTGACATTGTACACTGCTTGAAATTAAAGCAAGATACATTTTACTTGATAGCTCCTCTGTTTATAGAGTGGCAGCCGAACTTTGTCCAAGTCTGTCCTTCACTATTTCTGGTAGTGACCTGTATTAGAGCTTACATGGTTAATCAGATTATTTTGAAAGAGACACTTCAGGGTGGAGTCATCCCTGACAGAAATATTGCTACTTATTCTTGAAAACTGTCCAATTATTGAACTTGTTCAGGCTATGTACCTTCACATTCCCATTTTGTTACACCACCAGCAGCATCGCCATTTGGAGTTTTATTTCTGTTTTTCTCAGGTTTCCCTTTTAGTTAACAGCGCTATTCCAGTTGATCAAGTTCAATAAACCTTGTCCTAGTCCTCATGTGTTGTGAAATAGTATCAAGCATCTGGCCTTACTTAAAGGAGTGTGTTTATTGATCATGACTTTATGTAAATGTCCTTCAATACAATCTCTAGCTTCAGTTTGGTACCTTAACAGACTTAGGTCATGGTATTGCAAAGGGTGTGTTAGAATTATTCTATGCCAAAGTATTTTCCTTGTTATTTCAAGGAGAAGGACTAGTCTGGATTGCTGTAAAACATTTTTTATTTTTTATGACATCTCTTCTAAGAGAAACTGGATATTAATATCTCTCCACCCATATGCAAAATTCCTGTTGAAATTCTGTATCCTCAAGTGACCCTTGCAGGTAGAATGGGGGTTTGTGCCAATTCCATGTGGGAGCAGGTTTGCCCTAAACAGATGTGCCACTGCACATCACGGAGCTGTGATGTACAGTGATATCCTCCATACTTCAGCAATTCATTTCAGGTGATGTGGCTGACTCAGTGAACTCCTGCTTCTCTGTTGGAAAGAAGCATCTTCTGCCAAAAAATACCCTCCTGATAAATCAGAGTTAGAAGCTGCTATGAAAGACATTAAAAGGTTGCTGCCTACAGATAACTGCAATTGATGGGAGAAGACTTTATTTTCCCTTAAAACCAGAATGGATGAAAAGATATTACCTGTAAAGCTTTTGACAAGTTGGGTGTATACAGAGAGTGAGTGTATTGGAACCTGGGACAGTTCTTTAAAGGCATAGGATTTTCATATTGAACTCACTCCTAGCTAATGCCTAGACAGCTGGTAACCTTTCTAAAAGGTTATTTATTTGTACATGGAACTAACCACATAATGAAGGAGGCGTTACATTCCAACCTTGGATTTATTTATTTTTTTTAACATCATTAGGCATTCTGTAGTTAGGTTGAGACCTTTGTCTCGCAGTATATGGATGTCACAACTGTATAAAAGCATACATGGCTTTTATCTTGATAATATGTACTTTTTAGCTGGGGTTAGATATACTTGCTGATTTTTAAAAAGGCAGTCATGCAACTATTATCAAACATAAGATGCAATAGAAATTGACCAGGCTTAGTAATGTTTTATTTAGCAAACCAAAAATTATTAAAAGAGTAGTGAGGGTTTTAGTTTCTTCTTTTATGTCAAAACTGTAATTGGAAAAAGAATATTGAAAAAAGGAGTAGGTAATAGTGCTGTTTCTTGCAGACCAGTAGAGGCTGTGTGCCTTGTGAGGTGGCTGAAATTGAGTTTGCTGCATTAAGGACTTGGCTGGCATGCAAAAGTTCTTACCGAGTTCTTGTTGATCTGGACTGTTTCCCAGTCTGGTTTAGCTGCACAAACATCTGTCCCGTCCCAGCAGGGGCACAGCACTGAGAGGGAGCTGCTGGCAGAGCCCTGGTGGTGCTGGGGACTGAGCTGCCCTGGCTGCACTGCCTGGGGTGGCATCAGCCCTGGGCCCGCACCAGCGCCTGCCTTCTTACAGCGACGGCTGGACCAGACTTCACTGCAACAGAGCTTGTTTGGGTGCAAAATCTGACTCTTTCCTGGAGACTGCAAGATACAGAGATGGAAACAGTTGTCTAAATAGTATTATTGTTAGAAAAGAGGAGGTGAAATTTCTTGATAGGAGCAAATGTTTGTAGAAGTTGATTAACAGAAAGTACTCCTATTTTAGTTATACTAGTTAATGTAGACTACTGTTCAGTACTGTCAGCTTGTTTGTCTTTATGTTACTTTGAAAGGTTGTAAATGCCTAAATTCTTGGCTGGAGCATTAGGGGCTTATTTCCCTTGAAATGGCAATAATCCCTTTTTAAGAGACATGATAGTTGATGATTTAGTATGTGTTCTACTGTGTTTCTTCAGCTACAAACTATTTAGGAGAAGCAAAAATGATCTTTCTACCAGCTCCTGGAAGACAACTGGAAAAGTAAATGACTGATTAAAGTAAGAAGACACTATTTAGCATTTAGATCTTCCATCAGTCTGCCTATATGCAGTACACTTGAAGCTAATATGATCACAGTAGTTCTCAGTTGATATCTGGTGGACTCAAGCATGCTAGTGTGTTTTACTTATGTCTTGTGTCCAGCTGTAATCTCTAAGTGTGGTATAAAAATAATAGCCTTACATGTGGGGATTTTTTTTATCTCTTGCTTACAAGACGTCTTGGTGTACTAAGTACTGTAGAGCAGCTAATACGTGACTTCTGAAGATTTAGTATGAACTGTATTCTCCTTTCTCTCAGACCTTATCTTTTGCCCCTTTGCAGCAAAAGACCTCAATGCAGTTGGAGATCTTGCAGTAGCTTCTTCAGTGTGTATTCAGGAAGGCAGGAGCATAAGCTCTGTTAGAACTTGTATAGTGGCATTAGAAAAAAAATCAAAGCGTTCCTAAGCAGTGGTGTTCAAGATACCACAGGCTTCCTTGAATTTTTGAAGTAGGAAATAACTGTGGTAAGAGTTGTGGTATTAAACTTATTAATGGTAAATGCTGGTTAAACTCTGTGGTACTGAAATTGTGCATGTGGGGGACAAAGTTCCAACCGAGTGGCTGTAATCTGTAAGGCCTGTGGCCAGGCAGCATCAGGGCAGCTGTGTACATGTTACTGTGAGGGGAGAGCTGGGGAGCCTGTGAGTGGTGGTTGCAATGCTGTCAGGGGTAAGGAGCAGCAGGACCTCTCTCAGCCATGGGTGAGAGAATGAAAAATTCTTCTGCGTGCAGGTGTGTCTGGAGTACAAGTTTGCAAAGGGAAAGGTAGAAAAGAAGGTGATTGATCTTGGAGGGGTGAAGGGGCACAGATAGCAGACAATGCTGAGTGGTTTCAACACTTGAAAGATGTAAATTCCTGAAGTTAGAAAAAGGGGAAGCCTGGATCTTTTGGGTGTATCAACAGAGGTGATACCAGAATTTGCATACTGGGGGGTAACTGTGTATGTGATAAAGGCGAGAGCAGGTCTGCAAGGAAACTTTCTGGAGTTGAGTTGGAGAGAGGGATGTGTCACAACTTAGTTATAATCAGTTCTTCTGTTCTAACCATTTTAGAAGCCATTTCTTGTTACTCTGGCTTTGTGACACTCATGTTGATGATAACTGGCCTATATAGTTGCAGAAGTAGGTAATTAATAACTCTTTATGATTAGAATGAGTTGATAATTTGTTTCAAGTAACTAGACTTCCTGCAGGAATTTGGACACATCAGATCCTGTGCTGGTAGTAAAGAGTACTGCAGAATCAGATTTACAAAATACCTTTCTCTTGAGCCCATGTGTGTAGCTGCTCTTAGGTAAAGCACTGCCAGTCTGAGTGTGTGTGTAATGTATGCAGTAAAGAGAACCCCTTATGTCTGAGGGCTCCCAAACAGCCAGCCTCTGACAACTGGCAAGCTGAGGGTACAAGCACACAGTGGGTTTTTGTGTGTGAAGAGCAGGATAGCTTGAATCCTGCTGCTGTGAGGTGCTGTAATAAAGACCTGGACATAGTCTCGAGTCTACAGCCATGTTCCCGATAAGCAAGTCACTTAGTTTTCAGCAGTGCTGTGTGCTTTGCTCAGTTTCGAGTGTGGAGGATGTTTAACTTTATTGGTTGCTGTTAACATTGGCAGAGCAATGCTCCTTAACTCCCTTGGGCTGGCCCTCCACAATAGTGTACATATTCAGGGACTGCTTGCTGGTTGAGAACAACTGACTCGCTGTGCTGTTAATGCCATCCTGTAGTGCTGAGTTGTGTTTGAGCAGCAGTTCAGTAACATTTAGTGTATTTTTAGTTTGGGTCTGGACAAAAGTGGGTTTTTTTCTGTGAATTTCCTTGAGTGGAGAGATTACATGCTGCATTATGATGATGTGGAGAATAAAATGCTGCTTCACAGTGATGAACAGTGTTTTGCCAGAAAAGTGCATTATTTTTTATTTTATGCTCCTAATTCCTGGTTTAATTCTGTGTAGTTTTGTTCTACTGGACAAGTAGCCTCCTGCCTTTGTTTTGGTAAGGAGAGAGAATGAGGTTGTGGTAGCTGATAAGAGAATCTGATAAACCTGTTTTTTCCAGGGTTATGTGAAATTTCATATATGGGAATTGGCAGTTGGGACATTTTGCATAGATTAAGTAATTTAAAGAACAACTGGCCATAAAAACTTGACCACAAGAAATGTAAGAATTCTAATGCTACATTTGCATTCATGTTTATGACCATTTGAAGTGATGTTCTGTGCCTTTTCTGCTTTGGTTGTAGATGTTTTGGCTTCTTATCCAGTAATGATGTTTTGAGCAGTGAGAGATGTGTGTACCTGGACAGAGAGATATGGAAGTAAAACACTTTATCTTACAAACTCTGAAGTTATTGGCCTCCTGTATGTGCCTGTTTGAAAGCAGCAATTGCTGAAGTTTTCAGGAATTTTTTTTCCCCTCAAAGTGTTATTTTCTGTCTTGGGTCTATAAAAAATTTAAGAAGTTAAAGATTCCATAATAATTTCCAGAGAATTCTATGACGTTAGGTTGAACTGGAAATTAGCACAGATGAAGATGCAGGTTACAAACTGCTTGGATTTTGGAATAATTTGTGCACTTTGAAATACTCTCCCTTTTGATACTTCCTTAGTTCTCATGGTGGTTGTCAATGAAGATTGGCACTTAGAGATGCTGCTGAATCTGTATATTTCAAAAAGTGTTCCATGATGTAAATCAGTTGATTTAGATCCATGCTGTGGTCCCTGTGCACTCGTGCAGAAGGTGCAGTGTCAGCGCACCACATGTGCCTGTGACACCTGATGTGACCGCAGGGCAGTGGCTTTGCTCTCAGAAGGAGTCTCCAGAACCATTCTGTATATGCACAACAAACATTTCCTCCTGGTTACTTTTCTGGTAGCCTTCTGCAATCGGTAGAGCTTGTTTGTACAGAGAACTATATATTTTGGGGGACAGTTTGTGGTTGCAGAGTGAATTTTACTGGCATCTACAGAGTTGTGATTTATTGTGGTCTTTCTTTTCCATGAAGCATGTACCTTTGACCTTCCCGTCTCTAGCATGGCTGTGTTTAATAACATGAACAATTCTAGAGCAAGGTCCTCTGCTACACTTGCCTCCTTCCCTGGAGAGTGTGTGGGAGAGGGCAGCTGTGATCCTGTTAGTTGTGTTGATTTAATGCACTCCTGAAGGTATTGGCTTCTGCAGCACTGAGTGTATTAGCAGAACTGACATAGAACAGGATTAGGGGATTCTTTCACCTTCTTCCTGTAAAGGTGCAGGATGATTAAGCTTGTGCAATCCCAGGGATCGTAACAAAGGATGATGCTTCGCATGATTGTCATGTATAGGATGTAGCTGTCGATACAGCCATTAAATTTGAGAGTAGAATTGCAGTAATTTTTTGTGTTGTAGAGAGAGATGTGTATTTCAGACAGCTGAACTTGGTGCCTTACCAAGTGCAAGATTTAGAACAAGTATTCTCACTGAACTGAGCCTGTCAGGCTTTTGGGAGGATGAAGAAAAGTAAAGCTATACAGGCTTGCTTTTGGGCAAGTTAATGGTATGTTATATATGATTTTAAAATTCAAGAGACAAAGCAAGTTTAAGCAAGTTCCTCTTGTTTGGTGGTGATGTTTAAAATTCACTTTGCTTCCTTGCTACCACAGATACTAAATTTCATTTTAAACCCTCTATTGCAAAACTTTTCTTATCTTTTAGAACTCTGGATCACTGACATGTTAGATTCTTTAAGAAATGACAAATTTTTCATATCCAAAAGTGCAAATGTTAGAGTATTGTAGTGTTCAATTATTTGTTCTACACAACACAGGAAATGGTGGTGTCTGAATGTTCGAATATAAAAAATGGGGGGATTTACAGGAGGTTTCTAGAAAATAGTTTGATTTAGATTACTTTCAATGAAAGTGATTCTTCATGCTTTCTTCTTTCTTAATTATTATAAAGGATTGGTTGAGAGGGCAGATGACAGTCTGCTGGCTTTTAAAGGTTACTAAGCCTGTGGATTTTACTGGCACTTGAGCTGCTAGTGGTAGAAAATGTTTGCTGCTTCTTAAGCTGCCTTTGGAAAATTTGGCCTCTAATAATGGGAAACAGTCTGTCAGTTGTGTAATCACAACTAATGCTGTTCTAAGTAGCTGTACTAGTGTTTTATGGTCACCAAGCTAAACTTTAGCTTTAAGAATATTTTCTGTTTTCTGGAATCCTGATACTTTTGTTAATATTAACTCCATGGGTTTTTTTTTCCTCTAAAGGCAGCTTGATACAGGTGGAAAAACAAGTGGTGAATAACTGACTAACAATTGCAAATAACGTGTACTAAAGTGTAGCTACTTGTTGTTTATTCTTCAGTATTTATTGAATGTTCATGTAGGGTGTATATATGACCCTTAATAAAGATCTGATTCTGCTGTTTAATTAAATGGACAAAGTTGGAAAGCCATCTGTGATTTGAAATCAATTATTTGGCATGTGTTTATAGCTGCAAAAGTATTCACCTTCAGAAGCTTGTATATTAGGCCTTTGAGATGTCTTGTTCCATTAGGATTTACTTCATTACCAAGATTTGAGTGAGCAAGAATGGTCTCTTCCCAGCCTTCTCTGAGTATTTAAGCTGGTTAAAATATCTGCTTTTTGTAAGTAAAGGAGGGTAAAAAAATTTTTGGGACTGAGAAAATGAATATTAGAAGGTCTGTTAGGAAAATTACTGAAGTTTTATTTGTATGTGGTATGAAAAGGATGAACTAGAGTCTGTCTATGATGGGGATTTTGCAAAAACTAGCAAATAGAAAAGAAATAAAACTGGTTGAAATTTGTTCAGATGGTATGCTAAGGATTTTTAAATAAAACCACCCCCACACTTTCAATCTAGCATGATTGAGAAATTAAAGAAAATTAAGAACTGTCACTGTGATTTTAAATCATAATACAGTAGCCATGTGTTTGAATGTATGTTCTTACCATTTAGCTGTGAAAAAATGGCTCAGTTGTGTACAAGGAGAGATGATTATTCTTTTGCCTTGTAACTGCAAATACAGGTTGTTCTAATATTAAGAGTGAGAGCAGGATGTTTTGTTTTAACAACATCACAATTCTAAAAGTACTGTAATTTAGAAATGTCGCATTTAAAAGTCTCTTACTGATGTCAAAATTGTGTCACTGTAGCTTTAGAAAGCAGGCTGAAGATTATATAACATTGCAAGGAAACAGCCTTATTGTTAAGGATGAGAAAGCTTAGCTAGGATATACTTAGATGATAGATCCTGCCTAGGAAAAGCTGTATTAATGTGTGTGTTCCTGGAATCTTCTGTCACATTTTGCTGCTTGTATTTTTTTTTTTTTCCTTTAGTTAGCAAAATTAAATGTAAGTAGAGCTCTTACAGAGGATGTAATGGAATGTCTGAACAGTGAGATCCCATGTGTATTCTTCTAACACAGTAGTTTTTCTAAATGAGTTTCATCAGTTTTGAAATTGTTCCCATGGCAGGAGTGCAGGGCTTTATTCTCTTTGTATTTTGTGTGTTTATTAGCAGGCTAAATTCTTTCACTGCATTCTGTGGCAGAAGGGTTTGTGTTCACAAAGCTCCCAGTCTGTCCTGGTGCTGATACAAAGAGTCTCTAGAAGTGATGATGCTATGAATTGTAATTGTATGTGTGCTGCTGTAAACATCCTGCCTTTGTCCTGCCTGTGCAGGGAGGTGTGATGTCACTGCTGTCCTGTCACTGCTGTCCTGTCACCGGGCACTGCTGTGCCCACAGCCCTCCCTGGGGACCAGCCCTGCCTTCGCTTGGGGAGAGCAGCAAAAGAGCAGCAGTTACATAAAACATCCCCAGTACTGAATATGGTGAGAGCTGTGCAGCTGAGAGAGATTATAGAGACAAAATCACTGCATGGCAGCTCTCTAGTGAAAGGCCCACAATAATGAGGCTTTTTAGCCACTGACAATTAATAGGAAAATAACTGCTATTTTCGGGTTCCTCTAATGAAATGTCTTTGAGAAGCCTGTGTTCCTTACATGACACAACAGCTCAAACCCACCTCTTATCTCTGTAGCATGCAGATACAGAAAAATAGCTGACTTAATTCTCTCAACTGAATTAGCTAATGTGAAGTTCAGTTGCTTGACCTTACAAACCACAAGCTTAGCTTTAAGTTGCCTGCTGTGGTTAATACAAACTCATGAGCCTTTTTATATCTCAAGTTCAGAACATTTGAAGTTCATGTGTGAATTTTGTATTTCAAAATATAGTGACTCATATCCGCATGGAAATCAGCTGTTCCAAAAATATGGATTACTTACAGATCTAAGGAAACTTAATTCCATATATATTTTTAATTAAATGAATATATTTATTGGTAAGTCTGAAGAATTAAGAATCATGCCAACAAAACTGAAGTTTAATTGAATTTGTATTTTAATTTTAAGCATCTGTTGTGAAGAAGCTGGTATGTGCAATTAAGTAATCATATTCCAAAAATCTAAAACTTGAAATATTTTCTGATGCAGCTGAGTAAATATGCTTTCAGTGTTAAAGAAGAGCCTTTCTGAGAAGTGTGCTCTTCCATTCATGTTTCAAAAGCTAGATCAGACTAAAAATTTGAATGGTTAATAATTTTTAATAGTCATTCATGTGTGCTATACACTAATAATCCAGGCAGTATTGAGTCTTTGTAGGTTTTCTCACCTGCAGGAGGGCTTGTTTTCAGGGCATGAAATGGGGTGAGTGTAAACCATGAGTAAGAGCTGTCACTCAGAGCAGGAGGCAGCAGCACATTCAAGTAGCCACTGCAGTGTATTTAAACTCATAGTGGGATTGCTTGATCATCACATCTGCACTGTCAGTCATGTCCCTGGCTGATGACAGACACGCTGCAAGTATTTTGCAGAAGATAATTATGTAGGCCCCTAGACTGGAACAGATACTGGTTGCAATAAGAAGTGTCCCGCTGTGGGGTTGTTCCTTATATTCTTCAGGTGGAGAAATAGAATTTTCAGAAAAAATTTAATATAGACAGGGAAGAGTTGAGTTCTACTTTCTAAGCCATCTTCAGATTCCAGATAAAGTTTAGAAGAGAGGACTAGCAGGTGTAGGTCTTCTATAAGGACTAGAGGTCTTCTATAAGTCTTTGCAATTTATAGACTTGTATAGGTCTAGACTAACATAATTTTAAAAATATTTGATTAAAAAGAAAGCCAAAAATGCCTGTTATCAGAATGGGGCATGTGCAGTCCAAATGTGACTGTATCTGGAGAATATTTTTATTCTATTGAGTCTGAGGATTGTAAAGAAATAGATGTCTTGGTGAATCTTGGAAGGGATGTTGCTTGTTCTTTGTATTTCTTGATGGGAATATTGGTGTGATCTAAAGCCATAGTAGTAGTGTTTACCCTACTGCCTTTCTCTTAACTTCATGAGCTGCGGAAAAGTTTGGGTCTCAAGACCAGCTGGATCAAACAAGTATTCAGGCAGTGGGGCCACAGTTAGCAGAGATTCCCTTGTGCTGTTCCCCCTGCACATCTGGATCAGTGTGCAATGGGAAAGGCTTGAGGTGAGAAGGTTGCACCAGTGCAGAAGACTTCACAAGTAGGTTGCATATTATTAAAAATGAGTGAGATGTTATCAATACAAAACCTGAAATACCTTTAATGAAGTTTAGCTCCTAAAAATAACAGTTTAGAAACCCAGTGGCAACAGGGAATTCAGCCTTGTTTCTCCCACAGACATAGAGGTTGATCTGTTATGTGAAACTGAGGAGAAAATACACTCTTCTCCAGCACTGTGTTGTGTGAAGGAGGAGGGTGATTACACCTCATGGGTAAGCCTGCCTTAGCTGTAAATCTTGGCAAGCTGGACTTCCTTCCTAGATCTCTGAGGTCTTAGACCTTAGTTAATCAAGAACAGATATTCAAAGGTCTCTGCTTTGTGGGGGAACAGCACAAGGGAATCTCTGCTAACTGTGGCCCCACTGCCTGAACAGTGACCCAGCTGTTCTTGAGACCCAAACTTCTCTGTCCAGTTCATGAAGTTAAGAGAAAGGCAGTAGGGTAAACACTACTACCATGGCTTTAGATTACACCAATATTCCCATCAAGGAATACAAAGACAAAGTGAAGTGTAGTATAATGTGCTTTGAAGTGAAGATGAAAGATGTGAAAAGTTTGTCTTTTTCATAAAGATACTGGGCATATAATGTATTCCTTTAACAAGTTTTTAGCTATGATTTAGAAAAAGAATGTACATAAACTTGAGGGGATTGAACTTGTTAAAAAATAAGTTTTTGCAGAGGCTTCAGTTTACAGGTGGGATTTTAGACCTCTTTATCTAGAACTTCTCTGGAGTATGGTGTCAGCCTGCTTTGCCAATGCTGATGTCCTTTTGTCATACGGCTTTGTTTATGGGGTTCAGCACTTCTGATAGATGGTCAGTTAGGAAATATGCTTTATTAAAAGCCAATTCTGACATGCTTTCTTCATGTATTTTTCTCATTTTCAAACCTTGCCTGTTAACTGTTGAAAAATGAAGCATAATTTTTTGTCTCTGGAATGAGAAAGAGGGATTTTTTTCCCTTTTCAACTGCAGTGAGGGAAATGAATGAAAGTTTCCTCATTTTGTAAGAAGATAATATCTGGGTGGTAAAACTGAGGTTTAGCACTTTGTCCTCAGCTACTAAAATTTAATTGAATGGGTGAGAAGTGGAGGATGCCTTAAATAACTAAAGCGAAACAAGTAAAATCCACACACATCGACAACATGAAAGGACCTACTGTTGAGTTGGAAGCCACATGGTATTATTCCATCCTCACAATCTTACCAAACCTGTGTGAGGAGAAAGTCTGAATCGATTTTTAGAATGTCTGACCAAGAACCAAGGGCTTTCTGCTTACCTTTCTTGTAACAGGGGTCTGCCGAGCACCTTTGGAAGGGCTGCTTGCTGCGGCACCTTAGTGGCACCCACGTGCAGCTGTGGGTCACATCTCTTCCAGGGATTCCATCTGCCCAAACCATGGCTTGTTGTGGGAAATGGAGCATACTTGTAATCCTGTGAGCTCCTTTGGTGTCACCTGTCTGCCAGCTGTGGGACTTTGGATGGAATGGAGTTATGCTGTGAGCTCTCCTGGATTCAGGGTATTGTGTGAGAGAGCTTCAACAGTGCAGTGTCCTCAATGAGCCTTGGTGGTACAAAGATAAAATGGCAGATTTTATCTGTGATTAAACTGATCTGCCACTTAAATTGTCCTCCAGGGTAGGACATTGTATTGCTTTTGGCTGTGGGTCAGTGCTAGAAGAGTTACAATAATCCTGTTTGAGAAGGAAATGTAAAGATGCCAGCTTTTATCACTTTCACAACTTTTCGTTTCAAGAAGCTGTGTTTTTATTAAAAATCAGCACCAGTTTTATTCTTTGACATGTACTACTTGTGATTCCATTTTTTGCTAAATATCACCCATAGCACATTCTTAAATTTCTCCCTCCTGCTCCACCTTCCCCCAAGGTTTTAAACATTTCAGCACTGTTTCTTATGTATATCCATCATCTGAGGGATAAAAATAGGTTGAAATACTAGAAGAACCAGTTGGCTGGATTTCTTTCAATTTCTTTTGCATTAGCTAAAAATGTGGTGTTAAAAGCTTCTGTGTTACCTGACATACAGTAAGATTAAAGGTGGTATTAAGCACTGATTATGAAATTTTGGGGGTAAATGATTTTTTAAAAGCTTTGGGATTTTTTTGTTTATTTGTTGGGTCTTGTGTTTTGTTTTGTTTTTTTAACAGGAATCTTACCCCTCTTCATCACCAATATGGTTTGTAGAATCAGATGACCCAAACCTGACTTCAGTCTTAGAGCGTTTAGAAGATATTAAGAAGAGCAATACTCTGGTGAGTGAAATATTTTGGTTATTTTGGACATTTGGTTGGGATTGTGTGTTTACTTGGCTTTGTCATATTAACAAGCAGGTCAACTAGTTCAGTTTTAGGGTTATTTGGGGGATTTTATAAATACAAGTTTTTCTGCCAAAAAACTTAGAAGCCAAAAGTAATCCAAAATATTTGAGGCAAGAAGGAAATGATAATTTCTTTTAGAGAGTAAGCTTTTAAGTAAAGTTTCAGCCCCAGTAATTAGTGTGATGTTTTTTGAAAATGATTATACAGTGAAGTGGATGAAAATGTTTAAACTGCTGAATAAGACAGCTGTTGTAGAGTTTTCTTGGCACAGAAATCAACAGCAGAGGCAAAACTTTGTACTCTTGAGAATGTGTATTCTCCAAATTATGAGTCTTAATACCAAGAATTCTTGGTTTCTTTAATTCCTTCCTTCTTTCAAAGGAAACTTGACCTGATAGCTTCTGGTTCATCAGAATGTTCCTTGGGTACTGATACATTTAAGCAGTGTTGTGGCTTTGACAATTGCTACTTAAAGGAAATCTTTGTATACAGATTCTGATGGCTGTTTTGTATTTCAGAAAACTCAAGCATTGTATCTTGCTTAAATACCCTTTTCATGTAGCAATAGGAGCTCAGGGGAAAGGCACATCAATATAAAAATTATCTTTCTAGTCTCTGTAGGAAACTGTCCTTGAATAGTGCTTGGAAATAAATTTCAGTACAAATGCAGTTTGTGCCACAAAAAGGAGTATTGCAGCATACTGACAAACTCAGGTGATCTTTATTAATAGATGATAACATTTTGTGTTTATTTTTGTGGACATGAATGTGATACATACAAAACAAACCACTCTGCAGAATCCTGCTTGTTGCACGAATTATGTGCTTAGTATTTCTCTGGTTTGGGAAAAATTTGGAATGTTCTTTCTTAGGAAAACCTACTACTTGTCATGTTTCCTGGGAATAATGTTCATCTAGGATACCTGGCTGGCATTACATAAGAATGTACAAGTGTCTTTTTCTGAAGATAGTTTAGGATGCATTTGACTTCTAGCAAAAGTAATTGGGAAACTAATAAAAGTGACTCTTTGTGTGCCTTCCCATAATTAAAAACAATTGTAGAGGGACGTTAGTGCTTTCATGCATTTTGTTGGATCTGGTTGCACAAGATGTACATCTCTATTTTCTAATTCAACCTGAGATTTAGACTGAACTATGTTCAGAAGAATATTATAAATCTTAGTCTTTAAGCTTTGCCTAGAAAGGGGCAGTAGCAGAAAATCTGGCCAAATGAGCTTTTTGCTTAAAAGACACTTTTCAGAAGATTGTGCAGCTTGAAGCTGGTGTGGCTGATATTCAGCCTAAAGGTTCTGAACAACATATTTCCTGTGTGCAACTGCCTGCAAAAGGTTGGAAAACTTTGTTGTAAACATGCATGGGACTTGCTGTGCTGAACTGCATGTGCACACAGACTGCTTATGTAGCTGGTAAGAAAACAGCTTCTGCTATCAAGATTGTACTTGCCCATGTAAAAAAGCTGATGGGTTGATGTAATAGACACCTGTGATGGCCCATTGGTTTCTCAGGAATCCACCCTGATTTGTGCTGTGCCAAGGTGAAGGCAGGATGGGAGTGGTTGGAGAGACAAATATTCGCACTACAAAATCTGATTTCTTTTTTGCTCTAAAGACACGGCTTGTGACTTTTTAATTGTTTATTTTTTTTCTCCCTTCACTCTTCCCTCCCTTTCAATGGCATGGAGGACTTACATAGAGACTTTTTGCAGCTAAGTAGGAGGGGATAGGGGAGTACATGTAAAAATCCAAAGGCTTCTAATTTATCACAGTCTCATAAAAATTAGCTTTGTTTAATTTTTAATAATCTAGAATGTTTCAGACAAGCTTTCATTTAATTTACTGCAGGTAAAGTATCATTAGTGCCATGTTAATCTAAACTCAAAGTTACCAGAGCAGTCAAGTTTTGAATGGAAGAAGGCATAGGACTCTTCCAGGAGCTCAGCTGTGCTTAAAGCAGTGCTAGCACGTGTACCCTGGTTTAGCCTTTGGGATTCTACTGCCCTTACTACCTCCTTTGTAACATGGGACAGGTGTCAGCTGTTGGGAAACTGAAAAACATGCTCTTCAGGCATAAATGTTTGAAATGTAGAAGCCTTGTCATTTGACATGGTAACATGAAAACTGGTTTATGATGTTGAAATCATAAATGTGATTCCTGGAAAATCTTCTCTGGGTCTGAAACTGTTAGTTACCTTGCACCAGCATGCTGCTTTTACTATGAAAGTTTGTCAAAACACTAAAAATGTTGAAAGGTTATTAAGAATGTGATCAGCATGGATATCATCAGGTTTGGACAGCTCAGCTGCTTGGTTGTCAATGTTAGGCAAGTTTCAGTAAGCACATGAAGAAGTTAGAGAGTTCTTTCAGCCCCTAGTGTCTCCTGAATTGCCTTCTGAAAATCAGCCATTCTTTAGATTTTGTAAGTATTAAACTGCCATCTGCCTTCTAGTGGCTGTGCTATGCAAAAGAGAAATCTTACTATGTTCTGTTTAATATGATGGAAGTTACGTGACGTGAGTCTGAAGCCTCAAACCTTATTTCATGAGATGTTAAGTATAAGTCTACACTGTTTGGATGTTTGCTTCTTAAAGAGAATAGGGAAATGGGCTGAAATTCAGAGAGCAACTTTAATTCTCACACTCCAGACCTTAAACTTGCATGGAAGATGTCAAACGTAAGTACACAATTCCTGGCATAAGTATGTTTACAGCTTGGGTAAGCTGCTGTCTTGAAATACACTGCTTCTGTGTTAATATTTTAGATTAAGTCCCACATGGAGGCATTTCAGGGAAGAATGTTGTCTCTTGCAAACTCCCAGTGTGGCAGCAGCTATTTCTGTAGTGGGAGTCAGAGACAAAATGCAGGAATCAGTTTTGCTTTAGTCTGAAACTGCCCAAGGCTGCTGAGTGTGTGGCAGGCCAGGCAAGGTATTGTCACTGTTACCTGATAACCAAGTAGTGGCCACATTCCAAGTGGCAATTATTACTTCCCTCTGTTTCCATTTTTATCCTTCTTCAGCACTTTCTCAGTGGTAGGCTAAGATTTATTGATGCATTTATTTTTATATAGATATTGTGGGTGTAGGTAGAGACACATAGAAAAATTAAGTCTTTCTGTGCTTAAACTGTACTTCTTAAATTATTTTTTCTTGGTAATCAGGAAACATGGTGTTTCATAGTGAGCCCAGCAGGATATTAATATCATCAAAGGCATCCTAAAATTGTCAATGCTTTCATACTACATTGAGAAGATATCTTCATACATAAAAAGGCTGCCTAGTGTAGGCTGGGTTTAAAAAAATTAGTTTTAAACTGTTTCGGATGTGCAGAACATTAGGATAGGGAACAAAATTCCAAGAGGTGTTTGTGTTCTAAACCAGCACTATGGTGTCCAAAAGAACTTTCAGAACTCCTGAAGCATTAAAAATTATAGAGGATGTGTATTCTAATGTTGTAATTTTTGTTATTTTGATATTCATTGTAATCATTATGGCAAATTTATAGATGTGTTGTTTGGTCACTTGAGGGTTTCCCTTCTGCAGGCTATTAGCATCACTCCTTTACCCTGTGGGTTATGAGTTCTGGTTGCTGTTTACTTTGTGCTGTAGGCAGTTTGTATTCCAGGGAAACTACTGATAGCTCACTTTTCTTTAGTAGCCTCCAAGTGTGTGTGTTAAGCATTCATTTTACATTAGTTAAGCCTGTGAAGTTACCCTGGAAATACATTTAAATTATTAGTACATGACAGAAATCTGCTCTCCCTTTTGGTAGTCTGTTCATGTACATACCAACACATACCAAACCATGCCAGGCTCTGCTTAGAGCACAGGGCTGGATCGGATGCTTTCCAGATGTGACTTTCAGCTCAAATTACCCTGTGATTTTTCATACAGATGAGCCAGAAGATAAGGGATAACAGTGATGGTGATCCATGATGGAAAGATCAATAATATTAAATTAATTCCTGTGGAGGAAAAGTGTAGCAGTAAGGAAGAAGGGTGGAAGGGTTGTACAGACAGGATCAGCTTCTTGCTCTGCCACCACCTTTGCAAAATGTAGACATGGATTGCAAATGAAGCACCTGATCTGTAAAAATGAACTGCAGTAGGAGTTGCATTAAGCTAACCCTGCAATGTAGAATCCCGCCAATGTAGAACCTGGCTCTCAGCAGGTCTCTGCCTCCCCCTTCATAATGAAATGGTGGTTGTGTGCTGAGGCATACCAGAACTGATCTGCCACAAGGCTGATAAGCTGCCACACAGTAGTGTGATCTGTGGTGAAGAGCTGCTGGAGGCCCTTGTCAGGCACAGCTGTAACTCAGCCCAAGGTGTGCCAGCACCATGTTTTGAGGGCTCTCCTGTTCTTTGCTTGTGGTGCTGTGCTTGGAAGCAAGGGAAGTGGTAGGGCCTGGCTGCAAAAATCCCTTCTGAATTCCAGTTCAGATGACAGAACTGTTTGTGGGGAGGAGGGCAGGAAGCAGTTCTTAACTCTCCAGCCCTTCTTGTCTCTCTGTCAAGGCAAACTAATACTGTGTTCATCTGCTTTTCCAAGGCCAGTGCTAATTGACCAGCACAATTGTGGCAGTCTTCCCTCACTGCTTAGATAATTTTTTTTATATGATTCAGAGAAGATTTAAACAAGGTATTGGCTCTGTGAGAAAAATTGCAGCTCCTGGAATTGTATGGTTTATGCTCCAGCTCTCCATGAGGCAATGTTTGTGCAGAGAAAAAGTTTCTCAACCAAATGTGTAGCAGTGCAACTTTAAGCGTCTTGCACATACTGAAAATAATAGTTCTAAGACCTGTGGCCTATCTGGCAACTAACTTTTTGATTGATTAACCTGATTCCTGTCTGCTAAAAGATTTCATAATGCTCCGGGTACCTGGGAAGCTTCAAACAAGTGTAGAATCTTAATGCTGATGAGAAACGTGATTGTTACAGAAGGGTTTTTGCCAAAACCTATCATGTCTCATGTATATACTCCTAAGAAATGTGGTGCTGGTGCCCCAGGCCTTTTGGTGGTATCTGCTTTATTTTTGAGTTAGGTTGATTATCTGCTTTATTTTTGGTTTGGGTTGACTATCATGAATGATGCAGAAACAGCAGACATGGTGTGATAGTGTTCTAATGCAGGCTGGTACCTCAGTTCATGGCCTCAGATGGATGAATAATATTCCTATGAAACACAGTGTGGAATTCTGCTGTAGAAGGGAAAAGCACTGAAGCTTTCAGATAGCATAAGGGCAACATTTTCCTATCATTGCTAGTGATTAGGACTTGGAAATGACTTCTTAACCCTGGAGAGACTGAATTTTTCACTTCCAGTGGGGAAGGTGAGAGGATTTAAACTGGCCAAGTAGCAAGGCCTTAGACATGTATTTTGGAGTGTGTGTGCAGAAATGACTGTCTTGTACACTGCCCTTGACAAATGGCAAGATAAAGTCTCCTTGGTTTTTGGAAGAAAAGTCCATAAATAAATGTATAATTTCTGCAAGCTTCATCTAGGTTAGTATTTTGCAAATTATGAGATGTTGACCCTTTTATAAATGGATTTTGCAGTCCTTTTTTTGTTTTCCTGACGCAGCTGTGCAAAGACCTTGGAAAGGTAGGAAGTGCAATAGTATAATCTTTCATGTCTTGGCCTTAGCTAGGAATCTGAGGCTGTCTAGAGAAAGTGAAAAGCTGTAGAAATGAACTTCATTAGTGTAGTGATCAAAGAGCAAACTTAATATTTGTTTCTGCAGAAGTAAATTTTTTTCTGGCTTGCATTAGTGAGTGTGAAGTGGTGCATAGTTTGCAGTTAACAGAGCACAATCAATGAAACAAGCTGGAAACACAAGTCAGAAATAGTAACAGATTATACCTCACCCTGACACGAGATACAGCAGGCAGAGTGCCTGAACTCCTGCTCAGAGCCCACCTGGCTCCTGGGACTTGGACAGGGTTGGTCCTGCTTCTGCTGCCTCACTGGTGTACCCTGTAAAGGAATTCAGGGTATGGAAAACCAGGCTGTTCCTCCTTGTTTTTTTAAGCTGGGAAATGGGAATATGGACCATTTTGTCTCATGGAATGTGGCCACTTGCTTATTTCATAGTGATGCGTGGCTCAGACACCTATGCTTGGAATAGATGAAGCTGTCAGATGAAAAATTGTTTTTCCGCTCATGGCTTTCTTCTCAGACATAGGAAGATGAATGGGAGTGGTTAACTTGCCATGTCCTTGAGTTTCTGTTGTGGGGACTTTACTACAAAGATTACAGAGGGAATTTATTCTGGCCTGAGCAGATTTAAATGCTGTACACTGACTTTGAGTTCATTATCAATGTGTGAAGAAAATTCAAAATCTGTTTCTCTGTGCTTTGGTTTAAATAAACGTATCTATGTTTTTTTATTGTTTATAGCTTCTTCAGCAGCTGAAGCGATTAATATGTGACCTCTGCAGATTATATAATCTTCCTCAGCATCCAGATGTTGAAATGTTAGATCAGCCATTGCCAGCTGGACAGGTAAATTAAAAAGCTATGGACACCTTCTTAGGCCAATAAAGGAATTGGTTTTTTAACTCCCAAGAAGCAAGATAATGGGAATGATTAAACCTTGTGTAAACCAGAAGTGAGAGATTAAGTACTTTTGCATTGTGGTGTCTTAAATTTGAATTTTGTTTACAAAATCCATTTAATAATAGTGTGATAATATTACACAATTCCCTTTGAAGTACACTGGTAGGTGTGTATGTGATACCAGTGCTGTCAAGTTTAATTTTCTCCTAAACACTGTTTAGGCCAATCTCTGTGCACTTGGAGTGCTTCCCAAACTTACTTTTTCTGAAATATTTGGCTCTTTGTTGAAGGGTATGTATTTCACAGTGTGCACTTGGATGAACTACTTTTGTTTTCCTTCTTCAATCCCTTGCAGAGACATAGAATATCAAGGGCATATGTTACTTTGAGTAGGGAGGTGCCTTGCTTACTTCTTGTGCACTTGAAAAATTAAGAATTGTGAAGGCCTGTGAGGTGTTCTTCTTGACCAAAATGTTGTGTATTGTGCTGAAAACAGAACTGGCAACAGACAGTAGCTGTTCTTTTCTGATTTTTAGTAAGATTATGGGATCTTCTTTTGTTTGTACACATTAAGATGACATGATTGCTAAAATACTCCTTTAGAGTAACAGATGCTTTCCTGTGGTAACAGTACTATAGTAATGACAAATAACTTGCTTTATTTTTGGTTGCATGCCAAATTGAAATCCTATAGGTCTTTGAGCCACCCACTCAGCAGTACAGCTGTAAGGCAGTGGGCTGTGCTGTTAGGGTGTAGCTTTGTGAAGGGTCTCATGTGCTGTGAAATTCAAAAACAAACCCATGAAAGGTTTCTTAGCCAGAAATGTCAGACTGTTTCAAGTGAAATAAGAGGGGCCTTAGTAACTCTGACCAAAGATTCATCTGGTCTCATATAATGTCTAGAGCAGTGTCATTCCTTCTTTGCCAAAGGAAAAGTGAGTAGAGGACAAGCATATCAGAATGCTCCTGAGTATTTCTGCAGCTCAGACTTCCTGAGCTTGGAGTGGTATCCTGAAAGAGAAAGTTATATTCAGTGTATTGTTTTGATATTTCCTCAAATAGGCTAATAGCAATGGCTACATGATGATACCAGTGGCTGCATGGAAGTTCCAGGTAGTGAGAAAAAGAATCTGTTAGGTTCTAGACGTCTAAAGTTCATTCAGTTTTTCTTTCTAGAGGTGTAGCATGTTGATGGATTCTAGTCAGAGCCATGATCTGATTTCATGGTTAAAGGATGGTGGGTTGTAACCCACTTGATGTGCTTGTTGCATATGTCACTGTCTCAGAATAGGATGTTCCTTATCTGAATTTAAAGCTTCTATTTACAACTTAATGGGAATTGAGACATTCTGTTTACTTTTGCTTTGTGAAAATGTCTCTGAATTCACTGTCATATTCCAGGAAGGCATCTTTATGCATCTTACCCTTACCTGCAAAGGGCTGAAGTTTGACATGTAACTTTTGCATTTACTGCTTCTCTTGGAGAGTAGACTTGCTGATTTTGAAAGCAAGAAGCGTATGCAGAATTTATGCAGAACTTTCATTGTTGTGTTGCAGAATGGGGCAACAGAAGAAGTTACATCAGAGGAGGAGGAAGAAGATGATATGGGTGAAGTATGTCTATATATGAGGTTGTTGTGCTAATCTAGTAGAATTTTGGCATTTTGCTCTGTAATGTCTGGCTAATAATTAAACAAAACTGTAAAATGTAACCTCCCTGGAGTTCAACAGAAAAAATAATTAAAATTTGGATGTTTACCTGAATGTCAGCTTTCCCTTCAACCAGAAAACTAGTGAAATTTTCTTCTTAAACCTAGATCTCAGCTGTGAGGTACTTGGATACAGAGAATTGGACATCTGTTTGTGCTTTAGTCAAACAATACATAACATTGTGTGCCAAATCAGTAAGTTTTTACATTGTTAACTCCTATTTCAAGCAGCATGTGAACTGGCTCTGATACAGTTGGAAGTGCCTCCCAAATTGAAGCAGACTTGCTAAGAGTAAATCAGTTTGCTGACTCATTGAATGGGTGAGGTAGTTTTTGACTGTAATAAATTGAAGGGACTGGAAGAACATTGAAACAGACACACTAAACTTTTATGTCCATGTCTGGCAACATGGTGCTCCCTTTAATGAGCTTTTTAGTTGTAAGAATCACCCTTTTTGCTTGCTTCTGCAACATTTTAGAATAGCTCCAAGATGCTTGCTTTCTACACCACTATAGACTGCCTTAATATAGTAGAACTGTTCTGGTTACTTCAGATTTAGCTTTTTAATTAAGGTGTAGTAAGAATGAACAACTGTCTCTGAACAAATGATCTTCCTATAGAAAAGATCTAAATGTTACCAAGTTCTTAAATAAATTTGTAGTGGCCTTTCTTATGCCATATTTAGCCTGATCCAGACTATGTTTGCTGGAGCCCGTGTTTCTGTAAAGGTGGTATGTACCATATCCTGCTGGCACAAGGCACTGGTTGCTTGCAGACTGCTAAAGTAGCCTTTTGCACTCTGTTTGGGTTACTTTGTACAAAAAAGAAATGGTCTGCCATTATTTATCAGCTGTCAGGGGGCACTGTGCGTGGCAGTGGTATCTGCAACCTGTAATCTAGTCCCAGTTCTAAATGGAGAAATAGTTTACAATTCCTCAGCTCTATCATTGGAGAAACATAAGTGTTTTGAAGAATGCTCAGTCTAAAGTCTGGTACAGCTGAAGACAGTGTTGTCAAATGCACCAGGTGTATTTCTTGTTACATAGGGCATCCTTGAATTTGGGTTTTCCTGCCATGCAAACAGATGGTGCATGGAGAACACCCCCAGGTGTGGCAGAGCTCTGCATACTGGAGTATATCTGGTAGTTGTGTAAACAAAGCCTGCTGGTGTGGCTGCTGCAATGCTTCCTTTTTGTGTCAAAGTATTTACATGCTTGCCCTCCTCTCCGCAGCCAGCATTTGAATCACCTTCAGGCAATTGTTTGAAGCTCAGAGTGCTTCTCTGCCACAAAGATAACCCCATCTCAGGATACAGAGTGGAGGAATTTTAGTGCCTTGGTCTAGAACATAGAACCAAAGTGTTGGCTTGGGTGATCAGAGTGCTTGACCACAGAATTTTGTCTTATGTCCTGATTCCAAAATTACTGCATCTAATCTTTAGCTGAAATGTTAACCTTGAATAAAGTACACATAGTTTTCTAATATTTAACTTTCTTGAAGGGTTGCTGTAGCCCTGCCAAATGTGTTAATCACTACTTGTGAGAAATAACTAGGATTCTAATTGCAAAAGAGTCTGCTTTTAGCAACAGCTTGGAGCCACCCTAACTTGGGGTACTTTTGGATTCTCTAGTCCAATTTGCTGCCTACTTCAGTGGGCTAATTCTCTACAATCTTATCTTCTTGCAGAGGTTGTACTTGTTTCTGTGACAAGAAATGTTGTGAATTCGGGTTTCATTTGTGTTGAGGGTTCCCTATATTCCAGTGGTTATGTTGGCTGAGGGTGAAGTTAGAACAAAATAGAAATGACATCCAGCAATCACAAATCCATAGTGGTATGTGGTATGTGACTGTATCCCACATGCCTTTGGAGACAGCTTCATTGAATGTAGAGCACAGGACAGTTATTTACAATTAACTTCTCTCTCTCTGTAGGACATTGAAGATCTGGATCACTATGATATGAAGGAGGAGGAACCAGTTGATGGAAAGAAGTCTGAGGATGAAGGCATTGAAAAAGAGAACCTTGCAATCTTAGAAAAAATCAGAAAAAATCAAAGGCAAGATCACTTAAATGTGAGTTAATGTTTCCATGCTTCTTTTTTGCAATACTTCTGTCTTTAAAATAGAGATGGATTTCAGCAAAGAAAGCCCACTGCTATGCACCTAGACATAAATTAACCTGTGCTGACTGTTTAACTGCTCATCTCCAGAGGTATCCATGTGGTTGTCCCTCTGTCTTGCTTGGTGCCTTTGTTACAAACATTAGCTCCCCTTGCAAAATCAGCAGAATACAGTGAGCTTGACTTTTGTTGCTGAGCCCTTATTAAAGTAGAAAATCTAAAGCCAAACTTAAAACTGCCTGTGTTAAAAGTCATGGGTGGCTTAAAATACTTGGCAAACCTGTGCTTTAAATCCATTTTATGCATGAGTTTATTTTTCAGTAATAGCTGTGCCACCTGGAAATTACTGAAGGCTGGTGAATTGTTGTGCAGGTTTTTCTTATTGCCATGCATAAAGTAAGGGGCTTTCAGCAGCTCTGCAGCTTTGTTGTCAGTTTTCTGAGTGATCTTACCAGCAGGCAGTTGTAGAAAAAGTGCTTGTTCTCCAGAAGCTTAGAAATGTTTCTGTCCCAAGTGCCAGGTTCCAGAGAAGCTTCTAGTTCTCAGAGGTGTATGTAGCAGGGTGTGATGTCATACAATCTTAATTTTATTTACCCTGACTTCCAAAGAAATCAAAGCTTTTATTTCATAGAGGCTTAAAATGTATAAAACATGAAATGTAATACTTCTGTTTATGATCTGCTTCATCCAAAGGATTTTTAAATTTTAACGCCTAAACCTTATTGGCATTTCAGGGTTTAAAAGCAGGCAAACATAAGGTCCCAAACTGCTTTGGCTGTATAGTCAAGTCTGGTTTTGAGACTTGACTGATCATAAGTACAAGAGTCACTTACTGGTTTTGTTTAAACTTGAATGTTCACAGTTTGAGAAGATGCCTAGAGAGGTTTGTGTGTTTCTGTGTGTATAACTCAACTCCTAATAATAAGGAATCTTTTTAATTGTTAAAGAAGATATATCCTCTTGCAGCCTGAAAGGCATGGCCTGCTCTACAATCATCAAAAATTTGGTAGAACAGAAAAAAAGATTTTTGTAGTGTCAGCATTCTTCCTTGGTGCAGAAAGCCTCTTAAAACTGTAGATTTTCTTTTGCTATCTATTCTTTTCCTATTTGGCAAATACTGCCTTTTATTTTGCTCTTTCCCTCCGCATTTAGTGGAGCTGAAATGAGCACTGTTGGTTTTCTGTTTGACAACAGCAGATTCAACTTACATAATAGCTGTTTCTCATGCCAGGACACTCTGGTTGATGCTGGTGCATAAACAAGGTCAGCTGAGTGCAGGGAACAGGGTATTCAGCTGCTGCTGAGGAACTGTGGTATTTTTGTGGGTCACCAGAAATAGCTGTGCTGCTGAAATAATTTCTCCAAGGACTTGTGAGGGTTTACTCTTAGGTGCTAGGGAACCAGAATCTACAACTGTGCTACTGACCTAGGAAAGAGCTAGCCCAGTTGCACTTTATAGGTCCTCCATGCTGCCAAAACAGGGGGCTTCTGACAGAATTTGTTAACCATGCTCTAAGAGCAGTTGTTTGAGTGTCCTAACACAAAGCAAAATTTAAATCTGTACAGCCCTCACAACTGGGTTTCTTGGAGGACACTATGAATTTTACAAACCTAAATGCAGTGGCTAAACCAGTCTTGTTTTTCAGCCCTTTGGGATACTTTGTTTCCTCAGCAGAGGCCAGTAAAACAAACCCGTGCCATTTACCTGTTGGAAAAGGGAACATGTAGCATAATACAGGGCTTTGACTGGTGCCCAGTGCAGCCAGAAGACTTTTCAGTTCCTTTCTATATTCTTTGGCCCAGGTCCATGGGCTGTCCTCTCTCCCCTTGGCAGCACTGCAGGCTGGAGTTACAGATCATGTTCAAGGGTTTTTCATGGGAAAGCAGTCCATGCACTCCCATTGTCATTTATTTCTGATAGGTTAAAGACATTTTTCTGCTTCTCAAGATGTTCTCATAAGAGTTTTCAGGGTTTATGTGTGCTGTACAAGAATGTGTATTTACTAATTTTGTGAGTTCTGTCCTTGGCAGTTTCCTTAATCCCATTCTTCTTCTTGGCATCAGGAAATAAATTTGGCTTTTGGTAGTATGTAACTTGGAGCAAGAATTAATCCTCCTCTTAACATTGTAATAACTTTAAAGAACCACTTGCTTACCTGTAGTTAAAATAGATCTTTGAACTGGAATCATAAACTTCAAATATTTAACAATTTGCTGCTGCTTGCTTTTCAGAGGTTTTTCCCCACCTAGTCATTTCAGAGATTAATGCCTTTCTTATTTAGGTAATGCTATTAGCTTTTCCTGTTTCATACTGAGGAGTTTAAGCACTTCTCTTCAGAAGTCTCCAATGTCTCTACTTTCATCTTCAGATTTTATGAAATCTAAGGTGTCATTTCTATTTTTAGATTAATCCTTGAAGGAAGTATGAAACTACTTTAACTTCTAGGAATTATTGTGCTTCTGCACAAATATGGAGGAAGTAACAAATGGAACTTACGTTCTTTAGCTCTTTTTTTGTTATTTTAGGTTTAAGTTCATTATCTTGGAGGAGTTTTCATGTTTTGTTTCAGCAGGTGATTTTTGGTCTTGTGGCTAAGTCTTCTAAAATGTATTGAGTGAAGAAGTTTTCTGTAGTGTTCTGATGTGTTCACAGTATTTTTCTGATCAGACAGAAGACAGATCTTATCAGATCTTTGGATAAAAATCTGCAGTGAAGTGCACCTCCTATCCTCTATAACTTGGGGAGGAGAGCAGGCTGTTGGGTGCATTTTGAGGGCTGGAAGAGGAAAAGAAGCCCCTGATGTCTCTGTGACATTAGTACAGCAGGGCAATGGCAAGTGCTGGTCCAACTGCACCATGAGTTTCATGTTTCCAACAGTGGCTCATCCTTGTGGGGAAGAGCTTGAGAACAAGACAGGCTTGTAGTGATGCATCTCATGAATATTTTTCATGTCCAACTTTTTTGGCTGTGAGAATTCCTGGATCAGGTATTTCTGTTATTTGCAGCTCTCAGCAGCTGGCATGCTGTCAACATAGATGTTTGCCTCTTGTAGCAGGGATTTCTCCAGCTTACCTGCTCATTGTTCTGGAGAGCCACAACATACGCTAGTACAGGATGGGATGATTAAGTGAGACTTTTTGTGCCCATTTGATTACGTATTAAGAAAAAAAAGTCACTTGGGTCTGGTCCTGCAGCTAATTTAACTACTTCAGATGAAATGGCTTTGCCTTTCTGCTCTTGGCATCAGCCCCACATGACAGATACCCATCAGATCCCATGACTGACCACTTAATGTATGAGGCAGTTGCAACTATAAATCTTACTGTCACAATTTGAGAAATGGGAACTTTATCTCCCTTGGAGTGTCAAGTCCCACTTTTCTAGAAGGATACTGTTATTTATATCCGAGTTCAGTATTTGAAATTATAACTTGCATGTAGTGAGTTATGGAAAAAGTTTGTAATTTTAGTATCACTGTAGTTAAAATTGACCTCAATGCTCTGTGTTGTGCAGTGGTGGGATGCAAGTCGTGCTCTCTTCTAAACTGCTCTTTACAGTGGCTCCAAAACCCACAAGCGACCCCAGAATGAAGATGTGTTTCAGAGCAGTGGTGTTTAGCATTAGGCTTACCATCAGGTTTAGCTGTTACCTTCCTCTTCAAGTTCCTCCAAGGGTAATTCAGAGCACATAAAATTAGCCCCTGTGCTAAACTTCTTAAGTTTGCTATCCTCTTTCTCCTGATTGTAGATTACTGGTTTACAGTCCATTGATTCTTTAGAGTACAAGTGTAACTATATGTAATGCTGCTATATAAGGAGTGAGCAGCCTGACCAGAAACTCCTGGGGGAAAAAGGGTGAAGACAAAGTGTGTTGAGGCTTGCTTACACGTGCTATGACTAACTCCTTTAATACCACCTCATTTATCAGCAGTTATAATAGGAGTCAGGGGGATGTGGGTGTGTTAAGCTATGGTTTTTAAATGTCTCCAGTAGAGAAGATACTTAAATTTTCATTTGCCAAGATGAACTTCCAACATTATGTATAGAAATTCAGTAGTTCAATTGGATGGCAATAGAGATGCAATGAGAGAGGTAGTTTTCCACAGGATGTCTGTGACCATCTAACTTGTTCTTAAATTGTCTGTATTTATAGGTTGACAATTAGTTGGAAAGTGTACAAAAATTCCTTCTTTTAGTAAGAAATACAGTGGAAGGGGCAATGATCTGCACAGCTCTACTCAGAAGAAAACCGAAGTCTTGACACTTGTCTATGAAATGTCTTTCCTCCAGACTCAACATATTGATGAGTCTCGATCTTAATGCTCAGAAAGCACAGTAACATTACAAAGAATGGTGATTAACACTGCTGTGTTAACTGGCTAGGTATAATGCTTCCTTTTTCAGCTAATCTGTAAATAGTGGGCATAAATAGTAGTAATATGCAGATATTGCATATGAACAACCTTTTTCCCTAAAATTTCATATACTTTGGTGTTTGAGAAATCTTTTTTTTGTCTGATACTCCTTTATAGACAGGGACATAGTAAATGGAGAAATTACTTGTCTGAAGCCTTGTTTGTATGTAGCTTTTGTTTAGTCAGATGAAAGGAGTTCCCTATTATTTGCATGTTTAATTACAAGGTTCATCCTTCATACCGGTCTGTTAAGAAAAACTGGTGGAATTTCAGAAATCTGCATAATTAAATCTAAAGGTGTATGAAAATGAATAGCCTTAAAAGAAAAGTCTACAGATTCTAGTGGGAAGCTATGTGTATTATTTGATACTACTGGACAGCGAAGACAGAGGACTATGTGGAGGCTTTGCCATCAAGTAACTCTTACTGATACTTAATTTTTATCAAGAAGTAATTTGGTCCTACAATTAAGACCTTATAGAGTATAAAACATCACTGTGGACTTCAGGTGAACAGGGAAGATGTTTTGGGTATTCGGTAATGGTCACAGCTGCTTCATATTCTTCCAAATATGACACTTCTATCCAAAAGGGATATGTTTATAGGCGCTCATACTGTCTGGAAGGAAACTGAAGAAAAAAGAATCTTTGAATTTTTAGATGGAGTAAAAAAGCAGCCTCTTCAACTTACTTATTCAGTACTTGATACAGACAGGCTGAATTATCCTAGGTGGGTCTTCTTTATTTGTTAGTGGGGCAGTTTTATTTTTTGTCATGCTTTCTCCCCCCAGCTATGCTCATGAGCTCCATATGTTAGCCTGTATTTCAGTGGCAGTGACTGAAGAACAGGAGCAGAGGGGAACTGCAAAGTAATCTACCTTTAGGAAACAGACCCGTGGTGAAAGCCCAAGTGTCACAGGATCAGGGTTTGGGGCAGTAACTTGAACCTAAAGTGGTATTTTGGGTGGGATGTATAAGCAGAGTAATCACATAACATATAAGAAAATAGTTTTGAGTTTTCTCTCACTTGGAGGTGCGGAGCAGTACAGAACTGAGCTCTAAGAGAACAGAAGAGATTTTGCCGTAGTTGCTTAAATCACAAGAACTATGACAAGTCACAAGAGATATTTTGTATTTTAAGGTTTACTTACCTTTGTTGTTCTCTGTGTAGTTGTTGATATTTTTTTCACTCAATTTCAGTAAATATTGCTTTTGTTCCACATTTCCTAAATTCATTGCTTGGTCTTACTCCTCTGGAAGCTGCTGTTCTAGAGTGGATACTTAGCAATTCCTGTACCTTTTTCAATGACCAAATAAAGATATACCTCTGAGAAAGCAATAAAACTTTATGTATAGAATCTTGCTCTTAGGATTAAGCTTACTTTTCTTCCAGTGTATAAAAACAGAATGTGAAATTAATTATTCCACTCTGAGATGTACTCTGCATCCGTCTTGGAAATTAAAATGCCAAAGATTTAGGTCCTTTACAGAAAAATACCTGTTCTACCTTGATTAAAATTTTGTGTCACCTATAGCATTTAGTAGTATATATTAATGTTCTTTAGAGGGAGGGCCTTGTTTCTTTGGAGTAGACTTTGCTTGCTAGAATATTTAACTTTTCAGAAACCTAATTCTCATACAGAAATTAATATATTGTTAATACATTCTAGTTAGTAATGTAAAGCTGATTGTAAATATTACTTTTCACTTATTTGGAGTATTTTTGTTTATTTCAGGGTGCAGTCTCTGGGTCAGTTCAGGCTTCAGATCGACTTATGAAAGAACTCAGGGATATATATAGATCACAGAGTTATAAAACAGGTAAATGCCTCAGATTTCCCTTTTTAAAAGATACTTTAAATGAATTCTCTTGGGAAATACTTGCTGCTAACTTCTCTGTTTTGTTGTCCTGTGTTTGTATATACGTGCATGTTTGTGTGTGCACATATGTAAAAATACATAGATACGTTATATATACTTTTATAACATAAAGTAGTTTATTTATGGAGAAAAGTTAGAACATATATTCCTTGCAATAATGATGTGGATTACAATGGAAAACAAGCTTGTATTTTAAATTAGTTTGACTAATGACCAGTGATTATCTTGAGGTAGTGGATGGCTGTTTCATTTATTCCTTATAGGAGCTGTAGCTAAAGTAGCTCAGCAAAGGATTCAGCATATTGAATCATCTGAGTATTACCATATGAGAAATATTAATTACATCGATTTTGGGCAAGTTGTATTCCTCTAGGTCTGCCAATTAGACAACTCCATCACTGCAGCCAGGTGTCAGACCCTGGTGCAGGCCAGGGTGGGAACAGGAGGAATACCCAATTAGAGACTCAGTGTAAAACTAAACATGCTTTCGCTTTTCTGGACTTCTTCCCATAATTATTTCTAGTGGACATAAACCTCACTTGACGATGCCATTTTAATCATGTGTAAAAGAACAGAGGTGAAGAGACAATAGGTTCCTGTTTTGGTTTGTCATATTTAACTTTTAGGTCAATTGTTTCATGTATGGAAGTGCTGGGGACAGTGGTAAAATGTCTGGGGTATAAATTTGATGAGGTGACCTAGTGTTGATCTATTGCAGCCTGCTTTTAGCTTTGTTGCAGCTGAGTGCTTGCCAGTGTGCCCCAGTCACCATCTATCCGGGAGGGAATGGATGAGTGGGTCTAGGGAAGAGCTGGAAGCAGATCTATGGGAAGTCATGGGGGATGCTTTACTGTCTGGTTTTGACCTTCAGGCTTTGTTTAGGTGATCAGAGTGAAGGCTGGTTATAACAAACCAGACTGGAAAGAGTGCTGTGAAGTGCTCAGTCATTTGGTGGTACCACTGGAGTCAGCCAGGAGCCCCTGGCTAGCTGTGGTTTGAGGGGAGGGTTTAGTCTCTCTGATCATGTCATTTCTTGGCTTCAGATACACAAGTCTCAATGAGTTGCAAAAGACTGATCTTGATGTAGGAAAGTGTACTCTAAATTATGAAGAAGAGCAAATCTTGCTAAACTTTACAGAAGGTTGAGGTTCTAAAGGGTGAGTGCAGTAACTTAGAGCTTATGACTTTGGAAATATGTAAAAACACTGCAACTGGATGCCTCATGTTGATCTCTAAAACACTGTAATGAAGTAATGTCAAGTGGAGGCTGACACTACAAAGATGACAATTCTGCTTTGAAACACCGTCCTAAGTGACACAGTTATTACATTTTTCCAGTAAATTGATGCTGTTTATTATAAAACTTACCTGGATTCATTCCTTATGGTTTCATTTATTCTTCGACGTTGAGCAAATTGATGTTCTTGTTCCTTTTTCTTTGCACAGAACTCCTGCTTTCATAGCCT
Source organism: Taeniopygia guttata (assembly GCF_048771995.1). Classification (NCBI taxonomy): domain Eukaryota; kingdom Metazoa; phylum Chordata; class Aves; order Passeriformes; family Estrildidae; genus Taeniopygia; species Taeniopygia guttata. Next base: position 883,944 of record NC_133035.1, read on the forward strand.
AGTTCTACCTTTTGTTAGGTAACTGTCACCACGAGCACAGGCTATGGTAATTGGCTTTTTTAATATCTTTTTTTGTTAAGAGTACTTGCCCCATGGTCCATTTTACCCTACATTTAATTTCTTCCTACTAAATCACAAAGGGAACCGTTGTGAAACTTCCAGGTTCTTGTAACTGTTGCAAGGTAATTTAATGCTGTTTTCATTTCTTTGTAAGACAAGCCAGAAAGGCTAAGGCAGATTTTTAGTTGAGTAAGGATCACTTCATTTAGTTTTCATGAGGTTATATGTTTTTAGGACTGACTGTGAAAGTGAGTAATACTTGTAGCAATAGTATTTTAATTTTTTTTTCTTTTCTCTTGGACTATTTTATAAAAAAGTAATATTAAAAGACAGTGGCTTCAACTGTAGCTGTGCATTCAAGGTAATATGTATTTTAGAAATTAATTTCCTTTATCAAATGAAGCAATAATGGTGCTGGAGTTCAAGCAAAAGATCACAAACTTGCTCTCAACAGCAAAGTTGCTTATCTATCTGGGAAATCTAGGGAAAGAATTGCCCTTAAAGAAACAGAAAATAATTTTCTTATGAGCTGACAGGAGCAAAAAATATTCCAGCAAATTAAGATACTCTGTTGTGAATTAGTTTCATTAGCCTGTTCAGATAATGGGAGCCACAAGTCCTGTAAAGCAAGATTATCTAATTTCCACATATCAGATTGGAGATTCACAAAAGATTTGATTGGGAAAGGAGGGCAAGAAACAAAGAATTTGGGGATACTAAGTGAAATTTTTTTCCTGTTCATATCTTTAGCATCTGTTTTATTCAGATATAGTTCATATAGACTTCAATTCCCTGTTTTTATCCAAAGACTGGGTGGGATTTACTTTGTTATATAGTAATGTTGCCCCAAGTAAGATGTTGCTTCTGTTTAGAAAGGAATTGCTTTTCTTTTACATTTCAATTGCTTACTTTTTTGCTTGCTTCATTCATGGTTCTGTGGTTTCTTTTTAATAGATCACCTCTTTTACTTTATCACCTTTGAGTGATAAAAACTCCACCCCACCTTGTATTTAAGCAAGAGGAGCCTACTTTGATTCCTTTCCTAAATTAAGGACTTCTCAAAAACTACTGTTAGTAAGTTAAATTCTTTTTGACAGGAACCTTCTTCCTCTCACTGTCAAAATTACAAAAAAAAGCACATAAATTACTTCCAAGTAACCTCTTGATTGTTCAGGAAACCCCAAACAACACCCTCGCTCAGCTTTGGATGTTGTTGTTTTGTAGCTTCTGTATCAAACATGGAGCCCTTGCTGCTGCTCATGAGACACAGATGCTGTTTGCCTCAAAACTTGGCTGCTTGAGAGGCTGCTGGAGTGTCTTGTGCTGGTGTTGAGCTGACCCTTTCTTTCTGAAGAACCCTCCTGCAGCTTCTGGCTTGGATGCAGCACAACTCTTGGGTACAGCTTGTTGGGGAAGCTGCCAAAGTGTCTGGGCCTTGGATTTGGAGTGGGACAGGAACTGTAGCTAAGAACAGGAGGCTGAGGATGATGGAAGGAGTGCAGGACTGGGGCTGAAGGCTTAGTGAGTGAGCAAAGAGGTGGAAGTTCTCTTGTGATCTCTCATTATTTAGCATAGTGTCAGAAGCCTTACTGTAACTTACTGCCTTGTCTGTAATAAGTGTTCTTTGCTCCCACTTGGATGCAGGTGGAAGAAAATATTGTGGATACAACAATGGAATAGATTTGTCATTAATGGGAGTTGACAATGAGCAGAGTTCTGAATGTCAACTCTTTTGTTGTTACATCAGAGTAGTGCTAATTGAAATTCTTAGTTTGTGACTTACACTGAGGTCAGTTCAGAAAATAGTGTCCTTGGATCTGGGGAATTGGAAAAAGGCCTTAATAGCTCCTTTGGTTGCTCCTCAAACAGAGATGTCATGTCTCTGAAGTAACTACTGATTAAAAGGGACATGGGTAGCACAGTGAGGATGTGTTCAGGCCTACACTGTTATTCTATACATAGGAAAATTAGAAATTGTGCTCTTGGCTGCAGTACCCACTTGTTAGTTGCACTCAGGAGAAAGAACCATGGGCACTTTAACTTATGTGCCAAGTTTTGAAATGCTTTAGAAATAATGGTGTCTGGACAGCTAGAAATGTCATCTGTACTCCAATGTACTAATGCTTATAAGCTTCAACTGCAAGATTATTTTTATGCTAGAATAATAAAATTCAGAAATTAATATCCCTCATTCCTTGGGAAGAATGTGGTGATTGCAATCTGGTGGTTGTATTGCCTTCTGAAATCCTAGGCAGGGTCCTGATTTGTATATGGCTTCCAAATAATTAGGTCAGCAACAAAGATGCTGTTAAATATTAGGCCAGGGAATGAGTTTAATAATAGTGGGTCAGTCTATATGCATGAATATTCTGTGAAGGAGGGGGTTTAACTTCTGTACATGACGATACCATGCTCTAAATCTTGTTGGGTGGTTAAAGATTTATTGCTTTTTCTAGAGCTGCTTGTGACTTTATGCAGAGAGGAAGCTCTGAATATATTAGAAAATTGCAGATAATTTCTGTCCTTCCCTGGGAGTGAATTGCACAACTGTTGTTTAACTTGCTTAAAACAGTAAGGCCACTGAAAGTCACCAGCTGGCTCCCACAGACCATTCCATTCTTTAGATGCATCTTTCTGGCTTCCTCAGTCAGCTTTTGGGAATGTACTTAATCCACTGCTGTATCTCCTTTTTGTTGGGTTTCTGCTGCATACACTGTCCTGTGTGCTGTCCTGGTCTGCCTGTATCGATGGGAACCTGTGAGACGCAATGCTGCACACTCACACTATGTTGTGAAGTGTTTTAAAAACATGTTGGTAGTGTATTGGGTGTAAAATACAGTGAGTAATAAGCAAACTGGAGTTATTGTTGTGGAAGGTTTGAAGGTGAAATGGTTAAGTATCAGGAAAAAAATTGGTTAATGTGGAATGTTTTAATAGAAGTGAAAACACTTTTTCCTTGTAGCTCCTCAGAAGTACATCTGCTATTGGAGAAAGGACGTGCCTCAGTATCAGTGTCCTACCCATTGCTTACCCCTGCTGACAGTATTCAAATTTAAAGCAAAGAATGGTTTTGCTAAGTTTCCTATCTACACTTTTAGTGCATAATTAATCCCATCTAATATTTCTACAGGGATATATTCAGTGGAACTGGTAAATGACAGCTTGTATGAATGGCATGTTAAGCTTCTCAAGTAAGTTAATAAAGTTTTTCTGTGTTCCAAAAAATCTGTTTTATTATTGCTGGAGAGATTCTTTTGATAAAGGAGTATCTCTAGCCATAGCATAAAAAATAGTGTGTTACAGTAGTAGTAGCTCTAATGGTAATTGTAGCCACTAAATAGTGGCAGTAATTCTGATACACAGAAATGTGTAGAGATGGAATGGTAGTAATTGAGCTGGCAAGACAGACCTGCTTTTCCCTGCCAACACTATGTGTATTGCATTAACTGTCATTACTGTTCAATTCTTAAGCTGCTCCAAAATACGCAACCTTAAATAATGAAAATTCTTTTCAAGAATTTTTGCATTGATTTTGTTTTTATTTGTTTTGAATTACATGAAAATGCAGCTTTAGTTACTTTTAAGATGTAGGCAAGAACAGAACTGAGTGTCATTAGTTTATTTCTACAGTTAAACAGGCACATAGGACTGAAACTTTTAGCTATCACATAAATGTGAATTATATAATTATATGTACCTTGTCTTCTGTCATCAACTAGTATACCAAGTGAAAAGCAGTACATAACTCTCACCTTGTTACATCCACAGTCCAGTAACTTTAATCCTAGAGGTGTTAGAGTGAAATTATTCCTGGTAACAGGGTCATCTGCTGGCATCGTTATACAGTACCCTAAAGAAAGGAAGAGCCTACCCAAACTGTTCTGGGTGGCTGCTGCATCTGGCAGTGGATGAAAGAGCTCCCATGGGTTCAGAGATGTCCTGGGGGATAAGGATAAGGACAGAGGCTGTTTCAGCACAATAGTTGACCTGCCTGTAGGAATTGTTGCTTTGTCCTAGGGGTGAGACTTGTGAAAACTGGGTCGCCAGCTGCTGAGAGAATTTTGTTTCCTTCTTACTGTAATCATGGGCATGTGAAGGTTTTGAGGCTGAAAATGGCAGGAATGACACATCAGAGAAATCTGTGTCATGTTATTGGAGGCCTTTCCTATTGAGCGCATCTGTAACCAAGTGCTCAAACCATGTGCAGTGATTTGAAACCTCTGTTCAAGTGCTGTGAACAGGTCTCATTTTCTGCCTTCAGAAAAGAGGAAATTGAGTATATGCAGCAAATGCCTTCCAGAATGTCTAAGAGAAGTGTTGTTTGTTTATTGCAGCAAAAAGTGCCTGGAAACGAATGCCCTGTGTGCAGAGTAGCCGAGGGGTAGCTGTTCAGAGGAAAGAGCCCATTTGGGGAAGGAGCAGTATTGTTACTTAGAACAAGTCCCTTTGAACTGGCCCAGCAAAATGGCTTGAAATGAGATATTACTAAGCACTGGAAAATTTTTTTCTGAAATAACTTCCCACTGATAGAATGGGGACTACCTGCCCAAGAAGTTCTGAAATGAGATCTGATAACTTTGTAGTTTCAGCTGTATTAGAAGATTAGATTTAAGGGCCTTTCAGTCCCTTTAACATCTGTTGTTTGCTTGCTGCAGTTGTTTTTTACTAGTCTCTTCTATTTAAAAGCTGATAGGGTGTCAGATTAACCCAGTAGTGTCTGAATTAGTGGCCAGGCTGCTCACCCACTAGCATTTTGGAACAAACAGTTGTTGAAATTCTACTGAACAGAAGCTGCTGGCTTTAGTACTGCTGATGCAGATTACTTCTAACAGCTGATGGAGGACTACAATTACATATTCCATAAAGGATTCACTAACTATGTGCTGAAAACAAGATGACTACAGTCTTCTTGTTTTTCTCCCCTCTTATTTGAACACAACTGAACTGAAGAGAATTAAAATTGCTCTTTTCAAATAAACAGCTTATTTTGTGCTGTGTTTAAGCAACACTTGATAGCATTGGGGATGTTGTGCATTGCAGCAAGTTTTCATGCTGATCTTGTGGTGAAATTTTAGTGGGTAAAAGGAGCAAGAATTTCCTACATTTCACCTTAAACTACAAATTGTAAACTACAATTACATAAAGGAAATCTTTAAGGGGAACTACTGTTTACAGGTATTGAAAATATGAACTTCATCCATGGTCTTCCCCCTGCTGCTTTTACAGGGTTGATCCTGATAGCCCGCTGCATAGTGATCTTCAAGTCTTAAAAGAAAAAGAAGGTGTAGAATACATTTTACTGAACTTCTCTTTTAAGGTAAGTGTCTGTAGGATGAAAAGCTGCAGTTAAATTTGAGGCTTACTATAGAAAATTACTGAAGTGACCCTCAGCTGTTACTTGGGTAATAATGGAATGTAGCATTAAAAAAGGGCAGGAAAAGAAAACTAACTTAAGTTCAGCACTGAAGCTTCCCCAAAAAAATGCATTTTTTAGCCAATACTATGGAAAGTTAATTTTTACAGAACTAAAAATTTGTAGTACTTCAAATCTGATTTGACAAATAAGACTATTGAAATACTTTCTGTTCGGGAAGCAGTGTCACAGTATTTTCCTTAACCTTTTTTTTATTACTCTTTTCAGGATAACTTCCCTTTTGATCCTCCCTTTGTGCGAGTGGTGTCTCCTGTGCTCACAGGAGGGTAGGTTTGAGTTGCCTTGGAGAAGTTGTGCTTTGTGGTAAAAATGTTACAACTTGAAAAACTCCACGCTTGCCATAATGGGGAGGGTTAACATCTCTCTTCTTTCTCCTGTTGTAGGGTGCTTTGGGTTGGTGCTTTGAATGGGTTTTGATCCCTGTGTTGCCTTAAGTTTGCTGTAAAGTCTTACCTGTCTCTCTCTTGCTCATAATGCTGCCATAAAGTCTTTGTTTAAAAATTCCTCGAATGCTAATCCAAACCCACTAAATCTAATTGAAAACATGCTCCAAATGTCATCTAAAGCATGTTTGAAGTGCTGTCTTTGGCACTCGTATATATCCATGGAGAACCTATTAAATTCACCTTTCAAGACTTTTATGCATCTCCTGGTGACAGGAACGATACCTGCTTTTGAAAATGCAGTCTGTGATAGCTGGTGCTGATTCTTATGTGATTTTTATTGCCATGTATTCTTCTTTAATTCAATAAATGGTTAGTGCAGTTAAATAGGGTTCCTGAGGAGTGCTGCTATCTCAAAACTAAACAAGCAGACCCAAACACCAGAAAATCCATTGGATTCTAATTTCATTGTGCTCAGACTTCTTTTTAGAATGAAAAAAGGATGGCTTTTCAGTAGTCATTTCCCTCGGAATGTCGTATGGATCTATGAGGTTTAAATGTCTTGATCATAAAGGAGAGTACATTTTGGCAATGGTAAATTTTCTTCCCTTGGTCCAGGTTTTCTCATGCTCAGGTGTTCTGCTGAGTCCCAGTCAGCACAATGGATAAAGTGTTTTTGACATTTAAAAAAGCTATTTACAGAAAAAGAGCAAGAGAAGATCTGGTTAGCTCATATTATTTATTAAAGTGCAACTACATTGTTTGAAATGGTGTTAAACTTCCTTACACAATTGAATTTTGTTGGTTTCTTTTAGCTACACGTCTCTACCATGTATATGTAGAGTAGCCATAAAAAGTAACTTTGCCTTTGTGCAGAATAGCTCAGTCAGAGGTTTAAACTAAATCTAGTTAGCAAACAACTTTTTTTGTCTCACTATGCTTATTTTCTTTGCTGAAGTGTAACATGGCTAACCAGTTCCAATATATTACTGGCTAAAGGGCATTTCAGCTTTATGAACAAACAATTGAGCAAACAAGGTTAGCAGGAGCTTAAAGTACTGTGAGCACTCACATCTTTTTACTAACTGCTGATGTCAAGTATATTTTCTTTTACATTTGTTTCTAGGTATGTCCTAGGTGGAGGTGCATTATGCATGGAACTTCTTACAAAACAGGTGAATATGAGCACTGTTATCTGGATAATAAAACATGCCTGAAAATAATGAAAATAGGTGCTTCCCTTGAGTTGAGGAATCCTTGTGTGGAATAAACTACACACGCCAAAGGAAACATGATTAAATTAAACCTCAATCCCACAAGATTTGCCTCACTGATCTTGTTTGAGATCTTATTTTCTGCCTTGGATGGCTTACAAGAGATGTGAGGAAAGAGGCAGGCAGTGTGAGCATGCAAACTTGGAGCTCTCAGAATTTCTGTGAGGAAGGCAGTGTGGAAACACATTGTTTTCTTTTCTAGAAGCCTCTTCAACTGCATAAAGTCAGCTCTGGAGAAGTGAGGAATACAGATGATCATAGTCATAGATGATTTTTGTAGACAGAGTGATTTTTCTCTTTAAAATAAGTAAATGAATGAAGTAACTTGCAGGCTCTGGCAGAAACTCTTGTGAGCTGTGGAAGGTAAAGCAATGCCAGAGATGAGCAGAATTCCTACAGCTTGCTGAATTGACTTCATTAAAGATCAGTCTTTTCTACTTCTTGGAAAAAGGAGTTGTAATTTCTGTTGTGACATTAATGAAAATGTGTCAGTGCTGTAAGGATGGAGCTTTTTTGTTTTTGTCTTGCTATATTTTGGAAATGTGCTTCAGCCTTTTCATTCTTCTTACGAGTTATTAGTACTAGGACTGTATATAATTTTACAGATTTTCTGTGGAAAAGAAATGTTAACTGAAAATAAGTAGTTAAAACTGGAATGCAGGAAAAAAAATCCTAAAGCACATGTTCCAAAACAGATTTGCAAGGTGAGCACAAGAAGCAAGTACATGTTGTATGTTGGCATTCTTTTCCTCCTCCAGGGCTGGAGCAGTGCCTACTCAATAGAATCAGTCATCATGCAGATCAATGCCACTTTAGTCAAAGGAAAAGCCAGAGTACAGTTTGGAGCCAATAAGGTAAATTTACTGTGTTTCTTAGTTACACAAATCACTGTTGGGCTTCCATTTCCTTGCTGACTGACATTGAGGATGCTTAATGACAAAATTGTTATGACAAACATATATGCATTTCAAGTTGGCGGGTGCCTATATGTGTATTTTACTGGCAATTAAACATTTTTTATGTAATTACAAGCAGATGAGTTGGATAGTCTTGGGATGGGCAGGGTAGGCTTTTGCTGTCCTTGGGGAGGCAAGGAGGATTAGAATTGGGAGGATTTGGAATTTCGGGCTCTGAGAAGGGAATTCTGAAAGCCAGGAATGTTATAACATTGTGTATGGGCTTTATTTTTAAGTCCACTGTAGCATTTCCTTGTTAGAACTGTTTTGGAGTCGTGCATGTCTAGATGCAGGTTTTTATGTTGTTTTTTTCTCCTTTCAGAATCAATATAATCTAGCAAGAGCACAGCAGTCCTATAAGTCACTAGTACAAATACATGAGAAAAATGGTATGTATATTCTTGCCACTTTGTTCTTGTCTGCACAGCACCTTAGGAATTGGTGTTTGCCACAGAGAAACTTGAAGTGACAAAGTGTCTTATTTTGGCTTGGGAAGACCATAAATGTTTCTTCCTTCTTCTTGCACTAGAAAAGCAGTAGTGCTTAAATAACTTAACTGCAATCACTGCAACTTTTCCAGTTTACTTGAATGTTGTGTGTGTTCCTGCTGCTTCTTGAAAGGCAGCTGCATTTTGTTTTCAGCCAGTTGATCTAGGAACTTTACTGTTACTGTAGCATTAAGGACTCTTTAATATTGGCAAAGTATCTGCTGGGAGTTTATCCCTTTCCCTGAAGGATTTTGTTTCAATGTGTCAAGAACCTAGTGGAAATAACATTAATGAAGAAAAAAAAGTGGGGAAAAAAGACCCGAGACTAAACCATACAAGAAGTCCAAGTGAGGTGTACAAGCTGGGAAAGTGTACAATAGAATAGGGAAAAGCCTGTTTTGGTATGGGCTTTTTAAAGTCTCTGCTGCATAAAACAAGTGTACAAATGCTTTAGGTACAATTGAATTTACTGTGGCAGTATGAGAAGCTTGAGGCTTTAAAAGGTTTAAGTAGCTTACATGTTACATAAAGGTAGTCAGCAGAATTGATACTCTGGTCTTTTGATGAGAGCCCCAGTGCAGTTACACTTCCATGATGTTCGGGGCCCTGGGTTGGACACAGTGTCCTCCAGGAACTGAGGTCATTGTAAATGTGTTTGTGAGCACCTCGGCTTCCCTGCTGCTCACATGGAACATAACACCTGTACTCCTGGGAGGAAGATAAAAGAGAATGATTTAACATCTCCAATTTTACAGTATTTTTATCTTGCTGTTAACTGAGCCTTTTGCCTTTTTGTCTGCTACAAAAGCCAGCGTGGCTGTTTACTTGTGTGTGCTACAAGTGATCAATCCTGCCTCAGGATCTATACACAAAGCATTCACAGTACTCAGTGCTGCTGTGAAAGGTGTCTTAAGCTTAGAGGTGCTATGCGCTCTCTGGGACAGCACAAACAGGCCTTGTAGTTACTGTACACATGTTTAAAGGAAATGTTACAAGAGGGGCTGGGAGAATTAAGATTGGAGCTCTGGAGGTCTCTAGAAAAAGCAGTGCACACCTGATCAGGTATGATTCAGCTGCTAAAAATGCCAAATTAGGTCAGGAGACCAGTTATCCATCTGACATTTCTGAGCTTATTCCTACGGTAAGACTTGCAGAAGTAGGATAAGCCATTCAGTTGCTCCTGCAGGCCTAACTCTACAGAACACAAACCCAGCACAGTCACGTTTATATGTCTATGTTTTAAGTAGCTTGAAGACTTGGGGGTTTTACCTCTCTTCTGTTAAGTTTGGTTAGAGCAATGTTCCTCCTTCAGCAGCTTCCCCTTGTTAGTGTTCTGCTTGTCCAGCTCAGGATAACTGCTGCTGTAGAAATCCGTGTATGCACACCCAAATACCAGGTCAGATCCTGGTGTGTGCCACATGGTTTGTCTTGCACTGCTGACTTATTCACATTTAGGGCGCTGGGTCTCGCTGAGCTGGCCTGCTTTAAGAGGGAAGGACTGAGCCAGGTTAGGCTTCCATCTCCCACAGGTGAAGAGTAGGATGGTCTGGACACAGCAGCATTGGTACCTAACATCTCTCTGTTCTCCACAGGCTGGTACACTCCTCCAAAAGAAGATGGCTAAGGCTGAGGACTGTTGTATACCTGGACCAATGTCAACAAAACAAGCTCTTTTTTATGTTTTCCAACACACAGACTCAAGCTATGAGTGCCCCTATAACAGCTGTACTGAGGACTTTAGCTATTAGATAAGTTAGTGGATAATCTGTCAACTGACACGTACAGTATAAGTTACAGCCTTACCATTCCACTCTTCTTAGGCATCTGGACTGAGCAGTTTGGGCCTTTACCGTATTTGTTCTTATGGAGTAAGCAGATTTGGGCCATGCCCTCCCTTCTCCCTTTTTTTATTTGAAAGCATAAACTCTCCCTGCAGCAGGCTATTGACTTACTAAAGATCATACAATAGGAGTGAGTTGTTCACACACTTCTGTGTATTTCTTACTTTTTGCAAAAGGCAGACTGCAGAGACTTGCATTGTATTGTTTCATTTAAAGCCAAGAAGTTTAATACATTGTTTAATACTGTTTTAGGAAATGTCAGGTCTTGCAAATCACAGTAGTTTTTCTGGTCTAAAATGACAGAGTTTGTAGTATTTTCCAAATTAATGATATAGGAAAAACACATGTATGTTAAGTCATTAAACATTTTTCATGGCTGTATGAGAATATGAACTTTTTATTGGAAAAGATGCTCTTTGTTTAGATTATTTTAATTTTTTTGTTTGGTTTTTTTTATTTTGTTTTGGTTTTATGCAGAGCAAGGCTGTGCCAATAAAACCTTGTAACTAGTCACGTCCACTGGGGCATCAGAACTTGCTGGGCTGTTCCTGCTACTTGTTGGCTCAAGCTCCTTAACAAGAGCCACAGTATGAAGCTTGAAGTTATTTAAAATACTAAAAACCTTTTTAGGTGTTCCATTTTATTAACGGGTTGTTGCAATCATTTCTAAACGAATGAACTTATTAAGTGATTGGCACAAATTGAGATGAAAGTCCTTGAATGAAAAATTTTTATATAAAAACGACAGTAAAGTACAAAAACATGTCATCCAGTTAGAGGCGTAAGAAATGCTGCCATAGTCATGACGGTGGCTTTGTTATTGAAAGACTAATGGGAACTGTTCTTTCTTTATTAGGAGATGAGTCTGGGTCTGTGTACTTAAACAATTTCATTGCCTTACCGGAATCGACTCTTATTTTGGTTGTAGTACTTACTAGTCCTTAGGCGTGTGCACTCCTCGGGGCCGAGCGAAGGGTGTGTTCCATGGATTAAGCATTTCAGAAGTGCAGAAGCATGTTTTTATGGGTTTTTTTTTAGTTGACTATCGAACTTGTGCTCTTTTCTCTATCAGGCGCCCGCGGGTCCTTGTGCATTTGCTTCTAGATCCAGTTTTTAGCTCGAAAGAAACGACCTGGGCGAGGTTTAGCGCCGCTCCCAGGGCGCGTTGTTGCGGTGCGCCGGGGCTGGGGCGGCCCCGGCCTCCGCCCTGCGGCGCACGCTTCGGTTGGGGTTCCGTTTCTTCTGGCAGAGTTCCTCGGCAATGTACAGTAATTTGTAAACTTGCATCAAGTTTATGAATAAAAAGCATTTTACGAAGCGCTGTGTCCGTGCTGGGGCCCGGGGCGCGAGGGAAGGGGGAGGTGAGAGCGGGACGGTCCTCCCCGCCGCCAGGCGGCGCCAGTGCACCGGCTCGTGCCCGCTCGCGCTGCCGGAAGTTGCCTCAGGCGCGGCGGCGCGCGGGTGACGCGGGGCCGGGGAGGCGGCGGGGCCATGGATTCCGCGGGGAAGGGCGGCTACGTCCTCGCCAACCTCGCCGAGGTGGTGGAGCGCGTCCTCGGCTTCCTGCCCACTAAGGCGCTGCTGCGCGCCGCCTGGTAAGGGCCGGGACAGTGGGGTGGGCGGCGGCCGGCTCCGGTCGGTGGGGGCGGCGCGGCTGACGCGGTTGCGTCCGTGTTGTGTTGCAGCGTGTGCCGGCTGTGGAGGGAGTGCGCCCGGCGGACGCTGCGGACGCGGCAGCGAATCGCGTGGGTGTCGGCGCTGGAGCCGGGCCCCGCCGAGAACCACGCGCTGGTGCGCGCGCTGGCGCGCGAGCTCGAGGTGAGGCGGCGCGAGCTCCTGGGGCCGGGGCGCGAGCGCTGCGCGGCAGCGCCCGTGGGAACCGCGGCCTCACCTCTGCACTGCTTACCAGCATCGCACTGCTGACAGCAGAGGCCAACAGCCATGGATGCAGTGAGTTTAGATAGTGCTAAAAGAAGAAGCAGAGTCACGGGCCAGTCTGCTGAGCTGTTCCTCCTTCTGTGAGGTTTGGGTCAGCTTCCTGCCTGTGGGCAGAAGTGCCTCTGGGCACTTCTGAGGCTAATGAGAGGTTATCTGTTGGCTGGCAGGAGTCTGGTAAGGGGGGAGGGGACCAGTGTGGGCTGCTGGTGGAGCTGTTTATCCTCGGTTTCCGCCCCCACTTTCTCTCCACTCCGTCCTGTTGTGGCATTCACATTCTCTGGACAGAGAGACGTAATTCTGTCTCTCAGGAGAAGCACAGAGAGAAGAAGAGAAAACAATCTTTATCTCTGCTCCTTTGTTTTCCCTATGTGGAATCTGGTATGGAGATTGTTTACCTGAAGTTATTGCTGGATTGGATTCTGGTGAAGGTTGTTTGGGCTCAATGTCCAGCTGGATTGAGCTGTGGCTCAGACTCTCAGCAGGCAGTCACAAGTTTGTTAGTTAGTTGGTAATTAGTTGATAGGTAAGAAGTATGTCTGTAGAATAGTATAGTCGCTCTTTAAATAGTATATTAGTGTAATCTAGTGTAATTTTATAAAGCTGTCCAGCCTTCTGATCTGGAGCCAGACATCATAATTTCTTCCTAGTTGGGGTTGCCTTTTTTACTATAGTCCTGTCTATGTACTCCTCCGCCTGTGTCTTTGCAGAAGGTGCACGTGCTGCCCCAGACCGTGCTCTACATCGCTGATGCAGAGACGTTCAGCGGGCACGAGGAGTGTCACGAGCAAAAGAAAGGTAAAGCCTGGACCTAACTCACTCCCACTTAAAGATATGCTGGATGTGAGTAGAGCATAGTCAGCTGAAAGGGAATTTTCTGTGTTTCGGTTTCAATGGAAAGGACATGTTTTGCAGAATCCGTGACTGCGTAGTGTTGCATTTGTGGTGCGGAGCAGCTCAGGATGTGTGTTAGTGTGCACAGCCGGGTTCCTTTCCCTCCTCCGGAGAGCGCTGCGTGTTTGCCTGCCGGCAGCTCTCCGGGAGCAGCACGGACCAGCGTGCTGTTACCAGGGCGGCCACTGATGGGCAGCATTGGTTAAACAGGACGGGATCGGCTGTGGGATTGCCTCAGAGCACACTTTTACTGCTGTCTGATGGTTTTATTGGTTCTTCTTGTTTTAACAGCCAGAAAAAGAAACAGTAAAGAAACAGCACTCGCACTTGAAAAGTTGTTGCCAAAGCGATGTCAGGTTCTTGGACTGGTCACCCCAGGGATTGTAGGTAGGAGCAAAATGTGTGGATTTTTGAGAGGTCAACTTGAAGGTGTCATCTCAGCACTGTTCAGCACTGGTTTCAATTTTAAGGAGTTCACAGTGTCACTGCTAAGTGACGTGGGGCTTACTTCATGTATTGCAGTTATAATTAAAAGGATTGATTCAGTTAGGCAGGCAGCTTTCCCTGGCACCTTAATGTACTTACTGAATGTTGCTTGGATTTATGTATACATCTCAGTGACATTGTGACCAACTGTAGAGGGCATCCTAGTATATACCTGTTTGAAATGGTCTAGCAGGAGGCATATGCAGTAACTGGAAAATTCACAGCCTCCTGCGGCACGCTTTTTCTCATGCTTCACTTTTATCATTAGAAAGTTGTTTTTTTATGGTTTGTCACCTTAAATTCACTTCCCATATCATAAGTAAGGTATTTTGATTGTTGTCATTGCCATATTTTAATAATGCGCCCTCAATTTTTGTGTCAGTTTTGCTTTATACTGTCATCGCATGCTTATAGGATATCTTAAAAACTTGAGTATGTCTGTGTGCTTGCAGAAGTTGGCAGGAAGGCTTGTACTGCACTCTTCTTGTTTGCCTAATGTTTTATATTTGGTGTGACTGGGGAGATATGTGTAAATATATCCATGTCTCCATGTCAAAACTGACTTCAGTGTGATCCATAGCCAGCGGGACTATGCATTTCATCTTTCCAAAACATTAGCAAAAAAAAGTTAGTTTTCAATTAGATAAGTTGTTGCGGAATTAGATTGTCATGTTTTATGTTACCTGAGCTATCTCTTTCTGCCTGTGTTAGTGTAAATGCCTGTATTAGAATCTCTGAATACAAGATCCTTGGTTTTGTCTCCGTAGTTACCCCGATGGGTTCAAGTAGCAATCAGCCTCAAGAAATTGAAGAGGGTGAAGCTGGGTTTGCTCTGTTGTTTCCCAAAATTGATGGGGTGAAAATTCATACCTTCCATTTTTCTAAAGATGTGAAGAACAGGGTCTTTGATGAAAGCAAATTTGCTGAAGCAGGTATGTAATTTTTCTCTCCTTTATGTGGGCTTTTGTGAGGTGCTGCTCTCTGAAGCGCCAGTCTGGAGTTCTGAGTAGAGCGAGCAGCTTCTGTACTGGCTCCAAGAGCCTCCGTGGGGCTCCAGCTGGTGACTGTGCATCTCTGCTCCTCTCAGTCTCTGGAGTACTGAGGAGAAGTTATCCCCAGTATCGGTTTCCCATTACCTCAGTGTCCTAGTTTAGGGCAAATGTGGGAGACAAACCTCTGGAAGGAGTCCCCAGAAAACAAACCCCCACGGCCCCTCCCCACCACCTGGTTCGGGCAGAATTTCCTTGGAGAGAAGTGGAAAAGAACCTGTTTATTTAACAAAAAAACCACTCCCCAGCACAAAAAAAAAAAAAAAAAAAAAAAAAAATTACCAACACCAGATGACAACAAAACTCTTTCACCACTCTGAAGAGATGACAAATCCAAAAGTCTTTCCTGGGAGTGGTCGCCCGGGTCTGGGCGCTGGGGATTGCTCTGGGCACTGGGGCTGGCTGCTGCAGATCACAGAGCACAGGCTCTCAGTGTCTCCCAGATCCCAGTCTGGAGCAGGTGGGATGGTATTCAGGAAAGGGAAAGGGAAAGGGAAAAAAAAAACAGTCCAGGGAAAGAACTGGACTGCTTAGCTAAACTAACTAGAAAGCAAAGGCAAAAGCAGAAGCAAGCAAGCAAAGCAAAAACAAGCCAGCCAGCACCAGCCTCTTCTAGACAGCAGACCATGGCAAACCTTCACTTTCAGAGTCAGTTCTGAAAGCACAGAACATAATATCAAACATAAACAGAACACACGACTGGGGATACCAGCATCATAACATCACCCCATGACACTCAGTTATGTTTCAAGTGGAGCTGTTCAGAGAGAGGTGTGATGTATTATTTGAGGAGAAGCTAGGATGGTTGGACTTCAGAGTTCAGGATTTAAAAATAAGGGGATCAGTGTTGGCTTTTGTTTGTAGGTCTGAAGAATAACCCAGATCTCCGTGTTGTTCTTCTGTTTGGCTACAACTCCTGGAAGACTGGAGCTACTCGATTTTTTCATCAAATAGTCAATCCACTGAATGAGAAAAGTATCATCCTGGCTGGGGGACAAGTGGAGAGCTTTACGTCACTGACCTCTGAGAAGTAGGTATTTTTTTCAAGGTAAATGATGAAAAAGATTTAACATGAGAGAAGCATTGCAGATCTGTAGCCTTCTAGTTATATTGAAAATTCCCTTTGCCAGTAGTAAGATAACAATTTCTTAAAGGGAAAAAATGTCACAACTGCTACACTGTCATGTAGCCAGAAAAGCTGGAAGCTTTGTATAGCTGTGTTACAATTTGGATGCTGGAAAGTCGGCTAGGAGAAACCCAATGAAAAGGAGATTTCCAGCTTCAGATACCTCTGTGTGTTTATTGCAGTCCGCATATTGTCTCTGGAGTGCAGGTAAATGAGTGACGGAGCCCAGGATGTGAGCATGGGTTTGTGTATCTGCCTGGGTTTGGCTCACAGCACAGAGCAGTGGCTGCACACACAGCCAGGAACTCGCCCGATCCACCGTGGTGCTGAAGGACGTGGCAGTCTGTCCTGTGGAGCTCAGTGCAACCATGCCATGGCTCCTTTGGTCCCACTGGGGGTCTGCAGTCCATACTAACATCAACATCTTTCTTGCATCTGATTTTGCCAGCAGCACCATTGCCCCAGATAACAGAGCTGACTTTAATAAAGTCACTGCAGATAAAGGTTAAGTACGTAACTACTTAACCCCATGTGTCCTGGCCAACCAATTTAAAGCAACGTGAATCCAAAACCTTTACTGACTGCTGCCCTGCTTCAATGTATAAATCCTCAGTGCCTTTGCTGCTCTTAAGTTTAACTGATGTTTTAGTTGGAATTGCGTATCGCTGTGGCATACACAAACTACTGAGTTTGGCATGAGTGAAACAAATTTATGGTTAATACTTAGTAATGGATGTGGAAGTTTTTCCTTGTGAAAGGTTGCTACATAAAAACATTGTTAAAATATGAAGTCTTTGGTTTGCTTTTTAACTTTGGGTGGTATCAGAATCACTGCAACATCGGCTGCATTGAACCTATGTCTGCCACAGCAGTAGTTTAGTCAGGTGAGAAGTGGTCCCCCCAAAATGTTCTCTAACTCGGTGCCTGTTGCCTTTCAGTAACCATGCCCAGCCTGGTGACGCCTGTGGTGTGGTTGGGTTGGCTTTCAGCGGTCCCCAGATCCAGAGTGCCACTGTCCTGCTAGACCAGGATGTGGCTGATGAGAGGACAGCAGAAGCAGCCATGCAGCGTCTCAAAGCAGCAAACATCCCCGAGCACAACACCATTGGCTTCATGTTTGCCTGTGTTGGCAGAGGATATCGGCATTACAAAACCAAAAGGAATATGGAAGCAGATGCATTTAGGAAGTTTTTTCCAAATGTACCCCTCTTTGGCTTTTTTGGACATGGGGAAATAGGATGTGATCGAATAGTTACTGGGAATTTCGTGTTAAGAGAATGTAATGACATAAAGGATGACCTGCTTCATGGCTATACTACTGTTATGACTCTTATTCACCTTGGTTCAACTAAAGGAAACCAAGCATAAGTAAGATTTAATGCTTCAGTGAGCAGTTTGTTTCGTTCCAGAGCTGAGAAGTCTGGAAGAGTGGACATCTTGCAGTCAAAGCCCCTTCCAAAAGATAGACATCATTTTGGTAATATTACTGAGTCTTGTAGTTGCAATAGAGTTTACTGTTCTGTCTGTGAGAAAGCCTTGCATTTTGTGTAATCCCCTGTACACATCAGAATTGCAGGAAATTATATTTGATGGAATTCTGCATTTGAAGAAAGCCTCTTTTCTTCCGAAATGAAAATGGTTTCTACAAATCGTAGAATAATCTGAATTGGAAGGGGCCCATCAGGATTGTTGAGTCCAACTCTTGGCCCTGAACAGGACACCCCAAGAATCCCACCAAGTGCCTGAGAGTGTTGTCCAAATTCTTCTTGAGCTCAAGCAGGGCTTGGTGCTTTGACCACTTTCCTGGGGAGCCTGTTCCAATGTCCAGCCACTCTGGGTGGAAAACCTTTTCCTGATATCCACCCTAAAGCTCCCTGATTCAGCTTCATGCCACTTCCTCAAGTTCCGTCAATGTTCATGAGAATGAAGAGATACTGAGGACCACAATGAGGTCTCCCCTCAGTCTCCTCCAGGCTGAGCAAACCAAGTGTCCTCAGCTACTCCTCATAAGGTTTCCCCTCCATGTCCTTCACTTCCTCATGGCATTCCTCTGGACCCCCTCTGAACTTGATGTCTTTGTTACACTGAGGTTCCCAAAACTGCCCACAGGACTGGAGGCTGCCCCAGTGCAGAGCAGAGCAGGACAATCCCCTCCCTGCTCTGGCTGCTGCTGTTGGGCCTGATGCCCCCAGGCCATGGTTGGCCCTCTTGAGTGCCAGGGCACAGCTGGCTCACACCAACCTTCCACGGACCCCAGCTCCCTTCCTGCAGCTGCTCTGCACCTCCTGCTCCCCAGTCCGTTCGCACAACCAGGACTGCCCCGTCCCAGGTGCAGAATCCAGCACTTGCCACTGTTACATTTCATATGGTTGGTGATTTGTCAGTCTCTGCGGGGCCTCTGTCCTTGAGGGAATTGACAGCTCCTCCCAATTTAGTGTCAGTGGCAAACCCAAACCCAAATGTAGAGTACTTTGTGCTCTATTTAAGTATGTAAAGCACTCTAGGAAAACTACTGATGCATTAAATCTGTCATTTCCTGGATTTTTTTTCTAAAGAGATGCAGAACTTTCCCAGAGTCCTATTTACTAAACTGAGCAGTTTTACTAGATAAAATCAATTAAAATCTTTACAGAAAAGTAACAAAGTACTTGTTAAATAAAGATAGAAGTATGTCAAAGTACCTCGCCTTCTATTCTTGGAGTAAAAGCTCTCATTTAAAGATGTTGCCCAGCTAAGAGTTCAGCTGGACTCACCTTGAACTGAATTTCAGTTGCTAAACTCTGTGGTTCAGAGTAAAGTGGCTGCCTCTTCTCTAGCGTGATTACAGTCTTTTAAATCCAGAGTGCTTAGAAATAAGTTTTATCTATCTTTAAGTTTATTTAGGAGGTTTTCTGCTCTTAAATTTGGAATTGTGGGAGATACAAGATCTGGCTGTATTATATTTATATAGAGACTTTAAGTAAGACTTGTGCTTCTGCATGTTTTTTCCATGCTTTTACATCAGTCACCTGTTTTGATTGCTGCAGCTGGCATGCAGTATCAAGTAAGTAAATTCAGCATAGTCTCAGTATAGCTAATAATATATTTGCCACTTTTGAAATTCTTTCCTCCCTTTTATTTTCACTTAGTAATAGAATGACAATAAAATAAGATTAATTTTGCACTATATCTCCAGATTTCTAAATGCTAAATCAAGCACCTGGCCCATTTTCAGTGTAGTAAAAAGAAAATACTTACCTGTTTGTTGTACAACAAAAAAACAATTTTTTGCTTTAAATGTACTAAGGAAGACTTCAGCAACTTTATGCCCGTCTTGTTGAAACTTTTTCTGACCTTGGCCTAGCAAGCTTGAGTAGAGGTGTATCTGTCCTGAGCAGTAACTTAGTGTCAGTGTGTATTGAGCATAGACAGCACTTCCCCGTGGCTGTATTGATGATGGGGTTTTTTTTTTCAATTAGAAGACAGTATGAGCTGTGAACTGCCAGTAGGAAGATTAGTAAGTGTGGATGTGACTTGGATAACATTTAGTTATTTCATTTAGAGGGAGAGGTATCTGGAAGTGGAGTATGGTTGAATTTTCAGAGAAGCCCTTTGGTGGGAGGTGACTGTGTTTTATTTTAACATAACCAGAATGTCACATTTGGCCCTTTATGTCTGCATAACCTTCATGTTTAACAGGACAGAAAGGAAATGTTTCATTTCTGTAATGCAGATCGGATTCCTGGTGCTGCCAGCCATGCTGAGCAGCCTAAGAAGGTGAATGGCTGCTGTGTTAGGTTGGTTGAAGAGTGATGAGCCACGAGTCCTCAGGAACAGTGCAGACTCAGCCAAAGGTCAGAGAAGCTGCTGGTGAGCTCAGACAATGGCACAGCTAAGCCAGAACCGCCAGGCAGTCTGCAGGGGACAGTCAGCAGGTCCTGGAGCTCAGGGAGCTGCAGAGGTAAAAACAGTGCAGAAAAGGGGGTGGAGGGGCAGGGGGTCTGCATCAGAATCCAGGAATCCTTCTCTTCAGCATCAACAAGTGTGGGGATGGGCCCAAAGCACCCTAGAGCCATGCACATAGCTGGAACCACTACAATGTCTGTCCCAGGCCACATCATGCTTTCCATGTGACAGGGAAATGGTGTAAGTAATAAAATTGCAACATCTGTGATTAAAGTGTTTGCTATCCAAATTAATTTTGCCTCCATGCTGTTATTTGCTCTTCAACCACAACTCCTGAGAGAACCCCAAATATATTTGCTTACAAGGTGCGTGTACCAAAAGGCAGAGATAATTGATAGAAAGTTTTGCAGTGCCAAAATTTATACTTCTGTCATTCAAAAGAAGCAAGCATGAGGTTTTAAAGTGGGTAAAGTTACTTAAATGAATATTCAGCAATTGTGGCAATTGTAAATAGCAGGACTGCTCTAAACATATCTAAAGATAAGGTCTATCTGCAGTTACAGTGCTGACAGGAATGTCTTTCCAGCAAGAGAATAGAGTTCCTAAGTGACCACAACTGGATTTTGGTTTTGTTACGAAAACAGTAAAACTTGCAAAGTCACAAGACCTGCAGGGAGGAGTGATAGTTTTGCTTACAAATTTCAAGACATTGTTTTTTCCCATGTTTTGAGTATTAATGTTTTGCTGCACATTTGTTCTTGATGCATCATTCAATTCATTGATCTGTAGGTTTCAAAACCACAAAAAATAATAGGCAAGCAGTGTGATGTATAACCTTGTAGCAACACAACCAAAGTAGTAACTACTAAACATAAAGCTATTACTGCAACTTTTATTTTAAAGTTACTATACAAAGATCTCCTCATTATAGGATGCTTCTGTAACATGCAGTGGTAGTAAAGCGAGAATAAATTGATAAAGAGGAGCAAAACTTTTAAGAACAAATAGTTACATATGATTCTGAATTAATTTTTAGTTTAAAATTTACCTCAAAACTCACTCAGTGTCATTACCCCCTCTTACTTTCTATTTTTCTTTCTAAAAATGGATAACATCTTTCTACTAGAAGTAACTCTGTGGTGGGAGTTCTTAGCTTTCATATCAGAAATTGGAATTAAGTTTTCTGGTGTTTGGCCCCATAAGAGAACAAGCAAAAAGCATTTGTCATTCAGATACATGCTTCTGTTTTACTCAACAGAATGATACAGAAAAATAACATTTGAAGTATAGAAGTTTGCATAAGTAGAAGTTACAAAGATCTTAAGTGTACAGTTAAGTGGTCTGTTATAGGCTCTCTTATAGTTTCTGAGCACTGAGCAAACATTAAGAAAGTAATTATTTCCTCCACTGTAAGATTATTTTTCATTATTTCATGGTGGAGAAGATTTTTTTTACTTTATGAATCTCTGGTGGATCTCTAAAATCCATTTAATCTTAATATAAAGCAGTTGTATGTTCTGCACACAATTGCAGGTAACACAGTTGTTTGAGGCTTATTATCATCTGCAGTTTTTCCTGTTGCTAAGTCCATTTCTCAGCTTCAGGACTTTCAGCAGGACTCCAGCTCAGCCTTGAGGGGATTCTGAACTGTAGGCTCCAAGGTGTGCAGCGAGGTAAACCAAGCTTATTTCTGCTGCTGGTGTGCATTGGTCCTGTACTACAGGTTTAGGTCAAACAAATACAAGTTTAAACATTTGTAGGGCCATTTAATTGATTTTTTCATTCCTACCACCATTTCAGGACAGTGTGGGGTATTATTCTAAAGAGAGCATACAGCTACAGTGAAAAATTGGAAACTCAAAGGAAATGCCTAAGAGAGGTTTGGATTATTTGGAAGTGGTATCACCTGGATACTTAGAATTATCAGCAGAGAAATAGCTAATTAGACTTTTTTTTTCCAAGTGTTTTGATAATTTAGGTGGGAAAAAAAAATATTCCCACATTGGCATATGTGTTTCTAAATGCTTTTGAAATACAATGTGTAAATTTTCATCATTACATCTCACTGGTATATTTTCCCTGAGCAGGTAGCTTAAAATTCTGAAAAGAAATGTTTCAGAGATTCACATCACTGATTCAGTGGCAGGTCTTGTCACCCTCCCATGATAAATTTTCACAGCTATAAGAGTTAGAAACAGCTTTTTTTTTTAAATAAATGCATCTTAGCTGAGTTGTCAATATGGCAATAATCCTCTCAAAAGAGCAACTCTCCTAGAATCTTCAGAACTGGTGAAAATATCTGAATGGCAGCGAACTCTGTGATGGAGAATGTACAACATAGATTCAAGTGATCCAGCCCTCTAAAAAACACCATCTGTGGAAGCTCACCCAGATTTTTACAGCCCATTGTTGGCCTGCACAGAAGTTTTAGATTAAATAATACTTGGCATTGAGAGGATAATTTGAAAACAGTCTCTTTTTAATATGCACAGAAAAAAGTTTTCAAATGGTACAGAAACTCACACAGAGATGCATTAAAAAGTATTAAAAATTGGTTGTGGCTTTAATTTGGGGACCAAAACCAGCAGTATCTTCTGTTATTTCAGGTTCTGCAGCTCTAGAAATGGTTCCTGCTGAAAGGTTTAGTGGAGTATCAGTGACTGTTCCTATTTCACAGGGTTTGTATTGCCTGCTCTGCTATCATGAAATGGATCTCTTGCCTTACATACAGATTGTGTTACAGTCACCAGGAGAGCAAGAACAGACTTGGATAAGCACAAGCAGGGAACTGACTCAGAATAACGACAATTTCTGCTGTGAGAAATTCTAGCCCGCATTTCTTCCTGGCTTTCCAATTTCAAATAACTGAGTTACACAATCAAGAGTCTCTCTACAGCTCTTCAGAAATTCAGGGCCAGAAGGAAAATGTTTTCTTTTAGTGCAGTAAATTTTGCAGGAGCTGTACAACATTGACATTATCTTTAAAATGGGGAGTGCTACCAAATGGACTTCTGTTGGTTCTTCTGCCTGATGTTACCATTATCAAACACAAGACTATGTGGCACAGAGAAATCCTCATTTTCTTTGAAAAGCCATTTGACTTTCTTTAACTGTAACTTTAACTGCACTTTGCTCCAGTGTTTGTTTGGGCTGCTAATGAAAAACAAATTTATATTAAGTAACATATAAGCATATATATAACTTATAGGTCTATAAATAGATTTCCTGCTAATGGCTGTCAGTTCTGCAAGTGATTAAAAGGTTTTTGGAATACATTATGAAGAGACTTTTACTACAAGGTTCTGGTAGGATAACATGATCCCCAAGCATAAAAGAATTTTTGACATAACACTCTAATAGATTGTTGTGTACTCAACAGTAATGGAGTTTCTTAGGAAATTAGTCTTTTCCAGTTTCTTCCCTACATAACCTTTCAGCTAGTGGAGAGGTAATTTCAAAGATATGAGATCTTCTCTTTCATGAAAATGGGAGTCAGACAGGAGAGAGCCCTTATTACTCACCCTTTCATAAACATATAATAATTGTTAAGATTCCAATGACTCCAACCACAAGATCTGATCCTTTGGAACTGGTGTTTCCTTAATTGCTCACAGAACTACTTCATTAATTTTGTAAACAATCATTGCTAAAGAGTGTTGCACTGTTTTATTAAAATATATATAATGCTACCCTGTACTTTCGGTGACATTTGACTACCTGAAAATTAATTTGTAGCCTGATGACATTTTGATTTGAACATCATAGTCACAAAGTTTGTGAATTGAAATAATTTTAGAAGCTGAAATGTTCTTGGGTGCAATGGGTTCGAGGCGGTCGGAATTGCTAATAGCATTTCCTTCACAAAT
Organism: Taeniopygia guttata; assembly: GCF_048771995.1. Lineage (NCBI taxonomy): Eukaryota > Metazoa > Chordata > Aves > Passeriformes > Estrildidae > Taeniopygia > Taeniopygia guttata. The sequence goes on from NC_133035.1 coordinate 907,621, forward strand.
AACAGTGATTCCTAAATCAGCTTGTTCGCCTTTAAACATGGGGTCAGTTTATTCAGCCTCACTTTTTGTAGTGGGGAAACTTTGTTTCCCAAATAGTGCACACAAGCTCAGTAACAATGAGTAATTATTCCATGTATGTCTAGAAAGCTGACATGATTCTGAGAGCTTAGACAGTCTATTTATTTCTTGTATCTTCTATTAATATCTCCTTCCTGAATTGCCACTTAGGATGATCAAAAGCCTTTTCCTTCTTCAGTGGATACAGTATACCAAACTGTGAACCTGACTGTCTTATGATCAATAACACAGCAAAGTGATCTACCAGGTGTCATCTCTGATAAATTTTAACTGAGTCTGTGCAAAGTCCTTCAGGAAATGCTGATTCTGATGTAGCTGTCATTGCTGCTACGCAGATCTTGAACTCTGTACAACAGCGGCCTGTCCCTATGTAATGAAAAATAACTTCTATCTTTCCTAGCCTTTACAACAATATTATCAGTTTCCTTCAGCTTATCTGCTGAAGATTTGAAGTCCAGAAAATAACATGTAATGATTGCTTAATTTGGGGAGAAAGTGATCTCCTAGAGCTTTATATAACTTATCTCTGGATCAGGTCCTCTACCTGACTTGGTGCCCTCAGATTCTCCTTTCACTGCTAAGCACTAACTTGGACTCTGACCTCTCTGACAGGAGTTTTCAGAAGGTAATGAATTATTCTGGTTTGTGTTCTAGTAACCATTGTAACATAATTTCTCTTTGACTTCTCACCGTACGCACTGTACCCAAGTGCCTTTTCTTCCCTCTCCCACTGTGCTTTTTTCTACATTGATATAAATTATACACTGCTTTTTCTGACACTAGAGCATGTAGTAGACATCCTAGAAATAGGAGTTTATTCAACATTTTCTCTGCACCTATGTTTTTATAAATCTTTAGATTCTTTCTTTCGGAGATAAGAAATCTCTGTTCTGAATTTTCTCACCTTTTAATTCATTAATTTCCTCAGTTAATCTTCCCTTCAATAAAAACTTACAAATCCCATATAATCACCTCCTTGATAATGTGCCACTATGGAAACATATCTTGATTTTCTGCCGCCAGTGCTAGAAATAAGTTGAAAAAAAAAAAATTGTTCAGTTCATATTTTCCATGCCTCTGACTAACCAGGCATCCTCTTTGTGTTTTGAAGGGAAAAAAAAAAAAAAAAAAAAAAAGACATGGAGCATGGTAGATGGCCTCTCTTTGTCTGAGTAAGAGAATCCTTTAATGGACCAAAGTGTGGCATATAATCAGTGTGATCAGCAGATGCTTATGTGAATAAAAGAAATAAATCTTTGGAGAGGACAGCATTTTTTCAGCCAAGATACCTGTCTGGATAATATTTTGTGTCAGAAATTGACCTGACAAATAAAATTCCTGATCTCTGCTCTCTGAAATATCAACTGGAACATTCAAGGTAAAGTTTGAATTTCCCTCAGTAGTGAGATTTTCAGAAGAAAGCCAGCCAAAATTAAAAACTATGAAGGAAGATGTCTTGCTTAGTATTAGGAATGTGCACCATACTCTGCCTAAAAAACTTTTTAAACCATTATCAATCTCTTTTCTTAATATTTTCCTTTATTTGAATAATAATTGTGTGCCAGGAACCTGGGCAATAAACTACCAATGGTACCTCGTGCTGATGTTGTGTTACAATATTAAAAAAAAAAAAAAAAAAAAAAAAAAAAAAAAAAAAGTATTAGCTGGGAGAAAGATAGGGGGTTTTCCCCTACATCTGGTAAAGGTCTGAAACAAGCCAAATTCTGGACATGTATCACAAATATCAATTTTGAAACTATTGAATCAAGACAGGCTTCAGCTCCTCTGGTGAAATCCTGTAAAAAATTAAAAACCACTATCAAAAATTCATAGTATCATCTCACGCTAAAATCCTGTGATATCTCATTCTCTGTGCAGTAAAATAAATATTGTATTTTATTTATTTCCTATGTAGTAAAACCCAAAATTATCCCGTGCATCTACCTGTGCATTATTGAAAACCATAAAAAAATCTCACAGAATTCAAACATAAATTATAGTGATTTCTGTATAATTGATACAGTTTTAAAAGTACATAGAAACTCCAGTAAGTGCAACTGTTTAAGTCTTAGATGAAGTCTTCTCCAACATGTCAGCCTTCTGTTTCAGTCAACTTTCTTCTCTCATCTTGCTTACCATGTCACCTTCTACAGCTTAGATTCTTAGGGTTGCTCTGCATGTTATTTCTCCACCATTCTTCTACTCTAATTCTTTAGGCTGTTGTTATTTCTGAAAAATAAAACATGTGACTTTAATTAACAAAAACTTCCTGCCCCGCTTCCCTTGTGGAGTCCGATCATTTAATTTTAAACTGTACTCACTGTTGCAGCCATTGCTGCTTGTAGTTTCAACTAGGTTGGCACCATACTCTGAAGAATTTGTCCTTGGAATAGAAACTTTCCTGACCATAAAAAACAAAAAGGAGACAATAGAGAGAGAGAAAAATACACACAGAGTGAAAAATGTTATCAGGGAAGAGACAAGTTAATGGAATGAGTGATTTTTCCATTGGAAAAAGTGAATGGATCTTCCCCAATTACTTTCTACTTAATACTCATTTTGAGAAGCATGTGTTTGAGAGAGAACAGAGATCAGAGGGCAGTACAGTGTTTGGAACTACCTGGCTTCACTCCTGAAGGTAATGTTCCTGTTTGTCTGATTTCTTAGGTCTTTATTTAAACAATTAGTAAATAGCACAGAATTATTTATCAATTCTCTTAGTGTTTGGAAATTATGTGTAATTTTCCACACTTTGTTGAAGAGAAGCAAATCTTGTAAGTGGAGCTGATCATTTGCTGTCTAGTTCTCTTTCTTTTACTAGTAATCAGACATCTGCTCTCTTGAGAAGAGTCATGAGCTATTCTCTGTTCTGTCCAGTTTGTGTCCTGTGGTGATGTAACTCCTCCACAAAGTCTGTTGTCTTGGACAGCTTAAATGGCTTTATTCCTAGACCCTGTTGTTTTGGCTGTCTGAATTCTTGTTCATCAATGTTACACTTACTTTACAGGTCATTTGACATTTTAGCATGCATTTACAATGAAATACAGAAATTAAATTGCAGATTTATTTCGGTTTTCCCTAGTGTTTGCTCTATTCCTCTGAACTCTATGTGTAGCATTTAGGCTTCTCTATTGCTTTTAAAGAAAAGCTGGCTCATGTGGCATCTTTTCTCATCAGCTACCTTTCCTATTCTTCTTCCAGTAACCCTGGTACAATATGTTTCTGGAGGAGGAAGACCAGATGGACCTGGTCTGATAGGTGAATTGCTGGAAGCAGAATATGCCATGTGTTCCTCAGTAGCAGTAATAGCAGGGATTTGTGTACACTTCCCTATTCTGCCCATGTCACAAGGCCAGGCTTTATCAGCACTGTTTGTTGGAGAGGGTGGGGGATTGTTTCAAGATGGAGAGCGGATAGATCTGCATTTGCCTTGCCTCCATGTGCTCTGCATACTGGAAAAAATACATCATCAGCTGATAAAAATGTGATGACTCAGTTACATGTAAAAGGAGAATTATTTCCCACTGTTCACCCAGAGCTTTCACGTGCAGCCCTACTCTTTTATGGATTACTTTCACTGTAAGTTATGATTTAGTTTCATAAGCAGAGAAATTAAACCTCCACCCTTGTATGTTGAATGGATTTGTTTTTTGGGAGCATGATGCACTTGCACATGCTTGGTCCTCAAATCTGCCCCAAATGGCCTGAGAGAAAGAAAACTTGGAAAGGAAGAGAGGTATGATGATACAGACAAGAAAATAGAGCACTGAGTTCTAGATTCCAAACGATTTGATGTATAATTTTAGGAATTCAGTTTCCTTGTCCTGAACTTCAATTAGTTTTTTAGAGGAATTAGTATTTCCTCTTCTGCACCCCTTCAGATTACCTTATAGTTTATCCTAAAACCCCACTAGAACCCTCTGCTGAAAAAGCCATGGAAATGCTCACTAACACAGTATCAGGGAAAAGGCTGATATTTGATCCACAATCTGCTCTTTGATTGTGGATCAAATGTCATTGTTAATGAAGTGGAATAGTGGAAACTTTAGCACAGTATGTCTCTTAACATTTTAAACTTAATATATCCTGTCAAGAGGCCAAGTCAAACTCTCAGCTAACCTTTATAAGCCCCAGCTCCACCCTCTTCTAAGATATAGGTGATAGATGCAGTTTGAGAAAAAAGTCTGGATTGACAACAGCTCTTAGCAATAATGCTCATTCACTCAGCTGAAAAGAGATGAGTAGATTGAAGTATCCACTTGAGACTCCTCATGTGTTGGTCGCTTCAGCCAAGAGATAAGGATTTAGAGATGTAAAGTGTTTCATTTATAGATGAGCTTTCTAGCAGATGATCATCCTACATCAGCCTCTGAAGTGTAAAGGTAAGACAATTTTAGCCAATTAGGTTCTTTTATCTGCACTAAAGAAGTTGATGATAATTTTATGAGATTTCCCAAATTAGTCTGGTGTGTAAGATAGGGTTCAAGGACAACTATGTTATAACTGAGTTGTTGCCCTTTTTATTTTGCTAATAAAGAGGCACTACTACTTGTTCTGCCAGTTAGGTAAAGAGTGAGCAAAGAGAAGTTGATGTTCTGACTGACTAATAAAAGAATTTTCACAGACCTGTCATTGCTGTCACTCTAAGATTCTGTACTTGGACCATAAAACTCAATAGATTGTCTTCAGCTTTCCCCTAATTTTACTGTATGTGAAAGAAAAGGGATCTAACACATTACTCTCTGAAGACTTTTTTTCCTTTTCTCTGAGACAATTTTACTTCTAAAGAAATACTGTCTGTATCTCTATGAGACTCGAATGATTTTTTCTTAAGTTAGTTTAAGTTGTATTTTGTTCTAATAAGTTTATAGTAATTTGCAAATGTTTTTTAGCATACAACTGCTTTGGCATTCCATGGCTAAGCAAGATTAATTTAATTAAAATTGCCAATCTGGGGGATGTCCTTTACAACAAGGGATTTTTTATACCAACTGTTTTATCCAATGCTCTCTATCTCTTCTAATTACATTCAGCTGTGGGAGAAGCTGGCATTCAGTGGGTTTCCATGACAGCAGCTGAGGTAAAACTAGACGAGCTATTCCAAAGGTCGCTCATTGAAAGGCACAGATCAGAAAAGTTGATTTAGCAATGTGACCATGGGAGCACAAACAACAGAATTGCAAGAACCCTTGGTTATCATAACCAAGGAGAAATGCAGTATAGGAGGAAAGAGAAGCTTCTGCAAGTCTGTGAGTAAAGAATTACAGGGGCTATAAGGTGCCTTATAGAGATGCATAAACACATATTATTGGTATATGGCAAAGTGAGTTCTTACAAAAAGTGCTGTACTCTAAAAATAAAGAGGGGACACAGGTGCACAATAAAGAAGGCATTGCAAGTGAAGATGATACATTTATTTGGGTTTGGTATAGGTGTAGTGATATATGTACAGCATCAAATAGTTGCCTCAATCCCAGTAACTCTTCATGTGTTTTCATTCCAAGTCCTAATATGTCTAAAATGCTACTAAAACCAACCCTGCAGCACTTGCTGTCTGGCACTGACGTTTGTCTTCTACTCAAACCTGGATCATCCTGGACAAATTAGTTAGCTCTCTAAGTTGTCCTAAATGCTAGTAAACATCTCCCTGGAAGTATTCTTCAATTTCATTCTTTCCTTAGTTTTCCTTTTTAGACTGGGAGTGGTAGAAGAATTAGGAGCTAATGGCACCAGCTGCTTCGGTTACCAATTCAGTAGGATCAGTTTCTGATCCCTAAGCACTTTGTTAATTTGCTTCTACTTCTCAGTCTTTGGACAACATAAGCTAGACTAATGTTTTAAAATGTTAGCACTAACTCTAGATGGACTGTAAAATCTCAGATAGGGGTGTATTTTTTACAAAGCAGCTGTAAGTAAGAGCTTAGAAACAACACTGAGAAAACTTCGAGTCAGGAAGTAAATATTACAAGCAACAAGTTCAGACATCCCCATTCATTATGCTGAATAACCATACAACCTTATGGATAATTCATTACATACTTTTACATTCAAATAATTAGTACATGATTGCCAGAAGAAATTTCTACTTGATTGAATAGCTTCAGCCTTATGAATCACTTTTACCTGCAAAGGAAGTAGAATGCTCCAATTACAAGAACTCCTAGAAGAAGAAGGGAAGCCAAGAAAGCTGCAAACAGGTCACCTTTTGTTTGGGATTTGATGCTGGGCAGCAAAACTTCCTCACAACGAGCTCCTGTGTAATTCTCAATACACCTGGGAAACCAAGTTGTATTTGGATTAGATGGTAGCTTGTCATCTACGATGAAAAGCACAAAAGGCTTCTTCTGGGTAGAGAACATGTGATGACTCAATTCAAAAATTATATTTGCTTCACAGCAAGTTTTGTTACAGAATTTCCTCTCACCTGATTATTTCTGGAACAAAGGGAATTAGGCATGTTGGGCATCAAGTTTACATTCTGATCCGTACTGCTTTTATATATTAAGTTTAATATACTCATCACTGACAGATTTAATTAACAAAGCTACTTCTTTAGTGTTAACTGTGTCATCCCACTGATTCTCACACAGTAGTCATGCTTTCTTTTCCCTGTTTCAAGTAATTTTCTGGCTTCCTTTGTTGAAGATGGTAGTGTCCGCTAAAGACATCAAGGACATGAGAATTCATTGAGACATAGTACAGCTTAAACTGTGAAAGTAGTTTATGCAGTGTAATAATTCGTGCCAGAACATGTTACATGCTAGGTGAATAACTCCCTCTTGGAGAGACCTACATAGAAGTCTTCTCTACTATGCTTATTTTATGTGTTGAGCTTCTGAAAACTTCTTCTGAAGAAAGGATTAAAACAAATACGGTATTTTACCATGGTAAAATGGTATGATATTTTATTAAAAATAAATAAAATCAATGGCTTAGTAATTCCTATTCAGCCAAAATTAGGTAGGTTGAAGCTAAACTAATCTTTATTTGTTATGTATTTTGCACTTATTCTGCTAAGTTTTCTTAAGGAATTGATTTCATTACAGAAAATGGAAAGCACTTCTTTTAATATCTAGATCCTGTGTGTATTTTTTATATATGTAAATTTGCTTCTTTCTATTTGTATTACTAAAGATCTTGCTCCTTCTTGCTATTTCTGGCACTGAAGTCATAATAATCTGTGACATAAGCAATTTCAGGCTCCAGCTGAGAAAAATGGGCTAAACTCTGCAACACACTTGAAATTTTCAAATGCCATTGGCAGCTGCAAGGTATAATTTCAGATGAGGGGTAAGAAGGTGGAGAGGGGAGGAACTGCAAAAAAAGAAGAATGCTTAGCATATCTAACTAGGACTAAAGATTCCCTGTGAGTTTTCTGACATGATGCCTGATGTGACTGCCATTACACTTTCTGTAAGTTATGAACCAGTATTTCAGTACTGCTGGCCTAAACCACCGCACAAACAGTTACTACCCTTTTAAGTCTTTGTCTTTGGAAATACAGAAGATTGGACACTAAAAAAAGACATCTAATTATCATCATATATCAAAGCTATGCAACTGATCAAACAGACAGCGTTTACTAAGGACAATCTGAGGCTTTTCAAAGTCATGATGTTTCACTGCTGGGAGAAGCAAGGGCAGGCAGACTGCTCTGATTGCTTGAGATAATGTTCCAGATATTTATTCTAAGTGTAGTGGCTTTTCAGTGGCCTATTTCTGAAATACTGTAGAATACTTTAAGAACAGAAGTGTAGTTTGAGTGGGGCATTGTTCTCTAGCAAGTGAGAAAGAAATGCTTTGGAGAGCTGAATAGAGTAACAGGGAAAGAAAATGGAAAAAGAAATTCATAGGAGTATTATTGAATAGCAATGAAAACTGGAGAATAATGCAAGGCTAAAATGATAGAGGAAGAAAAAGTAGGTTTTGGCATCAAATTAAGGCTCATGGAAAAGTTCTAAAGAATGAGTGTAAAGGGAGTAAGTCAGTAGCCTAAAGAGCAGAATAGAACAGGAGGAAGACAAGACAGTCACAGTTGCAGAGAGCTGCACAGAGGATCAGGTAAATGGTAAGGGTTACTGAACTGCTGTGATACATGAGAGTGAGCTGGTGTCAACAGTGGATGGAAGCTGTATTCATGTTCTGCAAAGACTGTAGGAAAAGAATCGGGAATGTGTTGACAGCACAGCAAAAGGGTCACTGAGATCATAGCACTTCCTACAAAATAGAAAACAGAACCAGATGCTTAAGGGGGTCACAAGTCTTTAAGAGGGAAAAGAGCTTGCAGGCCTAAGATGGTAAGGGTAAAACTATAGTGATATGGATCCAAGGTTATAGCAAAAAGAAAAAAAACTATACTAAAGAAGCACATGCCAAACTTAAGACATCCTGGATGCTGAACCTATTAATTCTGCATGGTTGTAACAAAAACAAGTTATAGAAATATGACTAGCTAGTTTGATAGTATCTGTTTAAATGTGAGCAATGCATTAGGGATTATAAAACTACCCATCCACTTTCTCTATGCTGGCCTATGTTGACACACTTGCTGAAAGTGATTCCATGCTATCTAGAAAATGCTGTCATATAACCTAAAATTATGTAGGTTTTCATAGGAACAAGAATATTAAGATGCAATATCTTTGGGATACATTTAAATAATAAAATTATAGCTGATGTGAACAAGCTGTGCTACAGCTACAGCATTTCTGAAAATCCAGATGTTCAGATATTCAATTGAACAAGCTTTTATGTTGTCACCTTTCCTGATGTACAAATAGGTAAAGGCCTATGTTAAAGATAGAAGCAACTGATGCTTTAAGACAACCAGGAAAGGTTTCTTCTACAAGTCCTTTGCTAAAATAGGTGAGAAAGAAACTAAGCATACTTCAGTAATTAGCAGTGGAATTCTCTCAGAAGACCTGCTTATCCTGTTGCACTAGCAAAGCTTAAATAATTTCAGTGGAGTTACATATGCAGTGACTGCAAGCAAGACAGAACATAGTCTCTAAAAAGCACATGGGCTGTGAACATACCCCAGAATGACGGTGTCTGCATAGCCTCTCCTAGAGGCAGCCGGTCGTACTATACACAGCCTCAAAAGCCAGCAGCAACTCCGTTTATGGATGCCTAAAAGTAGCACACAACTTAAGAGCAGTTGTTGACATGGCAGGCACTGGTGTACCTGCACTTGAATGAGTTGGGGCAAAGCCCAGAGGAGCCAAGTGCGGGCTGTAGTAAGGAGGAGTTGCACTCATTGAGTTTGTGTTCCCTGGCCAGGTGTTGCTGTTGCACATCACCTGCATGCTGTTACCCTGCTGTTGTTGCACGTGCCTGGTGCTGCCTTTAAATGGCCCTACAGCATTCCAGGGGTGATTATTCAAATGGAAAAAAGGTCTTTCCCCCTCTAGGAAAATTGAATTTCTAATTCAGAGTTGAAAGACAGTAGCCTTCAATGTCTGAGGAAAATCTGTGACTAAAACCTCCCATTTTCAGCTGGCATCCAGATTTCTGCTCTCCTAGATAGCTGCACACACATGCACACACACACACCTCTTGTCAGATGAGATGAGCCAGCCTAAACTGTTGTATACAAATGTCCTATAGGAGCTCCAGACAAAACACTAGCGTATGGAAAGAAATTTATAGAATCTTTCAGCATAGGGTATTAATCATGTCAGCATCAATGCAAGGTGGAAGAAAATAGACTGCATTGGATCAGATGTCAGGAGATGACCAGCAGGTCTGCAATTACATTGATCCTTTACAGTCTGATCAGTCACTGAAACATAACAGCCCTGCAGTAACACGGGCACCACTGCTGTCTCCTCTCAGATGCTGTTTGTTGGACAGTGCAAATGATCCTATGGCACTGGGACTTAGGAAGAAGGTAAAGTGTCTTTCTTTGCCAGACTCTAAGGTGGGCATCATAAGGAAGTATCTGATAGACTGTAAAAGTAGGAAGTCAAATTGGAGTCAAATACGCACACAGATCCTCACTGCATTACACTATCAGGGTGTTGACTTCAGTTTTCATTTAGTCTTCCTTCACTCAGGAAAATTTTGGATACTTCTTGGTATAAATACTACTTCCATGTAAATACAAAGCTCTGAGCAGAAAAAGACAAGAAATTATCTGCTTGTCAATGCAATTCAGATTTCATGGCTGATAGCTTCAAAATCAACATAATCTTCAGTCTGTAGCAGACTCCTAAAAGTTCTCCTAATACATTCGGTCTAAGAACATCTAGTAAGTATGAAAAAAAATTTAGAGCCAAAGTGAGTAAGCAATGGCAAAGTTAATTGGATATCTAAGCAGCTTTTAAAAAAGTTTTGCATTTAGAGAAGTTTCAAAACAGTTACTCTCTATACACAGAGAGTAAAATAAAATGTTCCCACTGGAGAGAAGTTGAAAGAATGGGTTATTCTTCCCTACAAGAATGGCTTCTTCTCCCCTCCCTTAGCTATGTGTTTGTATGGGAAGGTTTCCCTTTCTGGCAGTTATATTAATTCAGATTGCTAATACTTTTCAGACACATAAGAGTGTGTTGCGTTTTATATTTTACATCCGATTAAAAGGAAATCTTAATTATTGACTCCTTTTAGCTATACTTTTAGTGTGAATTCTAACTTTTGTTACTACCTTTCAAGCCAAAAGCAGAATTGAAAAATACTAATTGGACAGTTTGATTACAGAAGAGCCTGAGGTACATTAAAATGTAATTTTGGAGGCAGAGAAAAAAGAAAAGCCCAAATGACTGGGAAGCCCCTCCCTGGCAACTTGCAGGGTGCATATTCTGAAGGCTGCGAGCACAGCAAGTGTATGACTTGTGGGGATGTCTGAAATAGGGAATGGCAGAGGGCCAGGCAAGGAGGGAGTGTACAGAAAGTGGCAGAAGGAATTAGCATGGGATTTACTGGATTATCATAGGAAATGTGGAGGAGAGATTCCATTAGGATGGAAGCAAAGGAAGGGAAAAAGGAAGAAATATCCTTGAAGATATACAGGAATTTCAGGGAGGAGATTTGCAAGGTCTGCCTGTGTCTCTTGCAATACTTAGCCCTCAGCAGAGTAGGATCCCTGTCCCAAAATGAGAGCATTTACTGTTGATTTCTGTGTGTGCTGCCCTCTGAAACAGAGCTCTGTGCATGTTGTCTTACACCATCTGTATTTTGCTTGAAATACAGAAAGAATGCTCTCAGAAATATGCCAAGTGTAAGAAAAAATGGGAGTACCAGAGCTTCCCCTCAGAAACCAAAATCATCACTTAATTCTGCAGTGCATTAATTAATGATTATGGGACAACTGTGCATCAGGTGCTGAGCCAAACAGCTTTCAGCCTTGATGCACCTGAGGCAGCTGCTTTTCCATCCTCCTCTGTCCTGCTGCCTGTTTATTTAGTTCATTTGAGTGTTCCTGGGTTTGAAGCTCATCTGGTTTATGGTGACAGGTGTGCTTTTTACTGCTGAGAACATGAACTCCTTGTTGGGAAAGCAGTGAGGGAAGATGGCAGCTGAGCAACCACATGTTTTAATGCATGTCAGCTGTATTTAAAATCTGCTACTGTTGCACATGGAGGGGGGGGGGTCAACTAATGTTCAATAGATATTAAATCTGTGCCTTGGATAAATCTATTTCTGAATGATAAAAAAACCCTGAGATTCCAAAGGTAAACAACAGTTCTTCATTTTTATCATGCTACAAAACACATATTTCTAAAAAATGATATATTTTTCTTGGTCACATGGTGAAATTACGTCCAATGATGTTGCATAGAGTAACTCTGCTGAGCACAACACATTTGTGTGACTAAGTACCATGTCAAGGCAAATGTGTTTTAAGGTATTTTTACAGTTTGCTAGTCTGTTCTTTCTCCATCTCCTCCTTTTAATTAACAATCATTCAGCCCTTGATTCTAAAAGTGATTTGAGTTTTCTTTCAGTAGGACATGATAATTTGAGAACACTGGGGAGCTTTGGGTGGGATTTGGCAGAAACCTTCCACAAAGAAACTGTGCAAGTCTGTGATGATGCCAGTCATGAAGTTCCAAAGTACCAAATATTTTCTGAATTCTGCTGAATAGTGATGCATTTTTGCTGTTGTTTCTATTCACATCACTGCTGATTACTAAGATATCTGTGTGTAAACAAAACCTTTCTCATCTATAATTAGCCTTCTCTGACTGATTAAGGAACATGCTTAGAATGAGGATGTGCTTAAATAGAATGCTGCTATTTAAACCCATCTAACTTCATAATCAACCACTAGATACAGAAAAAAATAGTTGATAATTTAAATGCTATAAGATTGCCTGAGTGTAACAAAAATGTTCTTAAGATGTTACTTTTCTGCTTCAGCAGATTATAAAAACCTATAATACCTGAATTGAAAATTACTTCATTTGGAGCTGTTAAAGTGGAAATTATCTCTGCTGACTAGTTTGTGCTCCTGAAGAATGAATTTTTCTAAGTATTTGTTACTTCATATTTGTAGTCATTGCGCTGAATACATCTTTCTTGTTACACAGTCCAGCAGTAGTTGAGAGGGTGCTTTGAAATTGTGTAACTGCTGCTCTTTAGTTTAACCATTCATTTTTCATTTATGTACAATAATACAGAATTCCTTCTAGAAAAAAACCCCATGTATTTCAAAATGTTTTACTTTTTTTGTGTAGTATTCTTTTTTATATTGCATAAGCTTGCAAGGTTTAGCACATAGAATAAATCGTCATACAGCACTTCAGAGCTTTAATCTCACTTCTGGATCTGATTCATTGTGACACTGAACAATGACAGTGATACGCTGTGTATATTTTTCAATGAGCATTTACCACAAAATTGCCTCTTTTCTCCCTGTCTAAATAAATGAGTTTATGTGCTTCAGTTTAAGTATTCAGATTGAACTGTCCCAAACAAAAGGAAGTAATATTTTAATTAGGCATCTGGGAAAAAATGTTGTTTCCTTCTTCAACTTTTTTATCCAGTTATCAGTAGTTATAGCTCAAGGCAGAAGAGGAAACATAAGTTGCCATGGAAGAAGAAAGGTAATATCCTTAAGTGTATCTAATATTTGTCTAAATGCCTATTTTTTTGTTAAGCAAACCCATTAAATCAACCATAATTTATTTTGATGGATGATAACTCAGAATTAGTAAATGCAGGACCATGAAAAGTGGCAGTGTTATTTCGCATCTTATGTCTTGTTAAACCAGAGAATAAAAAGATAGGGCAGTATTTATGCAGGAAATGTATCCACATGCAAAACCAGGAACTGCTTCTTTTCCTGTTTGCTACATGGGCTTCAGAAGGAAGAATGGTTCTGTTATGGAGTGGTGTAAGAAGGATCTGTATTTGCTGCCTTGATGATTTTGTCAAGAAGTCTTTGGCTGTCACTACAAAGCTGCTCTTTGAGCATTTCAGCACGATTCGAGTAATGCAGTAAGTCTTGAATTACATTCTTTTTTCCCCCTTAAAAGATTATATTATTTTTTGTGTCTCTGCATTTTGTTCTGGTCAGGCCATTTTATATTACAAAGATTTTTGCAACATAATTAATTTGTAAGAAAAGCTGTACTTTGCCTTTCTGAATGCCTTTACCACAGTTTATATTCCATGAGGCAAGGGTATTTTGTTCCTTCTGTATTGTAATGAGGAACTATGGCTCTAATTATAGATATAATCCTGAATGCATACATAACTGAATACTGTTCCACCTGACAAGAAAGTATACACCAAATATACACATTTCTTTTTCTCATATTGCTATGCTAGGTAAGTAACAGGTAATTGGTATTTTCTTTTAGATAATGCTTTAGCAGTGATTCCTTAAAGAGGGGAAAATGGAGGAATAGTCTTTAGACAGCTACTGTCCAATACTTAGACACACAAACTTTAGTTTCACTGACCTGCAGAATGGACTGGATACAGTAGGAATCATATAACAAATCCCTCCATTTAGGCAAAAAGATCCATAACTGGTGCCACAGAGTTCTTCATGATCTTAAAAATAAGACCAAAACAAACACTGAGAAAAATATACTTTAAACCAAATAAACACAAAAATAAATTACACACAAATGAAACCTGAGCAAAAAAGGTTTGGGTCTTGCCTTCCAGGTCAGCAACACAGAGCATGGTTTTGCAGAACTGTTTCATCTTACAATATGCAGAAAAGATCAAAAATTTATCACCGTATCAGACATGAAACAGCTAAATTAGATGAATAAATCAAACTCTCTCTTGCAGTGAGAAATTCTCCATTTCTTCCTTTGCCTTTCATGACCACTCACCATAGTGAGTACAGTGATTCACATGATGACCTATGTGAAGTCTGGTTTGTCCTATTCCAGTGGCACAGTTACCAAGTTGCCTTTAGCTTAGTTGGCTCCTGCAATTAAGTCAGTCAGGCAGATGCACCCAGTCCCAGGTAAGGGCCAGAACATTCTGGGCTGCATGAAATCTGAACTGTAGCACACTGGGACACCCCCACCTTTCCCCATCCCAATTCTCAGTGGCCAAACCAGGGCACAGCCTGCAAGCACACACTTATGTACAGAGTTGCTGGCTACAATATCATTTCCACAGATCTAAAAAAGGCTTTTTCCTAACTCAGTAGGCTTCTTAGATGAATTCTTAATGTGTTAAACATAATTAGGCATTCTAATAACACCCCAAATGCAGGACACTAATGTTGGCACTTGTAGCAGCACTTGTCCATTTTGTGCTTAAAAAGCACATCTAACTGTACCACTTCATTCTTCCTGAAAGCAGTCTAAATTTGGAAGTTAGACTGAATATATTTATGACACATTTAATACATCAATAACTCTTTTCATATATATGCATCTAATATTTTTATATATTTCTTCAATCTTATGAAACCACAGTAACTCAATCAAAATGAAAACAGACCACTCTTCTGATATCACAGGGGTGACAGTCATGTGCTAACCTCACACTTTAGGTGTTCTTGCTGTTATTTCTCCCAGAAGTTCTGAAAACCAGAATTCTGCTGTGTCACTATTTATGTAGAGAAGACACATTCTATACGTAACATAGAGTTAAGAGGATCAAGAATTTAGTTTTCTAATTTGTCTTTCAAGAAAAAGAGTTAGGGTTCCCCTTTATTCCTGCAGAAAAAAAAAAAAAGTAAGAAGTGTGGCTGTAAGACATTCTACTCTAGAGAGACCTTCTACAACTTCTTATATAAAATAAGCCAGGCTTTTCTAACAGTGGCAGAAATGCTCAGCTACTTCCACCTCTGTGCAACCAAACCATTGTGCATCCTGCTATCCTCTAGGCCAGCTCTACTAAGTCTACTCTCCCTTCTTTTCCTACATTCTTCCTTTTCTGTGACAGCATATTGATTAGAAGTGTGATTAAAGTCCATACATTATTTTAAGTTGAAGACAGTTACACCCCAGGGCCCAAGAGGAATTCAGTTTCATGTTCTTGTTACCAAAGTGCCAGCATCCAAATGGTAACTGGACCTTCTTGCCTGTGGGCAGATAAATTAGGAAGCTGAAGGAGGGGAGAAGACAGGCTGGAAAGATTGTTTATTTCTGACCTTGTTGCACAGAAATGTGTGTTCTGTCCTACCTTGTTGGAAGTTAAATTGAAATTTATTTTAACTCTGAAGCTTTCTGTGCTTGTCTGCTGGCAATTCATTTACTGCAAGTTCACAATTAAAAGACTTCTAAAATTATTTTGTATGGGTAACTGTACAATTGCAATAGGAATAAAATGGGAATGGGAGAAAACAAGGAGGGTTTTAAACAAGAACTACACCTTAGTTGATTTTAGTCTATTCAAACATAACAGTGGACCTCCTGTGAGAGTGTTATTCAGTTGAAGGCTACATCCTTCCTTAAATGAAGAGGGCACTGAACACATCAACAGTGTATCCGAATATCTATACAATTTTAAGAATCAAGTGAGAAAAACAAAACTCTCAACTTTGACCTGCTCTCAAGTCTTTTAAATGTCTGAGGGAGTTAACTGTTGAAATTCTAGCAGACAGAAAAGTAAGATGATAGAAGGCAGGCCCTGCAGAAAAATGCTTTTGAACAGCTCATGAAAAGGTTTCAAAGCATTTCTCAAATTTGTTAGCCTCCTTAAAATCCTTCCTTGTTAGTTCTCTTTCTTCATCTTTATGCAGAAATAGACCTGTCTCACACTGGCATAGGGGCAGAGTACTGAAGAATGCTAAATGCCTCGAGTCATTCAGGCCCTGGAACATTTGGGAGAATGAGCACTGTTAAGGTGTGATCTTTGTATCAAGCACCAGCTCTGCAGCCCAACCAGATGTTTCTGTTCTGGCAAAATATCTCAGGCACTTTCTCTTATGTCTATTAGAGAAAAGTGAGAGAGGTAGAAAGAAAGAACAAAAAGTGCCTAGGAAACCTTTGAAACCTTTTTGATTGTAATTACAGACAATTTTTCTATAGGCTTTCTTTCTAGAGATAGACTTTTCTTCCAATACTAAGGGGAAAATGGTAACCTTAATCTTAGCAGTAATGAGAAACTTGAAAAAACCTCTATGTCCACCTTCATCAGGTACTATTTTTTCCATCCAGTTGTTCTTTTCATTAATTCTATTTTGTGTTTTAATACTTTGCTACTGATTAGTAAAACTATCTGAGTAACACAGTATAACATAGATGTTAGAATTATGAAAGACCATCAAAGAAATTCAGGAAGCTTTAACTCTAGGAAAAAATATTACTAACAAATTGT
This sequence comes from Taeniopygia guttata, assembly GCF_048771995.1. NCBI lineage: Eukaryota > Metazoa > Chordata > Aves > Passeriformes > Estrildidae > Taeniopygia > Taeniopygia guttata. Next base: position 924,433 of record NC_133035.1, read on the forward strand.
AATTTGCTACAATACAAAAATAGGTATTATTGCACTCCACACCTATGATATTGAAATGCAGTAGCTTGTTGCAAATTTCAAAGCTACAGTTCTGTATTTGTAGACGGGAAAGCGTGAAAGCACCAGTTTATCCCTTTAAATCAATAGTCAATGATGCAAAAGAGTATACTGGAGAATCAGAAGGGGTTCAATAGAAGCTAAAACCCAATTACATTAGCATTGGTGAATGTGTTATGATTTTTCATGAGGTAAGTCAATACATTATATTAATCTAAAAATGCAAATTCTATGCTTTGAAAGTCAAATGTATAATACAGTCAGACTCCATAATGAAGATAGAAAAGTTTAACAAGTCAAGAGATGATGGGCAGTTAAAAAAATATAAAAGATTTAGCTTTGAAATTAATAGAATTCTATCAATGTATGTTGCACATAACATGTAAGTATGTATTTTGATAACACCTATGTGAGAGATTAAAGAGAAGTAGGACACCAAGGTTACTTCTTAAAAAAATTGGATTTTAGTGGAAGAAGTGAAGAGGAATAAAATGAGGTTGTTCTTTCTAATGCTAAACTGAATACTTAAAACTCACTGAGGTAATAGCAGCCTCTAAATACACTTATTCTTAATAATTATTTTTGAGGACATGCAGGTGTCCTGGTTTCAGCTGGGATAGAGTCAATTTTCCTCCTAGTAGTTGGTACAGTGCTGTGTCCCTAAACTGTCTCGTCTGCATTTAAACTTTTGTGACCTGACCTGACTATGAAAAAAAAAACCAAATGCAGGCTCAATACCATCTTCACCCCAAAAAGCCAGCCAGCCTTGATAATCCACATGTCAACTCAGCTGTCTTGCCTAAAATAGAGGCTAAAATACTAGACTGCCAACGCAAAAAAAAAAAAAAAAAGGAGAGAGAGGAGTGAGAAATGTTGGCAGAAGGTAAAAGGGGGCTGATGCATGCTTCCTCACTTGTCAGCAACTTTGGACTGCACAGTAACTAATCACAATTTGAAATATTAGGATTGATCAAAGCAAACACCTCCTTACAGGATTTGTACCACTGACTGGTAAACTCTAGTGAGGGATGGCATCTCTGCAGAGCAGTTGTGACAATCCCAGTGGCAGCATCAAAATCAATGCAATTTTAATGAACTCTAATTATATAGGTGTATGTGTCCAAGTAAAGACTTGGAAGAAATTACCTGTTCGCATATTATTCCAACAACAATTTTTGTTCTTGGTCAGAGGCAACAGCACCTAAAGACAAACATGTAAATTGAGCATATAATTTTTAAACCTGGTGTCTTTTTCCCCTGAAGAAATAGCTATTGGAATGCAACTTTCAGTGTTTCTGCTAAGACAACTGTTGCACTCTAGCAGTAATGTACTGTTATATGTGAGTTCCATTAATTCACAGTTAATGGCAAACATTCAAGTCTGCTGTCAAGTTCAGCGAATCCCTGAAGGCAGAGTAAAACTAAATTCAGACTAAAGCATGTTTAAACAATGAATACTTTTTGAAAACTGTCATGCTTATTCAGAATTGTAATACCTGATGCATGTAGGCAGTCTGATTGATTCTGGCTAGCTAATTAGTTTGACACTTGCACCTTGAAAGACACCGCACACAACTGAACCATTCCTCAGACTGCTGATTACTCAGGTAAAATCCTGGTGGTAGAATTCATCCATTCCACAAACAAGAACTTTCTAATTTGTCATTTCTCAGAGTGAATATGTGTTTCTCTTGAGTGTTCCTCATGTCTGAATGTCAGGTGAAATTAGTAATACAAACTGAATTTTTTGAACTTGTACAATGATTTTAAAAATCTACAATAGAAACCCTCTGCCTGGACAGAAACCAATGTTCACTTGACATTGCTAAAAGAAACTTACTCTGTAGACATGCCAACTCTATAACTATCTATCCCAGCTATATTCTGTTTTCTTGTTGGGTATAGCCAAGGTTTAATGTACCAAATAGATAACTGAAGAAGTCTAACATAATAGATAATTTTCTCATGTTTGCTCTTTCTATCTTCAGAGTGTATGCAAAGTAAATATTTAAGAAAACTGTCCTCTATTGGAAGCAAGATTTTTTTTTTAACCATTAAATTATCAAATAAAATAAATTATCAGCTTTATGAGAAATAGTTGTCTATACTTTAGCATTAACAGCTGATTTTCTGTAGAGGCCCATTTCAAAAGGTGTAATGAATTTGTACTTACTTTATAAGTAGATGGTTCTGGTTTTCATGGGACCTCGGGTGGCTTCTCTAGCTTTTTAACAGTACTGTCCATAGAAGACAATCTGAGCTGGCAGTTCCCTGTGATACTGGGCTGTAACAGCAAGGTCCCCACGCAAAGGCGTCCTCTTGAGTTGGCTCACAGCTACACTTTGCTCTGTGTACAGAACCAAGAACAATTAACACAGCATGTGGCATGAAGAAACAAATGAACAGGGGTCACTTCAGAACTAAAATCTTGTTTTCAAAAGAAATAAATCATCCTGGAGATTCATTTTTCTAGCAGTCAAGATCTGGATTCTATATGTGCTGTTAAAAAGTTTTCCAGTTTACATACTGTGGGTGAGGTTACAACAAAGACAAACACATCTACAGGGGTCAAGTACAGAATAGGGTAACACCCCGTCATGCTCACAAGATTACTTGCATATTTTTCTAGGGTTACCAGTACTAGAGTTTATTGTTAAATTCAAAATACTCAGATAATGTTGTAGATATAAATTGTATCATACATATATTTTACACAGGCATCAAAAATCTGATTTAAATTTGTGTTTTATTGGAGCAAGCAGTCTTTGTTCAATTAGTTTCCCTTTTCACAGAAAGCTCCAAAAAATTGTATAATATCTAATAACTCTCATAAAATATAAACAGGATATATAACCTAAATTTCATTACTAGCTCCTGTAGTAGATTTAATTAAGATATGAATTCTTGAATTGACAAAACAGCTTGAGTTTTGCTACTGCCAAAAGGAGATCTCACATTAGGTCTCCTTCATCTTACTGTCAGTATGTACCTCAGTATCTGTGGTGCTGCTCCTGGTCTAAGTTTAACTTTTTCAGAAGATGCTTAAATCCAATGATCTGGCAGAAAATCCCTTAGGGGAAGCTGATGGTTTTCTACTGCATCAGTGTGTTAAATGGATGTGCTATGCAACTCATCATCTCTTGGGACTAGGACTAATTGTTCCATGTAAGACAAATTGTTTATAAGCTGAATGTAGAGAGCAAGACAGCTTGAGGAAGGCTGTGGGACTACTAATTATTTCTTTTCAAAGTTTGTTGCCTGTGTATTCAAGGAAATAGAGGGTGACAAAGGGAGGAAGTGATAATACTTCCTCACCAATGTGAAAGCATAACTTTATTTTTTAAGTTCTGATAATAAGTATCACAATATGGGTCTAAAGATGGTTTTTAAAGAGGGGTTGCTGACAGCATTCACAGCTTTGACTTTTTTGTTTTTAAGATTGAAAAGTACATCATTAGGTAATCATGTATTTAGATGCTTTTCTCTGAGGTTGCACTCTGAACAGAAGTTGAAGTATGTATCAGTGTTCTAAAAAGAATAAACTGGACTCTCTATCTCATTAGATAATAAGATTGTATATTTAAAGAAAAGGAAGCATTACCGCAGAAATTGTTCCTAATTGTTGCTAATTCTTGCTAAGTGTTGCTAATTGTTGATTGTAACTCACACCTGTGTGTGCACTGAGTTCATACTGGAAACACAAAAATCATCTGTGCACCTTTCCTGCCCTTTCCAAACTGAGTCTTCCTCTAGATACAAATATAGACTATGCTCACAGAAACTAAAAATTAAATTGTATGAAAGCTGAAATGTTTATCTTCCATGTATCTTTGGAGTTTGTGAAATGTTACTTTGTATATCCAGTTAAGAGTATTTTATTCTGAAGTTTAAAATATAGCCTGTTTTGCTCTGTGCCAGCTTGTTTAAAAGTCTTATCAGTTCTACCCTTTTCCCCTCATCTTTGTCATCTAAACTGATATCAAGAATAGGAATGCATTATTTGAAATCCTTATACATGAAAGTGAGGTCACCTGTGTATACTGAGATACAGTGGTGCAAGTCTTGAACTTGTTAGATTTGTCTTTAAATGAACCTGTCTGCTTTACTCCCCATCTATTTAAATCAGAATCTGTATTGCCTCCTGCTTTTGTGTACTTTTACGGGTTAGCTGGCCTAAGCATCCACAGTACCTGTAAGTCCGAATGAGCACAGGCAGATAAGAAGCAAGCACTGAATCTGGACTTTGGTTTATGGATCTTTGCTATTCAAATATTCTTAAAATTAATCTCTATATAAATGCTCCCCCAAATTAAAGAAGATCATTTCAGTCATGGGGGTATTTCAAATATACATTGTTTGTACATTTAGATTAAGTTGCACCTTACAGCTGTCTTTGAGAATAGAATTTTACTGCACTATGTATTCTTTCTAAAAATCAAAAAAGGTAAAATCTCATTCTGCCCCAATATTGAGCTCAAATATTTGGATTATGAAAACAGTGAAGGGGAAAAATTTAAAAATTGATTATTATGCTGATTAAATATAAATTTCCTTCTGAGATGTCCTTGATACCTGTCAAGCAGTCAGTAGTCTACACCTCATACTTTCTCCAAGAGCCAGGAACTGCCCTGAAGTTTTGTTAAAAAGAGTTTTTTCTCACCTAGGTATAACTTCTCATACCTTACAGTGTCAGAAGCTCAAAACTGATCATCAGGCATCAGAAAAAATCCATCGAACTGCCTGAAACTGATGCCTTGTGAAGGCTGGCCTAGAACAGAGGCTAGATGGAGTTAAAGAATAAAGCAGGGTTTTATTAAAAGACCTCAGTGGATCCACCTTGGGCCGTACAAAAGCCCAGCCAGGGCTATGCCAAGGTGAACCAAAATGGACAACTGGCCACGAGGTCTCTCTCTTTTACAAATTCTGGCTCATTTGCATATTGGAGTTAATTGTCCAATTCCAGCTTTATCCCATGAAGTCCCATCCCTTTTGTTTTTCTGTCTTCAGTCCACATTGTTTATGCTCTTGGGCCTGAAATCTGGGTGGTTGTCCTTGGTCCCCAGCTAGAGCAGGAAATGTTTTGTCTCTCTGCCCTGTGAAGAAAGATCACCATCCCCTAATATGAAGCTCAGAACTACACACAAAAGTAGTACAGAATCCGAAAAATATAAGAGCTAAAACCTAAGGCATCAAAACAAACGAGGATCTCTATAAGAAGAATTGCAGGTGAGATAACAAATCTGTATAAGAACAGTGTTTTACTCAAATTTATACACTGGAACTTCCTTTTAGGATGGAATAGCCATAGTATCACGAAATTCTGACAAAAGACAGAAAGCTAAAGCAGATGACAAATAGCTCACAAATATCAATGTGCTTTGGTTGACAGGGTAAATTTTTTTTTTTAACAGTTCTTCAAAATTCTTTCCATGGCAGTTTTCTAAAATGACAACAAATGGCTGAGTCCTCTTATATTAGAAATCCCTACAGCAAAAATTTAGGCTTAAATTTAGGTTTAAAAATTTTCATTTTTATCCACTACAGTATGTCTAGGATTAATTATATACTAAAACAGGGGGTAAAGCTCCTGTCATGGTGTTGAAATTGAAATTTGAGACATTACAGTGAATTTCAGGAAAAACTTTCCATTGCCAAAATTTTCTAAGCAGCTTGCAAATTTCCATCTGAAGCCCCAGTTCTATTGGATGAGATATTCATACAGACATTGGCAAAGCTACAAAGTTGAGGGTTCTGTCCAATGTAACTACTGTAGTCACACCACAGATTTGTAATTTTGAGATAGAGATTCCAGTTTAAAGCTTGTGTATGCTTATGTGAGGGGAATTATTAAATCTTACAAGGCCCTTGCATTAAAAAAAATCACTATCAGTCTTGGAAAACAACCCCCACCACTATTCTATCATTTTGTATGATTACTGTGGCAATTTTGCTTCCAAATTTCATCCCTAACTCTTGTAAGAAACCAGCTGAAATGAATGCTACTTCAAGTTTGTCTCTGCAAGGTTAGTTTTTATTGATACCTCAGTGGCAGATGTAGTGTCCCTCATAATGTCAGCTCTCAAATATCAACAATCTCAGATCCAGTAATCAGAACTCAAAATATCCATATTACAGGTTAATATACAAGGAGACAGTTTAGCACATGGTGACAGAATCAAATAGACCAGTGCCACTTAAATGATCTTGAGTTACAAAAAATCTATGTCATAGGAGTTTAGATATTTACTTTATGTGGCAGTCATCAGGAATCAAGTGTAACTATTCTTCGTAATAATGATTTTGATTTTTTAAGATTAATCCAGCACTAATAGCTGGTTGCTGCTAACGGCAGCTGTTGCAAAACACAGGGGAGAAAATTGTCAAACCCTGAATTCCAGTCTCTTTTATTTTGTCCATTTAAAGCACCAAAGTTCTTAACCTTGGGATGTTTTACTCCTTTTTTTTTTTTTTTTTTTTTTTTTTTTGTGCATTTAATTTTGTATTGAGTTAATTTGTTCTACTTAAACCACGGCTTACCACAGCAAACGGGTATTCTTAACTCTGCTGGTGTAATCTTTCAGACAGGGAGAGGACAATCTGCTGAACCAAGGTAATCCCTAATCCGCATGCCGTAATCCTGCAGCTCGGGCGCGTTACGCAATCCGGCCTGCGGGGCGCGGAGCGGAGCCGTGAGGGCGGCGCGCGGAGCCGTGAGGGCGGCGCGCGGAGCCGTGAGGGCCGCGGCGCGCGGGCTCCGCCGGGCCCGGCGCGGGGGTCGCGGGGGGCGGGGCCGGGGGCGCCGCCGGGCGCGCGCCCCGCAGTAGTACTACAGCGCGCGCCGCCCGCCGCCGCGATTGGCCCGGCCGCGCCCGCGTGACGCGCAGCGGACGCGCGCGCGCCCCCTCCGCTCCCGCGGACCGACCCGCGCGCCGGCCCCGCGTTTCCAAGGCGACCCGGCGGGAGCGGCGGGAGGCGCGCGCGGGCGGCCCCGGGTTCCTCCCCGCGCGGCCGCCGGTCCCGCGCGGGGCGCGCGCCGGGCGCTGGCGGCGCGGGTGCCGCGGGCAGCAGGTACGTGCGGGGAGCCCCGGGGACAGAGCTGCGAGCGGGGAGCCCCGATCCGCGCCGCGCCCGAGCCGCGGGACCGCACCGCGCTCCGGCGCGGGCGGCGGGTCTGTACCGTGCCCCATCGCGGCCGTGCGCGGCTCGGGGATCCCGGTCCCTCCGCCTCCCGGGGCCGCCGCACGCCCCACCGTCCCCGGAGTCGGGCGGGGTGGCCCTGCGGGCTCCCTGCGCCGCGCTGGCGGGGGCCGCGCTGGCGGGAGAGCCCCTCCGCGGCGGACAAAGTTTGGCGGCGGGCGCCGCCTCCCGCCAACTTGCCGGCGGTGGGGCCGGGGGCCCGAGGGCGCTGTGCTGCGGGCCGGCCTGCCGGGGGCCGAGCCCCCTCACGCAGGGACAGCCGAGCCGCGGCCCGGCCGGGGGCGGTGCGAGAATCGCCTCCGCCTGTGTTGCGGGTGTCGCAGCCGGAGCGGCGCTACAGCGGGGACTGGGGGAGCTCCCGGCGCCCGGGGGCAGCGCGGTCCCCCCGCAGCGCTCGGACGGGCCCGGCTGGACAACTTCGGACGTGCGGATTCCGAATAGGAACAGCCCCGGTAATGCCTGAGCCTGAAAGTTGCTTTTATTGTTTGTTATGTGCAAACCCACCCAACGGTGGTGCCTCAGCAGTGTCTTCACGCAAGAGTACTCCGTGTCTGTAAGGTGCTGCATTGCTTCTTGGAAACCCCCTGCCCTGAAGTAACATCTTCCTTGCCCCAGCGAGAAAAGGAATAGTAGTTTCTTTTCTGGAGTCGGAATCCATTTAGAGTGCTCTTTACTAGGGAATTTTCGGTTTGCCTTCCATAAGATGTAATAAACTTAATAGGCCTTTTTTGTTAGATTTGTAGAGGTGAAATCTAAATTGTGGGGATTGATGAGCTGTAATGGGACAACATGTTATAGTAACTTCTCTTAAAAATAGTAGTACGCAAGCATTCCTGGTTTCAAAGCTTGTTGCTATACTGAAGTTAGGAAAAGGTTCTGCTAAGCGTGTCTCCAGAATTTCTTGGATCTTACATGAAGGTTTAGGAGGAAACCAGTCTACAAGCTCTGTATTAGAGCATGCACCTGACATCAGATGTAACAGCTGCAAAAGATTGTATGTGTAAAAGAAGTAAAATGAGTAATGGTGTAGGGGTATTTACAGCTCTGAGTGCAATCAGCAGAGAAGGCTTATTTGTCTGAGTGCAGGGCACCTTTCACAGGCACACAGTCAGAAACTGCTGCTTTGCTATGTGACTCTTAGGACTCCTGCTATTTTTGCAACACTTATTACTGGAATTTGCACAAGGAGGGGTAAGCAACCTCTGTACTTTTAATGTGCTGTAATAATATTACTATCCAAGTGTAGATGAATTACTATCCAAGATTAGATGAAACAATACTGATAATTTTTGATAGCTCCTGTGAAGATGCTGTGAGTTCCTGCAGGACACTTGTGAAAGGGTTATTGCCACCACAGTCATGTTAGGTGGGGGTTATAAATTAGACTGTACAATAGTAGCACATAGGTGCTTTGCAGTGGGATACTGCAATTAGCATTGTGCACCAAGTATCTTGTGTGGTAAAATGTGTATCTTGATGTTGTGAACAATGTGTCTTGCGAGGCAGCATACTCTGTGCAAAGAAGGGGAGGAATGCTTCTCATTTACAGAGGATGCAGAATGAGAAGTGTGTGCTGCTGCAAACGTGCTGTGGTTCCTGAGTGTTGGGAAGAGTCCACAGTGAGGGGATGGTGTAAGCAAGGAGCCCATTCCCGAAGCATTGCATGCGCGTACTCATCTTACTCATTCCTCTGTGCATCTGAACAATGTGGAGTTTTTGCAGCTTTGTCCTGATGCTACGTATTGCAAAATTGTTTAGGGCAAGATGCTGTTTTCGCCTGAAGGGCGAAAAGAGGTGGAAGTTGAACACAAATTTAGATGTGGTTGTCGGGTAGTAATTATGCTAAAGACAGCAGTGGACAACAAGGATGTGAAGCAAGAGTACACATCTGCTACTTCAGCCGCAGAACTGGAGTAGTAGGTGAGATAAAGATCTGAACTCACACTGGTTTATGAAAAGGCCAGTAAGAAAATTAAGATCTGAGCTACGTATGCTTGCAGTGTGAGTACCAGGGCAAGCCTGCTACTCAGCTGAAGTATTTTCAGGTCTTGACTGACAGCGTAAATGCAGAGCATAACAATGTAGCTGTCTCCCCTCTCGCTGTGCCAGTTCCCAAAGGTTAGCTGGATGCTAGTGTGATTACAGTTCTGAAGGTGCCCTGTACAAGATGCTTAGAGTTCATTAAGCTTTGCCTCTCCTGGCCCCCAGTACTATTGTGCTGTTCCACCAGCTTGGGTTCAGTGGTGACTCCCCCAAACCTGGCTACCTGGCAGCTTGCTGTTTGTCTCTGATGGTCTCTCCACTGCGGAGTCTGACGCTGCAGTGATAGTGCATCACAGGTTAGTTTGAGCATGGCGGGACAGAACTAGCAAAATCTCCAGCATGATGAAGCGCGTGGTTTTCGTGTTACTACACAGTCCAAATTAGGAGGAGAAACTGCACTGTCCTGCGAGATCCTAACATGACTAAAATTTACCTGCATCATCAGTATTTGTTTAAATTAGTTGCATTACCTGGCAATAGCACAAGAATTAATTGAATTGTGTTATGCAGGACAAAACTGCATCTTTTATCAGGGCAGCAAATGGGGTGTTACTTCAGTTACAGTGGTGCTCAGCTAAACTGCTTCCTGGACAATGGGGTTAACTAACAGAAAAAATACTTTATCCCTATGAGCACTGCAGAACCAATATTAACATAGGAGACTAAGCTGGAGTACTTTCTGCCACATATGTTAATGTCTGAAGTGTCCAATAAGTGGCATCTGAAGAATCTACAGTGCTAGTTCGTATATGAGAGGAGGACTGAGGTTTGATTCCTCCTTTTCCTCTGCTCTGGTTCTAGAGTGATACTGTGTGCTGCTGAAGGGTATTTGCCACACTCTTGTTAGGCTCAGTAATATGAGGATAAGTCTGGAATCAGTGGTGTTAAAAAATGCGGAGTTTTGGATTTTTTGACTTGGAAAAAAATTTCTGAACTTTTGAGAGTATTTTTGTAGTGTAGGTGGGTATGAGCATACTTGGTGAAATGCCATTTTCGAGAAGAGTAAAAAAAATAGTAAAAGGTTGGCTTCTTACTGCTTCGGGGTAGAACTTTGCTGTTGTTCATTCTTTGGCTCCAGAGGTTTCTGTCCAAGGTGAATTGAAACCTTTTTTCCTCCAGATTCCTAGCTGGTGTGTTGTGGGCAGCAGCAAGGTTACCTCAGTATCTGTCATATTTCAGCCCACCCATTTGCTGGGCTTTGGATTTGGTGTGACAAGTTGATGTATTTGGTTTGATTCTTAAATAATTTAGTTACAGGGTCCCAGTGAAGCCTGTTGCCTCCATGTAATCCCGTTGAAATCACTGGGTTTGCATGAATAGAGTGAAGTCAGGTCTTGTAAATGCAAGTAGCAGTGGAAGTTTTCTAATGATACTTGTTAATAATGTTTATCAGCTAAGCATTATCAAATGCAACATCACCTTATTTCTTGGTTTATTCCTCTGTCTCACTTGCATTTTATCATGTTCTAGAGTTCAGTGTTGCTTTGATGTGTTTCAACCAGAATTTCTTTGGGGCAATTTTTGTATCTTTCCTTGCATCTGTAAAGCACCGTGTGTGCCTATAGCATCACACACAAATGAAACTACTTTTGAAAATGAATGTTCAAATCCATTGGTTGCAGAGTTAGATTTGTAAGTCAGCATATATCTGATTGAGGGTTGTGCAGGTACAGTTCTGTGTTACGAGCTACCCTGGTCACTGAATGAGGCAAGAATTTGCAGGAAGAGTAGTATGTGATCTTAATAGTTGAGAGGAGGATTAATGCAAATGGAGTTAAGTAATAGACTGTTCTAAACGTGGTGCTTCTGAATTTTCAAGAGCTTTACTTTCAGCCCAAATAACCTTCTTGCAGGGAGGCTAAGCCTCCCAATACCAAGAGGTTCCATGTTAGAAACTAATATGGAACCTCTTGGTATTGGGAGGCTTAGCCCCTTTTGTGTGTTTGCTTGGTTTGGGTTTTATTTTGTAAAATTACACTACATGGAGGTATAAACTTCCCTCGTTGACTTGAAAAAATCCCTAATTGGGATTTGAGCCTTCAGTGGTGATTTCTAATTTGGGTAATTGCCATATTTGGTGAGGTTGTTACTGTATGAATGGGGAGAGGACCTTTGGGTTCTGTGCTTTGTGTAGGGTAGCAAGAGGTGAAGTCTGACCTTTTTCATCCTCCTTTCTGCTCTGTGTCCTGCCTCTGCTTTTAGCCTCAGCAGCCTGCCAGTGCTGGCAGCACACTTGCCTGTGCTCTGTCAGAGGCGCCCCGTGCCCAGCTCTTTGCACAGGGAGTTCGTGTCCATTTGGATTGGCTTTTGAGAGGCCGCCGAATACTTGATTAAAAAGGCAAGCAGGCACAGGAAAACTGTTCAGTTTAACTTCCTGCTGTTCCAGGGAACTTCAGAGGCTGCCTGCAGACGAGGCAAGTGTCAGAGCTTCTCAGAAAAAGTTGTGGAAGTCTTTGTAGTGCAAATTGTTATGTGTCTGATATTAAAGTGTGCCTACCAGGTTTTCCCACTAATAGAAAATGAAAATTCATGCATAAAAATACCAAAATACAAGTTTTATTGAAGTTAGTGAGACCTTTACTGTTGAATTATTTTATAAGTTTTCTTTCAATGCTTTTGTTCAAGTTTATAAAATAATTTCTTACAGAAAAGCAGTCATTTGGACTACCAGTCAATTTAGCTGATGGTACAAATGTAAAGAAAACTCTTCTTTGAGTGAACTAAAGAGCTCCTCTCTGTAATAATGAAAGTTAGCAAGCATACAGGATGTAAACATGAGGCATGTAGTGTGTCTCAGCAAGCAATGCTTAATTTTTCTGTGTATATAATAGCTGCCTGCATTTTACAACCCGCATATAGTAAATAATTGCATTTTTATCTGGAATGATAAAAGTAGACAGCTTTGAAAGCAACTTCTTAACAGGGAAGGGAGATAATAATCAAAGTTCACATGTTAATTGCAGAAGTGTATTAAAAAAAAGCCAACCTGAACGATTTTTCTTGCACATATTTGTTGTTTTTCTTCTGTTACCAGCTACCACATTTGAATGCTCTCTTCTTTTTTTTCTGTTCAGTCTTAAGAAGAAGGACTTTTGGAGCAGGGGCAGTAGTGTAATTAAATGTTAAACTTGGAAAGGTGTTATTTTTAGAACTAGCTTTAAAGGGCAGGTACTCCTTGGAGACATTATAATATGGCCAGATTGTCTCCTGCAACTAAAGAGCAGTACAGAACATGGGCAGCATCGAGGTTTACTTAAAAGTTTTTGACACGTGGTATCTCTGGGCAAAAAAAAAAAAAAAAAAAAAAAAAAAAAAAAAAATTGAGAGGAGGCTGCAGAGTGGGCACAAATTCTGAGCCTCTGGGCTCTTGGTGCTTCATTAAAGAGTGCAGGTTCCGAGAGGCTGCCCGTGGAGGGAAGTCCTTGTCCAATTCCTCTCTCAGGGCCATGCTGGTGGTTCCTGGCTCCTCTCAGGAATGCACCACTGCTGGCTGGAGCACAGGTTGTGTTGGAGACAGCAGCGGTTCTGAGCTGCCCTGGTCGCTGCTCCTCTGAATTTACATCCTACAAGGAGCAGGGAAGTTGGTTTCGTGCTCCTGATAGGAAAGGGTGTGTACATGAATATGGGCAAATTAACGGGCACGCTGCAGAGATATTTTTCTCTCTACTCTGTTCTTTTTTTGTGGTTCACATTTGCTCATTTTTCCACCTCTGAGCAAAGGGGAGCACATGGCAGTGTGCTGTCCATCTGGTTGCCACTTACTGTGAAATCATTATGCAGGCAAATTTGGCCCCATCTTGAATTTCTTAGGTAGGAAAAACTGCTACTAGAATGACAGCTGAAGTGTTTATACTGAGCTGTAAATGCGAATTCAGTGCCAAATGAACACAAAGGACTCTTTCTGAATATTTTCAATCTTCTACATTAAAAAACCCCAACCGGTGCTATGCTAGTATTTGAAGCAAATAATGCTGGGATTCTCATTGTAAACAGTAGACTCAAGTACAGATAAAAGACAAGACCTGTCCCAGAGGATTTGCAGTCTAAATACATTTTAATGAGAATATAGTGAATGGTGATAGGTGCTTAGGAACCCCTTAGTTATAGAGATAATACGGTATGTATGTCACAAAAAATTCCATTGACATTTTTGCATCCTAGCACAAGCTTGTCACTTAGTCTCTTGAAATGCATAGCAGATGTTAATTCAGGTCTGTGCATACCCAGGTATTTTTTGTTTACCTGCATATCAAGGACAATACTGGCAAAGAGAATTCTTACTGTCTTTAGCACCATGAGCACATGTACATTTTTGTTATCACATTTCACATGGCAAACATAGAAATAGTAATGACCTAACTTTCCTCTAGTTATCTAAAGGAGTACCACTGAAAAAAACCAATAAGGTGGTGTTTATGCTGTTATATTCTGATACCTTCTTTGCAGACAAGTAAAAGTAAAAAACTAAAAAAACTTTAAAAACTAAAGTAATTTTTAAATTCAGTTTATTTTATAGTTAGGTGTGTTAACTTTTGTACATTTTCTGTTGTGTAAGTCAAGAGCTTCTTTTTCATATAGCCACATGGAAAAATCTATATATTTTTAAATTGGAACAGGTGACTACAGAAGTGGAAGATAAGTCAGAAGAAAGTAATTTATCTGAAACAAACTTCCTTGCTGTTTAGATCAGGGATCCTCATGATTGTTATGTGCATATTTATTATATAGTACTGCTGCAGTGATTCCAGTGTGATATGTGATATCAAAGTGCTTGTGGACTGGAAAGAAGAGTTTTGTCTTTGTGGAGGAGAGTAGCTAGAGTTTATTCACTGAAGTTTTCAATTTGTTTTGAACAGAAGTGCAGTCAAGTTTTTAAATATTGTAAGTATTGAGGGTTTTCTGCCTTTTTTTCCTGCAAGAGGCTATTTAAAGGACTACAGATAGCTTTTTGAAAAGTTTTTGTTCTGTACTGCAACATGCAATGGGAACAGTTAATTTTAAGTTAAAAAAAACCTCAAGTTTGAGATTTACTCCAAAGGAACTATTTTCCAGCAGATATTCTCTGCATTAGTGTGTTTTGCAAGTATTTTAAAATGGGAATTCAGCCCTCAGTACACAGCACTGAAACTAGGCTGACAGTGGGAATCCTGAGTAGATTTGTGGAGGAGGAAATATTTCATGGCTTTTCTTAGAGTCTGGTGAGCGCTCTGGCCTGTCTGTTGGTGATCCACAGCCAAGCACCTGTTGTAGCAGCACAGGGGGCAGCTGGCTCTGCTAAATCCCTGCTGAGCTGCACTTTGCACTGCTTTGGCGAATGACTTGTGTTCTTTGGATTTTTTTTTTCCAGTTCAAAAGAAGAAAAAAAAAAAAAAAGGAGGGGTAGCACGGAAAAATTCAAAGCATTTTCTTTTAGCCCCAGTTCTTTAGCTCAGAACATCGGAGAGTACTTCCTGAGTAGTAGTTGGGGTTTTTAAATGCATGCTGTCATATGAATTGTATTGAAGTTTTCTGAAATATCTTACACTTCAGATTTTGTTGTGGGATAAATCTGTGATGAATCTATATGTGACATGCTGAGTGAGATTCATGGACATCTTCACCAAACTTGTCTCGCTGCTATTGTTTTTTAATGTGAAAATGAGAAAGAATTCCTTTAGTAGGTTGCTTCTCATGAGATAGAAGTAACTGTTAAGGGAATTTCTCTCTGGTTTTAGAAGTCAGAATAGTCACCATAGTGACTCCTGAGACTGACATTTGAAAAAGATTATATTTAGTTAAAGATTCTAAAGGGTTTTAGTTTAATGATGCTGGCCTGCATCTATTATTCTGCTGTAGAAAAAGAAGTAACTGTTATGCAGGTGAAAAGCCATGGTTCTAGCTAAGGAAGAGACTACAACAGTTGTCTTGAAGCGCTTCTTTTGGGCTGGTACCCAGGCTTCATACCCTGCCAGAAGGCAGGAGTTTTGATGTGTAAATGAAGGTATTTGAAATGCTGGGAAGGCCTGGAGTGCCAGGCAAAAGATTCCCTCAGAGGCCAAGTAATAGGAGCTCTGGGACTGTTACAACCCTTTGTATGTCGAGCTGCCGACTGTCCAGTTGTAAGGGTGATGTTTGGTTTATTTTTTAATTACATTCTCTTTTGATTAAATATACTCATCACCAGCGCCCTTGTGCTTTTTTGAAATTTAGGAGTGATGGAAAGACACCTGGTGTGTTTTCCCTTAGCAGCTGGATATTTTACCCAATCTGACTGCAACACTTCGTTCTGAAACGTAGATCGGCTTGTTGCATTTGAAGAACTTCTTTCAGTACAAGACTGAAAGGAGACTTCTTTCAGTGTAACTCTGAAAGGGGACTTTAAGGGACTTCTTTCAGTCCCTTCCCTTTTTCAGGGGGAAAGGACTGCAGTCCAAGTAGCTGGTAGCCTGCCAAGGCCCAAATCCAAAAGCACTGGGTACAGTGAACTAGCAAGCAAAGACTAATTGGTTATTTGTTTGAAGCATTTGCAAATGTGACCAGGTCTCTGAGTGTCCAGGTGACTGGCAGCCGCTGGGATCTCACTGATGTTTGCTGGGCTGAATGAAGTGAGTGTATCTCTAGTGAGAAAGGTTCCACAGTCTCCTCCAAGAACACTGCTAACTGTTAGCGTTCACGGGCTGCCTTGATGGAGAGATTTCATGCACTGAGCGAACATGGGAAGTCAGCCAGCTTTCTTCTGCTTCGTACCTCGACATAAGAATTAAGGTACATGGGACAATTGACTGGGAAATACTGGTTTGCACAGTGCATTTTGTCAAGAGAGGGAGGACTTTATACCCTAGTGCCTGTGTATTTCACAAGCTTTAAAAATCACTTTTAAATATACTCCCTTTTTCTTGGTGGCTGTGTGGGTCAAGAGCTTTCTCTCCTGGTAATGTCTAATGAAATCGTATACTTATCTTGTTTATAATGCTATCATAAGGCAATGCTAAGTGTTCTTTCCTAGGATGAAGGTAGAAAAAAGGGAAGGCCAGTGTTCAAAATATGTGTTATAAATACGAAGTTATAAAATGGAGGATTCGATATTGCAAGAAAAACTGATAGCAGTAGTACTTTCTTTCCCTAGATGGCCATCGGATCTTGGGGCTTTTCCTGCTTGTGTTTAAATGGTTTAGTGAAGCACTTCAGTCTGAAAAAGGCTGTTTTTCTCTTAGTTTCACCGAGTATATAAAGCATACTGCATGAAAAACATTTGGCAGAAGAGAAGCAAAACAGATCTGAAACCGTTAATTATATATTGTAGGCAGCACCATCTAGGTCAGAAAACACCATATTATCAAATAACATATTACAGGTATTCAGAACTTGCACAGTAGTTTGATTATTCAGTGAATAATTGGTCTTTGTTAAGCAGATAATGGTACTGTTTGCATTCAGAGCCTAGATTTGAAGAATATGATATAGAATATTTGTATTGTAAATCATCTGTTATCCAGCTGATGTAAGAGCTAAATAGAACAGGGTTCAGTAAAGCTTCTAGGATGGTAGACTGTTTCTTCTGCTGTGCATGTCTCACTGACTGTATCATACCTGCAGTTCTGAAGGTGTTGAAGAGATTTTTGTTTGTTTGTTTATTGAATTTAATTTTGTATGGGTGTTTGCAGCAATGCTTGGGACCATACAGACTGTTTAAATATAGACCATATTAAAAACCAAACAGAAAACGCCCTGAAGGAAAAACAGTTTGGAAGCTTTCTGACCTGCTGGTGGGCAGAAAGGGAAGAAAATAAATAGCGAAGGAGAACAAGACTATAGTTAAGACAGGCAAATTGGATTTATGAGAGAAATGCCATGTCTTTCTATGTCACATACCACACCTTATTTTGCTTATCTAGAGGAGAGAAAGTATTTCTACTGTATGAATATATACTTAGACTTTTTAATCCTTAAAGATCCCAAGGTGGAATATGAAATTATTGACTGCAGTGTCAATAGCTGGTAATTTTTATGAGTATGTCAGAATGTGAGCTCAAGTAAGTTTGCAGATTCCTTGGGCACTCATTTATGTAAGCGTATGCTTGGAGGTGACTGTCAGCTTGGTAGAATCCCCAGTGCTACAGTACTGTTTTGTACAGGCTGGGAAGCAGTGATGATGAACACACCTTTCTCATCTGGGTTTTGTCTTACTTTCTTTTTCCCAAGATAGTTTAAAAGGAAAGTAGTAAGGTGACAAAATTATTGCCTTAAAGGACAACAAAAGTGATCAAACCCAGTCAAAGTAATGGGGTTTTTTTTGTATCCAGTGCAGCATAGTCAGCTAATCAAAACATATATTCTCTATCTGTGACTGTTTAGCCTGCAGACGATCAGTCTGCCTTGCAGTAAAGAAGTTGTATTTTCCATGTGAGCTGAATACCCGTTTGAGCTGTGATCAGCACTTTGCCTTCCCTAAGGAGATGGCAGTGATTGTAGCATTTATCATACATAAAGGAATCTGTCTTGCTCTATATATCTGCCAAAAGACATGTGAAAAATAGAGACCAAGGCAGCAGCATCCATGATCTCAGTAACCCCTCCGACAACAAGACTGATGGTGAGCTAAGGAAATCACTTTTCCCCAGCTCACCTGAGCCCCATATTTAGCCACAGCAATAGTTTTGAGTTGGGCTGATTTAGAAGCCCCCCTGCATAGGAAACTGCTAGCAGAACATTGGCTGGAAGGTTTGTATAGTGCATGAAGCTGTTGACCTGTGCTGCAGAGATATGAACTTCCAGGTGAAAACAAATTCTTGTTCACACCAGAAATTGAGTACCTGGATAGAGTGCTGTGGCTTACATTAAAAATAGATACTTGAAAATTCAGTGACACAGTGGGCAAGAGTTGGACTTCTGGTGTTCAAGGAAAAATTATAGTGCATACAGTTGTTTTACTAAAAGCAAGGAGTTTGTCTGGGTTATTTAGGATTGAATGAAACACAGAATGTAATGCATGTTCTGCTATCATCAGCCAGCCCTATGACTGAAGCAAAAACATAAAACCAAGGGCAGAAGTTCTATTCAGGGAAGGAAAGATGGAGCAGAGTTAAGCTGCAGAGCACTTTTTTTCATGGAAAAGCACTGAATATTAGAATTTTGCTTTAGTCCTCTGCTCTATAACATGTTAGCAAAAATGATGGATCAGTGATTCTTCTGACTTGGCAAGATTAGGGCTGGTCTCTGGAAAATGCAGCAAAATAGCCTCAGAGACTGCTCTGGGTATACTCACAGATTTGTGTGCCTTTGCAAGGAAAGGAGAGACAAAGGACTTGCAAGCCAAGATCAAAATAAAAAACAGTGTATAAAAGGTGCCATATATGACCTGTTTTTCATTTCTCTGCTGAGGGCAATGAAGCTGCATGGTATGTAATTTCTAATGATTTTCCTTGTATCAAGCTAAACATTCCATTCCTTTTTCCCTCTAAAGACTGAAGTATAAGCATTCTTTTGTTTCCAGCAAGGTCAGGTCTATATGTAGCAGCAGCAGCTACTGGACCTCCATGCTGGACCGAGCTGCTTCCCTTCTTGCCTGTCACGGTGTGTGGTGTCAAAGGTGTTCAAGTTGCTAATGGCTAATTTAAAATCCACATGAAAAGATGGATGATAACATTTGTGTGTCCCTAGCTAGATTTTGTGTATTCCCTGTGCAAGGAGTATCGCAGAGTTTTCAAGCTTAGATTTTTGTCAGTTTTGATAGTTTTGTGTTTGTTTTGGTGCGTGGATAAGTGCACGTTTAAGTTAGTTTTCATCTTTTCTCTGAGATACAGTTTTGCATTTTTATAATAATTTATAATTGATTGTTATAAGTTATATATTATACAACTGAAGTGTTAGAGGAAATCATTCAGGCATGGGTTTTTAATGAAATAAGATCTAGTAACACTGTTCACTATTACAATTTATTTGCCTAGAAAATCCTACTAAGTTTTTTTCTTAAATAAGCAGATAAGCTCTCTTTCTCTTCCCCAGTTTTCACAAATTTCAACACTGTATCTGCTGACAAAGTGAGTAGGTGGGATTAGAAAAAGCATTTCAGCCAGGTGGACTTCTTGTCATTATCTATAACGTGCATATGCACTTGTGAATGAATCCTGTAATGTTTCTGCCTTCTGGGCTCTCATTAAGTTCGTCCTGCTGCAGAGTTTCAAGTTTGATTTGTACTTTCCACCAAGTTGTCTCTGGGATAGCCTCTCATCTCATTGATTTGCTGTGATATTTTTATGCTTACTGTAGCAAAAGGAGATGTTTAAGGAGAAATACTTAAAGAATTGCAAATGTACTTTTCATCTTCTGGACACAAAGGGGACTGGTACAACAAAGGGGAGAAAAGTCAGCATAATGTGACCAGCCATCTCTGTAAGTTGTCAGTGGAGCAGAGTTTGAGACTATCTGGACTGTGAAATGCACCTCTTGAACTTTCATTGATTGGTTCCGTGGGCTGCCAGCCAGGAAGTGTATTTTTAGATACTTGCAGCAAATTTTATTGCATGTGAGCGAATGCCAGATCCATAGTTCATCAGCTGCTGTTTTTCAGTAAGTAGGGAAAATGGATTTGGGTTTAAGTTAAATAGTTAATTTTATGCTGCATTGCAGAGTGCAGTTTGTACAGCTGTACCTGAGTTAGCTTTAAACTGGGCAGTGGCAACTAGCCCCAAAGCCCAGCACAAACTCTGGTAATCCTGAGTGCTAATCCAGAGAGGAAAACTATTGGCCTGGACACAGTAAAGCAATCTTTTCTTTCACTTAGTCATGGCCTTTGAAAGCAGAAAAATGTGTCTGTCTGTTTCATTTTTATGGCTCACCATATATTTTTTCCAGAACAAAGGGAGGTATATTAATTTAATGGAAAATGAATGGGTTGACTCCTTGTATGAGTGAAATGTGATGCATGCTACAGTTACAGAGCACGATGGAGTACAGCTATTCCTTGGTATTTTAAAATTAGGCACATTCTTGTTAAAAGCAGGAGAAAATAGTTCTGCCCTCCAGCTGAGTGCTCTGCCTGCAGCAGTGGGCAGTTCGGTGGTGAAGTGCATGTAAAGTATGGGGATGCCTGAACTGACCTAATCTCAGTGGTTGCCTTGGTCCCATCACATTCCCAAAGTATTCTGCTCTTGGTTGAGGGTGAGCTGCGGTTTGGCCTCCCTGTGTTTTTGCCCTTTGGATGCTGCCTTACACTACTTCTGAGTGGCATTATTCTCTGAAACTCATCACACTTCATTTGGACAGCTCTCTGTTTTGTGCTCAGTAGAAGGGCGTTTCCAATATTACTGGCTCTTGAAATTACTTGTTAATGGAATATCCTGTCAAAACCGTGTTCATCTTCCATTCAAGACAGAAATTTTCCTATCCTGAAGCATTCCCTGTTTCTCATGCTGTCTGTCCTGCAGTTTCTCCTGAAAGGTCCTCTGTTCAGCATCAGTGTGGTAGGTCCATTAACCCATCCTCTGTTGATAAGGTATATAATCCACGCTTGTTCAAAACGGTGTGATCTTATTACTGCAAAAACAGTGCCTCAAATTAGATTAAGTGATTTGGAGCAGGGGTTAATACCACTTTAAAAACCACCTTCTAAATCACCTAATGTGTCTCTAAGTAGCATGTGAATAACTAAAGAATGGGCTAACTTTCTTGTGTTCGTCTCTGTGTTTCATTTCTGGTCATTTAAAAATCATAAGATTCTGGTTGTCCTTTTGGTGTCGTTCCTGTCTTGGGCTGCAGTGGAGTTTGCAGTGGATTTTGTCAGCTCTCACTGAGAGTAGATGCCTGGGACCATCTGAAAGCTTTCTACCCTGCACTTTTCAAGTGTTGTGAGCTCTACAGTTCATAACCTGCCAGTTGTCAACATTGCATTTCAAAAGTGTATGTTGAGAGTAAGAAGAATTATGCACGAGAATGTTTTACTAAGGACCAGTGTTTTGGAGCATGAAGATGAGAAATGAAGGCTCCCAAGATATTGCCTGTTTAAATCCCATATCGGTCTTTGCAGCAGACTCTCTCATTTCTAGTGCTTGTTTTTACAGTGACAAGTGCAGTAAATCTCTCACCTGATTCCAATACTGTCTTAATACCTCACTGATATTCTTGGTTTATTGAAAAATTTGTATTGATTTGGATTTCTATATTTCTGATTCAAATAAGATTTAAAAAATAATTTTATTTTTGGTATAGTTTCATATGTATCTAAAAAAACTTCAACAACCTACACTTACAATACTTGAGGCTTTTCTTTCTGTTGGTAAGTGGCAGAATGATAGATCAAAGGTCAGAAACTTGAATACTAATCCAGATTTTAGCATTTGTTTTCTATGTGGTCTTGGGCTTTATGTTTAGTTAGGAAGTATGTTTTCAGTAGCTTATTTAAATTCTATTGAAGGTGCTGGGGAGTCTTCAGCTGAGTTTGATAGATTGTTTAGCAGATATCAGTTGGGTTGGAGAGGTTAGTGCAATGGTGATACACAAAATATTTCTGAAAATTTTTAGAGCAGTTTTGCCAACTCTTCATGGTCTTAATCTAGAAAGCTAATACAGATGTAGCATCTTTGCTCTCATCTATCTGTTTTTAACATGTTTGTATGAGTTTCCTATATCCTAAAAATGTTGAATGAATATACTGGTAAAGTAGCTGGTTTGGGATTTTTTTTATTTTTAATAAAGATAAGTTGATTAAATCTTAACAAAAGTCTGTGTTTGCAGCAGTAACAGACACGGTTCTGTCACAAGCACGTGACTGGTACATGTTACAGGTTGAAGAGCAAAAACGTGTTTTATTTATATCTTGACATTTGTTTACTGTTCTGGGGCTTGCATTGCAGTATGGATCCATTGCATAACCTTTGCTTGAAAAGCATCCTTTTATCTGCTCAGTGTATTAGACAGAACCTCCTTATTGGATATGGGTCATGGGACTTGAAGTACTAAATAAGATACAGCTGAAATAGAGCTGAGGAGGGTGGCAGGATGACTGCTGCATTGGGTCACAGAGTGGCCAGAGCTTTTCTGCCTGTGTGGTGCCACTGAATACTAAAAGATAGAGGACAAAGGTTTTTTTGTGGGGCAGTGTGGTTGGGGGTCTCCTGTTTTCCTTATGATCTTCTGTTTTGAAGAAAATAGTTACTAAACAAAGCTTTTTAGAACACGTGTTATATATATTCCCTGTGCTGAGCTCTAGGGTAGCAGTTTGTTGCATAACCTTTCATTGTACATTTCTCCAGCAGATACCATCACATATGATAGAAGTGGTCACAGAAAATTATTGTACCTCCTTTTTTTAATAGTTATTTGTTATACTTATTTAATACACTGGCAAAAGCCACTGAGGTCTGATTTGAAGTTAGTGCCAGGCATTTTACATGAGAATAACTTTTCTCCATAGTGTCCCTAACTGCAAGTGAACTACTATAGCTCTATATTGAAAGAGAAGCCTAGGAATTAACATGCCTGACTTTTAACTGAAAATACATGAGGGGTTTGTATAAGCTATTTATTTCTTCCCATTTTGCTATGATTTGATAAGTATTGGGTAGAACAGTTACTCGAAAGTTTACTTGTGGAATTGCCAGAGAAGCTGAGGGCAGCTTCCTCTCAGTGCCAGTCCCTGCCCTGACCTGTCTGGCTGTACTGTCGGTGGCAGCAGGAGCTTGCTGGGGCAGAACCTCTGGGATTCTCGGGAACACTTCAAGAAGACCAGCTCCCAGGCAGGGATCCATTTGCTGCTGGATTCATCAGTTTGCTTTCCCTTGTCATTGTGTCTTATCACTACAGTTCCTTTAAATTTATTATCAGAACTTTTCTAAGGCAGGAAAGTTCTCTTTGATTGTTTGTTTGCTTTTTTTTTTTCTCTCCTCATTCTTTTCCTTCTTCATAAAGGAAAAACAGGTCCAGGAAGCTGTGGTCTAGTCTTAGGAAGGCACCTGGTGTGGGATTCAGGCACCAAAGTCCAACCAGCTGAAACATCGTGGGAGCATTAACACTTCTGTTTGAACCATGGTGCATATTTTATCTGCCTCTAAGACATTACTGTTCTTATTGCTCTGTGCCTCCTGCTTGCTCATGTTCTTCTGGGGCTGAAGTTTTACTATGTGTCTTTAGGGCCGTGGTTCAAAGTGCATTGCAGAAGCCTGAGGGAATACTGAGGTGCATTTTATATCTGAATCCCAGAGTACCATCCTCATTGCTTCACAACGTGGATTTCTTAGTTTGTTAGCCGTAGCACCAAATTAGTGTGCCACAGGAAAGCTGGTTCTAGGCTCACAGTTTTGAATCACAATGAGATTAATTTCCTAGTGAAGAGTGAACTTTGTGAGCGTTTAGCAATTGAGAAGTTGATTTTAAGTTTATCTTGATGCTCGTGCTATCAGTGGAAGAGCACAAGCTGACAGTTCTACCCTCTAAATCAAAGGGAGTGCATGGGTGGGTGTTCCTGCATCTTCTTTGAAATTTATTCAGTAGCTTGTGATACTCTGCATTTCCTCATGTGACACAAATATCAGTCTTCTCTGTTCTTGCAGAGTTTAAAAGATATGAGGGCCGGGCAGGGATAGTGGTGTTAGGTATTCTTGAGAGGGGGAAAAGATAAATTGGGCATTTTTACTTTCCATGTATGGTTTATTTTATTGCCAGTAGCTGAATGCATTTTAATATGTATTTATATCAATAAGCAAATAGCTTCAGTCTGAAGGAATTCTGCATGCCTGTGCAGATCAAATACTTTTTAACATTTTCAGGAAGTACTTCTCTTGCATACTTCAATGATCCTTTTTGTATTACATACAAAATACCTGAGCAATCAATTACTTCTAGTACAAAGGAGCTCTTGCTTCCTAACCCTTTCCAGGTCCAGTGTGAAGAACGGTTGCCTTATCTGTTCAGTTTGCAGTGGTCAGATTAGACATACTCCAAGCATCTGCTGCCCATGTGTGTGTCCCCTGAGATGTGTTCAGAGCGGGTTGGAGCTGAGGGGGAGGCACACTCTGCTCCCTGCCCATGTGTGTGTCCCCTGAGATGTGTTCAGAGTGGGTTGGAGCTGAGGGGGAGGCACACTCTGCTGCAGGGGGATGTGCCCCTGCTGGCAGGGCTGCACTGGGCAGGCTGTGGCTCCCAGTGCTTCACAGGGCTGGCTGGGCTGGGCCCGCTTCTTCACTCTCACCGTCAGTGTGGCAGAAACCCGGCCTGTAATTTGCAGTAAGTGCATTCCATCACCTGCTGAGGGAACCAGGGTGACCTGGTTAAGTGCACCAGACATATATTAAATAATGGCTGTCAGTACTCTGCATGCTGTAATAAGGTAGTTTTAAATCTTGCCTTTTAGGTTCCCGGTGATCAGGAAAGATTCGGCCAGCTTTAAAAAGCAGTACAGCTGTTGTGTCTCCATACCTCTGTGAGATAACTTGCCTCTGAAGTACAAGACAGATGTGAATTCAAGAATTTTAGTATGTTTTTGCAGTGTGGAGTTTATCCTCCTTACATCACCAGGATTAAATGATGCATCTATTAGTGAATTTCCATTCAAAATTGCTGGACTGTTTCTTTCCAAAAACTGAATTACAAAGCATAACACTGTCCGAGAGAAGAGCAATAAATTTCACATCAATGGGCTAATTGTTATATACTTGCTTTTAAGATACACAGTAAAGCCATAAATTCATATAAATTTATTGCATTTTTTCTGGAAGGTTGCCCATAATGCTTTCCAGAAATGACAAAAGAGATATTTCTCACAAATATATATTTAGTTGGTTCTTAGAATGAAATCTTTGGTTCCAGATGCTTGTTTTGATTTGTCTAATAACTGGATTTAGTACCAGTCTAGTTAGGTTTCTTTTGATTCTGTACTGCTGATTATGTGAAAACCAGAATTTATCTAAAGAACTTACTTCTCACTCTCCTTCCTAGCTAGAAACGTAATATTTATGGGCCTCACAGAGTTGCAATTGGCAAGATGCATTGAAATGCATTCAAGAGATGCCAACAATTTCTTATGAGATTTTCTGTGTACTTTCTCCCATTCTTATTGTAGTGTTGTGAATCTGTTGTATTTTTGTTAACATATGTTCTCTAGAAAACTAGAGGATACTTCTAAAATTTCTAAGGGCCTTTAATTACAAAATCCATTAGGCCCAGAATCTGAAGAAAATTAAAATTGATAGTTTGAGGAAGAGTCTTAAGGTTAAAAGCTAATGGCTGAAAGACAATCTCAAAGTTATATTAATCTAAGAGTATGATCAGAAACTCAAGTAGGAGTTAAGCTCCAAGTAAGATGGACAGCACATACGGTGGATGAATATTAAAATATTAAAAGTATTGCCTGTTTTTCTGACTGGTAGTGACAGACACTGGTACTTTCACATGACTAAGACGGATTGCCAGTGTCACCCCCTGAATTGACACATACCCCATACTCAGGGTGTCTCAAGGATTTGTGTTATTCTGCTGCTGTTGTTAAAAAAGCCTGAGTGAATTTCCAGTTCTGTCCAAATAAAATTTGCTGTTGGATTCAAATAGACTGCTGTTCTTACCTCAAAAGCCATTAATAGGCTGCAAAAATTAGGTTCGTGTGTGATAAACTCAAATCTAGTCAGAGATGACCTGCCAGGTATCTAAATAGACCTAAAAACATTACTTCTGACATGTTCAAAAGGGTACATATTTTTTTCTACATTATTCTAAAGGGCAGCTGTACTGATCTTTCTTGGCTTGGAAACAAAAAGATGTGGCTGCAGGTTTCTGGTTTGGCTTTTCACTGCAATTCAAGGGAGTGAGAAAAAGAAAGCTGAAAACAACATCCAAGAGTTGACTCTTGACAGGTAAAAGCATACCAAACTGCTTTGAAACTAAATTAGTACTTTATTTACTTCCAGTAGTAATAATTTGGTTTAATACAACTAGATTAGGTTAGTGTAATTCCCAAACATTTAAAGTCAGAAATGCAGTTGTTTTTAGCCAAGGAAATACAGACCCAACTTCTGGTTTCAAATGGGGGGGTGTGTGCATGTGCTTGTTTGTTTGTTTTGAGAAACAGAATTTGTGACACAAAAAATCATGGTTTGGGGAGGGAGTGCCTGTGTTATGAAATTTGTCCAAACAATCATCTGGCTAGATGCTGGCTAAGTCCAGAGTGATTTAGTTTCCCAGATCAGAAAAAGTCAAGCGTTTTCAGTCCAGTGGAGTTGTTGATGCCAGGCTCCTTCCTATCTGTGTGTGGGTGGCACATTTCAAATGCAAGCTAATCCTGAGCTTCCACAAGGGAGCCCAGGAGCAGCATCAGCAGGGTGGGGATGAGGGTAGAGCCATCTAGCCGAGCCTGCCGTGCCTCTTGGATCCCTGTGCTGTGCTGTGAGGTGTAAGGAGGAGGCCTCTCCCTGAGAGCCCTGCCTGGCCAGTGCTGCTCTGTGTCTGCAGGTTTGACCTCACGTTCCAGCCAGGGTCCCCCAGCAGCAGCTGTGAGCAGAGCAGGGCATACTGAGGTGTGCAGGGAAGTGCTGTGAGCCCTGTGCCCAGTCCTGCTTAGGGCTCTCCTTCCTGAAGAGGACCAAACTGGGAAGACCAGACAAATCTGTAAAAGGACCTTTTAGTTGTGTGATTGTTCTGTTTTATTTGTTCTCTGGACTTAAGAACCCTGTGGTGTGGGGATTTTTTCTGCCACATGCAGGAACTATAGATAACTGTGGGGATCACCAATTCATTACAGCTAAATACAAGTGGTTTGTAAAATGGAAAGGGAAATGGCATGCTTGGAATTACTCCAGAGAAAGAGATCAAATGAATAATATGGCTGAATGAATGCCTTTAGTTTATTGACGAGCTAAGAGCAAACTTGCTATTTGCATAGCATTTGTGGCTGGACAGGTTTTGCACATCTTTGAGATCCATATTGCTCTGAGTATTTGCCCTAGTATTAAACTTCCTCAAGCAGAAGGTCCTCAGTGCAGAGTACCTTTTCTTTGCCCCATGGCATCTTCTGAATAAGCAACATTGTAGGTTGCTGCAGTACCTGCCAGACGTGTGCCTTTTCTGGAAAATGTTGGGAGTGTGTGAGAACCATGAATTACAGCAGTGCCAGTATGTACCATGTAGCATGAGCTAATGAGAGCTCAGAGGAGCTGTGGGCAGCTCTTGTACTGAAAGCCTGTTTATGCTGGAGCAGTTGCAGGTCAGAACCTGTCTGGAGACCTGCTACGCAACCCCTGTCCTCCTCCCCAGCTCCCATGTGAAGAGAGAGCACAAGAAAGAAGCATGAGTGGAGTCTTTATAACCTTCCCAAGCAGAGCAGCTCCTCCTGTTTCTTTTGGTCTGGAAGTGCCATGTGCTGCACACCTACAAGTTCCTTGGAAGAAGGTGGGCTTGACTGGGCTCTCCTCAGAGTTTGTTTTGGGTTAATCCTCCTCTAAAGGCTTGGTTCCAGCTAGTGTTTTTTGTTCTGTATTTCAGATTTGCAGTACTGGCATGTTCAGGATTCAAGTAATGCTCATGTTGCATTTGTGAAGAGATTGTTTTAACTGTGCACAAGATAATTTTTCTCTCTTTTGGCCCATCTAGACTTCTCGCTAGAAAATGAGAGTCTGCTTAGGAGTAATGAGGGTCTTCAGTTACAGGATTACATGCTGGATTTTTTTCCCTTGAACAGTGTTCTGCTTAATTTCAGCATACAGGATGATTCCACAAGGGCATAGAATTATGACTGCATGAGTAAGTGCAAATCTGCCATTTCCTAATTTGTGGATGTCTGACTTTTTTGACTTTTTTTTTTTTTTTTCCCCCAATCTAAATACCTTTCCTGCTTGGAGGAGTTTTTCCCTTTTTTTTTTTTTTTTTTTTTTAATGTGGTGTATTTAAAAACTTTGCTGTCAATCCCTCAGTGAAAAAGATATGAAATTCAAATGTCCGTTTTTCCTTGAAATAAAAAGCTCCTTGTGCCTCTTTGCTTTTGGACACTGCCTAGGAATGATAAAGATAAGGAAGTTATTTGCTTTTTGTTTTCCATGTGGCATGTCTGCATTCATAATTTTTTGACAAATCTAATACTTAATCAAATTCTTGTCTTACATAAGGCATTATGGAAGGTCAGTTTAATCAAAATAAATTTTGTTTTAATATCATACCCTGTGATTTTTCTGTTGGGGGAAAAAGAAGAACCAATTTTGTTTGACCCAAAGTGAAGCAAGGAAGTGCTGGAACCACACCTGCAAATTTGTCAGTTTTTCCCCATCAGAAGTACAAGTTGCTGGATTCCTGAAGGGAACAATTTTGGCATATATGACCAATCAAACTTTCTAAATGCAGATGATTTGAGCTAATTAAAATTCACAGGACAAAAACAGTTGTGATCCCAGGAGGCCTAGGAATTTCAGTTCTTGGAGAAATGCAACCTGCAGTAGTCACAATGAGTGATCTCATCAGGTTCATGGTAATCCTCAGGAAGATATCCATGGTGTTCATCACCAAAAAAATCTGGCATGGCTAATTCACAAGAGCTCAAGCACTCTTGCCATTTTGCTTTGAAAGCATTGAGGGTAATGTCTGTTTAGGTGTTTCCCCTACTCTTCTTACTCATTTCAGATTGTTCCTTCCTGTTTTTCTGAACAGCTCCTGACATCCTTGGGATTGCCCTGCTGGCACATGAGTAGCCATCATTTGCATTTACACTTTAAAGTGTATAAGGCTTTCAGCATATAGACTGACATAAGACTGTAACTTGCTTGCACAAATTAAGCAAATTTCTGTTTCTTAATGTAGACTAGATTCAGAGTAAAAAGCTTCAGTGTGACACAGAAGGAGAAAAACTCCCTACAGCAGCCCTCCTCCTCTGCACCCCTGCCTAAGTGTCTTCAGTGATTTCAGGGTGTATGTTTGCTCCAGTTGGATATTGCCAATGGCTGGGGCTCTGCACATAATCTTTGAATATTTCTGATCTAAAGTCTCTCTGCTCTGTGTGCTTTGTTTCTTTGGCTGTGCACAATGCCTTGCCCTGCACTCTGTTTTGCTGGCACAGCTATTTTTGGAGCTGTACTATGACCTGTATCAGGGAAGCCATCCTGCTGCCTTTTTTTTTTCTTTTTTCTTTTCTTTTTGTTTTGTTTTTTTAAATGCATGGGTGGTGGGCAGAAGAAGGAGATGGAGCTGGTGAGAACTCAAAACCCCACCTTGCAGCAACAGCAGTGTCTCCTTGAATGGGGTCTGTGGCATTTCTTTTGAATACAAACTCTGAGCCTGTCCAACTGTCTTAAACTGCTATTGGGGGACTTATTACAAGAACGTGTCAAAAATTGGTTTTGTAGCTACCTTGTAAGGGCACAAACTTGGATACTTCAGTTTACATCTGAATTTTGTACAGGAGTTTACAGATTCATGATAATACGCCTCAGAACATGAGCAAGTGCAGCAAACAGCTCTGAATCATGTCTGAATAGGGTACAAGTTAGTAGGGACTTTGGTGCAAAAGGTTTAAATTAAATAATCTTCCTACTCCCCACCCCCAGTTGGGCTCACTACGCTGTGACACATATTTTGCAAGACTCTGCTTCAATCAATGCTAAAAGCCATGGTTTTCATGCACCAATGGAGTATATATTTTTTTTTTTTAAGTTTGCTGTTGGAGTTTTGCTTTGTTTTTTGTTTTAGCTTAGTGTATGTACACCATGTGCTATGCTTTAGCATACACTTTCCAAACTCTGTTCTGTGCTTTTTGTTGTTTCAGCAGGATTTTATCTCTTATTAGCAAGCTCCAGCCAAGGTGTGGTGACTGACAATAGAAGATTGATGTAAACATTAACGAATTAACTGGGGCAGGATATGTGCTGGGCAAGGCCAGCAGCAGGAACCTTTGCTCAGGTGCAGGGCATGACCCCAGCACCTGCACAGGCAGGAGCTGTGAGCAGGTCCTTGCTAGTGCCCCTGCACAGGAGAGGGGGAAAATCACAGTCAGCCCAAGGACACCTTGCAGAAGCCTTGGGAGCACTGGCCTGTGTAGTGAGGGTGCAGAGAACAGA
The DNA here is from genome assembly GCF_048771995.1 of Taeniopygia guttata. NCBI lineage: Eukaryota > Metazoa > Chordata > Aves > Passeriformes > Estrildidae > Taeniopygia > Taeniopygia guttata. The sequence continues at coordinate 954,732 of NC_133035.1, forward strand.
GCAAAGCTGAAGGGCTTGCAAGGCAAGGACAGCACTTTGAAGCATTTTGAAGATCTTGCCTCAGAAAGAGCTCAGTGGTTAGGGTGCAACTTCCTTCACTGCCTTGCATAACCTCCTATAGCCAGCAAAGCCTTGTCACCTTGCTGATTATCTCCCTTCTTCAGGACATTTAAGAATATACAGAATAGCGTGGAATTCTGCCTGTGTTCTACCTCCTGTACAAGAACTGACCATTCACACGTTTTAAGCTGGACTACCAGCTGCAAATTTACATGCTTCCCATCAGATTGCACTGTCTTCTTGGTACATAAAAGATGTCGGTCATTCAGTGCAGTGTTTCTGGTTGTTACACTGCTTGAAAGCTTGCACTAGAAACTAGTGGGACAGTTCTTTCCTTTCTGTCTTAACTCCCTTCCAAACTCTTTCTCTTAAACTTTGGAAACTCTGCTCCTGCTGCAGCCATCTCACACCACGGAACAAACAGAATTGCTGAGCTCTCAGGGGTCAGGCATTCATTGCCCATGCTCATGTGGCAGCTCAGCAAGTGGTGTGTGCTGCCTACACTCAATTCTACAAAGAAAAAAGGGGAATAAAGCCAAAAACTCTGTACCTGTTCATAATTCCATCAGGTAAGACTATGAGAGATGAAGCATTTTTGTCTACTGAACACTGAGTGTGTTAAGTGGGGAAAGGACTGTATGGAAAAATTTTCAGACAATGGATGGAATATCCAAAAGTTGGCTGTCTTTGTTGGCAGGGAGAAGAACAATGTCATCCCACTTCACCTACAGGAAAATCCTATAGGAATGCAGGCAGAAGATAAGTTTAAAAGAATAAGATTTCCCTGCTTATCCCTGCTGCCTTTAAACACCACTCAGTTGCACAGAAATTTCTTGTGGAAGTTTCAAGTTATGTTGCTCTGAAATGTGATTTTTTTTTTTAAAGGAAGTAAAAACAAATAGATGAGGTGGAGTGGATAGTAAAAAAAAATACATTTTTGGAGAATACCAGTATATGTTAAGATGTTTCTTTCTGTTGCTTGCATAAAGCCTGGAAAGAATCGTGAATCACAGTAATCCATTTTGGAGATACATACATACATACATACATATACACAACCTATTACATTTTTTTTGTCTTCTTACTGCACTTACTGACTTGTCTCTTCAGTTTGTTAGATCACCTAATACATTAGTAATTTGTCCCAGAGGTTACTCACGTTTTGCCACTTTCTGTTCCAGGAAGGTTGCAGTGAGTCCTGTGGAGAGCCGAGTCCCCGTCTCTCGTCTCAGCCCCGTGAGCTCCTTGTGTCATGGTAGCGATCCCCGCGGCTGCGAGCTGGACTCTGCTCCCTGCAGAGGAGCTGCTGCCCTCCTGCCAGCGGCTCCTCCAAGCCTGGGGTGAGCAAACTTTACCTGCAGAGCTGCCAGCTCCAGCAGGAGCGAGCTGGCCTGGCCTGGTGCTGCTGCCACTGGTCACATCCAGTTCAGAGCCCGGCTGAGCTGTAAAACACAATTCTGGGTAATTGCAAATGCACTTCCAGCTTTGGGAAAGTGAAAGAAGGGAGGGACAAATATTTAATGTTTGTGTCCTGGCCCATTCCCTAGAATCTTAGGATTAATCTAAAAAGATTTCTTAAAATCTAGATGTACAGCTTTTGTCACTGCTTTCTTTTCTAAGTCCCCTTTGGAAGTGAGATTGGGGTTACCAGCACTGTGCTGTCTCCCAAATAAATGGTGAGGTTTTACTAGGTTAAGAAACTTCCACATGCACATTTGCATGTCTGTCCTCTAAGGCCAGTTTCCATCAGTCTTATTTCCATTTCCTAAATCAGCTGCATCTCCAGGTACTTTTCACTCTCCATGCCTGCAAATGCAGTTAGGGCAGTTAGATTCTCAGTTTTCTCACTCTCAGAAGACAGGTGCACAGTACCTCGTGCCTTGACCATGTTCTCATGCTGAGTGCTTAGAACAACCGAGTTGGGTAAAATTTTTCATTCAAAATTGTTTGGGGTTGTTTTGTGTTGTAAAAATGTCAACTGAAAATGCGATGTTAGGGGAGCTAACATTGCAAACCAAGTCTGAGTCTTATATTTTAGTTTTGTTGTGCTGGTACGTGCAACAATTCCCATCAGAAAGCTCTGTGTGATTGAAATACTCAAAAATTTAGGCAAATGTTTTAGTATTTTGGTGCCTTAGGGGTACAGTAGATGAAATAATTTAAGGCATACAAAGGCCAGGGAATTGACTCCCATTGATACTTAAATGGATATGAAATCAAGTTTCTGCTGTATTAGCAAAGCTTTATCTGAAAAACATTCCCTTCTTGCTCTGTTTTTACAAGTATTACAAGATTGTAAATAAGTGGAGGGTGTGTGTCTTTCTAAAGTATGTGTAATCTTTTGTTTTAAAGAAACAAAATACTTTCTAAAGTATGTGTAATCTTTTGTTTTAAAGAAACAAAATACTTTCTAAAGTATGTGTGATCTTTTGTTTTAAAATAATTTGGTTTTGGTTTTTTGTCCTTTTCGTATTCAATTAAATTGCTTTTGTCTGACTTACCTACCTGAGGAGAGTGATCACAGTGTAGAACTTTTTTTTCTTGTGTATCCAGGTGCATTACCTGGAAAATGTGAAAATACATTGGCTACATTTTGCATTTTTGTAAAATTACAAAACATGAAATAAAGCCTTGGAAATGGCTCTACAAAAAATGTAAGTTCAATTTTACTTTTTTGTATGAAGTGATTGTTAAGGATCTTAATGTAGCTACATTTGTATGTCTCCACTGTAAATACTTGACTAACAATTCAGCCTGTAAATGACTCTAGGGTAAAGTTTAGTATAAGAGCATTTTTCATGATCACTAGTTATTGTAAGTAATTCTAATTTGCCAATGTTTATTATTGTTTCTCAAAATAAGAGTCTGTTTTTATGTTCCTTTTAAAAATTTTGTAGCATCAAATCTTCACAATAGATTCACAAGATCTGTCATTTTTAAGAACTTTTGTTGTGTGGTATTCCTCATTTTTTCTGCTTCCAAAACCTGTGTATCAGTAGGTTTCATTCTCACAGGCTTGTCCTCTTTTGCTCTGCTGGCCATGCATTGCTCCAGGTACAGGACAAGTGGAGATTTTGCCTTTTCCAAATGTGTTACGGGTTTTGTTGATCAAAACACTATCCTGATAACAGCCCGTCTAGAATGTTTGATGACATTATTTAATTTTTGGAAGAGACTTTCTAAGATTGCAAAGGGAGGAGGAACAGTTCAAACTGGAAAATGAAGAACAAACCCCCAAACTTCATTGCCAGTGTTAATGCTTATGTCTAGAAAGTGTAAATAATTGTCTTCCAATAGAATTTACGCTCCTGAAGCCATGAGCTTTCTCTCAAATACCCTTCCCCTCCCTCTGATCTTCGTTATTTTCTCAACAGTCTAGTTGTTTAAAATAAGACCTGTGTTCTTACAGAGTTCTGTATATGCCTGTGTGTAAACATAAATGCACTGTAACTTTACAGCTTCCATAATATGGAGGAATTAACCTGGAATAAAAACACTTTGAAAAAGAATCCTAGAGGGGAACTAACCTATTAGTCACATTTGCACATGACAACAGAAGTCACTGTAGCCCTTTGGATTTCTTTCAGCTGTGTTTTAGATAACCTTGTTTTGCTTCTCACAGAGACCTAATCTTGCAAGGCTAGAACTTTAATGCAGAGCAGCTGGAAGTAGTTAGATATTGGAACCACTGCTGATTTGGTTGCATCTTCCAACATGACCAATCCTCAGTAAGTACCATGTGATACAAATTAGTTTAAATGAAAGGGAACATGCTGCTGCCTGGAGAAGAATGATGTGACATCCTGGAGGTTTTGTGTTTGTATAAAGTGTGTGAATTAGCAGAAACTACATGAATGATGCTGTTCAGCATGTCTGATGTGCATTACTAACAGCAGTGGCTGAAAACTAGTATGTTATTTTCAGATCTCTTTATCTTTCTTTTTCCTGCCATCAGTTCTGTCTGCCAACACCAGTCTGTTTGGTTTTCTTTTCAATCACATCAGACTTTTTCTGTCATCTAGTCTATATAGGAATACAGAAATTCAGTACTGTTGGGGGAGGGAAGGTTGCACCAACTCATTTCCTGTTTCTTTTATACTACTGGAATTGGATCATTGTATGTTCTTTCATGCAAAACTGAGCCAGCTTGGACTTACAAAGGTACATGTCCACAGGATGGCATTAAATTTGAAAGTCAAAGAAAATTCTTGCTAAAATTAGCTTTTACCTCTGGGTTTCTGATTTCAGATTGTTTACAGAAGAATACAGTTCTGTTGGAAATTAAGGAATCTCATTACTCTCCATTATTAGTTACACATGAATAAAGTAAAAGTTTTTAGGTTGTACAGACAGTACTTCCTTTTACCTTCTTTTTCTGCCACAGTATGACACAGCTGCAGCCTTTCCCTGCCAAATACTCTACACATAACAGCATTTTACTTTCTTGGTAATTCTGGCAGTAGTTAGCTCCTTTTAATTAAAGAATAATGTTTTCCATCTGAAAGAATTACTCTAATGGTGAGACTCAGACCAACAGAAACTTTCAACATAGAATTTTACTTCCTTCACCCACATCTTTAAATGATATCCTTATGCAAGATATAGCAGTGAAGTGGTCTTCTAAAGTAGCCTCTTATTTTCGGGGAAAAAAAAAGGAACTGCTAACCAGGTTGCTTAAATTGCTGGAAGATTTTAATAAGCTTTTTTAAAATAAAATGCTGTTTTTGCAGTCAAATAACACAGGGTGCTAAGAACTTTTTAACTATACCCCTGTGGAAAAAGAGTATCTTCACACCTGCTGTAAATCTCTGACAGTAGCTGAGATTTCTTCCAGAGTTACCAGGCTCCCCTGGAAGAAAGCTGGAGAAGTTTGTGCTGGCACATCCTTGGAATCAAACAGGGCAAGCAGCTTTGCTGGGTGCTGCAAAGATCAACCCTTGACATGCAAGCTGTGTCCTACAGTCAAGTCATCCAGTGCATGCACTAATGGTAACAGATAAAATTCCTACAGAAGTAGTATCTTGTTCTAAATGTGGGAGACATACACATTGTCAGACTGTTTTCAGCTGCATGGAGTTTCCATTAGTGTTAGTGGGCTGCTAAAAGAATAAATCTGATCTGCTGATCAGATTTAAAAGCTGTACATAAGGTTAGTTAGGAGGAGGAGGAGGCCATCATTCTTCTGAATCACTCTTCCATTTCAGAACTGTTTTGAAATACCTTGTAACAGAATGATCCTTTTTAGGTAAATGTAACAAAGCTGCCATCCGTCAAAACTATTTGAATCAGTATTCATATATGCAGTGGAAGAGGGGTCTAACTGCACCTAGTATTTAACAGTTGATTTGTATATAATAATTAAAAACGCTAGCTGTTCATTGCTCTCCGATCTAACTTACAATGCAGCGAATCTTTAGTTGGCATAGTTACATGCCCTCTTTCTGTTTTGCATAAATATTTACCTTTTGGACTCATGCATTTTTTCTCTGTTTAACACAGACATTTATATTTCGTGCTTTTGAAGCAGATTCAGCAGAGTGAAATGTTGTTCTCCTTTGTGAGGTTTCTGTTGATTACAGTGAGATCTACTAAAGTTTGGAGAGTTTTGATCTGCCTCTTTAATGAAAGCACCTCCTCAATGACCTTGCAGAGGCCTTTAATGTTTGCTCTAGGATTCCATGAAGTTCTTGTCTCTAACTTCCTTTTACTTGCTTGCTAATTTATAATTCTTTATGTGTATACATGTGTTTATTAAATTTTCAGGCCTACAATTGAAGGCAGTGTTTCAGAAGTTGAGATCATTTCCCAGCAAGTGGAAGAAGAGACCAAAAGCATTGCTCCTGTGCAGCTTGTTAATTTTGCTTATCGAGATCTACCTTTGGCTGCACTTGATCTGTCTGTGGCTGGGTCCCAGCTTTTGCCAAATTTGGATGAGGAGTACCAAAGAGAAGGGTAAGTACAAGGGGCAGATTTTTGTCATGTAGTTTTAGGTTACAGGAATTTCATGGCCTGTAAAGCAGGAAACCTTAAGCTGGAGAAGTGCAGACAATTGTCCTTAAACTCTATGTAAAAGTGTTTTCACAGGAGGGAAGAGACCTTTTTTAATCTCACTAATCTAGGCTGCTTTAGAGCTGTTTATCATTTTAAGTGGTTCATAGCTACTGTTTGACCACAGTCTGGAAGCTTTATCTCAGGAAAAGCCAGATGGAATACCTGGCCTGTCAAACAAGCAGAATGGCCTGGTGAAAGCTCCTTGAGAAAGGTATTTCAGGATAATGAGAGTTGGCTGCTGTGACTCTTGTACATAACTGTACATCTCCTGACTGAGAGATAATGTCTGGTACTGCTGATTCCAGGACAGAGAGTGTACTTGTTACCCAGTAATTTGAATTATATAGTTTGCTAATGTGGGAATGTTGCTTTGATAATGTACACAGCATATACATGCTGCTCCTGTTTTCATAGAATGGTGGTTCCAGGTTTATTGCAATAAAAGGTCTTAATCAGTTCATAGCATCTACCCAAACATAGTCCAATGTCAGATTATGTAGCACTGTTGTCCTGCAGGATATTAGAAGTCATCCTGGTTCAGGCTTGAAGTGGCTGTAGGTGGACTGCTGTACTAAATTCTTTATGAAAGATTTGGGTCAACTGGAGAGAACCCAGAGGAAAGCAGTAAGAATGATTAGAGGCTCAGAAAACCTGCTGTGGAGTACTGATTGCAATAACTGTGTTTCACGTGACAGAGAGACTTTGAGGGGAGCTTCCAAGAGACTTCAGTGAGGAAGGGAGCAGCCTGTTTCTGATCTCCATGATGTTTAGCACAAGCAGTAAAAAGCTTGAATTGCAGCAGACAGTAGTGAGAGCTGGGGTAGACTTCTGGTGTGTGTGGGAAGGAGGGGGATAGAGGTACAGTTGCTGGATATCTTCAGGAAGATGCTTTTGTCAGGAATGATAACACTATATTTAACATCCTTTGGGACAGAAATGGGCTGAGCCCTGGGGCCTGCCCTCCCTGGTTCTGTGCCTGCTGTTCCCCTGGGTGCCACACTGAGCACAGACCTACTCCACTGTCAGTACAAGGTCCAGGGAGAGTACTCCCCAGTAAGCCATATAGAATGCTCACTGCTGAAGGCTTTTAAAGGCTTACTATAAGCCTCCATTTATTAACAGTTCAGTACATTTTAACCTGTGCTCTGTAATCAGCAGAGACCTCCTTGTTCAGAGCTCAGCAGGTATTCTGGGTGACACTCAGGAAGCAAGATGTGGGGAAGGCTCTTACCTTTAATTTCTTTCCAAATTGGACTTTATGAGACTTCTCCAAAAAGCTGTTACTCCAAACAAGGGGAAATACATTTCAAATATGTTATATAAGTACACTACAACTGTAACATAAAATACCCTGCATAGCAAAAGAGGCACTTGAAAATTAATTTGAGTATGCAGGTGTAACCCTCAGGCTATTTTGGTGCTGAGTCAGTACCAGTTTAGTTCAAATATGCATTTTTATAGATTTTTATGATCTGAAACTCAATTCTTCGCTGTGCCAAAGGGCACAGGTCTCTCACTATAACCATTTGAGTAGTTTTGCAGTCTTAAACATGGAAATAGGCTTGTCATTCTTTTCCTCAGCAGAGATCACTCCCTTCACTCAGACTTCTTTTGTGGCTTTGTCAGTCTGAATGGAAATAGGCAGGTGCCCTCCACACCTCCGAGCTGTAGAGCACATTCTCTGAAGAAAGTTCAGAGCTTAAGTTTGGACATACCAATGCATTTTGGCTGAGTGTGTTCAGCTGCCTTGTGGGAATGGTTGCTTCTTCCTTTCAGAAGCATCCATGACAACTGGTGCCCTGAGAAAGTTAGGAGCAGAGCTGGGCTTCAGAAGCCTAGCAGCAAAGTAAAATACTATCCCTGTGCCGCCTCCTGGCTTGGTTGGGAATATGTCTGGTTTCATGGATGTGGTGTCATTTCTTTCCCATGGTTCATGGTTCCCATGTTCACTGTGACTGGCTTCAATCCAAGTGAGGAGGAGGTGGGGTGGGTCAGATCAGTTTGTTACAGGGATTGGCAGCCACGTCTCCCTTAGGTGCAAAGAGGGGGATTTGGGGAGAGCAGCACAGGAAGTGGCAGAAAATGACAAAATTCTCTGTAGTTTCTGCCCGCAGCCATCTTTGTGACCGAGGCTGTTACCTCAGTGCTGCTTTGCAGAGTGCAGGTGAGGATACCAGCAGGCACTGCTAATGGCAGAGAGTAAGATTCCCTTCCCTGGAAGTCTGCCTTTTGTTGCAGACTCCATGTGTTACCTTCTGCATAGATTTCCCAGAGAATGTCGGGGAAGATACCAGCCTGCATGGACCTGCAGGTATTCTGTGTGGATTTGATATTCTAGATCTGCAGCTGGTCTAGGCAAGCTGCAGTTGTTCGAATTGCAGGGCTCTGGCACGTGCCTGTGCTTGGACAAGACTGGCTGGTTGTTACAAGCTGCTTCTCTCCACATCCTTGTTGGACAACACAATTGTCTACATTCAGCAGTTCCTGGTTACTCTGGGCATTCACCAGTAAGTCTCCATTTCCTTGCATGGAAGAGCAAGAGAGACTTCAGACTAGGGATGAAGGAGAAGGCAAGAAAGGAGTCTTGTGATTGAATGGTTTCGTTCTGTGCACCCCAAAGAGCACACAAGGTTTTCCTCTACCTTTTCTTCTTTAAGGCTACAAGATGTACAGGGTCCAAGCACAAATTTTACCTGGTTGTTACCTAGGGGAGCTTTTTGTTTCATCTGAGGGAATATTTATCTTCATAAAGCTGATATTAATAGGTAATCAGGAATAGGTGGGTCATAACCCTCGTTGTGTGCCTGGAAACTCTCAGATGGAATCACACTACCTCTCTGACAAGAAAAGAAAGAAATGAGAAGGAAAAGAAAAAAGAAAGAAAGTTGTGGTCTGTCTTTAACTTGTTAGATCTTACGTAAGCTGACATTCCTGTGGTTTTAATACTGGAATAAAAGTCTTACTTTGTGCAAGTTGATAGGTCTTTGCCTTTTCATATCAAAGTCTCAGGGCAGTCAGTTCCTGTCTGTTGGTGTTGTTTAAGGAATTTTGTGGACAGTTTGAGCTGGTTTTGTCAGACATTTAGGTGACAAGGCTGATCCCTGTACTAAGTAAGAAAGAAAGGACTGCAGGTTAGAAGACTGTCCCTAATGTACACCTGTAAGTAGTGAAAGGATAATCAGGCAAAAAAAACCTTTCTGCTCTACTTGAAACCCTCAAACAAAATACAAAACGTGTTGTCCTGAATTTACTGGAGACACTGTGGCTGTATTGAACTCAGTTTGCATGAAAAGAATATGCCAGCATTTCTTTAAGGAGCATAATGACCCAGAAAGATGAGATGATTTTTAAATATTAACATTGCTTTAAATGTTACTCTTAGTTTCTTCTTTTTTTCCAATCAAGTGTTCTGTTTTTCAAAAAATAGTTTCTCTCTTCTGCTTTTTTCCATCGAGTCCAATAAAAGTGATGAAGAATAGCAGAAAAACTGACAACATGCAGAAAGTAATACATGGATAAGGAAAAACTTTCCTTCCTAAACTTTTCTATAAGTTCCAGTTAATAGGTATCAATCACAATAAATTATAAAAAAATGACAGTTGCATTACAGAGTGTATTTTATTGTGTGAATATGCAGATAGATAATCAGCCTCTGTCTTGATGAAGAGCTGTTTTTACTGGAGTTGAGAAACAAGGGGGAGAGATGTACACCAACTTTTAAATTATTTGTTGTATTTGTTTTAAATTGCAGCTCTTGAGTTTTAATATTAAACATTTGAAACAGGTGTTTTCAAATACAATGGTTTACATCAAAACTATAAAGTTCCTGAGTTCGCAGTTAATGCGACTCACTTGACATTGGGTATAAACAGTCATGCTGTTGTAATTTAATAATTTATGATAATCTGTTCACAGCCTTAGGTTTGTATGGTCTCAGCTAGAAACTGCATTAAACAGTGGGAATATCAGAAAAAATAAAACCATAAGGAGAAAGGAAGGGAAACTAAAATTGAACGGAGATTTACAGAGATGCAGAAATTAACACAGAGAGGAGTTGTGAGCTCTCATTTTTAAACTGGTTACAAGACTCTGCTGGTGAATGTATTCACCCATCCTGGGAAAAAAAGATGTCTGTTCCTTCAGTCTGTCTTCTGTAATTGTACCAAATAGGTGCTATTATTTTGCTTTTCAGATTAATCTTTCAGATATTACTTTGATTTTTTTGAGGTATTTTACTTGTACTTTCCACAAAACTTAAAGGTGCTTTATCTAAAATATCAAGTTATCACATTTCTCTTGTTTTCTGCTTTTCTTGTCTTTATCTGGTGGCATAATTAAAAACAGTCCATTTTCTGAAAAGTTTTGTGCACCTCTGCAGATCTTGGATTTTGAATAAGGGTGATAATGAGGTCCTAGCCCAAGATAAAGTGCAAGGGTTTTGGAGGGCACAACTATTTCATGTAGCAAGCAAGCTACTATTTACAAAAGTGAGTTGTAATTTAGTTTTAGCTGCCAGTCATAGTCTGAATCAGAAAGATGATGCAAAATCCTAACATGAGGATGCAGTGAATGAGACAGTAGTGCTGATCTGTTCTTTGTGCAGTACTTTATCACTGCTGTTCTTGGTGCTGTGGTCCAAAACAGACCTGCACTGCAGCAGAAAAGGAGCATTCAGCTCAACAGAACCTCTGAGGTGCTCGGCTCTTCAGTAGAGAAAACATGAAATTTTGGGCTATGTTAGAGGTGTTCAGTGATTTAGAAATTTCTGTTTCTGTATACAGCCTTTGAAGTGTTTCTGTTGGTAAATTTTGTTTTCCAGAGTAGCTCATTACAGTGTTTATCCCAGTACCTCAGTGCTTTGACTGTGTCCCCCCTATGTCTTTTATCAACTGGTAGAGAGAGCAATACTCTAAGTAAGACAGAGAAATAATTTTATAGCTCAGTGATTTTTAAGAGTTTTTTGGTTTGGAGATACTTCTGTGTTTTTCCAACAGGACTTGCTTTTCCCAGATAGTTTTTGAGAATAGAAATTAAGCATTTGTAGCCCACAGATCACTGTTTGCAAAGCTCTTTATTGAAGACTGGAAATTAGATGAGTCTTATTTGTCTGGCTTGACACTGGAATTAATTGTCTAAATTGGTGAAGATATGGCTTGGGGCAAATATTGAAACATGGATAAGCCATAGGACAAATAGGAAATGTGGAGAAGAGGAATATTTGTCTGGAAGGTAGGTCTGTAAAAAAAAAAAAAATCAGCTAAATGCTGAGTAGCAGTATAAAAGGAAATCAGATCTTAGGATTGTTTAGGAAAAAGAGCAAAGAATAAAAGAGAGGCCGTTGTTGTGCCTCTCCATATATCCAAGCTTTGCCCACATCTTGAACACGAGTGCAGTTCTGATCCCTGTCAGAAAGAATACGGTAGATAGAAAAGAGCTGGAATAGAATCAAAGAAAAACAGTGATCAAAGATGTGATACGTCTTCCATTGGAGATTACTATGTAAACTAGGACTGCAGTCTGGAAAAGAGAAGGTTGACTGAAATTTGATTGATGTTACAAAGTCTGTGACACAGAGAGGTTAAAATAGGTTTGACACCCAGACACGCACTCCCAATACGGTCTCTAAGGTATATTAATAGATAAAGGCCCAGTTCCAAAGAAACAAAAAGAGTTTGCTCTTGGCACAGAGGGAAGGAGATGCCTGAAGCTACTTTCTGAAGGATGTGTGGCTGAGAGCAGCTTATCCCCATGAGGGGAGGTTGAGCAAGTTTGTGGAAGAGAATTTCACTGAAGCTTACTAAGTTCAGGCTGAGAAAACACATCTGTCTCAGGAAGTGACGAAATGGAAGAGAGCTGGATTCTGTGAGAATCTTAAAGTGGAAGGATTTATATGTTTGCTGTGTTCTTAGTCATCCTGAGACATCTTCTCGTGGCCACTGTTGGATACAGGGTGCCAAGCCTTGGTTCAGTATATTCTAGTATGTCTGTTCTTATGTTTCTTAAAGGGAGTTTTTGAGGCTGATGTTACATTACACTAAAGATTTTAGCATACAAAGGAAAAAAACCTAACAAGCAATTTTCTAGTGAGAAGAGTAAAAAAGGCCAGGTAATCACTAGATGTCTGTGAGCAAATGGTGTGATATATGCCTATAAAGAAAGCACAAATGAGCCTAGAAAGCTTCAAGTACTTCAAATAGAGCTGGGAATCATTCATGTAATTAATTAAGCCTATCCTAAAATATTATCTACCACTCCAGTTGTCTGTATTCACATACCAGAAGAGGCTGCTAGGATAGTTACAGAAACTGAGTGTTCTACAAAAAGCATGGGCTTTAATTGGATTATACACACGTGGCTGCCATTACTGTGTATAATGCATCGTGGACAGAGTGCCAGCTAGGGAAAAAACCTAATCAAGCAAAGAATAATAACAAGAATGAGTGTGTATAAACTAGCCATGGTGAGTTTGGGGAGAAGAGTGGGGGAATCTCTCTTGCCATTTGAGCAGCCCAGTTTTGCAGGAATCTTCAAGAAGTGCCATGGGGTTTGAAATAGTACAAATTTTAGGGGTAAAAAGATGCGAGTGTTGTCAATAGTTAAAGTTCTGTAGATAAACCAGGCTTGTAGAAGTCCAGAAAAGAGGTGCAGAGCTCTGTGTGTTCCTTGGAGTTAGCTGCTCCAGGCCTCCAGCTGCTCCGTGCAGCCTGCTGCGAGGCTCTGCTGTCTGTGTTGGCTCAGCCACATTTTGTATTGTTATTTAGCCTGTGTTCCTGTCACTTCCTGACCATAGCTTTCTGCTCCTTCAGATAGCAATTTGGATCTCATCCATCCTTCTGTTTCTGATCATGACCATCTTGTGAGGTGCAAACACTTGCTGTTTAGCCAAAAGAAAGGAAAAAAAAAAAAAAAAAAGACAGGTTAAGGTGTAATGCAGATTTTGGGGCATTTGTTTACAAGATCAGAAAATAGAAATAGTGACAGCTGTTAAAATCTTGAAAAAAACTGTTTGTAGTGGTTCCTTACCAGATAAATATGTTCAACCTTTCCCAGTTTTGCCTTATGTTCTTTTTATTTTCCAAGCTGTTTTATTAGTAAGACTAACAGGATGATGACAGATTGGTTTTGGAAAAAGCCATGTGTGAAAGTATCTAAAAAAATGACCCCTGGTAAAATTCCACTAAATCTATTTTAATGTCTCAGAACAAAACTGTGCAGCTCAATGTCACCAACAATTAAAAATTTCCTGTGCTAGTACATTTATTTACTTCATCCATGCATTGCAAGAAAGGTAAATTATATTTCTGTTGTAGAGACAAATGAGCTGAAATACCTGATTAACGCATTTGAAATCATGCAGGAAAGTTTTCTGAAGTCACATTTGTCTGTGAATTCAAGCAAACACAGTCAGGACACCAATAGAATGTGTGCTTATTCTCTGAACAGAATAGGGGACTTTTTTACTAGTTTGTGGGTTATTGGTGATTTGGGTATTTTTTTCGTTTGGTTTGGGATTTTTTTTTTGTCTGAAGTGAGGGAAAAAGGTCTTTTACTTGTCTATGGTTCGTATGAAATCTCTTCATAAATTTATGAGCTGTGTAAGTTATATTTTTAGTTTGTGGGTTTTTGGAAAATTCTGTGTAGCTGACTTTCTAATCTGAGCTTAAAAATTTAAGTGTAGCTTTGCAGTATCACAGGTGAAATGGCCAGAATTTGAAAGGTAAGTTCAAACCCACACTAATTCTGGTAGTGGTTTGTTTTTCTGCAAAACCAGATTTCTCTGAATAGATGAGCCCTTGCACATCAGAAGAGGGAGAGAGGGGCACTACGCTGCTGGAACAGGTTCCAGGGGTGAGATCAGGGTGGTTGTTACTGTGCCAGCCTGCAAGCAGGGGTGTGCAGGTGCTGATCACTGTCCACCCACGGGCCAGGTGTTAACAAGCTCACCTTGGTGCATCAAGTTAGGGTACAGAACTGAAGGTGGTTCTCCAGTGCTTAAATTTCAAATCCTTTTGTGTCTTTGAAATCAGTTTATATATTTTATGAGTATGGTAAAGGTAGAAATGTGCATTTGAGCTGCACTTGGCCTCTTAAGCTGATTGCTTTTTCAGTTGTAAACTGGTAGTTTCATTCAGAAGCTTTTTAGAATTGTTGTTAATAATATTGAGTGATAATACTGAACAGACGGAATAATGCCATGTTATTTAGGATTCTATAAATAATCAGCAGCTTGAGTAATAATTATCATGGTTATGTGTATTGTATGCTAATTATTACAGTTGGTTTATTCTTACTGGTGCATTTGGTACAGCTGAAAGTTTTGATTATGCAGAGCTTTTAGAGGTAGGTACTTGGGCCCTCTACTGATGATTCTGTGAATAGGAAAATCTGCCCTGCAATATTAAAATACTGGCATAATGGGCCTTTTGGAAAAGGGAACATTAATGTAAGCAGAGACTAGAACTACAGCCTGTTCTGTTTAAACAGAATTACCCCCCCTCACTGTTTTTAGAAATATTTAAAAAACCTCAACCCTAAGCCTAAAATCATAGTTGCATTAAAAACAAACTACCCTGTTTTGAGATATGTAAAATAAAACCCATTAAAAGATCAAGCTGGCAAAAAGGCCCCTATCCCAATGCCTTTTTTTTTGCCTTATGTTTTAACACAACCTATTTGCAATCAATTGCATTTAGTCAGGCTGGAACCATAACAAAGTTTAACATAAGGACAGGTTGCTGATAGTAACACTTGTCAAATCTTCTCTGAAGCTTTGAGAGTCAATTGAGGAGGTATTTTACAGTCAGGCAATCAGGCAATCTGACTACAAGTGTTGTTGATCTGTTTAATTCTGAGAAGCTGCTCGAAAGTATCAAGGCTCTGAGCACTGCTTGACATCACTTTCTCCCTCATTTGTGAGTATGTCAGAGAATATTTTGTGATGTTTTTCCAAGTGTGTGATTATAACATGAGTTATTAAATCTAGATCTGTTTCTTAGGAATTTATCAGTATCACCATATCTTCTTGTACACCTGATTTCTGTGTTGCGATATTTTAGTCAGACAATGGAGTTACTGCACCACACTTGCAGCTTTTTAAACCCTGGCTAATAAATCATGTCAGCTTTTCATTACTTAATGTGTATTTACAGTGCTTTTAAAATCTGAAATGTCAGGCAAACATCCCATCTGAACTTTCTGAGGTGAGCCAGTACAGGAACGTTGCAGAACACTGTGATGAGAGATATGATACGGAGAGGGAGGAGTTATGAGATGAGCAGAATCAGGATGGGCTTTATGCATCTGAAGTCCATACTACTGCTATTCCTATTACCAATACTCGTAAAAGGAAAAAAAATAAGCAGCCCTCATGTAAATGTGTATCTGCACTAGCACAACACTAGTGCAACATTTACTGCTTCATCAGCTTCCCTCCTGAGTTCTGGTCCTCAGAACTCGGCCTCCTTACAGCTTCCTGCATCCTGCCTGAACCTTATTTTTCCACTTAAAAAGTGTGACCTCATCCAAACCAGGTTTGGGAGTGGTCCCTGGTGCATGCTGTCCCCCAAACTCTGGCAAGGTAATTCTTGGCCTGATCCACAAATAGGTTGATGAGAGCTGGACAAATAGCCAAGTGAGAGAGCCTTGGCCAGAGGCTTGACACTGCCAGGCTGTGGACCTTTGCTGCTGTAAAGTGTAGCTGTGGAGTCACTGAGCTGCTTCTTTGGGGTTTCCCAGATTCTGGTTCTTCTTTTCCATGATGTCATGGACTGATTGTTGCAACCTGAATTTGGCAGCCCTTGTCAGACCTGTCTCATAGTAAAGCAGGGACCTGAATTTGGCAGCCCTTGTCAGACCTGTCTCATAGTAAAGCAGGGATAAAGGTGCTTGGCCAGAAAATTCAGTAGCAGAGAAATTATTTTTAAAAAGTCATTAGCTTCTAAATAGCAGAGTCCTGCTGTGCCTTGATACTCACTGATAAATGAATGCAGCATGTGTGTCAAAATAAGAGCGCATGAGAGCTAGTGAGACAGGAGGAAAGCAGAAATGTGTGTATGATAATTAGGGCTGCACGACTCAGTACACTGAAGGCACTTGGACACCAGTGCATTCCAGAGCTGGGGAGATCCCAGACTGAAGGTTTTTCTTACATTTCTCTCAGTAAAGAAACCAGTGAAAGTGAACTTTACAAAGTCTTTTTGCATTATTGCTGAGTGTATCCATAACAGAAGAACTTACAATTTTGAGTTCACTGCTCTTTAGCTCTTTTCCTTTTCACTTCTTCTTCTTTTCTTTTCTTGTTTTCCCTTAATTTTATTTCTTTAGATCTAACTGGCTAAAACCGTGCTGTGGGAGACGAGCAGCTGTGTGGCAGGTATTTTTGCTCAGTGCAAGTCTCAACAGTTTCCTGGTAGCCTGTGTAGTATTGGTGGTGATTCTTCTGACTCTGGAACTCCTAATAGATATAAAGCTTCTCCAGTGTGAGTAGGAGGATTTTTTTTTCTTTTTCTTTTTTTTTTAATTTTTTTTTTTTTGATGAAATAAAGGCTTTACTTTGCTGGGTGGTTTTTGAAGGGGAAGGATGTTGGGAATGGTTTTTCCCTACCATTTAAATGATTACTAGGCTAGGTAAGAAATGTGTTCTTGTGGAATCCTGGTATAGTGAAGTCAGTCTCTTCTTTATTATTCTGACCAAAGCTAGTTCAAATAACAATTTGATTACAGGACAAATTTTCAAAGGATACAAGCAGAGTGTACATGCAGAGATTCACGTGCATTGTCATTAGTCCTGGGAAGGCTCTGTCCTTTATAGACATGTTACATATGCACAGGAGAAAAATCTGTGCATCATTAATCTCTGATAACCATCACATGTGGATAGACAAAAGTGATGAACATACAAAAATAAATAAGGTACTTGGTGTTGACCTCTTACAAATTACTTCCTCTCAAAATTACAGCCTTCTATCTTGTAATGCCCTGAAATGAGACAGATTTTCATTCTATTTTGCTAACACACTGTGATCATGGCTTAAATTGAGTTTGCTTTATTTGAATTCACTCTACACAGGTTCCACAATGGAAATTTTAATGCTGCTGATTTGCTTCTTAATTCATCTTTTTTCCCCTACTCTTCCTCCATTGCACCTCTTTTTTTTTCCCCTTTTTTTTTTCCTCTTTTTCTTTTATGATACGAAGTTGGCATGACCACAGACACCACCAACACTTTCCCCTAAGCTAAATGTTGAGGACAGCCTCTAGTATCTCCCTGCAATCTCAGATGTGTTGAAATGGCAGCTGGGGTTCAGGCAATCCTATAAATGCAAGAGTACATAGCACAAAAGAGTGCCAGGTGTCTCCTGTGGCAGCTTTAAACTGAGTAAACCAAATTTTTATTCTGTTGAAGTCCTTTTATTGTTGCATTTTGTCAGTTGATCACAGTGGCATAAAGATTCAGGTGTTGCAGTTGTATTAAGATGACTTTAAGGGACATCATTGATAATTAACAGCCATTTCTTAAACTCTGTGAGATGAATGTGAATGACTGTGTGTCATTCCATGCTGTTGCTCCCCATTTCCACCCATCTGTCCATACTGCACACACTGTTCAGGGCATGGCCACTCCCTTACAGCTGTTACTTTCTTTGCTCTCTGGTCACTCACGATTTTTGCATGAGGAAGCCCAGGATTTGGATAAGTCTGCCACTTTCAAAAAAGTCAGGAATGCGAATTGTGGGTATAAGGCCTTAAGGAAGAAGCTTTCCACAATACCTGTTGAGGTGTCACATCTTTCTGTTTATGTAGAGAATTTTCACTTCCTGTAGAGACAAAGGGTTTTAAAGACTGTTGATTTCTCTGAGTTCTAACAGTTTTGGTTACTCTTGTCTGGAAGCAGACGTTTTCTCACCATTTGTTTTCTGAAGAACCTTCTAAAGAAAGCTTTACTTTAGGAGCCATTGCTTCCCTGTGTGTCTGGTGCATATGACACTGCTGAAAGCTCTTGCAGCTTACACCTTGTGCATGACCTGCGGGTGTTTGGTTGAGCCAGATGACTTCACTGGTCAGAGGTGGCCCCTTTGCTCAGGAGCATTCCACTTGTGTTACTACTTTACATTTTAAATGATAAATCTTGCCATGAAGTTTTTGCCTTCGCAAGTTTGAATACCTCCTATCTTGTTTTAAAGACAGATAAAAGCTGTCTCGGTGAGGCTGATCTAAGTATTCCAGTTGTGCCTTGTAAGCGATGTGTGTCATTTACACTGAGCTTCTGAAAAGCCATTAGCCCATAACTATATTTCTCAAAATTATAATTACAGTTTAAAAGGATTCTTTATTCTTTATAAAATCAAGCAGTGCATTAGGATACTTCACAGCACGTTACTGACAGTTCTGTCCATAATAATAACTGCTAGTCCATGCTATAGACCGTAATTAGTTAGGAAGCCTCCCTTTATTAAAAGAAATCCAAACCAACCAACAGGAAAAAAAAACACAACAAAAGAAACCTGATGTTTTGCTTTGGCTGTGACATTTTCAGGGTACAATTTTTCTCTCCTGCTTTCGGTGTAGTCTTTGGTTGTATGATGCATTTCTTCCATGCACAAAGCTGTTGGTTTCATAGGTCGACACCACATTTACAAACTCTAGGACACACACATGAAAAAGTCAGAGACCTTTTAGGGTATTTTAACACAAAATGTATTCATACCAGAATTAGAAACCCCAGAAAGCAGGGGACATATAATACGTATTTTGTTTTAGATCTCTGTTCTCTAATCAAGTTTTTTAGGTCTGTCTTCAAAGTTCCTCACATGCAATAACAAAATAGCATCGCAATACCTTGTGATGTTCTGCAAAAGCAGATATAGATGAGTATTAACTTTGAACTCACTAAAAAAAGAAAAAAAAATGAAATGTTGTGGCAGGTTCAAATGCCTCAGAAATACAGACCCTTCCTCATCTTCAGCAGTTTTGGGGAAAAGTAGCTCAGGAGATGATGTTAGCACTGCCCTCGCTGTGCAGCCAGCTGCAGCAGGTGCATGTGCAGAAGGCAGCAGCCCTTCCTGAGCAGCGGGCCGAGCCCTGGCTGAGCCCTGGCTGAGCCCTGGCCGAGCCCTGCGGAGCCGTGCGCAGGAAACGTCCGGTGCTGCAGCAGTGCCTCAGCTCCGCGGGGCCAGCAGCACCACACACATCCCTGCAGTGAACATCTGCCAGGAAATCAGGAACCACGTCTCCTGAGAGCAAGTGCTGCTGCTCCGAGCTCCTGGAGTGCTCACTCAGGGTTTGTCAGGAGGAGTTTTCATCTCAAATTCGTGGTTGCTGAAGCTCTTTGTGTCACCAGGTGGCAGCTGGAGCCTTGTATGTCGGTCGAGCCCTGTTGAAAAAACTGCATCCCAAGGGTTTCTCCTTCTTCAGGCTGCCCAGGAGAGATAGTGCTTTAGGAAACTTTATTATATTGTATTTTGCCGATTTGTTTCACCTTTAAGTAGTTCCTCTGCTGCAGTGCAGCAAATGCTCTCATCGAGCTCCAAAAGAGCTTCAGCAGTGGGAGTTCCAGTGGCAGGGCATATTCAGTTTTATTTGTATCCTGAGTTCTTCCTACATCATTTTCCTCTCCTTCCCATATCAATCGATTCTGATTTTAAAACAAAATTCTTCATTTAGTGTGTACCCTGTACATTCTTGAGAAATTATTAAGTCTGCCACAGCCCTGCACCTCTATGTACACAGCCACTGCTTGCCTCACACAGTCATTCCCTGACACTGCAAGACTGCACAGACTGCTCTGGTCCGTCTGCTGTGGAGATAATAGACTCATAAATAGTCTGCAGGAAGGAGAGAATGTTTACTCTTCATTCTCCTAGTCCAAACTTGGAGCATGTGGGAGTAGGAATCACTAGCAATTCCGTTAGTGGACCCTGTCAACTTTCTGCATTTTTCTGTCAGCATGAAATGTATTTTGAAGCCCATTTTGAGCATTAATTTTTAAGCACCTGCTCCAGATAAATACTGATCATCTGAGATGAGTTGTCAAAGACTGAACACAAGGAATAATGTGGGGATAGTAGACCGTTCTGTTTCCTTACTGAGTCCTAGGTCTGGATTTTTAGGTACACAGGAATTAGTCACACATCTCATACCAAAACAGCGTTGGGGTGAGAACATGAAGCAGTGGCAGAGCATCAAAGACCTGAGCTGTGTCTGCCATTGCTTACCAGCAGCAAGATCTGTTAAAGCTCCAGTGAAGGCTGCTAACATGGTGAATAAAGGTGAGCAGCTGGCAGGGCTGGAGTTCCATGTCCATTGCATCCCATCCTCTTTCTGGTACTCCCATTGCAAAATCTAAGAAAGTAAGTTTACCATATGTAACTTGTGGCAGTACTAATTATGCTAAACCGAAGTTGCACTCTGCTACTATAATGACCCTTCGTTCTATTATGTTAATTGCAGTTTCAAGTGCTTCCCAGTTTGCAGGAGTAATTCACTGGATCAGCCTAGTCATCCTCTCTGTTTTCTTTTCAGAGGTATGTATAACCAAAGTCTTTCACCACATAGAGAACTGCAGAGTATGTTTATGTTGTCACTGGAATTAGCAAGAGTTTTACAGTAGTTTGCAAATAACATAGCACAGTGTATTTCAATGAAAAAAAACAAGCAAAAGTGTAATCTTGCTGCTTCTACTTAGCAAACTAAAAAGTGTTATTTAGATTAGCACTGTTTGTCAGTTGCTTAGAATTGGTAGAGAAACATGGAAGGGAAGATACTGCCTTAAAAATAATAATTGGTAAGCTGCAGAAAGAAATCATTGTCTCTGAATCTACAGGACAGCTTGATCCATTTGTTATCAGCATCACTGGGTATAAAGTATAGGATTTAGATGAAGATATGGTCTTCAAGAATAAAGATCCATGGGAGTTTTATACAAAAACTCTCACAATTTATTAAGGTAATTTACGTATTCCAGGTTGCTGCATGTAGACCTAGTCAGAGAATGAAACAAATGGTGAATTTCTTTGCCAAAATGTGTATGAATGTATGCACTGGAAGAGGCTCTAGTCACGATGTAACAAATTACCAAACTGGGATAATCTGCCTTTCTGAGCTTTCAGCTTTGTTCCAGAAAGAAGTCATTGGTATTGAGCCATTAACACTCATCCTGAAATATTCCAAAATTCTTTTATTGCTATTTTTCAGGTTTTAATATGTCACTTGTCACAATAACAGGTTTTATGTTTGTTAAATTGGAAGACAGTTAAATTGGACTTAAAATATTTTAAAATATTTTTTCAGGTTCCGTAGGAGAAAATATAATGCAGAGAGGTTTGTTAATGACTTCATTCTGTTGAAAATTTAGATGGCTACGAGGTGAAGGTTACAAAAAAAAAACCCAATAATCAAAAAACAAAGCTATGATATCTGCAAATGATTTATTGGATCACTTGTATTGAATTAATATTCGTCATATATGATTGGTAATTTCTATGGTGCTCCTAATGAAATACATTTGCATGTATTGTTTTGTATTTCTCAGGAGAGTTTTTTAGCTGGTGCTGTCAGTGGATGCTTTCCGAAAGGGATCTCACACTGCTCTGCATCCCAGCCTTCTGCTGCACTTACACAAATAGGTCCCATTACTGGCCCCATCCTTTGACAGTGGTGGTGGGCTCTAGATTACATGTATAATGACTGAAAATAATCTCTGAACAATTAAAAGAACGTGTAGTCTTTCCTTTGTGAATTGCACATCCTAATTCCCAAAGGCTCAGGTTTGCTAGATGGTGTCCATTCCCTTTAAAGAAATACTTTCCTCTCCCCTCCAGAATCTTTCCTTAGTGGGGATTAGCACCCTGGAGCTCTCTGTAGTCCTGAGCTTCCCAATAGGATCAGTGTGTAACTGCTGCTAGCATGGCTGCACAGCCACGTTCACCTTACCCTTTTGCTTTCTGGGGCTGGTTTCACCAAAAGCCTCTCCTGTGCTGCTCGGTTCCTGCTGCTGGACTGCAGCCTGCAGTTCTGTTTTCATTCCCCTGCACCACCAGCACTCTGCTCACGCCTGGGGCAGTGTCTTGCTGCTGTGTCCCTCCCTGAGTGCACAGCTGCTGTTGGGCTGTTCGTGGCACTGCAGACACACCCTTGAGGCCAGGGCTCATCTGGCTCAAGGAAGAAATTGATTGTTTCAGTTCTGCTGGGACAGGGTACCCTCCAAAGTGGTTGAACTGGTTCAGAAGTTTTTTTCAGGAAAAGAGTAACAGAAGTGTTTCACAGATCCAAAACCGTTTCCCTGACTGACCATCCTCATTTTGGATCTGCATTGGCTTTTCTCTCTTTATAAGGTAGTTGAAGCTACTTTGTCTATGTGCTGTTCTCATTTATTATAAGCTTATCACTCACTTCATTATCTACTTCTGTCTTCTGAAGCAGCTTCCCTCAGCTATTTGATTATGGTTTGAATTTAGATCAAAGGAGAATGAGGCCACAAGACAGCCATGTGAGGTGCACAGACCAGGATAGATTCTTAGGTATGGATTCATTTGGCAGTTCAGAGATAGAGGTGGCTCCACAGAACAGCTGGATGTGCTTCAGAGACCACCAGTCTGGGAGAGAGTTCAGGTGTACCTTTCCTACTGGAGTTGGCCTTATGCCAGGTTAAGTTCATATTGAATTGTGTCTCAAGAGAGCAGAAACAGAGGGTATAATTTTCTGTCATCCAATTTTTTTTTTTTCCTAAGAGGTTACAAACTACTGCAAAAATTGCAAATGGCTTTTTTTCCCCCCATGC
This sequence comes from Taeniopygia guttata, assembly GCF_048771995.1. Classification (NCBI taxonomy): domain Eukaryota; kingdom Metazoa; phylum Chordata; class Aves; order Passeriformes; family Estrildidae; genus Taeniopygia; species Taeniopygia guttata. The sequence continues at coordinate 977,620 of NC_133035.1, forward strand.
ATCTTAATTTTATTTACTTCTTTGGTCCCTTCAGGGAATTTCTTTTCCTCTGATTCCTATAACATGAGTTAGCTGTCTTTGGCATCATTTGTTGAGAAGATCATATGTTACAGTGAGATTCTGCAGTCTGTGGTTGTTCATGCCAGGATGATATTCCAGAGATCAGGTTTAATTAGTTTACCTGGGTATAACAGGTAACTGCTGAGTATTGATGAGTCCTTCAGTCGTTGTTTTTCTACTCAAAGCAAGGATTCAAGGTTTCTGGTGTTCAAAAAAGGTGGTTTCCATAGCAAGTACCCTGTTCTAAGTTTGGATGTTGAGTGTTTATTCTGTCATTTGGTTCCCATTAGTTGTAAACATGGGTACACAATTCTTCAGGAAGGCCTTAGCTTAAAGAACAATGTTGTAAAATACTTGTTAAGACCCATAAAACTTTCAGTACAAAATCTTGAATGTTTTGGAAGAATACAGCTGATTAAAGGTGGTGCTATCAAAGCATTGCAAGTAATTGCAGTGCAGTTGAAGTTAAACAGCCACTGGCTTTCTACTTGGTTAAAATGAGGGGGCTAAACATGCCAGCAGCTGGCAAATGCCACCAGAACAGCTGCCAACAGAGCTGAGTAGCTGCTCTCACAACATCTTCCTGCCTTCCCTAGGCTTGTCTTAACAGCCACAAGCCTTAAAGGCACTTTGTTCATTTTATACTCTCTGTCACTGTCTGTGACTTTCCAGCATTAAAATATCCATATTCAAATGAAGTGCACATCAGCTTTTTTTGCTTTTTTCGAAGTATTTGAACAGGATTTACTAGTGGTTTGTCTCTGTTGGCATATATCGCTATGATTTGTCTGTGCACCATATCTTACCCAGGCATTAAGATAGAATAGAAGAGAAGAGAGAGGCACTGGGGAGAAATCCCGTATCAGCAGCAGGGCAAGGCCAGGTTGTACCCTCTTGAGAGGGCAAACTCAGCCTTGGTCTTATTTGGCTGAGAAAAGGAGATGGGGAATGTCACAGAGTTTTGGTAAGTGGATTGAAGTCTGCTCTTAACAGTTCTATCCATTGCCACAAATCCATGGTTCTGTAGCTGTTGTTCAGATCTGCTTTTCCCCTAGGGCTGATGTGCAAGAATGGAGTTTGTTGATATTAGTTGTTTGCACTGCTCTGTGTGCTGCAGCCAGCCCGGCACTCAGGCATTCTGCTGAGGGTTTCCCTGGGAGCAATGAAGTCTTGTGTACTCAGTCAGGCAACCACCAAATCTCAGCTTTTTTCTGCCATCTGTGTCCAAGATATGAGCTCTCAAATTTAGTAGAGTAAGTCTGGGCTCCCAGCTGATAAACAATCTGTTTCATTAGCTATGGCTCACAGGAGGAAAAACTCCAAGGCTTTCCTCATCCTGTATGTTTAAAGGAAGTGTTCATAGTAGCCTGCCACTTTTCTTCTTGTTAATAGCAACCCTTGGAAGGAATAAAACCTCCAAAGGGAGACTCTGCTGTTGAAGTTCTGTTAAAAAGGAAAAACATCCTAAATGACAAAACTAAGTAAAAATGTCTTTCCCTTAAATTCATAATTTCTTAGAGAAACTCTGATATGTTACTTTTGTTATATTATTTGTGAGCTTCAAAGAGCTGAGAGGAAAGATAATAATCTCCTACTAATCTTCTGTAAACTGTGGTTTCTCTTTTGTGTGTTTACTTTTATTTCCTGTACATACAACTTACGGTGTATAAATGCACTTTATTGCTTTATGTTTTGTATTTTAAATGGAGTGAGTAGTGGAGTCTAGGAACAAAGATACAGATTTAAGGTATTAATGTGATTTATAAAGTAAATGTAGGCTTCTTTCTTTGCTAGTGTGTATAAAATAAATTTTAATATACTGGGAAATTTCTTTACTAAGCAATTTTGTGGCTTCACAAAGAAGTAGTTATAGGACCATGGAAACTGGTCCTGTAAAATTCTGGGAATCTTGCTGGACATTTGCCTGAAATACCAGTCTGCCCATTTCATTACCAATAGTATCCCTGACTTAGAGTGTGCTCTATCAGTGCTTCATCTGTGCTTTCATCTCTTGATACTGACAGTGCTGCACCTCCTACACCACACACAGAGAGAGGTGATAGTGCTTGTGTGACCATGCTCAGAGGGAGCCTGTGATGCAGTTCCTAAGCCCAGTTCCCTGGCTACTGTGGGTGTGTGGTGCAGTCTCTGGTGAGCCGTTCTATGCCTGAAAAGCCTTTTCAAATCTATAGAGAATTGTCAGTTGAAAACTCACTGGATTTCCCCATATGCTAAGAATTAAGATTGTGATAGTATTGGAAGAACACAAGAAGAAATAGAAGTGCAGAGGTTGTGCAAAGGTGCATTTGGGTATGTGATACCCTGGTAGTGTTAGTGAGAGAGAACAGTGTGCTTGTGTCTGTTCATGGCACCAGGTTTTGGCAGGGAATGGTTTCTGTGGCACCACGAGCTGATGGAGCCCAGCAGTTCAGAGTGCAGGACATGGGATTGGGTTGTACTAGATAATGGTGACGTGGAGTCTGTAGTTCCAGAGCTTTTGTTGAAGAGAATCTGTGTGAGGAGGGTGCCTGTGCCCTGGAAGCAGAAGGATGTGTTCATTTCAACACGCCAGCATGTTCCTCTGGGCTCTGCTGGCCTGGGGACAGCGTGTGCTAGAACAGCTCATGCAGTAGCTCAGTACAGGCACACCAGGAGATGGCAAAAGAGGATTCTTATAAGAACTGGATGAGCTAAGGCCTCTGGAAGTGACCTAGATGAGAGGCATTATAAATTACAGATTGGGTACAAGGTGTTCTGGGAAAGCATTCAATAAATATTTGGTCTTATGAGATATGTGGAAAAGGCAAAAGCTTAATTTACAGAGTTTGTGGAGCCTGTGTGACGGAGGGAAGGAAGGGAGGAAGGAAATCCCTTCCAGCTGCCTCCATCCTGTCTATCTCCTGCCCAAGCTGTGCCCCATCATGAAATGCAGAGGTGCTCTCCTCCCTCCTTTGCCTTGTGCTACTGGGCCAAGGTCCCCTCCTCTGCTGCCTCCTGCTGATTTCACACTACGGAGGGTTTGGATGCAGTGACTCACTGAGTAGTAAATTGTATATTAAATGTGCAAGCAGAAAAGTATTTAAAATTACTTAATGTACCGTGTAGTTAGCTAACAAATGCAGATTGTGGCAATTCATACAGCTGGCTCAGCAAAGGACTTGGCCAAGTTTCCCTACAAAATTAGAGAGAGAACCTGCAGCATCTAAACTTCACTGCTGACAGTCAATATCATGCAAACAGTTGTGTATCACCAGGAGACTTTGTCAGTTTTGAAATAGGATTTCTGTCTGAAAAATGATTTAAAATTTTATCTGGGTTTATTTCAGCTTAAAGAAGCTAACACAACTGTTCAGTCATTTGCCTTTTATTGGTGCACTGGACAGACTTTTATGGAATAAATTAGCTTTAGCAGAAGAAAATTGTATTTCTGATATAACTAAAAAATATGTGTTAAGGACTTTCTAGTTAAAAGGCTTCTAGTCAAAAAACATTAAAGCTTTCTTTCTCAAGTAAAAAAAAACGATCTGGCAGTACTTTCCTTTAACAGGAAAGTGCTCACACTGATACTTAATTTTTTTTCAAATCTGCATTCAAAAATGCAGGATGCCTGTAATGTAATGCAAAACTCTGTGTGCATTTGCTACATGCCTGCGCATCAGTGGGAAACAGCAATGCTGCCCCAGTTTTTCCCTTTTTCTTGTAGGTTTTTGTACTTAAAAATGGTAGAATTGTGACTAACGTCATTTTGTCTGTGATGAATGCTTTACAGTTGCAATTCTCTTCTAATTCATATGCATCTTTCAGTTTGGTCCTTGAACAGTAGGTTACCTGGATTATTCATTTCTGTCTCTGTGTTTTTTCAGATTCTGCTACAGGTCCTCATTTTGAAAGTTCTTTACAGAGAGAGTATACAATCAAATGCAATATATATATGTATTTGTATGAAACATATTCTTGATTGCTTTGGAAAAAATCCTAAAATGTTATATATAAGAAATATCAATGCTTTTATTTGCTGTCAAAGGATTTATTACACTGAGCAATCAAGTAGGTGCCTAGTACAGTCCAAATTCCTTTGGTTCCACCTCTTCTGGATGAGAGCTGTGGGAGCAGCAGGGGATGTTCTCTGTGCCATGGACACACAGAGGCAGAGTGGGGACAGCCAGGGCTGGTTTGGAGCTGTGCTGGACCAGGGTGGCCCAGGGGCACCCCAGTGGCCAGGCTGGGGCTCTCTCGGGTCACCAAGGGCAGACTGCCTTTCCTGGCTCCTGGCACCTCAGTGCTGATGGGGTGTTTTAAGAGTGACAGTGCTGGTGCACAGCTTGAAGACCTTCCCAGCACAATAAATGTTTTCTAAGCTTACCCCCAGTTGTGTCCAGCTGGTTCTGAAGGGTGTGCCCCTGGGCTGGCAAGAGCTGGCTTATCTCACCCTTACACTCACCTTCGTGCAGTGTCTCGAGCCGAGAGCCAAGGTGCTGATCATCTGGGCATGTTGTGCGGGACACCAACACCCAATCCTGCATTAAATGTCTGCCAAGAAGACTTCCAGTCACTGCTGACTTGTGCTGATTCGCAGCAGCAGAGTGGCAATAAAAACATTTGTGTTAGCTTCCAGCCCTTGGAACTGCTCACACCCATTAATGTGGCAGTAGCACAGTCTGATTTAAATGCTGCAGTCGGGAATTAAAAAGGCAGGAAGGAAAATACTTTTGTGTGTTCCCTCACCAGACAGATGTTAAATCTTATTTAGGGTTGTGAGGCAGTGTTTCTGTTTTGTTTGTGCAGATATGCCTCATTTCAGTGAAAATACCTTTGTGCACACCTGTCTAAAGGAAGGAAGACTTTCACCCTCAGTTTCTGTAAAGTTGTTAGGTGCTCAGCAATCCTGTGTTTGTACTGACCTGGCACTTCATAAGTACTGCCCAAGCACAGCAGAGCATGAGCTGTGCTCCCAGCAGGGTGGCTGTAGGAAAGGTGGTGCCCTGAGCTTTATAGAAGGCTCTGCTTGTCCTCATGTGTTTCCCCATGGCTGCCTGCTGTGGAACCTGTATGGACCCCAGATAACTGATACAGCTGAACTGAGGGGCTCACAAGTAGCTTGTACTTCAGCCTTTTGTGCAGCTCCTCGGTGGGGAGTGAAGGAGATGCTGACAGAGGAGCTGGGATGCTTTTCCTGACAGAATTTAGCTCAGGAGCTGAGCTGTGGCTGGCCAGCAGCACTTGCACTTTGTGCCTGTGTCAGATCACATCATGCTGGCCAGTTTGGGGTCATTAAGGGACTTGAGCACCTGCTCTTCTGCATCTCTTCCTCTACGTAATAAATTAACCTTGAGGTTTATTTATAGGTTATTAAGGAGAGAGCCTTACTCCCATGCTGTATTTGTGAAGTGGTTTGGAGGTACAGTGTTTTTAGGAGTACAGACTGGCAGCATTGGTGGATCTTGCTGTCTCTATATAGTGTCATCATTTTTTGTAGAGGAAAGAGGATGCTGCATTATGTCTTCGGGCTTGTGCCTCCCTTTCTCAGCCAGCCTTGGCCTGTACCTTTGCATACCCCATTTCTGAGGTGTTGGCTTGTTCACTTTCCTCCTCCTTGGTGCTGCTGGGCTCTGGAAGCACCATCTGCCCCACAGGAGTGTCCCCCTGGGCAGAGCAGGGGTAAGTGCTGTTATCCAGGTTTGCAGTGCCAGGAGAAGGGAGCACAGTCATCCCAGGCCAGCTGAAGCATGGGGCCAGCTGAGGCTCATGGGGGTTGGCAAAACCATGCACAGGAACACTACTGAAAATTTCAGTGTTGTTCTGCAATTAGGTACTGCTGTTATGTTTGGCAGCACTTCAGAGCTGCTTGGGATTTAAGATTTGTATTTGTAGTGGAAAGGAGATACATGTATTCATCAGAGTCACTTTTTTCTGCACAATTCTGGGCATAATCACCCCCTCACGTGTAGGCCTGCTGAGCACTAAGTCATTATGCTGCTCTTCAGTGGAGAAGGTGGCATTTTGGTGGCCCTTGTAGGGCTCCCAGCTGCAAGTAGACTCCTCGTCTGTCAAAGTCTGACCTTGTTGCTGTTGGCAGGAAACATCCCTACCAGTTAGGCTTTTATGTGAGTTCAATATCAATTGCAAGTTGACTGATGGATTTTTTTCTATTGTGTCTTCTGAAAGCCAAATGAAAAATTAGGATTGGATTTTTAATAGGAATTCACCATTGGTTCATTCTGTGGTTTTATTCCTCTTTTTTAGCTGTTGAGGCTACTTATTGCTGTTTTGCTTCATAGAGAAGGATCACAGAGATATTTTTCTCCCTTATCCCATGACTTTCTGGGATCCTGTAATAAAGCAACTGCCTTAAATTCCAATGAAGAGCATCTACTCTTCAGGCTGATGAAATGTCAGTACCTGTAGGCATCAGGACAGGATAGGGCCTCTTCTCTTAGAACATCAGTAAGCACTGGCATATCAAAGATGGCCAGAAAAGAGAATTTTCCCCCATTCTGACTGAGGGAGCCCCATGGTGAATCTTATATATTGTTGGGTCAGGAGGCTGGGGAGGGTTGGTAATCTAAATCACACAAATCTGAAAGCAGAATTTTAGGAAGATGGAAAGACTGATGAGCATTTGAACTTGGAACTTGTTTGTGGAGGTTTTACTAAGTCAGTATACTGGTTGGGAAGCAATATCTGCTTTTTTAATATAGCAGTTTAGCCATTTCTAGGATCTGATTATTATTTAGAAGAAATGCATAGTGCTTAAATAAGACAAAAAATTATTCCTTAAATAGGTAAAGAGCTAAATGTTTATCTAAGAATGCAATAACATTCATAATCGTTTTTCCCCCTAATCTATTTTACTAGACTATTTTGAGGATTGTGGTCCTTGGCATATGGGATTACATTGAAAACAAAATAGAGGTAAGCTCTTTCTTCTGGTTCCTTTTTTCCAGGCAGCCCAGAAAGACCATGAAGAACTGCTTTAGATGGCTTTGTTATTAATCTGGTGCAGTACAATATCTTTTAAGGCAGATAAATACACACATTCTTCTCATTATGTGCATTATCCATAGCTGAGTGATGCAGTCCCTTTTTCTGTGAGAGACTCAGAAGATTGCAATATTTGAAAATATTTTATGAAGGGAGGGATTTTGGCCTTCTTGCTCTTTGTGTGACTTTTGTTGTTAGAACTGTGCTGGTCTAACTGACAATACTGCTGCTCTGAGATGTAAAAATTGTTACCTGAGTTTTATTAACTCATTGCCATAATTGAGTTGAACTTAGTTGAGTTAGTTGAAAATTACATGTAGTTTCCTGGTAGTAAAACTAGTTTGGCAAAACCCCCGTTTTTACTGAGAAATTGTTTTGATAAACACTGTAATTAGTACCTCAAATTAAAAATTACATAGAATGTATATTCTCTGGTAGAAAAAGAAAAATAAATTCGTGTGTAATAAATAATACATAATCCCAATCTGATCAGAAATCTGGAGATCAGGAAAATTAAAAGCTCTTTCTTGATACTGCCTCATAAACCACTACTGTGCAGGAAGAACCAGAATACAATCTGGGTGTTCTTGGAGCATAATCATTCTAGAGACTTGCATTATTTTTGTAATGAAGTTGTAAACATTTTAACTTGTTTTGCCAAAAAAAATGAAATGAAACTTAAATAGTTGATTCAGGGTTTTTTATTACTAAGGCTAAATGCAGAAGTTTCTGATAATTCATCTTGGTAATTTGGAATAGTGATATTTTTTACTGCCCATTGAGTGGCTGCAGTAAGAAGTATTTCTTTTCAATACATTGAATTGGTATACACAGTTCTGAATAAGTAGTTCTTATAAAAATCTGTGCCCCACCTCTTTATGCAAACAGTTAATCAAAGGGCCTTGGCAGCAGGGGAGGGTTTCAGCAGGAATGAGAACATGGTGCTCTGTTCTACTCTGCTGGGCCAGTGTGGGACAGACATGACACTGCTGCCACTTTGCTCTGGAACACATTTACTAGCTCATTTCTGTCTCATGCTTTGCACACTTGCTTTTTCTGGTCTAATCCCCATGCAGCCAGTGTCACATAAATCATTCAGAACAGTCCCAATCGTCAAACTCCACGCTGCCCCATAAAAGTGAGAGCAGGCAGTCTTTCTGGCTAGGTGCACAACCATCCCCACACATTGTGTAGTCAGGACATGGCCAGAAGCCATCAAGTCTCTTGGCTCCATCTTTTTCTACTTGTCTTCTTGATCTCTTCATTTAGACAGTAAGATCTATGGGCAGGGACTGCATATTTTTTAGATGACATTATGCCAAGTAACAGGTAATAAATACCAGTGATGATAAAACACTTTGGCTGTAATAACATTTAGACTATCAATTCTCCTTGGGGATTTTGGCCAGTATTTCCAAATACCTTTCTCTCCCCCTTCCCTTCCACCACAGTTTATCTCTCCTCACCTCATAAAAAGCACTGAGGAATTCTGTTGTGCTACCTAAAAAGGATGCAGCCTTTCTGTGGCTTGGCCACCTCTCATATCCCTTTCAAATAGGTACATCATTGCATTTCTTTTGGACAAAGAGGGAGTCCTTCAAGATTTCAAAGAGGAATGGCAGGGATATGATTTTAAGGAAAGGTTTGAAAAAACTGATTTCTCTCTAGGTGTTTGATGGTGCTATCATAATCTTGTCCTTGGCACCAATGGTGGCCTCAACCGTGGCTAACGGCCCCAGCAGCCCATGGGATGCCATCAGCCTTATCATCACTCTGCGGATATGGAGAGTGAAGAGGATCATTGATGGTGAGTGGGGACTCAGCTTGTGACTCCAAGCATCACCTGGCAGGCTGGGAAAAAGAGGTTTTAAAAATACAGAAAGATTACTTACTCCCACTGTTCCTGTCATTGTCCTTTCTCTTATATTTTGCTAGTACTGAACAGAAGAGAGTTATGACTCCCATGGAGGAGAGTAGGTCTGGAGATCATGTCTGTATCTCCTGCTTTCTAGGAGCCTTTATAATTTATTGGTTTATTTTCCTGTTAGGCACCATCCCCTGTCCTGTAAAGTAAATGTCCTGACTTGTTTTATGTCTCTTGCTCTCATTGCTCATTCTGCAAAATAATTGATTCTCTGCTTTGCTGATATTTGCTGCACCCTCCCCATAACCATACAGCGAGCTCTGTCTTGGGACTTTATTTTCTAAGTTTGTGTCAGTAAATAAGTTTTGTGTCAGATTCCAGGAGGATTTTCTTGCCCTGGGGATTCCCAGCAGGAGGTGCTCTCTGCAGTGCTGTACATCCTGGAAATGAAGTGCATATTTGTGGTGTTTTGCACAGACCTCTGTGGGGATGTACCAGGGGAGATGAAAAGGCCCCAGGAAGTCAAGGTTGCAGAGAGCTTGGCCTGGAAGCAAGGACTTTAGTGTATGTTACTGTGTGCTCAGCAGCTTCAGGCAGCTTAGGAAAAGAAATAAATGAATGGCCATTTTGCTCATGTGTGAAAAATCAAAGTTGTTATTTTGAGTTTAAATGCCCAGAAAACCTTGTATTCATAGTTCAGGAGAGGCCATAGCCGTCTGATTGAAGCATAAAAGAAAATTTCAGGATTTTGTGTAGCTTAAGAAAACATTAATTGCGGTATGTGTTGACCAGCTTTTCTGATCAGTGTGAGTTTGCCATAGTTAAGACAGGAGCAAAGTTTTTAGAGCCATTCAGAAAACGTATTGAAAACTGGACTGTAGCTTGAAAAGCCATAGAAGATAAATGCCCTTTTTCTTCAAAATATCTTTTAGTCTGCTGTGTCCATTAAGGACTGATTTCTTACCACAAAGTCTAGGAATTAAATGGTTAGGACTCTGGAATAGTTATTTTCCTGAGGGAGATGTGCTGTTCAGGTTTAGAGGGAATGAGACTGACTCTAAAGAGAAAATCCTCCTGCCCAGTAATTCAGGAAATCCGTGGTAAACACTGGGGAAGTGCTTTAGTAGCAGGGAATCTGAGAAGAGCAGGCAGCATGCATTTCAGTTCAGCCAGGCAGATAAAGGTCTGACCAAACAATATCTAGACCCTGCATTTCCAATGCTGGAAATCCTTCCCTGAAGAATGTACTCTAATGCTACTTCGATTGGAAATACTCTAGTTCTCTGGATGCAGGGGAAAAGGATCATGTTCTTTGGCCTGTAAAGGTTTTCTTCCTGATAAAAAAGCAAATCACAGCTGGGTTGCTTTAAGTGTTATTTGTGTTTTCCAGCATATGTCCTTCCAGTGAAAGTGGAGATGGAGATGATGATTCAGCAATATGAGAAGGCAAAAGTTATTCAAGATGAGCAGCTGGAAAGACTAACCCAGATCTGCCAAGAACAAGGGGTAAAGTTCAGTAATGTCTTTATTTACATATATCTTGTCAAGACAAGTCAAACAGTTCATGTACTTGCTGCAGGCTGAGCTTTGAGAAGTACTACTGGGACTTGTGCTGTGGGGTGACAGGTCTCAGCGCTAAGGAAGCATTAGCTGCAGCCAGGATATTGTCAGCATGGTATTTGTCAAACCGCAATCAGCTGCCTCTGCTGCTGGGCTTATGTTCTTGGAGGTGAGGAAAACAAATGTGAGCAACAGAAAATAAATGGTTCCAGTATGTAATTTATTAAATGAGTACAGCTAGCTTGACATAGTATTAACATACAAAACCCATTGTTGGAGACTGCAGCTAGTATTACTAGGAAAAGGCTGTGCAGTTAAAAAAAAATTAATTTCCCTGCTTTAAATGCAAGAGGCAGCTTCCCTGTAGGTCAGTAAGACTCCTGGCAAGTTCAAAATGTTACAGTAGAAGCTTCTAGTTCCTGGAAGCAAGTTAAGATTTAAGAGTCTTCCCAGGCCCACAAATGTTCAGTGATTCAGTCTAGAGGTAAGGGAAGGTGAAGTCTGAAATATCTGAAGTGAATATATTTTACATGAAAAAGGTGTAAAACCATTTTGGGGCAATGAGCCAGGAGATTTTGCCATTTGTCTTATGCAAATGAGTTCTTGACTAACTTGCTTTAAAGTGGAAAGCAGGGATGGATGTTGAGGCTCGGGATAAGTGAGTGTTGAGGTGACCATCAGATAACAACAGGATGATCCCCGGGTGATTTACTTCTTGTTTCAGTGAAACGGGAACTATGAGATATAGTCCAAATAAATCCTGGAGATTTCTAGCTTTAACTACCAGTCCTGGCTTGTGGCAGGTACTTTTGAAATACAAAACCATCAATATTTAGGTCCCCAATCAGATTTTTAGGTATAGGTCCAGATCTCCTGGATGTCAGCTTAGGATTCTGCAATGAACTGCTGGAGGTGGTAAGTTGCTTTGTCTGTGTGATGCTTTAGGAAGAGCTGTAGACACTGTGTCATTTCATAATGCTGGTTTTGAGTCACTCATATTAACCATAACTAAGTTCTAAACCTAAGGCTTGGCTTCTGCCAAAAATTAGTAAGTGCCAACTATATTGTCTTTGGTGGCAAAACTCCTCTTCATAGCATCTTGCACAATGATACTTGGTGATTTGGGTTCTGTCAAGGTTGTGAAATTGCCAGGTAAATGGTATACACTCCATTTTACAAGGGTGAGGTTATCCCTTCACCAAACCCATTAAGCAAATTGGTGATTTCTTGAGTTCCAGTGCAGTATTTTGTCTGTCGGACCATATTAAAGTTCTTGACAATCATAAATTGTAAAACATTTGTTTTTAGGAACTTTGCTATACAGACAGATAACACTCTCAATCTCTAAACAATTTTTAGTGTTATTGTTTCATAGTCTGAGTAAAGGTGGGCTCATTATCCCAGGTGGGGTTCAGAAGCAGCTCTTGCTGCTCTTCACTCTGAGCCAGGTACTCCTGAATGTCCGACCAGAGTCGCCCGAAATCCGAGCTCTGATGGTTACAACCTGTACATCAAACAAAGAAATACTGCACTGGTAGAGGAGTAAGTCTGAGAAAACAGAGCAGGTTCTCTTGCAGCTTTCAAGTGTCATCTGCTATGGAAAAGCACAGTCTATAGAAAGATGACAGCATGCTAAATCCCTCTTACTGGCCTGACTTGCTGCCAAACAACTGTCTCAGCTGCATAATATCAGGTAAATGTACTAATTTGCTGCAGTTAGTGATATAAGACATTGACAGGAGTACTGCATCCTTTATTTGTAAATTATTAGCTTCGTAATTCATTCAAGAAAAAGTTGTCAGCTTTATAATAGTCAGATTAACATTGTATACAGCATCTGATGGGAAAAATGGCTCCTAATGGTATTTAATATCTAAAATTCTGCCAGGTTTTTGCTTTTTCGTTTGATCATCTTTCCTGAGCTTTCTAAAGGATTGCTGGTTCATGGTGTTTCCATGTGTTTGTCTGTTTCTGAGGGAAGGTTTGCCTGCAGCAGTCTGGCTGTGCCCAGAGCAGAGCAGCAGCCAGGAGGGTTCCAGGCTGCCCTGGTGCCAGCTGTTCCATGGCAGGGGGTGCTGGCACTGTGCTGCCCGCATGGGCACAGCAGACAGGTCACCGTGGTGCCCTGCAGCCCAGCAGCACCCTGTGCTGCACCTTTGTGACCATGCTGGTGGTTTGCATTTATTCAGGAGTTAGAGATGGGATTGAGAACATTCCTGGTGGAAAAGTTTCCCAGTGCTTCCTTTTCTGAGATCCTGTGTTTGGTTTCTTACTGCTTTGCTGCTGCTCAGGCAATTGGGGTTAGAATTCTCAGGGTATGGCATATTCTGCAGGTGAACTGATCTTGAAAGTCTCAAGCAAAGTAATTATTTCATTAGAGGAATTGGAAAAATAGTTAGCCTGTTTTACTTGGGATTTAAAACAAAAATAATTGGTGGCTGGTTCTCTGAGAAGTCCCATGCTGATTTGAAGCTGGTGCTTAATGCTAGGCAGACAAAACCAGGACTTCTTTAAAAATTAAAAGCAGCAAAGATACAACCTCCCTTCATCTTTTTGAAGTCTCTTTCTTTTGTCAGTTGTCAGGTTTTTTTGACCAGTGATGGGGTGTCACAACTGTAAAGTACATTTCCATTCCTGACTGACATTGGAGATGTACTTTTGCAAACATGGAAACTCTTTCCACATGTTTCTTTTTGGCTAGCTGTACATCTGAAAAACAGAATATGTTTATAAATTATACTTGCACAGGCCACCACCTTGTTCTCTGTAGTACCCCACTGCAACTGTTTGAATAGTTTGCTTTTTATTTATTCTCCATTGGCCAAAAAAAGAGATTCTTAAACAGGAATGGAGCATGAGGGATTTCTAAAAATGGGTAAATGTGAAAGGAAAAGAAGTCTCACTGCAGTCACTGTCAAGAACATGCAGAGTATATTGCTGATAGTTTTGTTTTACCAGAATAACTTAAATTGCAAAACAAAGTTCTAAAGTTTCATTAGCTACAAATTCCAGTCAGGGAAGATTGCTTTTTTATCTCTGGAATCACCTGTAAAGGAATTTCCATTTGTGACAATAGAAATATTTACCTGATCTTTTCTGCTTAGCTTTCAGAAGAGTCATTCACCTGAACACAGCCCAGCCCAGGAGTATGTGCTCAGCCTTATCACACCAGAGCTCCTTTTCTGCCAGTTCCTACAGAGCTAGGGTTTTCAGCATTCTTAGTACTACAACAATTACAGGAGCTGTAATTTCTTTTTTTATCTTGGAATTTAATTTGTACAACAGCTGCCAGTTTAATGGCAGGGCTATTTAGCTGGTAAAATTACCTATTGGAGAAATAACGTATGCTATCCTCTTGCAATAATTTTAATTTATTTCTAACTACCAGTCATTTTCTTGGTGGATGGAAGGCAGCCAAGGTCATCCTGTGCTTTATTCTACCCATAAATCATTAGTTTGCAACTGTATCCTGATTTTTATTGTTACCAACAATGGCTAAACTAATGGAAATAAACACTGGATTGTATCCCAGTGGCAGATGACTTTAAGGGCATGGCATTCTGTACAGACAGCACTAATAGAATTGAGCAAAGTTACTGCTCCTGCATTAGACACAAGTAAGCTTCTGGCTAAAATGTTCATTGATCTCTCAGAAGCTATGTCAATCCTACTCTGTTGTTAGACCATTAAAGGGAACTACTCCATGATTCACTGCTAAGTCTCTTTCAAGTCTTACATGTGTATTATACAAATCAGCTAGGATGGGTGGCCCACTTAATAAAACCAGGCATGTGAAAGGAGATGTTATCTAGAGCTCTGGGTAGGTCTGTCGATTTACCTGCTTAGAAATAATCACCTAATTCATTATTTGAATGAGGAAGTGCCCAGGAGTGCCCCATAATTATTTCTGGTTTGTTTCCTGACAAAATATTGCCAGGTTTGTGGTGCAAGTGGACATGTAACAGATTTTAAAAATGGTAAGTTTAAATTTGTTGATGAACTTTCTCTTCATGCCAGACAATCTAGTTACTCATTCTTCTGTGAAGCATTCTGTATCTCCCTTTTTCTTGGTAATAAGTATATTTTCACATCAGCCACACGTATTACACCTTTGTTGCTGTTTTCAGCTCCATCATGGTGATGTACCCAGACAGTTCTCAGAGGTGCACAGTGACAGTACACAAGCATGGAATGTGCAAACTTCCTGTGAAATACGATAACAAACATTTTCATTATGAGAATGGGCAAGCACTGGAGCATCTTGCCAGGGAGGTGGTGCTGTGTGCACACAGCCTGGAGATAGTCAGAATTCGAGAGGACAGGCTTTCAGCAGCCTGAGCTAAATGGAGCTGCTTAAAGCAAGGTGTTGGATTAGATGGCCCTCCCAGTTCCATTTCACTTCAGATTATGTTGGGATTCTATGAAGTTTTCAAAAATATTTTTTCCATTACAGAGTATGTTGGGACTTACTGGTAAATACCCACCAGAAGATACCAAAGTATGTGTAATTAAGGAACATGAATGTCATAGGTATCAAGAGGTGTGGTTTACCTTTGTCTCCTTGGTCACAAGTTATGAGCATTTTTTTGCTCCCTGGCTCTCTTAGAGATTTGCAAGGTTCTTCCACAGAGCTGATACCTATGAGTTAATTTAAGCAAATCAAAGCATGTGTTTAAGTTTATATGCCTTTTTTTGGTCATCTGATGATATGTGCAGTGTGCTTCTGCCCTACAGGCTGAGGGAAGAATGGTGAACCTGGAAGTGCAGACCGTGGGTTCCTCAGTCCATGTGTACACTCAGATCGCTGCATCAGCTGCTGCTGCAAATAGAAATTTGACATGTTACCTTGGCCCAGAATTTTACCTTAAAAAGACTCTTATATACCTCCTAACGATTTATTTTAGCTGCCCTGGACTGCCTGAATGCAGAGCAATCTCATTAGCTCTTGTACACATTAGAACTGCCCGAGCTCAGTGTGCAGTATAATCTTCAGTAGACAGAAGCACCTACAACCTCATTTGCTCATGCAGCTCTGGCTGCATTTCACCTGTAAGGAAAACGCCCTTAGACTTAACCTTTGTTTTAGGGGGTTGCTTTGAGTGGCTGACGCTGTGTTCCAGCACCTGCAGGATCCTGGCATAATGGTTAGGAAACAGCTCCTACTGACCCAATCAGCTCTGTGGATCCGTGCCCTTTGGGAATGAAAATCCCGTTTCTTGTCCGTGACAGGAGGCCACCCGTGCCCGGATCCAGTGTCTGTGGCAGGGCACCCAGATTTGGTATCTGTGAGCGGGTGACCCTGGTGCCCAGGTTCAGTGCCTGTGACAGCTGTGCCCCAGTCCGGCGTCCGTGACAGGGTGACACCGGAGCCCAGTTCGGTGTCCGTGACAGGGTGACACTGGAGCCCAGTTCGGTGTCCGTGACAGGGTGACACTGGAGCCCAGTTCGGTGTCTGTGACGTGGTTCCCGTGCCCTCTGTGTTCCTGTGCCCTCTGTGTTCCCGTGCCCGGTGTATCCCGTTCCCGGTGTATCCCGGTGCCCACTGTGTCCCGGTGCCCGCTGTGTCTCATTCCCTCTGTGTCCCGTGCCCTCTGTGTCCCGTTCCCGCTGTGTCCCGGTGCCCGCTGTGTCCCGTGCCCTCTGTGTCCCGGTGCCCGCTGTGTCCCGTTCCCGCTGTGTCCCGGTGCCCGCTGTATCCCGTTCCCGCTGTGTTCCGTGCCCGCTCTGTCCCGTTCCCGCTGTGTTCCCGTGCCTGGTGTGCCCGCTGTGTCCCGTTCCCGCTGTGTCCCGGTGCCCGCTCTGTCCCGTTCCCGCTGTGTCCCGTTCCCGCTGTGTCCCGTTCCCGCTCTGTCCCGTTCCCGCTGTGTCCCGGTGCCCGTTGTGTCCCGTTCCCGCCGTGTCCCGTGCCCGGTGTATCCCGTGCCCGCTGTGTCCCGTGCCCGGTGTCCCGTTCCCGGTGTCCCCGTGCCCCGTGGCGCGGCCGCAGTTCCCCCCGCGCCCGGCAGGTGGCAGCCGCGCCGCTGCCGTTCCCGCTGTGTCCCGGTGCCTGTTGTGTCCCGTTCCCGCTGTGTCCCGTTCCCGCTCTGTCCCGTGCCCGCTCTGTCCCGTTCCCGCTCTGTCCCGTTCCCGCTCTGTCCCGGGCCCGTTCCCGCTGTGTCCCGTTCCCGCTCTGTCCCGTTCCCGCTGTGTCCCGTTCCCGCTGTGTCCCGTTCCCGCTCTGTCCCGGTGCCCGCTGTGTCCCCGTTCCCGCTGTGTCCCCGTTCCCGCTGTGTCCCGTTCCCGCTCTGTCCCGTTCCCGCTCTGTCCCGTTCCCGCTGTGTCCCCGTGCCCGCTGTGTCCCGTTCCCGCTGTGTCCCGTTCTCGCTGTGTCCCGTTCCCGCTGTGTCCCGTTCCCGCTGTGTCCCGTTCCCGCTCTGTCCCGTGCCCGCTGTGTCCCGTTCCCGCCGTGTCCCGTTCCCGCTGTGTCCCGGTGCCCGCTGTGTCCCGTTCCCGCTCTGTCCCGTTCCCGCTCTGTCCCGGGCCCGGGCGGGCGGTGCCCGCGGCGGTGCCCGGAGCGCTCCCGGCCGGGATGTGCTCTGAGCGCTCGCAGTGTCTGCGCCGGTTGGAAATGCTCACTTCGTCCCCGGGAGCTCGGAATGCGCGGCAGCAGTCTGGGCTCTCCCCCATTTCTCCTCCTCCTTCGCACCTGTGATGCGTTCGGGCTTTTGATTGTTACAATGCTCAGCAAATCTTTGTAAATGCTGAAGCTCCTTAAATTGGATCTGATGCAGTCGTAGTTATTGAGCTGACTTTTAGCTAGTTCTGTCTATTTGTGTTAAAAAATACCTGCCAGATTTTTTGTCTTGCATGAACAAAGGAAATTGTACCACACCTCTAGGCCAGAATTAAGCATTTCAATGACAGTTATTTCTTGATTAGGCACTTGTGAATGTTTTTGAAGGGTGAAATGTAGAGAAACAGAAATTATGTTTGAGCTAGACAACGTGAAAAAAACTCCAAATTTCTTTTTTGTCTATTATGTTTGAGCACATTTCTTCCATTAAACCAATGGAGTGACTGAAAGGGTATCTTTTCTCTTTAAAGGTGGAATGTAAGGTATTCCTTGTGATTAGGTTTTTTTTTCAAGTCAAGGATATAGCCTGAAATTCCCATGTTCATACTGACATAAGTTCCTTGAGCCTCAGGATGCTTCAGGCTGACTGGGAACAGAGTTGGCAGTGCCAGTTCTTCTTAGCAATAGGTTAACACAATAACAACTTGTTATTATTGGAATAATAACGAGGAATCTGCCACGGAGGCTTCATTGCAGGAAATCAGGGAGCAGGGCAGTATTTTGACATTTGCTGACTCCACCTGACTCCTGACTGCCACTGGCAGAAGGCCTTTGGTTAAGAAGCAGTGAGCACTTGCAGCCAGCTGTCTGCAGCTGCTAGGCCTCTGTGCACTGGATTGCAGATGGAGGAAAAGCTGTGCTTTGTTAGAGCCCTGGATTAGCTGCTTTAATGGGATCTGGAAAGCTTGAACTGCCCTTTGGCTTTCTAGATTTGAGTCTTGTAATGGGCCTTCCCAGTCACTGTAGTTCCTTCCCAGATGCTCTGGAAAGCAGAGAGCCTGCAGGTGTGCCAAACTGGAATCCCTTCTCCTTTCCTGAATCAGTGGAAATTCTGTCTGGTTTCCCCTCCCCGGTGTCTGGACCACATCTGACTGCAGTGGAACAAGGGGGGGTCTGGTGATGGCTTCCAAAATCTGCCAGTGAAGCAGATCTGAGTCACATCTGAGGGGTGAGAGGCACAGGCAGGTGCACTCAGCCAGGGCTGTTCCACACCAGTTTTCCAGCACGGAGGTGCCAATTCCGTGTGCTGTGGGTGTGGAGTGGCAGCTGCCGTGTCCTCCTGCTCTGCTGTAGCTCTGCAGGCCCTGAACCAGGGGAGGCCCAGCAGTGCCATATTTGAATGCTTGCCTGTTACTCACCTCATTTGTGTTTCCCTCTCAAACTCTAGAATTAGACATGACTTGGTCACTGCTGTATTACTGATTTTAAAGAGTTACTCTTTTAAAGAGAAACTCTCCCTTGCAGCCCCACAGCTGTGCTGTGTGGCACAGGGAGTTTTGTCCTGCTTATATAAGGGTTTAAAGGGTCTCTGCAGCCTCTCCAAAAAAATTGTTTCCCTTCTTGCATTGTGGAAGATGCGTGGCCATCAAAAACAAAAGACATCTGCTGTATCCCTCAGTCAGATTGTACCTGGTAGCTTCCTTTTTTTCAGGTGTCTGCTTTATAACACCAGTCACGAGTAAATCCCCTTGTGGCTGCAGAAATTCTTTAACATGTTTGAGAGGAATGGCCAGAAAAGTGTAACCTTCCCCCTGGGTTTTCTGCACACTGCTTAGTACAGAAGGTTTCAAGTCAGAAGAGGACTGTATTATCCTCCCCTTGTCGAATTAGTGAGGGAGAACCATTCTGGGTGCTGCTCAGAGAACCTCCCCTCCACTGGAAGCCTCATTACAAAGTCTAGTTAGAGAATTTGTCATGAAGCTAACTCCCTAATGCCTGTTAAAACTGGTCTCTTGCTATAAAGGTTACTTGGGGTTGGGCAGTAAGACTTGTTAAAATTGCCCAAAATCTTACCTTCAGGACACAGCTGTGCAAAACAGAGGACCAGTATAAGGCAGTCATTATCTTTAGATTATGTGAGCAATGGTCCAGCTCACACAAGCTCTGGGAGAGCACCACCAGTTTGGGCTCATGTCCTGGCTCAACTATACTCTTTGTTTTACCAGACCTGTAGTGTTTAGTGATGAGTAATAGGTCCCCAACTGTAGCTTATAAACTTCTGGCTGTGCTCACATGACATCAGTTTGTGGTGGTGTTTTTTCCTCCAGTTTGAAATCAGGCAGCTGAGGGCCCACCTTGCTCAGCAGGATTTGGACCTGGCTGCAGAGAGAGAGGCTGCACTGCAGGTCCCACACGTGCTGAACAAACAGAGCAGCAAGAGGTACAAGGTGGTGGCCACTGAAGACTCGGACGATGAAGCCACCGAGAACATCGCTGGGCTGCGACCTGCACGAGGTGAGTGCACAGGTGATGCTCCACAGTGGGATCTCACTGAACAGCTGCACTCCTGCAGGGATCCATTGCTGCCCTGCAGGCTGCAGTTTCCCACTGCTGCAGAGAGGCTGCATCTGCTCTGAAGGGGCAGGAGCTGTTGTATTTGGGAGCAGGTTCTAAACAGAGCCAAAGAAATGACAGGGGAAGAAAATGGCTACGATGTACCTTCCCAGTGTCCTCATGGTTAGATCCATCAAACACTAGAGAAGCAGCAGCCAAATGAAAGTTGGCCAAAGGATAATCACTCAGAGCTAAAAGCAGGGAAATTGGGAAGAACATTGAAAAACAGTTTTGGTCTTTGGCCACTTGCATTTCTGTGGTTTGGAGAGGACTCCTGCATCAGCTGTGGGCTTGCCTTGCCTGGAGGCTGTGCTCTCACCAGTTCCCTAAAGCTGCCAGTTTTGGGCAGGGCAGCACTAGTGCCAGGAAAGGAGGGAAGTGCAATGTGGGCATCCTGCTTGCACGTCTCAGTGACCATGGTAAGGAGCACTCTGCTGCCTCAGGGGGTCTGCTGGGCAGCTCTGTGGTTCAGGAGGTAACAACAGTTACATTTACTTGGATCAGATTTTATCTAAGTGCTGGACCTGAATTTTTTATGGAAAAGACAAAGCTCCTTTCCTGTGATCCACCAGCCCTTCCAGTGGAGTGCAGGATGTCTCCTGCTTTAATGTAATATTCCAGAGGAGACAACACTTTCCACCTTAGTGGTGTGTTAGTCTTCCTTGGGCATCTTAGCTTAATTATTGTGAATCTGTTGGAATTAGAAGTTTGCACAGTATCTGTATGTTGGTCAAACTCCTGAGAATTCGAGGCACAGATACTTTAAAAGCTGTTAGACATTTTTAAATTATAATCCTCTCCTTTATCTACAGAGTAGTGAAAGCATGTAGAAAATAGTTTTGTTTTTTCATCTTTATAATATCTAAGCACTAACTACAGTAAAACCATTAATTATTTCTGATATGAAATTGTATTTAAAAGCAGACAGTTGAGCAGATGACCCCTAAAATGCATTTCCCTCTTTTTTGTAGTATTTCAGAGGTTTCCCCAGTGGATATACTATAATTTATGCATGTGTTCCTTGCGGGTTACGTTTGGAACTGAAGAGTGTTGCACACACTGTAAGGAGGCTTGCTGAAATTTTAGTGCTCTGGAGGTTGATCTAAAAATTCTTCTGTCCAAGGTATTCATTCTAACATCTAGGTTAACAGAATTACTCATTATTCATGTCTTCCTGTAAAGTGCTGCCCACACTTGAAACAAAGTAGATGCCCAATCTTCAGGATTGATTTCTGCACTTAGGTTACATGATTAGAGGGATTTGTGCTTTTCACTGAAAAAAAAAGACATTGAGCAAATAAGAAACATGGATTGCTTCACATATTGGGTCAGGTGCAGTTATGTTATATTTAAACATTTATACTGAATATGCAGAATAAATTTCCAATTCCTAGAGATCATCTGAAAGTACCAGAGGAAATGTTTCTTGTGCACTCTATTACATATTGCATAAAAGTCTTTGTAGGTGCCTTGTTGTCAGAACCTAAATTAGGGTGACTATATTTGAACAAGTAGTTTCTGTGGAATGAGGCAGGAGCTGGACAGAAATTCCCTGTGTTCTTACAGCAGTCTGTGGTAGTCTCCCGTGGCAGGGGGCTGCCAGCACAGGGCCCAACTCAGATTTCCTGAGACACCCCACACAGCAGTGGTGTTCAGTGTGTACAGCCCCGGGCACAGCCAGTCCAGGCAGAGGATTTCACATGGCATTCCAGGATTATTTTGCTGGCTTAGGGATTGCTTCTGTGTAACTTGGAAATCTCAGCTCCCAGCTGGAGAAGGCAGTTACTGCTGGGCAGTGAGGATCCTGGGCCAGCCCTGCCTCATTGTTCTCTCTCCCCATCTCGACTGGGGCTTTCTTCTCCGGCTCTCTGGCACCAGCTTTTATTGCCAGTGATCCGCTTTCAGCATCCTCCCTTTGCTGTACTGGCAGTATCTTCTCATTCTGCACCCTCCTGAGCAGTGCAGGTGTCAGCCAGAGCTGCCTGGGCTATGCCAGGTGGAGGCAGGGCATGGCTGAGGGTGCTCTATGTTCTCTGTGTGGGAAGGGAAAATGCAGTTGGTGTGGGATCCCCTATCTTCCCCACATGCTGGGGCATGTGAAATACTCAGAGATGGGGCTCTGCAGAGTACAGGCAGACAAGACAATTCTTGTACTCTCCTGCAGTCACACTGGCTCTGCTGCCTTCAGGGCTTCCCACAGCCCTGACTGGAACTTCAGTCTCCAGTGTTTTAACCTTTGGGTCAAGGGTTATATTTTGCAAGTTACCCCATGTGTCAGACCACATTAGGGATTGCTTTGCAACTGTTTTCTCTAAGCTGTGATTTTTCTTCTTAAGGATTCCAGAGTGAGGGCTGCAGCTAATCATTCAGAGTGCCACTTGGCACTTCTGAGCTCTGGAACATACCTGCCATGGCCTATTGCACTGCTAGGGACAGGAGAAATGAGGGACCAGGTCACCTCCACTGTCAAGAGGAAGGCAGTTCAAAGCCACGATTCAGCCATTTGGCAGAGCACGCTCTGATGTGCTGTTCTTTTGTACTCTGGCAGAACATTAGCCCTACATACAACACCTGAGGCTGGGGGATGGAATGGAATGCATGTGTTTCTGCCAAATGAAACTTTGTCAGCCTTCAAAAAATCACTGTCTTCAGAGAGCTCTGAATTCTGCCAAACCAGCAAGCTTTAGTTGGCTAGAGAACATACTGCATGAGAAAATGGGATATTCCATCTCAGGCTAATCTTATTTCCCCCATCTATATTGAACAATGGAAACATTCAGTGCAAAATTCTTCACCATGAAGGGCTGATGGAATAAGAAAGCATTGAGACTTTTTACTCATTTCCCTAACTAGAAGTTTTATGGGACAGTGCATAAGTTAAAGCTCCTCAGGGGCAGCTATAGCTTGTCTCTGGTACTTACACAGATTTTGTGCAACCCTTTACTACAGCATTCAGTAAAGTAAGTCAGGTAAGCCCAGTGTCACATGGTACGTGCAGCACCTCACCGAATTTGTGTAAGAATACACAGTGACCTGCACCACGAGAGTTGTGTGTGTGCTGGCTGATTTGGGAGTTTTCAATTGCATGGTTTCACCCAGATTTTCCTTCAGCAGATCTCCTGCTCTTTGTATTTAAAGTGCCTTAATTGTAGGTATGAGGCTGGGAGAAGCAAGAGCTCTGGTCAGATGGACAATGGGCTCTGAAAGAGTTCCATAACTCCCCAGCTTACATTTCGTGCCTCCTCCTGAAGGCCAGTCCTGTGCTAATTCTGGGAACAATGAGCTGGTTGCTGCTTCCCACTTCTGTCTCCTCAGAGCAGTTCACCAAGAGACCTCCTGACACAGCCGGAAATAACACTGTGGAAAATGTATGGCTATATGGTATTTCCTAATCAATATGGTAAAGAAGCAGGAATTTTTTTCACCTTTAATTTGCTTTGAATTGAGGCTTTATTTCTCTTGCCAAGAATTTTATCTCCAGAGCAGAGAAATGTGAAGGCTGAAACAGTTTTCAGCCTGCAGGTCGAAGGGTACCAGTATCAACAGCAGGAAACAAATAGACCCCAGAGAAGGGCAGGGCTGGAGGAGCTGCAAACTGAGGGCAGAGCTCTGACATTTGCTGCTCTCTTAAAGCACTTCAGCTGTTTATGAAGAGCTTGGGCTGAAAGCTGCTGCCTGTGAGAGCACAGCAGCATCGCTAATGATGTTCAGGAGCATTGTGGTCAGCCTTTCTCTGAGAGCAGGGAAATACCCTGAGTGCTCCTTTCTTCTTCCCAGAGATGGTTGCCATTTCTCTCAATGGCAAATACCATCCTATCTATTAATATCTAAATTACAAAGGAAGTTCTAAATTATAAAGGGCTTCTTACCCCATACAGTATCTAACTGGTCATGGTGAGAATAACAGCTAATGTTTTCTTGTTCTGCACAAATCATTTTTAGTGTTTGGTATACAAAGTTCCAGGCTTCAGGGAATGCCAGGTTCACAGTGCCCCCTCTAGCCATTAATACTTCCTTCCAAAATTTATTATTCTTTAATCTCTCCCATAACATACGAGTTAGAGTCCCTAGTGGAAATTCCTCATTTTCCTGCATATATCATTTCAGTTTTTGAAATTCTACAGTACTGCCATATTGTAAGATTAATATACCACCCTTCTTATTCCTTTGAGCAAGAACCGGAACTTCACATTGCCAAAAATCTTTTTTTAACTATTCTGAGTCAAATTTCCATTTTTATGGGGTTAGCAGTAAGTCTTTTGCTTTGGGTGACTGCTGCAATTTATGATCATGCTTTAAAGAAAGGTAAAGCTTGCCCTCCCTGTAGGTACCCACTGTTTTGTAAGTGAAGAAAGTAGGATATTGGGAGGGGAACATGAGGACTTCTGGAACTCCAGAGGGCTTCCCTTAACATTATTCAAAAGCTGTCTGAGAAAGCAAAGAAAGGCACTGGAAAGGATTTTGTCAGTTGTTCCTTGCAAGGCAGTCTGAGCTGGTTGGATGCTTTTAAAGTCTAAGCCAGTTCCTTTGGTGATCATCTGTTAGTGCTCTAAGAGAACCCTGTTAATGCAAAACAATAGATAAAAAATAGTTTATGGTTATTTTCAAATGCTGAAATGTATCTACTTTGAAGTCTACTCCTGGAAATGGAGTATCTAAGTGCACACCACTTCAGCTTGACTTCTCTCTAGATGCCTCTTTCAGGCTTTGTGCATTCTGTGCACCTCTGTGCACTGACCAGCCAGGCAAGAATCAAAGGAATCAAACATTAAGGAACACTTAGAAAAATGTGTGTGCAGTTAGTGGAGTCAGGCTCTTGTATTTTAGTCACCAAATGGGTGGGAAAGAGACTGCTCAGTTCCAGAAGGGGTGAGCCTACAGTCACGGCTGTGAGGGTGAAGTTGTCTCTCATCATTAACGTGAAGAGGTGTGAAGACATTGCTGACAGGTAGAGGAATACAGAACTGGAATGTTTTCCACTGTCCAAGCATGCAGCCCTTTCATAAGGATCCCTTTCATGAGCAGATGGTGCTCCCCATGACAGCATGATTGCTCTGCCCTCTGCTGCCCTGCCAGACACTTGGGTTCTGAAGTATTACAAGTCTTTCCCTAATTCTCAGATTACATTTATTTGTTGCCAGTTTATTACAGCTTGTTCTTGACTCCCTTTTGCTTAATTTTTTCTTGATGATTGTTTTGGTGGCAGCCATATTCTTCCTTAGCTTTGTATTTTAGATTCAGCAAATGTTGCTGTTTCACAGACACAAACCCAGGTTCCTCTGAGCCAGCTCAGATGTGGATCTGCTGATCCATGCTCTGGAAACAAGGTTTGGAAGAGCACTGAGAGTCCCCCAGGCCATTCTGTGCCCACAGCCCCCCTGACACAGCTGTGCTGCATCCCAGCCGTGCTCCAGTCAGCTCGCAGTGCTCTTGCTGCCTCATCTGCTCAAGTGAGGCCCAAACCCCCCATTTGTTGTCAGGATTCTGGGTTTCTGTCCCAGCAGCATCTGCTGATAATGGAGCCTGTGGCATATCCCAGATTTCCTTCTGCACAATGACTTCAACCACAGATTGATTTCTTACTTAGAACCAGGCTGAAGCTGTTGCTCTGTTTTCTCTGCAAGCTGACTTTTCAGTTGCTCTCAAGATGGAATATCCATGTGCCCAGGCATCCATCCAGCCTCTGCAGGGACTGGATATGTGTGTGAATTGAACAGTGGTGTGAGTACTACAGCTTGCAGTAATGTAGCAATCTGTCTTCAAACCAAAGGCAGGGGAAGTCTCCTGGAAAGTGCCAGCTGGCTGCTCTTGGTTCCTGTTGAAACAGATGAAAGATCTGCTTCTTTAGAAACCTCCTAGTAAAGACTGTTTTCTGGAAGGAAGTTGGGGTAAGACATTACTCTGAGGACTCACTTCCTCAGTGGGAGGCTGCACAGCAGAAAAAATAACCTTCCAGTTCAGAAGATTCAGCTTGGAGAGAGAGAAGGCAATACAACCAATGGCAATAAAAATATGAAATAAAATACTCCAATCATTAACTATTTCAAAATAAACCCCCCTTTTTAAGGCCTTTTCTTTTATTCAGGGGAGTTGCAGATCACTCATAAAGGCATTGATGAAAAAATTAAAGATCACTGTTGATGCATTATAGAACTGAAGGAGATCTGCTTGGGTGGAATGTCATTTATATGTTTCACCAAATTTATTAGGTTTTTATGGGGCCAAGAAAGAGAGATTGCAATGTTGTCTCTTGGGTCAGATGAGATTATATGGCACTGTACTCTAAGTAGTTTATTACTCCCTGAAACATTGCAGTGTGTGTTTGGAGTCCTGCAGGAATAGAACAAGCAGACAACTTGGAAACCTTAATCAGACAAAATCCAGTGGTTGTCAGACAGATCCTGACTGAGAACCACACGTTTTTTCAATGAGTGGGATTTGGGCAGCAGGCAGAGATGGGACTGCACTGCAGTGAGCAGCCTTGCAGGGGGGGTGGTTACAGTGCAGGGGAGGCTGGGTTTATGTGAGACAGGGCAGATTCTGAGCTGCCTTCCCAGTCAGACATTCCCTTCTGTGGGGTGGGAGTTCTGATCGTGTTGGAGTCAGCCCCACTGGCCCTTTGTGGTCTCTGCTGCCTCACCCCTTGGAGCTGTCAGCCCACACTGCTTGAGCAAATGCTGCTATAGACTACAGAGAGCAGCCTGTTGTACTCCTTCCTTCCCCTGCTCAGCAGAGCTCTCAGCTGAATCCCTCCACAGGCTCTCGCTGCCCCCATGCTCCCCCTCTGCAGGGGAGATTGTAGATCCATCCATTGCTCACCACAGATTTCCACATGGGGAAGACTCTTCCTTCTCAGCTCACACCTTCTGGCACTTCATCATTAATTTCCTGTCATCCACCTTTCATTGGGGCCGTTTATTAAGGGTGGATGTGGCACAGAGGGACATGGCTTAGTGGCAGTGTTAGGTTTACTGGTAGACTCAATCTTAAAGGCCTTTTCCAACAGAAAAGTTTCTGTGATTCCTGCTGGTACATGTAGCAGGAGGATCCCAGTCACCATCTATCGACATTTTTCTAAGATTGCCATTCTCATGGGAATTAGGAGGGAAATGCTTTTCCTTTCTACTTACTGGCAGTTTTTTAGTTTAAATACTGTTTGGGCATCTTCATAGCTAAAGATGCAGTCTGTCTGGAAAAGGAAGTGCAGGTAACATTTCTGTGTATTGGAGGAGATGGATTCATTTCCAGGAAAAGAGAAAAATTAAATCTGGATCCTGAAAATTTCAAGGTGGTGAAATTGTGAAATTTAAAAAAAGGTTTAAGAAAACCCCAAGAAAATTGTGAAGAATTAAGTATTTCTTTAGACAACTCCCTTTCTGCAGCTGAAACTGGAATAGATTGGCAGCAGAAAACACTGTTTAGAATGTAAATAGTACAAGTGCTCAGCCCCCTGTGTAAAAGCTGGTCTTCCCTGCTCTCTCCTACAAACTCCCTGTGTGCCACCAGCTGATCCTGATCCCATGAGACCCCCACTCTGAGCAGGGACTTCATCTGGGAATCCCCACAATCACTTCAGCAGTGTTCTGTGGTGCTGTGCACAACTGTGGCTTTGTGGGTACATTTTATATGCACAGATGGGTGCTTTCAGTTGGGTATTTGTTGCATTATTTTGAACTCCTTTTTTCAGCAATAATGGGAGGTAACTGGAATTGTTTATAACCTTCAATGCCCAAAGCAGCTGAGACTCCCATATGACTCAAATGAGTTTGTTAATTGTCAGTTTGCTTTAATGTAATTATTCAGAAACTTAATCTGTTGTTGAAATATTTATTCTGCTGCTGTTATTCCATTACTCCTTACTGGTTTTTATTCATAAGAAACTACTTAAGGTTGAGTATATGTATTTTATATTTACATACACATGCACTATGGATATATTTATGCATATATTTTTAATTTATAGCTAAACAGATCAGCAGTGATGAGAAATGACATTAATAAGGCCATCACAGAATAGCATTAAAGTAGGCAGCTGGGAGTTCCCCCAGTCTTGGCAGTGGTCACACACAGGCCAGGCCACAATTCTTCTCCCAGTTCAGAGGGAGCAGGGGCAGTGCATTTCTGGAGTTCCTCTCCAGGTGTTTGGCAGTGCCCACTGCTGCCATATGGAGCAGCCTGGTTCTCTGCTAGCTTGGTTTGGACACAGCTGCTGTGTTTGGGAGCAGTGCCCTGGTACATTCTGTCAGCTGGCAGACAGGGGACCAGGGCAATCAGTGTGTGCACTCCTAAGGAAGCCTTGGTTTGAGCATTGTCTTTAAGACACAAAAAGCAGGTGAGTTAATTTCTCCAAGCATTTCTTGTCTTTGATCCAAAGTGTGTTGGCATTGGACAGACTGTACTGGAAGCACCCAAGGCCCCTGTTGGTGGCTCTTGTCAGGTGGCAGGGGGGTGACTGTTGGCCAGCCAAAGTGCTGTGCTGTTTTCCTTGTTTGTCTGCTTAGCATTGGACTCCAAGATGCTGAAAGTGCCCTACCAGAAGTACAGCTACAGAGGCATTCTCTGAACAGAACCTGTGTCTGTACGGCTGGCAGATTTGGTAGCACTGAGAGTATCAATTATGCATGACTGAAATGAAGTGTATTTTAGTAGCAGATAGCTGAAAAGCCTTGCAATGTACTCCTAATTCAGTGGCATCGCCCTGAGCTACTCTGAGGCCTCTTTCTTAAACTCAGACATTAGCACAAAGCACACCTCTGACTGCAGGCATTTAAAGATCAACAAGGGCTGAAAAAGCTTTTAAGATCTAATGAAACCAGGAAAACAACCATGTTTCCTTTCAGTGTCAGGTTAGATTGCCTTCTTATGAGTGCAGCTATTTCAGGTACAGAGTGCTTGGTGGTTTGGGTCTTGTTGTGTGAGGAAAGTGTTCCCCAGAAAACATCTGTTTCTTTCACCTGCAAACCGCAATGTGCTGTGATGAGGCAGGACTGTAGCCACAGAGACCCAGGGGGCGAAGGAAATCGGGCTCAAAGGGATGAGCACGGCTTTCTGAAACATGGTATCAAAAAGAGCACTTAAAAGGAGAGAGTGCTTTTAGAGCACAGATACACCACAAATTGGGCAGGTCAGGTTGCTGGGAAGCCTGACGTTCTCCGGGCCTGCCAATACTGTTTCTTAGCAGCAGTGTTTGCCTTCGGTCAGAACAAGAGAACAATTATACCACAATGGTTTTTTCCACAATGGTAAAATGTTCTGCTTTTCCATAGGATAACAGTAAATCCCCCTGTCATCTGTAGCATCTAAAACCTGTGCATGCAATAGAGCTGCTGCTTTCCCTTCTGTGGTCGTGTCTTCATTTTTACCTTGCTGTTGAAGTTCAGGCGTAGCTCTCGTACTACGAGCTCTAGTACTACGAGTTTAGTACTACACCCTTATTAGTAAAACTCTTTATAGTGGGTTTTAAGCCAACAAATAGCGTAATGTTAATATTATGCTGTATTCTTACATGCATGTGTTATATGCACCAAAATAAGTCTTCATTCAAAATAGAAAAGAAATTACCTTATCTTAGATAGTAGGGAATTACACATTAAAATCATACATGGTGCCTCCCTTTCTCCTGTGGGGAAGGGGGTGACTTGGGGATGTCAGTGTGCAGCAGCAGTGGGTCTGTCTGTGCTGGTGCCCTCGGTTCAGCCTGTCAGGATAAATTCCAGGTTTGTCAGTGTGCCCTGGCTGGGAGCAGAGGGCCCTGCTGAGCAGGGAAAGGCCAGTGTGTGTTTGTCTCTGCAGAGCGAGGGGAAATGGCCACGGCAGCCTCTGGAAAGATCACAGAGCACCTTTCCTTTGGAGCTCAAAGTGCCTCACTCCTGGGCTGGTGCTGCAGCTTGACAAAGGATAATCCAGTCCCTGTGCTGGCTGCAGCCACAGCATGGATGGGGTGTAATGAATTCAGGCCTTGTGGCCTAAAACTCCAGAGCAGGTGGCTCTGGGCATACAGGGAGAGGAGAGCTTTCTGTGGGGTGGGATTCAGCCATTTAATGAAACAAATGGTCTTCTAAAGGCTGCTTTTCTGTTCTTTCAGAGGATGACATGAATAATTACGTCAGTCGATACTACAGTGAGCCCAGCAGTGGTGAGTGTTGCTTGAAAACACAAACGTGAGTGGTATTTTTGCATTGTATTGTGTGCTGTAAACCAGGTGAGATTGAGCTGTGGTGTAGATCTGTCCTGGAAATGAAATCCACCACGGAGTCTCCTGGTTTGCTCCATGGAAGTGTGGTGCCAATAGTCATTCTCTGAAAGTTGAAAGGCCCTAAGTTTGCTGTTGCTGATGGCACTCAGGATAGTTTGGAGATCTGGGAGGGGTTAATTCCTTATAGCTGGGCTGTCCAGCTCACAGAGCAGTTCAAATGGATCTGAGAATGAACAGCAGGGACAAAACAAACGAATAGAAAAGAAGTGGGGAGACAGCTTAGCCCAGCACCACGCTGGGAACCTTTCAGAAAGGTTAAACTGAATGGTGGGAAACCTCAGCAGCTGGGCCTGACCTGAGGGCAGCCTTCAAATGGATGTTCCTGGCAGGCGTCCTGCTGGCACGGGGGCTCTGCCCGTGCTGGGGGCTCTGCACAGCCCTGCTGGGCAGTACAGGGGGCTCTGCACAGCCCTGCTGGGCAGCACGGGGGGCTCTGCCCGTGCTGGGGGCTCTGCACAGCCCTGCTGGGCAGCACGGGGGGCTCTGCCCGTGCTGGGGGCTCTGCACAGCCCTGCTGGCATGGGGGGCTCTGCACAGCCCTGCTGGGCAGTACAGGGGGCTCTGCCCGTGCTGGGGGCTCTGCACAGCCCTGCTGGGCAGCACGGGGGGCTCTGCCCGTGCTGGGGGCTCTGCACAGCCCTGCTGGCATGGGGGGCTCTGCACAGCCCTGCTGGGCAGCACAGGGGGCTCTGCACAGCCCTGCTGGGCAGCACGGGGGGCTCTGCCCGTGCTGGGGGCTCTGCACAGCCCAGCCAGGGCTGGCCACGCTCTGGCTGCCAGCACAGCAGGGTGGGGGAGGCTGAGCAAGGCAAACTCTGGCAGGTGGGGGTGTGCACACCCCCCTTATGAATATAACACTTTGTATATATATGAATAGATATATGAACATTTTGTATATAATATGAACATAACATTTTGTATATATTAAAAACATGTGTGTGCCTGCATATACATGTACATAGAATATACACAAGGCGTAGGTATAAACATACATATGCATTTATGTGTATATATATAAGTAGAATGTATTACATACTTTATCTCTATATATAGTATGCATACATAGTGAAATATAGGTGTGTATATATAGATATATTTATCTATATAAGGATATATCTACTATGTGTATGTATATAAATCTATCCTATATTCTATATATCCATATATATAGATATACATATATATATACACACAAACCCAGATACATATACATAGATAAAGATGTAACTAAACATACACACATTTGTGCATGTATGTATATAATGTATCATATGTGTCTCTCCAAACATACACATATCCCCATATGGGTATTATGCAAGCATATAAAGGTATTTGTGATTTTGTGTCTACACATAGGTATATCTTTATGTAAATATAAAGACATGTGAAAGGCTGTGTCTCTGTACATACTGAGATATTTTATTAGAATGCATATATTAAATATATAAAATGTATAGAGGAATGTGAGAGGAAAGATGATCAGAATATATGTGTATATATTATAGAAATACATGTGTATATATTACAGGAATGAAAATATGCATCTCTGTAGAATGTATATCTTTAATCCTGTATATACATCCACACACATGGAAGTAGATTCATATGTAATGGAAACTACATAAATGCTAACCAGAAGGGAGTGTGAGTGTCTGGTTGCAAACCCAGCTGGCATTCAGTGGGATCCAGGCAGGCTGGAGGCTCCTGAATCCCCCCAGCGTTCAGCAGGGCCAAGGGGAAGCTCCTGGCCCTGTGTCCGGGCACTCCCCAGCACAAGCCCAGCCAGGGACCAGGGCATCGAGAGCAGCCCTGAGGACCAGGACCTGGAGCTGGCCCAGCTCAGGATCAGCAGGATGTGCAGAGCTGGCCCAGCTCAGGCTCAGCAGGATGTGCAGAACTGGCCCAGCTCAGGATCAGCAGATGTGGAGCTGCTGCAGCAGAGTCCAGAGGAGGCCCCGGAGCTGCCCCTGGGCCAGGCTGGGAGCGCTGAGGGCGAGGCCCTGGCAGGACGGGGCCGAGCACCCAGGATGGGGGAAGGTGTCCCTGCCATGGCAGGGGTGGCACTGGGCGCACTGGGATGGGGGAAAGTGTCCCTGCCATGGCAGGGGTGGCACTGGGCGCACTGGGATGGGGGAAGTGTCCCTGCCATGGCAGGGGTGGCACTGGGTGTACTGGGATGGGGGAAGGTGTCCCTGCCATGGCAGGGGTGGCACTGGGTGTACTGGGATGGGAAAAGGTGTCCCTGCCATGGCAGGGGTGGCACTGGGCGCACTGGGAGGTCCCTCCCAGCACAGCCCGTTCTGTGGCTCTGTCACACACGGGTGTTGTATGTGTATCCATGCTGTGTCACCATGTACACAGGGAGGTAGAGGTGCTTGCTGAAGAGGGCTTCTCTGTATGTTCATAGATCAGGACATGTGCATATGGCTACAATATGTTCCTGTACATTTAAAGATCTGTAAGGGCACTTGTACATGTTTGCATCTATAGATTTATACTTTATACACATTACAAAATGTGTGTGCCTGTATAGCTGTAATGTATTATGTTTCTATAGCCACATCCATACATGGAGAGCCATGTACTTAGATATGACTGTGTATAGTCCATATATATAGTCTATACATAGTCCATATAAAGATACTTCTAAGTGTGGCATAAATGTGTATGTGTGTGTACATACATACATACATACATATATATATATATCTATCTATATATATATATATATAAAATGTCTATCCCATATATATGGGGATAGACACATAGATGTGTGAGAGAAACTGTATACTTATATTTCTTAGGTAATATAAATCAAGGGGTCTGAATGGCTGTATACATATATTATTAATATGCATCATATGTATGACATATAACACAGATCTCTGTGTATCATGTATATATATATTATAAATGACATCTCTACATATAAATTCCCCACATAGACATAGAGGGGGGGAAAAGTGTGTGCCTTTAGATTTTATTTTAAAACATAATTATATGTATTTTAGAAGTGTGTATAAGACTGTCTGCATATACATATACATTAAAAATCTATTTCATGCATGTTATTATGTGTATATCTTACATATAAAATATATACTTGTTTTTCTATAATTATATAGGTACATGGAATTTTATATATAGGCTTATCCTATATCTGTGTGTGTATAGATGAGGCTATTTATATGTATATATGCAGACAAAGACAGGTAAAGATCTGTGTATTACATTAGTATTTTGTATATGTATAAATATATGTAAAGATACATATACAGGGAGAGATATATGTGGGTAGGTATGTGAGAGCCTTTTAAAATACATATATGATTGATATATTACAAAGGACCTGAGTATATATATAGACATATGTATTATATAAAGAATATGTGTACATATGTAGATACATTATGAAGGGGAGACATAGATATATGCATAGAGACATTCCCTCTACAAATATGAATGTCTATATATAAAGATATGTATTTGGGTATATAAAATCTGTATGTGTATATATATATATATATATATGTGTGTGTGTGTGAGCGAGAAATGTCTATGAATCCATAGACAAATGAATTATACAGAGAGCAATTTTAAAAATGTACACTGATGCATACAGATGTATAAAGTATTTGTTTTATTAGTGTCTATCCTCTACATACATCCCCAAGCTCTACAGGACTATATATATATAAAGATGTATGAATCTGTACGTAGGTGTGGGGTGTGTAAAAAGGGAAAGTTGTGAGGGACCATGTGTGTGCATATACATGTATATATAAAATATGTGTGTGTTCACATATAGCAATGATGTATTTCGTACATGTATCCCTGTATATAGACATTCCACCTGTATCTACAAAGATACTCGTGTGTGTGTGTCTAAGCATTAGAGATATATACATTATATCCTATATATGGGGCAGATATACACACATATTCCCCATCTATATAGATAAGTGTATATATAAAACTGGGGGAGATATCCTGTACATACCTATGTATTTTATTTTTTGTGTGTGTATGAAGGCAGAGATATATACACCAGTGTATGGTACTGTTTTTAGATGTATATCCCCGTAACATACATTGAGAGACATTAAAGGGGGAGGTAATATGAGTAATTTTTAATGTATAATATGTATTATTGGTGAAATGTATAATGCACTATATATGTATATCATTATATCTGCAGTCTCTGTGTATGTACACACAAATGTATATATATATATATATGTATGTATGTATGTATGTATGTACGTACATATGCTTGCATATGTGGGGATGTGTATTCTACTTAAGGAGTGCAAAGGTACTGTTGTGTGTTCCATGTATCAAAAGTCCATATGTCTATATGCTGTATTTTATAGGGGGCTCTTCATCCACATACACATTGCCTGTATGTCTACAGAATGATTGTGTGCAAGAGACTATACATATATATATATATA
Organism: Taeniopygia guttata; assembly: GCF_048771995.1. NCBI lineage: Eukaryota > Metazoa > Chordata > Aves > Passeriformes > Estrildidae > Taeniopygia > Taeniopygia guttata. Next base: position 1,011,960 of record NC_133035.1, read on the forward strand.
TATATATATATATATATATATAGAGTAAGCAGGTTTATGCACAGAGCCCTTGATATTAACCCCCATTATACAAATAGCAATAAAGATATATCTAAGTTCTCAATTTAATATATATTTTTATATAAATACATGCATCTTATAAATAAATATACACACATAGAGAGGTGGGATCTTTTTTATTTAGTAATAAATAATTACATATATTTAAGGGGTGGGTTATGTATTAGAGTGTATAGGTGTGTGTATATATATGTGTGTGTGTGTAAAATATTCTATATGGAGCTCATGTATGCACATATCTATATGGAGGCATCTGATGGAAAGGGGGAGCTTGCATTTCTGTAGCAGTGTATCCTATAGAACATGTATGTGCATGTATATCCAGGTGTACAGCACTGTTTGTGGGTTTCTCTCTGTGCCCCTGAACACCTGTGTCAGTCTCTAACAAGGTGTGTGTGTGTGTGTGTGTGTGTGTGTGTGTGTGTGTGTGTGTGTGTGTGTGTGTGTGTGTGTGTGTGTGCACATCTCACTGGAGATGGATAACGTGTGTGTCCCTGGGTGTGCATGTGTAGCAGGGTGTATATCCTGATACATACATTGTCTGTGTAGGTACACACACGTCTGTGCATTTCTGCAGAAAGGTGAGGCTGTGCAGGTGCAATTGACAACTGTATAGAATTAAAGAGGGGACTGCATAGTGCAGCTGTAAAACGGCTGCATATTTTTAGGTATAGTGTATTATTGTGGGGGGACCATACAGTACAATGTGTGTGCATGTATATGTAATCTACTATACTGACACACACAAACACACTCCCCATAGCTATGTGGAGAAATCTATGCAGGTATGGATTATATGGATTTAAACTGGGGCAGGTCCATGTATATAGGTGCATGCTGAATTACACATAGATGTATATCCCTGTGTATACATAATAAACTTTTCTGTCTGTAAAAAGGTGTTTGTATATATTTTAAAACATGTATAAAAGTTGGGGGTGTCATGTATAGCTATCATGCTATACATGTGTTATATCTTATTTGATACACATGTTGGATCTATATCCCTGTGTAAACATTCCAGATTTATATATACACACCATAAGACATAAATAGTAATGCACAAAGGCAAGCATACCTGTGTTTAATTGTATACATTCTATTTAAAGAGTAACAATTACATTTTCAAAAGCGGGGGAGCAGCAACTATCCTACAGGCAGTGCATATATATGTTTCTATTTATCTGTGCATACATATACACACAGGTATGTAGAAAATGTACATATGTATGTGTAAGTCTATTGTGTTACATATGGGGCTGTGCCTATATACATGCACAGATACAGCTCTTCCCCATATCGCTATACTTAAATCTATATAAAGATTAGGTATGTATAAAATTAGGTGAGTGAGTCTGCTGCTACACCTATGTATTACATATGTGTGTGTCTGCACATGTGTAGAGAGAGGTATGTGGTATTATATATTGATATATATAGCTATAGATCCCCATAATATATCTGAAATGCTGTAAAAAGGTACATGTAAATATGTGCATATATATATATTTACATAGCTATATACATAAAAAGACTAACAGGGGGAGGGGGTATAGGTAAAATGTATTCTGTATATCCCTATATGTTCCCCAGCCATACATACACAGTGAGAAATCTATTTATATTTAAAGGTAAGTATAACTTGTGTGTGAAAGCACAGGTGTGGTCTATCTATAGATAATAATTCTATGTATTTAAAGGGAAGGCATGTATTATTAGTCTATATATGATCTGTATGTGTACTGTATCATATATGAATCTCCATATAGCCTAAAGGCATGTATATAAATAAAAATATATATAAATAACATATGTCCATGAAGTACTGGAATGGCCTGCCCAGGAAGGTGGTGGAGTCACCATCCCTGGCCATGTTTAAACAAAACCTGGCTGTGGCGCTCCCTGCCGTGGTTTAGCTGAGGTGGTAACAGTGGGTTGGACTTGATGATCTTGACAGTCTCTTCCACCCAGTGACTCTGTGATAAATAGCTATGTAAATACAGGGCTAGGGCAATGTATAGTATCATCTCTTACATACATATCGAGGCAATAAGCACAACTACAGAGAAGTATGTACATGGTGCTGTAGAAAGGTAGAGGGGTTGTATATATTCTATTTAATGATAGATAACTGTCTGTGTCTTTCAAGGGGGCACTATATATTGTGTGTATAACAGAAGGTCTGTGTACAATGTATTCTATATGGGGCTCATACAGACATAATTCCTCATCTCTGGATATAAAGATCATGCATATATAAAATGGGGTGGGGAGGCAGTGACTATCTGTATATGTAGATCCCTGTGTGTAGACATGTAGACACCCACATACAGAAAAACAGGTAAAACAGTACAATTTGGGGGAGCATTGCATGCTGTTATATCAGTAGGTAATTCCAGGTATTTAAGGGATGGACTACAGGTACCTATCATCTGTCCATGTACACATGCAGGCAAAACAGACTGTAGATACAGTTCTTTATGAACACATACTCACTATATGACTAAAGCTCTAGGTGTTGGTGTGTATACACACACAAATATAGGCATATAGTGTATGTTATGCTGTGTATTCCTATAAACAAACATAGAGCGCCAGGGATAGAGAAAAGGACTGTGTTACTGAATATATGTGGATAATATACATACAGCTATGGATTAAAGGGGTCTGTGTGTCTCGGGTGGCTTTGTGTCCATCACTGTAGGTACAAAGGGTCACACATGAACTCGCTCTGGCTCTCTGTACCCCCCTCAGCCCCTCCCCACACAAGCTCTCGGTCACCTCTGTGCTCTGTCCCTGCAGACAGCGGAGTCCCCGAGGCTGCCATCGGTGTGACCACGGCCGCCATCGACGTGCACCGGCCCAACATCTCCTCAGAGCTGTTCACGGTGGACGCGCCGCTGCGCCTGGGCAGCACCGGCACCTCGGCCAGCCTCACGTCGGGCAGCGCTTCGCGCTCCACCGTCAGCTCGGGCACACGCGGCTGCAGCGAGAGCAGCCAGACCCTGGGCTCGTCCCCGGACTGCAGCACGGCCTGCGAGGAGCCCCGGCAGCGCACGGCCCAGGCCGCGGTGCAGGAGCTGCTCTCGTCGCTGTCGGAGGAGGCCTGCCTGGCGCAGAAGGGGCTGGATCCCGTCAACCTCAAACTGCCCAGCCCGGCCGGCTCCGTGGGGGCCAGCCCCGACCTCGGCCACCGGCTCAGCGTCTACAACCGCAGGAACCAGGAGAGTCTTGATGTCTTCCAGCTCAAGCCACTCCTCGACTGCCCCCAGGGTGCCCCAGTGATTGAGGAGAAGTATGGGGTGCTGGGGCCCCCAGAGCCACGGCTGGGCAGGGTTCCTGAGGCATAGGGCCCGCCCGGGGAACGGGGACTCCTGTGAGGACACGCTCAGCACGCGGGCCCACGAAGCTGCCGCAGGTGAGGTGGCAGTGCTGAAGACATCCCGTTGCATCTCCTGCAATGGCCACCAGCCTAGGGCCCAGCCAGCGTTGCCTCTGCTCCCCAGTGTCTGTGGCACATGACCTACCTGCCCTGCCACCAGCTCTGGGCCAGCTGGGACCTACAGTGGCCATCTGGGAACAATGGACCTTCCAGCAGTCTTGGGGCAATATGGACCCACAGGGCCTGGAGGGACAGACTGTGCTGGGAACACCACGGAACTTCCACCAGTCTAGGGCCAGCACGAGCCCCATAGTGCTGGGGGCAGGACAGAGCTGCTGGACAGCTTGGGCCCAGTCTGGCTCCCCAGCCTGACACTGCCCAGGGGCTGAGTGTGACTGGGAGGGGTGTGGAGATGGGAATAAACACTGACAAACACGTACAGCCTCCTGCCTTGTATCCCTCTTGCCTTCTTCTCTTACCTGCTTTCCCTCTCTTGCCCCACCACTCCATGTGCCATGCAACTGACCACTAAAAAAACCCCCAACGCAAAAAGCAACCATCCCAACACCGCAGTGACCGACCCCACCTCTTTCCAGTAAAATCCTTTATTTGCCCTTACTCCACAGTGCCAGGTCCCGTCACCAGCACTCACTTCTTCTTCAGGAGCTTCGTCATCTCTGGCACCGCCTGCAAACACCAGTGCCAGGGTAGTGCACGTTCCCCTCTGACCCCCACAGACTCGCCCTGTGCAGTTCCAGCCCGGCAATTACACTGCCCACCCACCCAGCACAGCACTCCAGGGGCTGTGGGTCACCCCAGCTCAAGCACTCCCCACTTATCTCCTGCTGAATAAAGCCTCTTAATTATTTAAGAGAGCTACATTTCCATTAGGTGGAAATAATGCATTCGTACAAAATTTATTAAGGAAATTGTCTACGTGGTGTTTCTTCAGAATGTGACTTTGGCTCACAAAGAAGCCTGTGCTCACCACGGATCTGACGGGCATTATTTCAGGAATGGCATTATATGCTGGCAGAGTTTCTGCCCATGCCTGCACAGAGCCACCACACTCCTGCCACTCACACGGGTGGCCACACACAGACACTGGGACAGGGCTGGCTCAGAGCTCCAGAGGAACTGCAAGCTCCTCCTGGGCATCAGTCAGTGAGGCAGAAGCCAAGGCAGAAATAATCACGCCTCCTGCCAACTCTCTACTTCCAAACTTTATGAAGCTTAAAAATACATGTGAGCACCTATGTGTGGTTATTTCCAAAATGGTTCCATCTCAGCAAACAGAAGTGAGGCAGGCTGGCTGTGACACTCCCTCAACACAACCTACTTGCAGGGATTTGATTTTAAGCATGCAATCATTACATCAGAAAGCACATTTTTAAACAACAACCCAAACACCCTCACACAGACATCATCAACACTCATTAGGTTGTATTAGGTAAGCTCCTATCAGTTCTCCCAAAGTTACCCTGCACATCAAGTTTAGCCTCACCTGAAATAAGTCTGCTACCAGTCCATAGTCTGCCACTTGGAAAATTGGAGCTTCTGGATCCTTGTTAATAGCAACAATGGTCTGCAAGCAAAGTTAAAGCACCATATGAATCTAGATACTGATCATCCTCTGGGGCTGGATTACAGGGCCAGGTTTTAGCCAGGAAATGGGCTATATTATCTACAAGCCCCCCCCCGCCCCCCCCCAGAAGCAGAAGATTTATCTGGGCATTTTATATTTTTCCATCTCAAAAACAAGCACCTCCTTCCCTCCACAATCCCCCTGAAACAAAAACCCCAAACCCCTGCTCGTCATACATATTTCTTCTATCCTTCCCTGTTGAAAAGCTTAGAAAAAATTACTACAAAGGATTATCTGCAGATTCCAAGCTGTACCACTGCAGAACTAACCTGGAGGCAGCAGTTACAACAACCACAGTAAAGCCCTGCTCAAAGGCCTCAGTACTTAAAATGGGACAGCATTTAGTTTGTCACACAGTAGAAAACAGCACAACAAATCCCAACAATGATCCAGAAAACGTCTTGGTTTAAACCCTGCCCTACATTGAATCATCCTTAACTGCCTGTGACAGCTTCCAGCAAGACAAGCATGGGTGGGTGTCCTCATCAAAATCTGCACCAGGATGGGGAGCACTCCATAGAGGAAGGGAAAAGAATCCTGAGCAAACCCAGCAGCTCACAGCAGGAGCCTTACACCAAGAAGGGGCTGGAGCACAGCACTGGGGCAGTGCCTGCCCCTCCACACTGCCAGTGGAAGCCGTGGGTCAGGGCAGCTGAGACAGCCAAGGAACCACACTCCATGTGTCTGTTTTACTCCCTCCACAGAAAGTCCAACAAAACTGATGGCTCGGTAAGCACGGGCCTAATGGCAGTAACTCAAAGAGAAATGCTTATAAATCCTGTGGTTTTAGCAGAAATGTTATTTCTTGGCCATTTGTCCCCTGGGAGTCCCTGTAAAGGAGCCCACCACACATGCAAGCAGGCAGTACCCAGAGCACTGCCCCTGCCCTCTGGCCAGCTCATAGCCAAGGACATGCAAGTGCTGCAGCAATGCTGCCCTTGAAATGTTCTCCCCAGAGCTTTACTCTTTTGGAGTTTTATTTCAGTTACCCCTCTTTGCAAATGCAAACCTCCCCAGACAAGCTGCAGTGCAGGAAGCAAATCCAGGCTGTGATCCCTGAGGGTACTGGCCCAGTAAAAACTTTCTCTGACCCTTCTGAGGCCCTGCCATTCCTTGCAGAACCATCCACAGGGGCTGATGCTGAGACCCAGCCAAGGCCAGCAGTCAGTGAGACCACAGGGGCTGCCAGCTCTGTCCTTAGCACAAAAATAATTTAAAAATTGCTTGCAAAATTGTCTGAAGCTTTGGTTTGGCAGCCTAGTCCTGCCTCTGCCTCCTTTAGCTGGAGTAATTTCAGTAAGATTTGACTCCCCTACCTCATTGCTACCTCAGGTGAGCAGCAAAAGCACCACCTTGCTCATAACAGAACTTTGTAGTTAAATCTCTGAGTAAGAAAAGACAGGGGAACTCTCATGAGGGAATTAGAAATAAGGAAAGAGAGCAACAACTCTTCAGGTCTCCTCAAAAGCTGCATTTTCTACCTTGCTGTAAAAGAACAAATGAATTATGCATTTCACTTGGTAGAAAGCATCTGACTGTTTTGGAAAACATATCTTGAAGTGTGCAAGTTCACAGTGCCTGATAATTCAGAGTGCTGAGGGAGGACAGGGGATGCTCCAGAGAGCTCCCATAGCTGCAGAATTCTTTGGGAAAACTGGATCTTCTCCATAACTACCCCACCTAAATGCTTTAGCTAAAAGAAAGGCAGAACACATTCTAAATACCAATAACTAAATCTGAATTTTACAACAGACACATTAGCTTACACTAAAAAAACTGAGATACGGGAGAATTGGAAGGGTTAAATAAGAATCTCTTATCAACAAATTTCATCTGTCCTTATTTCTTATAGCAGAATACCTCAAAATATCAAACATGCCTTTGGAGAAGCCATAAAAGCAGAGGTTTTGCTGTTAGAGTACAGGATAATATCACTGCTCAGTGTTTGTGTAACAAAGGAAATTCTGGATCGTCAAGTCAGAGGTTCCTAGTGCTGCTGGCAGTCTTAACTGAGATAAGGTAGCACAGAAACACAACGAGGGTCACATCAAGTCTTATGCAGCTTCCAGTACCCAGTCTCAGTCAGCGGCTGCTGCCCAACTCCTCACTCAGCCAGGGCACAGCTGGAGCCTGAACTGCCCCAGACAAAGCCCAGCAGTGCCAGAGGAGCCCAGGCGGCCCAGCAGCAGTGCCTGGACTCTCCTTTCCTGCACTGCAAGCAGGAATGTGGCAGAAACTGTGGCACTGCTGTTCACCAAAGCCCTTGGCAATACACTGCCACAGTCCCCACTTCTCAAGAGACACCTTCACTCTTGCCCATCACACAACCTGAATCGCTTCAGTTTTGGTTGTTTTTCTCCACTGCAGTAACTAACACTAACGGCACTCAAGTCCCTGCTTTTAGAAAGCCTGTCATTTCCCCCCAAAATGCTTATATAATACATCAGAAAAAAAAAGGTAAGAAAGCAGAGATCATCCTACCACACGGGCTGGTTTGTGAGGACAATTACCAGTCACAAACTCACTGGTTAAACACAAGAAAATACCTGCAAAGTTTTGCAACCCTTTTCCTCAGCTCTGTAAACTATTCAAAGCTGTGGCTTGTTTAAGTTCATTCCTTGAAAATAGAAAGTTCATTCCTTGAAAATAGAAAAAAAATAGATAGCATTTTTAAAAAATTACTGTGGGAGGCAGAAGCTCCAGTTTTTGATGTCTGCCATTTGATAGTATCAGTCAGCAGGTAACTGCTCCTCTTCTCAAACACTGCACTGTGGGCCAAACTGGCAATTCCATTTTTGGATTATTTGCTTTGGCAACTAATGAGTTAAACCTTTTAAAGTTTTACTGCCGTTTTATTGCAGGTTTCCATTTGAATGGATAAATGCAGGAATGTCAGAGACATCTTTTACTTTATGGAATAGTAAGTTCATAATTCAAATTGTGCATTGTTATGCATGAATTAATATGTCATAGTCTGGAATAAAGGCAAATGTAACTATTGTATAGGATTCAGGCATATGTGCCTTGGGTCGGTTTTTTTAAACAAAGTCAATTAGCTGCTTCCACTGATCACTTTGGGCTGTAGTGCAAAGGGTTTTCCACTGCGCGACATCTTTTGCCACAGTATTTGGGTTATTTGTCAAAGAGTGTTTTACAGCAGCAGGAAATACAAAACCCATCTAAAGTACTGATGCAAAAGCAAGGGAGTCCACTCACTTCCTTCCTCAAAAATCTTTTCTAGTACATCCACCTTCACATACCTTGCTGTCTTTCATCCCGGCCAAGTGTTGGATTGCTCCAGATATTCCCACAGCAATGTAAAGTTCCTAGGAAAAAACAAGATACAGACATTTTTGGTCCCCACACCACAACAGTCTCACTGAGCTCTCACAAACCTTAATCCAAAGCAACTGCATGCTGCAGTTTTTACATTACAGTAGTTTTCAATAATAAAGGCAGCTGATGGTTGGTTCCCCTCCCCACCTGGGGATGCAATGTGACTGCAAAAGGAGAACCCCAAAGGAGCACCTAGCAAAGACAGATTAGGGGGGAAAAATAAACAAAGTCTGCATCAAAAACATATGACACTGCTCAGCTAAAGGCCAGGGCAATCCATGTAATCCACGACTCTGGAGATTCCCAGTGCAAATATTAAGGAAGATAACCTACAGATGGATAATGCAGTTGCCTGAAGAGCAAACCAAGGCTCTTCTTCAAAGCCTCTCAGAGCCTTTACCAAGGCAGAATGCTGAACGCTGAAATTCGGGTGTCAGGCCTTTGAAAGGCTCCCTACAGAGCAGGATAAACCTCTGAGGTACCCAAGTGGGCTGTGCCCTGCACACCTGCAGTTTGTGTTCCTCACCCCAGCCCTCGTGTCCTCTTGGCCTTCCCCACTCGCTGCCACTCCCACACAGGGTGAGTACAGAAGCTACACCAGCTACACCAACAGCTCTACACCTTGGGGCTTCCAGTTTCACATCTCCAAAGATTCTTACAGTCAAAAGAGATGAAAATTTATAGGTAAATAGATCTGTGTCAGCTGTTCTATTCACAGCTGAAAACTATTATTTCTCCTTGGACTGAAAGCCATCCATTCTATAATCTACCCAAAAACAAGGGTATTTCAGGGCCCTGACAGTTTCACCAGTCAGAGCTGTACTCTTTAGCTAACTAATATTACAGAAGAAAACTAAAGCAAGTACTTTTCATCCACTCATTCAATAACAGAAAATTAACACAAATTTAGTTAGGGGCTCATCTATCAAAAGCAGTCAAAAAGTGGTATTTCACACATGCTTAGAAAAGACACAGCCTCAAATACTAACATAATTTCTCCTTTAAAAATACCAAGGGTATTCCATATCTAAGAAAATATAAATCTAATTTAACTCAATAAATAATACTGGGGGGCCACAGGGAGCATAAGAGGGTCAAAACCAATCTTACCACTGTGCAGCTGAAACTGCTTTACAGTTAAATGGCTTTTGGCATGGCAGAGCCAAGCCCAGCTGTGGGACATGCACAGACCTACACAGGAGAGTGGCAAACAAAGGTGTTCAAACACAGACCCACAGAGGCTTCTGCCATACAGGCCTCAGAGTCACAACATCACTTAAAGAAAAAAATGCTTTCTGATGTTTCTTCAACTACAGACTCTGCTCACTATGGTTTTTAAAGTAGGAATAGATAAATGAAATTCAGGAAGTTTCTCTGTGTTTTTATATAAAAACTCTCTAGTGTAAAAACTGAAGGGGAGGGGAAATAAAGCAGAAATTAAGCATTTCCTATCAAAAAGGCTTCCTTTGAAATTGAAACACGGAATCTAGTCCATGTACTTCCACAAAACTACACAGCTGGTGAACACACTCAGAAACTCCTTGGCCTCAGCAGGCTTTTACCAAGTGGATTACTATTGGAGGTCAATCCATTTTAACCACAGCTGCAATGTAACCTAATATGTCCACATTAGAACTCGTGGTAAGAATGCAATATTTTAATTATACCAAATAAAAGAACAGATGTTACAGGAGAAATTATTCTAACATCATGCTGTTTTTAATACAAGCTCTTTTTAAAGACACATTATCATAATTTGATTTTTTTTAGCGCAATTCATTAAGTGCCAGTCATCCAGACTACCAGATACTCTTATCAGTCTGCTTAACATTGTGAAGTTCAATCTTTGGAAAGAATCCAGCTAACCAGGAGCCAGATGCCTATGAATATATTCTATTAAAATATCTAGGAAAGACAAGGATGTTTCATTAAAAGGACATTTGTTAATCACCAGGCTTGTCTAAAAGCACTTATGCGTCTAGGCCATGGCCTTCAAGGTTATGTGCTTTTGGCTGCCTGGTTCAGACGAGTGTTCCTGTCACTCAGCTCTAACCCTGACAGGAGATCACCCCAGCAATGTTCTCATATAGGGAGCACACAGGACAGCAGGGTTCTTGCCAACACTTCTGTGCTGTCAAAGGGGCAGGACAGTTTACATCTTAGTTTTAATCTATTCTGCAGTTCAGTAGGAGGGACCCAAAGGACCCACCATGTCTAAATGATAAAGCTTCAGGATTGTTCACTGTTGTCCTGAAGAGAATTCAACTGGTCATCCAGAGACGACATAAAGCATTGAGAAATTCAAAACCTTATTTATTTTCAGGATAATAACCTTGTTTTGATGTTTTCCCTGAAATCACTGATTTCTATCAGGCCTTTTGCTGAGTCCTGTCATTGCTGTCAGAGTTCGAAATCCCAGGTCAGGACTGTAGCCCCAAGTGCCATGAAGCAGGTGAGGTAGGGAAGCAGAAAGGAGCTGGGTGCCCCAGGGCAGAGGGTGCTGGGCCATGGCAGCACAGGGCAGCTCTGCAAGGAGCTCTGGGTCCTTCAGAGCTCCTCTGGGCAGGACACCCACACAAGGCAGGAGCAGATGAACCTGAGTCTGGCTTGCACCTCTCAGGGGCCAGATGTGGCTTTACACCAACTTTGAGTTCCAGCTTTTTAGAACCCTGTAAGTTTGCTCTAATTACTGCTGCCAGGCAGCTGATCCACAGCCCCCAGTTACAGGCACTTACAGCAAAGTCCAGGACATGGAGTAGCATTTCTCAACTCCCTGGTGCTGGGCACAGGCAGATTTCCACTGAAGGGCTGCTGCCAGCACTGTGCCACATGAGAACAGGCAACAAAACAGCACACACATATTCCAGAGCAAAGGGTTCACAGCACTGTGAACAAATGGAGTGCCAAAAGCAATTGAAGTCAAGGAAGTAAATGTTTTGGTGGTATATGGACATAACACCAGCTTACAAAATTGTCTTGGTTCTTGGTAACTTTATTTCACACAGGAAATACTGTACAAACATCACGGCCATGCCACAAATATTTTTATGAAGTTTCTGACAGATATCAGCACAGGGAAAGGACACCAAAGAAGAGAGGTGATGGCAAGGAAGAGCAGGATGGAGGGAACACGTGGCACAGGACAGTGAACGCACGTTTGGTGCCAAGACTCTGCAAAGCAGAGCAGGAGGAGGCAGGACCAGCACTGCAGGGGTGCTGCTGCTGGAAGGGCTCAGTACCCTGATTTTGGGCAGCTTTGGAGGGCCTCAGCAGCTCCTGCCAGGCGTCTCACAGGGGCCACAGCAGCAATCCAAGGTGTCTCTGCCAAAAACTGGCACAGAGGCCAAGGGGGCTTTCGTTTGTCCTGCCACACGTCCTGCACAGCTCCAGTGGCAGGCAGAACCCTGACAGAGACCTCCAAGTTTATGAGCACAGGTTTGCATCACAACCACCCTAAAAAATCCCCACAACTCCAACTCCCAAATTTATCCTATTCAAAGTCACGATTAAAAATCCACTTTCTCAGTTGCTAGTTAAAGTATTCATCTAGACTTATATTTTTCCAACAGAAATGACCATGGTATGTCTTAGAGTCATTACATGCTAATCATTAAAATGGAAAAAAAAATCTTCCTTGGCCATTCCCTAAACTCTATTTCTGCTTCAGACATACCCAACATATATTGGCAGATTTCACATGCACATATCTGCACATCTGGCCCCAGAATCCATACAGCCACTTACATGCTGTTTGGAGAAATGCACAGGAGTGCTGTATATGGATGACTGCAATTACCAAAATACCAATGCAGTTATTTTCCTGTGCATATAGACTCTTGCAATTATTTATAGAATAATTTGTGGCATGTGATATTACTTCATTTATACATATATTTAAATATGCCTTAGGCTGCCTTGGGGTAGTTAAGGGACATTTGCTTAAGAGAACTACAAGAACAGTATTTATTTCAACTCCAGAGCCTCTGAACGGTGCTGTGACAGGCCACAGGGCAGCCACAGATGCCCCACAAGCTGAGGTAGCTACTTTGCAAGCATGTTGTCAGCTACTATTGATTTTTACTACAATTTTTGAATTATGCTGAAAACCTCCAATACACATCAATTTGTCATCCTACCAATGGCATGCTTTTAAACAGGACAGTTTAATACACCCCTCTGGCATACACACTATTTTTAAAGGCAGCTCAGATATTTTATTTTCTTTGCAAGAGTGAAAGGACAATGAAATTAGAAAGAAATCTTTGTGATCAAAATTGCTTTGTACAAGACATTCCTTCCAATTACAAGCTATTAAGACAATAAAATATCTTCTGGCTTGACAGCAGTTCATGTCTATTACACTGTACATCACACACTTCTCCAGTATGTAAAGCTTTGGTGCAGCTGAACCCACCCCATTCAAGAAGCACCCATCACTAAACTAGAGCCCAACTGCAGCTTCTTTTTCACTTTAAGAACCTTTGATCAGCCAGGCTGTGTAATTACTCTTAAGCATGGTTAGGGTGTCTGCTGGAGTGCAGGGCCATACAGCAATTTTTTTTTCCCTCTCTCCAGGGAAAAGCACATCAATTGCTTTCAGCTAAATGCACTCACATATGAATATTTTAGTACAATTTAATGTTTCTGCACCAACCCCAAAGGAGCAGAGCATCAATTTGTGAACATAGTTTTCTTGGAGTTAAAAGCTACACTGGATAATGCAGGATGAAAGGGGCTGTCAATCCTTAGCTTTTTAGCAAGTCAGAGAAAGACAGTCTGTAAATTCAGTCCCAGCTGTATACAAACAGCTCTCTAAAGTTTGCCACCATAAAGCTACTTTTCAACAATAGTGAATTATCAGAGGAGATATTCCAAAAACAATTTCCCAAGCGCAGTTGGTTTTCCCAATGCTAGTCCCATCTGCCACGTACCTAACAGCCCCAACCATTTATACCATGCAAGGTGCACCTGCTGGTCTGTTAATAACACCCACAAACCTGATGGACAAATAACACATTCCTATAAAGCACTCATCTGAGCAGGGCAGAAATTATGTACCATGCTTTTGAAGAGAGAAACTTTGCTATCTCAATATTCCCTTGTATGTGCAACAAATGAGGAAGTAATTAAGATCTTATCATTGATAGCAAAGAGTAGAATGTTTTTTTAAGAGTGTACAATCCAGACAAGAAGAGTGACAATTCTAATGATGCCAAGGGAACTAATTAGTTAGTTCTGTTGTTAGTAATTTTAGGTAAGGGGCAGAGAACAAAGAAGAAAAATACTAGAATAGAATATGTCTTGTTTCACTTTCCTTATGCTTCCTCACAAGAGAGTGAAGTGAAACAGCAGATAAGCTAATCTGAACAAGTAAAGGATCCCTAAGAAAGTGATGGGAAGTAACACTCAAGAACAGTTAGCATTCACTTATTACAAAGAAATAGAAAATACATGAATTATTTAAATTATGTGATACTGTGCCTCTACCTTCCTGCTACTCCCAAGGCAAGATGACAACTACTGAGTGCTAAAAAGCCACTCACTGCAGTGAAAGGGATGCTCAGTAAAATACTGGGGGCACAGAGAGGCTCAGAAAGGATCCCAAACTCTTCTAGAAGAGGGGGAGCAACAAGAATTCCAGCACTGCTGCCTTTCAAGTGAACCAACACCTCACTCGTCAGTGTCTCGACTGAAGCTGCACCTCTAACATGCCTCTTTTCAAATCTCATGATTACTGTCAATTCCTGACAGTTCTAAATTGCCTACCTTTTGACATTCCTTCGATCTATTACAGCCACAGAGATCCTCTAGCATGAAACTGAAGCAGTGAAGCCAAGCAGTTTCCTCCTGGCCATCATATCAGACCTGTCTGAATTCCCCCCTGCCTTGCCCACATGAGGTTTCTCAGTGCATGCACCTGCCTTCTGTGTCACATTTCTAGCACAATCATTTAATCCAGTGTCAATTATTGCTATATCACATATTTCCTAACTTGCGCCTTCCGGAGCTTTCCGCCTCAGTTTCTGTCATCCATTAGTGTTTTGTACCCAACGTTAAAGTAACAACACAGCAGCAACCGAACACCTTAAAATACAATTAAAAAAATAAAGTAGTTTCGCCAGCTAGGAAATCCTACAGCAGAAATTAAGGCAGTTCTATAGTTAGACCCTGAAAGAGCACCAATTTTAGAAGAGTGAAGATTCAAGCTCTGAAGAGATTAAATTAGAAGGATACCTTTCAGGCAGCAGCTGATCCTTTACAAGGTCAGAGAATAACAATATACGCACATGCTTGCCAAAAAAAGCACCTCTTGGTGTCATTGAGGTTCTGGCTGTTTTCTGGGGACAAGAAGCTAAGTGTGAGATAATCCCAGTACAAGCCCACCTTCCTTCCAAACCTGAGGGAAGGATATAATTAATTAGAATAGGCTGCAAGGGAAAACCTAGGAAACCATGGAACAGTTTGGGCATTCAAAGAAAGCTGCCTGGTGGCACTGCAGGGCAGGACTTCCCTCCTGGACCACGGATGCTGCTCCAGAGGAAGTGCTCAGGTCCCACGCAGTCCCCAGCAGCCCTGGGATGCACTTTGCACAGCCCAGCTGGCTCAGTGGCACTGATCCCACACCTTCTCACCAGCCTGAACTGCACAGGCCACAGCAACCACAGAAGCCAGGAAAGCTTTAGAGCAGTTGCTTTCCTTTTCCTACAAATCAGAGTTTATTTTTTGGCTGATAGCAGACAAACTGCAAAAGTTCCTGAGAAAGATTACATACTACTTTGCATGTTAGAAATGTTGCTAATTATGTCTTGGGTAAGGAAAGCTAATACTGAAATAATAAATGAAGCATTCTTGTTCCATTTATAAAAGTTTCAAATAAGTGAAAAAAAACTTTTTACTTTCTTTCTTCTCCACACTTGTTTTGTTCCTCTTTCTTTCTTTGTGAGCATGAGAGAAAGAACTGGGAAGATATTTACTGTGGAAAGTAACACCCCTGATTATTTGAAATCTCTTATCTAAAAACAGCAGTTACTCTGGGGTAATGGTGGTAGGCTTGGTTTCTCTAGGGAATTAAGCATTTTATAACTGGATATACTTAACTAATATTTAGTAGTATACACTCATAGGAAAGATATTTTTATCTAAAACCAGCTAATTTTAACATTCTTACAAGGGCTTTTTCCTTAAACAGAAGCTACATACAGTACTTAACCTGAGAATCTAATTTCATTTTTCTGCAGAACACCTGCATGTAAGAAATAGTGGTGAAAAACTGGCTTCTAATTGTAAAAAATGTGCTAAAATTGTTGCCACTGATTAAACAAACTGAATATACCAAATTGCCTTTTTTAACTAGGAAGAAAACATTTTATATTTTAATATATCCACTTATGTCTAAAAATTTCTTTCCATCTCATCAAATAATACAAATCAGCCTTTTTTTTCATAAGACAGAGAAGGAGCTCTGAGAAGGAGTTCAAATAGGAGCTGCAATCACCTGAAAGTAAGAGGTTAAAAAAAGGTACTAACAGAAACAAAAATAATACACTGAATATTTTAACAACTGGATTAAAACTGTCCAAAGGAAAAATTGCCAAAGATCCCATTAAAACCCAACAATATGCATAAACACCAACATGAACAAAACCTTGAAGTTTAACAGTCCAGGGCTGCTTTGGAAGAGCAGATGTGCTGCGTAGAACCAGGGCTCAAAGAGACACAAGGTGAAATCTGTGCTCTTTAATTAACTCCTCTTTTCCATCACTGAAGAGAAATGAACTCCAGTTGTTCCTTGAATGTGTCTGTGTATTAATGCCTCAGCATTCTGGAAAGCTGCTGTGGCTGTGAGGTTCTTGGGTTCTGTGACGCACTTGGGTTCTGGGCTGCACTTCTTAAAAACTGAAGCCAGTCACAGAATTATGAAGGACCAATCACCAAGACTACCCTTCCTTCCCCAAATGCACAACTGAAGGCACAGGGGAAGAAACAAGCAGCCCTTTCAGACAGTTATGTTATAGCCAGAGATGAGCACAAGCACGTCCCAGCAGTCACACAGAAAAAGCAGCAGAAGCACCTCTCCTCTCCCTGAGCTTGCAACTAACCCTTGTCCCTCTGTAGTCTCAAACTGACCCAATTCCAGAGTCCAGAAAAACAATGCATTCCAGCCCTCCACTGAGACTGGGCTGGAGACTATTAATAGACGTGGAAGAGCACACACTGAGATGCTTTCCCATCAGAAGCCAACAGCTGCACAGGAGAACAAGCATGGCTCAGACTCCAGAGTTTCTTGTACCCAAGACTCTTCCCCTGCTTAAACCCACACACCCAGAGGGCACACAGCATGTCAGCTCAAAACTGAACACAAAACTCGTGTCTCAGCTGCTCTACCTGCCCAGTGTCCACACCTGCCTTGCAATGCTCCAGACATAACATCACAAGCTCTCCCTGAACTGACACTAAGCATGTCTCACACAAGGAAGCAGC
The DNA here is from genome assembly GCF_048771995.1 of Taeniopygia guttata. NCBI lineage: Eukaryota > Metazoa > Chordata > Aves > Passeriformes > Estrildidae > Taeniopygia > Taeniopygia guttata. Next base: position 1,028,864 of record NC_133035.1, read on the forward strand.
ACCTTCTGAGAGCTGCTAAAATAGACAGCATCATCTTGACCTGACCAAAACAGCTCAGTTCTTCAAGTCAACTCTATGTTCCACTGCAGAGAATAATTTTCTAGCTGAAGTACCAAAAAGACAGTGAAGCAGAATTAGGAATGTTAAATTAAGAATTGTAGCTTTCAACTGCTTCATATTTAAGATGCCTATCCAACACACAGAAAAATTAAAACCTCTAGTCAGCAACTCTGTGGGCTTAGTATCAATTCAACTTGCACTTTTGTTACAATTAACATTTCATATTTTCTATATTTCTAAGGCACTGAATGCTATCCTTGCATGTATTTTAAGATCCAGACTAAATATCTGAAATTTGTAAGAAAATTTCCAGTACTCTGCACAACTCACTATTTAATAAACCCTTGTTAAGAAGTGAGATGAGAGAAAAATGCATTAGCCTCCAGACAAATAGATGCAGCACCATGCAATTGTGCCAGTGCAGATCATGAATGACACCAGAGTTTAACATTCATTCATCACTCCTGATTAAAGGCTATTTAACAATCCTCTACAAGAGAACAATGACAACACTGATGTGATCCTGTGATGTGGCTTTATGTTCTTTCTACTCTCACATGTTGCTATGGACCATCTGTGGCAAAATACAGCATTGTATCATCATCAAAAACCAGCCTTTTTTGTTTCAGCATAACTGCTATATAAACAGTTTCCTTGACTCTGGAAAGAATGTTCATTGTTGAGTCTTAACACACAAATCAGAACTAACCTGTCTTCAAATTAATATTCTCCACCTCATTAATGGCTATTTAGGCAGTGAAGAACTAAGGATGGCCAATCCAATCTCATGCCTTTTCAAAATACACACTCTTAAATGACACTTAGCTTATACCCTGGTAAGCAGAAAGAGTTGGGGTTGCATTTATAACCCACAGAACCTCCCAATTTCCTTACATGGCAGAGGTTACTATCGCTATCAAGACTCTGGGATGACCTTAGTCTTATCAATAGGTCTATTTCTCAGAAGCTGCTTTGTAGCAGTTGACTACCATATAGATTTACAGGTTTAAACACTAGCATGTCTAGATATAGCTCCACTCGGGCCCATCGGGTTATCATCAGATGGCCTCTGATAAGGACTTCAAAAAAAGTAGCAAACATCCTTACCCACAACTCAAGACAGAAGAAATCAGAAGCGTGGAACATCTTGTTCAAGAAAATCCAGCAGACAGAGTTGACAACAGAATCACAAGTTCCTGTCTTTGACATGCACGTATTACTCTATCCTGCTGGATATATTACTTGAAAAACAATGGTCATGGTTTGAATTTCTTAAATTTGCAGCAATGGCAAAGGCAAAACATTTCAGGATCCTATCAAGGCTTTGAACATGCAGAGCTTTTTAGTATTACTGAAATTATGATTTGGTAAATGCAGCAATTGAAATATGATGTGTTTTTCAACTAAGTTTCAGCTCACTGCTCCCTGCTGGTCTCATTAAGCCACTAACAAGTAAAAAGTTGCTCCTTGGTGCCTTCTGTTGCCATACACAAAGAGCTGCTTACTCAGAGGCAAAACCTTTACTCCACCGTGGAGCTCAGTGTACCCTTGACAGATCATCACATTTCAGTGTGGGCTCTGCCACACGCTGAGGTGAGCTACATTTGTACCTTCCTATTCACAAACACTCAAATGTGCTTTATCTGGCTACAGCTTTCCTTGTATGTTCTCGCATCATAAAGAACAATGAAAGAAATCCCAGACTTCTGCACAACAGAAAGCCCCACACAGATACAAAAAGAAATCAGTCCCCTGTGATCCTGGGATGCAGAAATAGCACAAAAATATGTGCAGCATGTTATTACCCAATACTGAGCCATTCAGAGTACGTCCTTCTTGGTATTCCACTCTACAGCAGCCAATCTGTAGATTATTCCTCTCTTGAATTTCTTGCACTTTCATTTCTTACAAAAATTTTGCTTTGACTGTACTGCATTAATTCGGTAACAGTTACTAAAAGTTTTATAAAAATCATCACCTGAAAAAACCCAGAACACACAATTACAAGAGATCAAGCCACAGATTGCTGTAATTTTGAGTTTATGCCAGTAATGACATCTCTTAGCATATCATCTAGGAAGCTAAAAAAGGCTCAGGCAGCTATGAAAAAATGCAGCATGCAAACCCCTGACAAAGCTGTGTCAGAACACATCCCATTCACATCCATTCAGATTCATCCCATCAAGCAGAGATTTCCATCCCAGCTTGCTTCTGGCATTTTGCAAACGCAGTGTCAAGTGACAGTATCACAGTGGGAACACTGCTGCTCCTGTTAGGCCTGGAATTAAGACATAGCTCATCTCTAAGTGCTCGCTCTGAAGGAGAATGCATGCTAGAAGCCATCCCAGCTCTGTGCTGAGAGGTATTTCCATACTTACTGGTGCTACTATTTTGCCCGTCTGTCCGACTTGCATGTCATTAGGAACAAAGCCAGCATCAACAGCTGCACGGGAAGCTCCAACTAGTTGAAAGAAAATATTTTCAATGTTTTCTTCTAAAATATTTGTGAGCCAAATTTATATCACCATAAAAGCCCATGTATTTTACTGAAGAGTCCCACACTCTAAGGGCACATATTTAAAAACCTCCCTCTTAAAAGCTCTTATGGTAATCCCTCTCTATACCACTAGCTAAAAACTTCCAAATACTAAGTGCTAATGCACTTCATAAGCAACAGGAAATCCCTACTCCCAGCACCAAAGGCCATATATTTAAACCAAGGATTTCAATCTGGCATATTTCCATGATTTTTTTTCTTGTTGTTTTGTGAAAAGAATATTTTCCCATAAACGCCTTCCCAAAATGTTCCTTCAAGTCTGAATGGAACATATGTGCTATCTTGTATTGCTGTGAATCTCAAAAATCAGGCATGGTAAAGAAAAATATCAAAGTAAACTCAAAAATGCCATATGGACATTTAGTTAGCAAAAACACCACTTTAAAAACTAAGCCAATCATGTAAAACTATTAACGTGAATGCTAAAATTAATGGAATCAAAACATTAGCGCAAACAGTTTCTTCTTCTTTCCCTACCTTTATACAAAATACTTCACCAAAACATTGCATATGGTTTATTTTCTCCTGTTAATACAAAAGCACTGAGCCACTCAAACTACAATGTGAGTGGGATTCTGTAAAGAAGGACTAGAAATGTATATATGCAGAAAGTATCAGCTCTTCAAAATGAGCTATGACCACTTTCTGTTCTGGAGATTTGAGAAGCACAGAGAGTATTATAGGTTAGTATTTTGCTTCATACACAGGCACTTAAGTATAGTTGACAAAACTTTATCTATTACTAAACTAAGAGCATTTTAACCATTTCATAGAGACATGAAAATAAAAGACTTAAGCTAAATTCTGGTTTTAATGTGACCTGTTTAAATATAATAAACAGGGTTAAAAAAAAGGAGGAAAACAAGTTTACCTGCAGCATGCAATTGATCTGCAAGGTCATACAGCAACTTAAAATTTTCACCACTCTTCAAGCCCCTTCCTTGCAAATTAAGAACAAAAGAAGATCAAGAAATAAGAACATGTGTTTTAAGATTTTTTTTGCCTATGTAAACTTTCTGTATGAGTATTAGCATTTGCAAACACTCAAAGATATGATTGCATAGGGTATTTTTGGTTGGATACATTACTAACCAGTACTTAATATTTGGAGATTTAGCTTTTGTCTTTGCCATTAACATTTCACGTGTATAAACCAACACCACTCTGTCTTGTTTACTTCCTGCACACAGCACCATCAAGGTCATTCTCCAAAGCCAGGGAAACAATTTTTTTAACTAATTTGTGCTCCCTCTGCTGGCTTCAGGAACAAAACACTGTTGTGGGATTACTAAGAAATAATTTTAGCTGTAGGCATACAGTAAAAATCACAGCCCATCACTTGATACCTAAGGAGTAGAATACAATCAATACAGGTTTTAAAATAATTAAGGTCATTACATAATAATGTTCAGACTGACTGAAATGATCAGCAGTAATTTTGATACATAATAAATTTTGATACACGAAAAACATAATACATTTCCATCTAAAAAACAGTTCATATTGCTAAAATTTCGAAGAGGCTCATCAAATATAAAAATGTTCTTACAAAGCCTCCCAGCATATGCTAAACTCATGTATTACCTCTTTACAAAATACACATGAGGTGCTTCCCCGGTAGCCCCCATGGAATATCATCATTTCTTTTTTTTAATGTATTACATAACAGTGTTCTGCTACAGCCACGATATACCAAGAGGTGCCATTAGTGCAATGCAGCCTCAGTCGGGTCACTGTGCTCACTCACCCCCTGACACAACCACTCTGGCACTGGTGAGCTCCGGCCGGTCGCTCTTCGTCAGCTTCTGCTCAATCCACTCCGAGATACCCACGGGTGGCGGGGGGGTCACTGCAGTCACCACATGAGCCCAACGCCCACAAGGAAATTGAGAAAGCATGTGTTTTCAAACTGAAACCTGAGCTCATGCTTAACTCAAAGTTCATTCTACAATCGATTCTACCTCGAGCTTTTGCCGAGTCTCAGCAGTTGCTCCTGGCACTGAGTAACGAGCCTTGTTCACCAGCTGTGCTCAGGGAACCTACAGCACAAACTGCACTACAGGGAATTCTGCTGTACAAGTGCTACACACTGACACCAACCCAGCAGAACAAGTGTGAGCCTTACCATCACAGGCAGACACGCCGCTCAGGCTACACACCAACAATGCAACACACTAATTCAGTAACGTTTGAATTCTGCCAGCCACAGATGTTAGGAAATACGGGATAGTTCAGAGGCAGGGACTAAGCCACAAAACAAAAAGGCTCGCAGTGAAAAACAGCAGAGGTCACCAAAATGGAACAGGTTAACCAGAGTAGTTGTAAAGTCTCCACCTGTGGACATTCTCAAAACCTGACTGGACACAGTCCTGGGCAACTTAGTCCATGGGGCTGGCCTAGATGATCTCTAGAGACCCTTTCCAGCATCAATTACTTTGTCATTCTGTGACTGGATTTCTCAATTATCAGAGCTACACTGGCTTCATTGAATTGTAAATTGAACTGATATGGTTAAAACTGATCTAAAAAAACAACTCCGTATTCTCAAATCAATTTAAACTGCCACTAATTTAGCTTGATGATGTAATGACCTATCTCAATTGCAATATGACTAAACCAAAAATATGGAGCACCAAACACTTCTATTTTTGCTCAGTCTTGTTTTGAAAACCAATCTGGTTATTCAAACAGCTGTAAGGACAAACTTGTCCTTACTTCAAGTTTCAAAACTGCAGTGGCAGACGTTTAGGCAGTGGAACAAGCATGGATTTCAGCACAGATAATCTCATTTCTGGTCAAGGACAAGGAAGTAACTGTGCAGATAATCTGTATCTTCTCTTACCAGACATCACTAAAAAGTGCAAGCACCTGTATTTAAAAGTATAAAGCCAACATGATGACAATCAGTTTGCTTTGACAAATCCTTCTACAAAACACCATGCAGTGAGCAAAACTAACTCTATTAAACAAAACAACGGCATCGCAGAACAGATACTCACACTTTTCTACACTGGCATTACCACCACTCACTGGAGCAGCCTCAAATGAAGTTCCCCGTACAGTAAACACTTTGATTGCTTCATCACACTGCACAGTGCAAATAATATTTCCTAAAAAAAGGGACATTAAAATTTTAAATATTATCAGACATACTGTGCTTTAAAAAAAAAACCCAAAATTAATATCAAAACCACATTAGCAATTGTACTAGCATATGGAACATCCACCAAGGTACTTCCCAAAATTGTAGTTTTAGATGACTAAAACTTGGCACTTAATAAATAGAGATTACAAATACTTTCATTTATGTTTTAGCCCCGTGTTTCTAAAGTATGAATACAAATCATCTATTTTTAAAGGAGACAAAGCATTCAAATAATCTCTTATGAATGAGATTTTAAATTTCAGAATGGATGAAAAAAACACCTTTGAAAATGGCATTCTTACACATAAAGAATGTCTGTAATTCAAAGTAGATCTTTTATCCTGTTGCGTTAATTCATCAGAACTGAAGACAATGAGGCCTCCTCCAAGTATCTGTGGGACTGTGTTTCTCTCTATAATATAATACTTCGCACTGGAGGCTGCAGGGAATGCTAAAAGAAAAAATGCTGCAACATTCATAAAAATTCAACTATTCATAAACAAGTCATCTTGAAACTGTGAATTACTGGGAAGTAACTTAAAGTGCAGTACTAAACCACATTCCAGTACCATAATTCAAAATGTAATACCCTGCTGGTACATGTGGTACAATCTTAAGAAACACAAGCTAATGAGCCAATATTTAAAATAAAACACAGTGTCAGCCAAGCATTAGAGAAACAAGACTGAAAAAATAATTACAAATTAAGGTAATTAAATATTAGAAATAATTCATTCAATGTCTTCGTAATTAGAAAAAATAACCCTGTGGTATCTTAAATCAGCACTAATGCTAGTCTTATTAAATAAAGCTGGACAACTAACCTGATGTCTTATGCTTTCCAAAACCTGACCAGAAGGGCATTAACAAACACAGTCCATGGAAAGGATGGGACCAAATTCTGTTCCTTAAGGTGACAGACATGGGTTTGACATGCTGCTACCAAAGCCCTTGGAATTATTTGCTTTCTCACACAGGGAGCATCATGTCCATCCCCAGGCTTCATTTTTTATGAGTCACAGCAATTGAGATTGTAAAGGGAAAACTCCTATCATATTCCAAGGTTTTAACATTAGGATCACGTAGAAAAATTAGCACTACTGGATTCTTAATTGGACAAATACCACACAGCTTTTATGATTACCCACCTGCATAGATAGTTCTCACAAAAGTATCTGGGGACTTAATTTCAATAATATCAGAAACAGGGGCAACATCAAGCTTGCCAGCCACTCTGGGAATAAGATTCTAGAAGTTAGAGATGACAAGTTAGCAAAGTAAGCAAAGTAAAACACACATGGTCAGTAAAAGAACACTGCTGACCCAATTTTAGCTTCATATGGCTGTGTATGGCTCTAAGACATCTAGAACTAAGATTTTTGAAGGGCTACTCATGTAGCTTTAGCAGCCAAATAAAACCCCATTACTGTAATAACATTAGACATTTTACGAGACTTACTGTAAGTAAACCCTTAATTCAATATCTTAAATTAGGAGACTTATTTGCTTCAAATATTCTAAAACTGAATATAGATGCCATTTACTCAGAAAAATGACAGTTATGGATTGATGAGGTCTTGGCACTTCAAGGGGGAAAAAAATGGTGCTTTTGGAAGTTAGATGCCAGAAATTATAGGAAAAAAACCCTGCACTCTTCCGTCCAAAGCAAAAAAAAAAAATTTAATTTAATATTAAAGTATATATTCTCTTGCTCCAAAATTTACTCCAGAAAATTAATTAGCACCTTTAGAGTGGGAAGAAATATAAAAAGAGCAGCAGAAATGATGAAGAAATTAATGGTAAGATGATTATTCACTTTTTGTCTGCCTCCTAATCTGGTACATGAAAAAAGGCCCAGGTCTGAAATCTTTACTCACACGAAGCACTCAAAAATGGCAGTGTAAGCTTTAAAGCAAAAGCCATTAACTCCTACTATGACACTGCAGTTTAAAACAAAAAGAAGAAAAAAAAAAGAAAATAAAATTTAAAACCTAAGGCTTAATTTCTCATAGAAAAACACAAGCATGTGGATTGCTATTGATTAGAAGTGAAAGCAGTCAGACAGAAGGCCGATGTGATTACCTGTCCTACATCGGCAAGATTTCTGAAGGATCCTTTTTTCTAATTTACTGCACCACAATGTTGCCCAGATTCTTAATACTGAGGCCTTCCATGCACTTATAAACACATCCCCAAAAAAAAAGTTTCTTTTAAATTGTATTTTCATTAAAAGCCATCCTGGTTGGAACTAAGATCTGTTATTTATATATGTTTACAGACATTTCAACATCCATGACTTATATCACAGATGCAAATCCCACTCCAAAAAAAAAAGTTTGCTTCCAATAGGTTTGCACACTTTCATTTCAACATGAAAATAACAGATTTTTCATCCCAATTTGCTGTGCTTTTCCTTACAATTTTCATGCTTTCAGATCACTTAATCCGTCTGCCTTACTGCACATTTTGCCTTGTGTCAATAGGGTTGGCTGGTTACCACAGAATATTTCTTCTACGCTATTTTTTTCAAATCAGCTCATAAAAGAACTCAAACATGAATCATTAAATCTAACTAATGACCTCTTAAGCAAACTACTGTAAAATAGTTTGCTAATGCAGAACTGTCCATGGCTTATCTCTCTCAGGCCTTTGATTCACACTCTTACATACAGCAGCGTCTGTCTCTTTTCTACAAGAACTTTTTGATGCTCTTTGATCTAATACTTACCTTCCCAAAGGCAGATGCTCCGGCACAAATGTGGGTGTAATTAAATTTTTTATGAGTTTCCACAATCAAGGGAGTCAGCTCCTCTGAGAATAAAAATATATTGCTCAGAATTTACAACTATCTTATTTTCAATCACAACTACCCAAATAAATTTCTTTTATCAATAGGTAAGAACAAGAACAACTCTCACCTGCTAGAAATCCCTTGTACACATCATGCTGAGCCACGAGAACTTTTGCAACGCCCTGCACTTTGCTGAGTTCTGATGCTACCTGTGATCAGAAGTGAATTATTATTAGTTGTGTTTTAACAGGCACCACAAATATGTAATAACGTAGTCCCCACTGCAAATAGCTCACAGCCTATAGATTCAGAAAACCAGAACCAAAAGTACATCAATTTCAAAATCAGTACCGACCTGAAAGGGATGAAATGCAGGTCTTCTGACCCACAGCATAGCGCCTCATGGGACAATGAAAATGAGTTTGTGAATGAGAGCGAACGGAGCAAATCACACTGGGGAGAACTTTCCTCCTGCGTGCAGGGCTCCACACCGACCCCAGCATTTCTTACTGCAGCCAGCAACAGCCACCCAAAGGATTACTGCTCAGTGTTCCAATACAATCACCAAGAAAACAATCCTACTTTCTTTTAGATCAGTCAGTATCTACCATACAAATACAAATGTACAATGCTGTTATGATTTTTGTCCAAATTCTAGGAGCAACCCTTTGTTTGCATCTGACTTTTTGCCCACTGAAGCAATGTGAATTTTCAATTTATATTTATGCTTTTTTTTTTTTTTTTTTTTTTTTTTTTTTTTTGAATTGGCACAAGTGAAGTTTAAATGATAAAAGGGTTACTGCAGATCAGAGAGAAGAGGACTGACAGCAAGGTCTGGAGACCACATGCATCACCCAGAAACAGTGTAGTTTTACTGAGTTTGATGAGTATCAGTTTACCCTCAAAAATTAACAAAAGGAAATAAAGAAAAAAACCCTAGTAGCTGCTACAGAATATCTGTTTGAGTCACTGGCTCTTAAATAAAAATCTCTAAGCCTTTGTTTTTTATAAAATACTTTTCCCCACCATAACATACAGACTCCATATATTTAGCATTAAAACAAACAAACAAAACATTCACAATCTTTTTTCTCCTATGCAAGTGCATAAAATAAGGAGAATTAAAGACACATGTGAGGCAATTATTTCTTTTTTTTGTTTTTCATTTTCTTGATTTAGATAAATATTTGCTTCATCTCCACCTTAAACACCTGAATAGCTACTGAGGTTTCTCCAACTATTTGTGAGTAAGCTGCTCTAAGTATGCCTTCTTCATGAGATACTACTTGTTCCTTTCAAAATAACAGTGCATAAACAGTATGCAAGTGTTAGGCACAGTTTTTTGTATTTCTACTGCTCACACCATACAAAGTCACACTGGAATAAAAGTGCCACTAACGTACTAAGGACATTGCCTCTAGAATTGGCACATCAGAATTACACTAAAAATACACAGCTAACATACAAGGAACTTTTTACTACATGAGCTATGTGATAAAGTCAAGAAGCACTAATTTCAGAATTTCAGGTTGCAAACACTCTACACAACTAGTGACTGGTTAGTAACAGCAACTTGCTCAAAAGCCCAATTTATCACTGTTGTTTCACTTCTGCTGGTTTCCATTTAAACAAGCAAAAGCTTCTTTCCAAATTCTTAGCACTGCAATATTTGTCATTTAAACTTTACAGAAACCTATCTTGTTTTAAAAGTTAATTGTCCTTTAGTCCTATAAAAATTTGCTTGCTCAAGCATGTAACAACCATTATTGATACCGTCCCCTGTGAAATGAAATCTATATCCCTATTTTCTCTTTAGAAGAGAAGCAGTTCCAAGTGCAGGACTTTTCTGGCAGATTAGCAACTCCTGGCACGGTTTCTCCTGACTACAGATTATCTTTGAGGCTGCCCGAGATGCTGCCAAGTGTTGTTGCACTGCATTCTTTATTTCATTGGTATGAAAATAGCATTTCCTACCTTGTCACAGCTGGTACCAGCCACCAGACAGGAAACCTCCCCTCCCAAGCTCTTTGCCGCAGTGATGGTGTTGAGGGTGATGGGTGTGAGGGACTCATTGTTGTGTTCTGCCACCACCAAGGTGCTCTGGGACCTCCGCAGCACCGACGCCTGCAAAGGAACAGAGACACACGAGCAGGAAACTCAGCACTGAAATAAAAACTGTTCCTCTGGGAGTCCAAGGCTTTACAGAAATTCATCACTTATACAAATCATAAAACACTGCTAGCCTCATTCTAGAAAATTTTTATTAAGAGAATACATAGGGTGATACAAAAAGGAAAAGTCAAACCTGCTTGACTTCAGCTTGTGTGTAACGTGCTGTGCTTAAACTGATGAAACTCCACAGGAAAATACCAAACAAAATTAAGAAAAACATTTTAACACATTACATTCAAGCTCAGTCAATCAACTTAACCAAGTACCTTAAAGACTGAGGATTAGACAAACAAGAGTAAGACACAATGAAATCTACAGCTGCAAATAAATATTTACTTGGTTTTCTAGGGTGGTTCTCTGGCAGTTTTTTATTATAAGTTTTAAACAAAATCTAGCTACAGAACCCACTTTTATATTTAGAGGCAAAATTTTATGCAGTGGCTGGATGAAAATTAAGCAGCAGGGGCTGACAGCCTGAAAACACACTAGGAGAAATCTTTATAGGCATCAGGTTCACTTTTCCCTCTTTTCCTTCAAAACATCTGAGCACTTAGTCTACTATCACAATTTAACGGTACTTAACAATTTTGACCAATTCACCATCCATACACAAACTTGAGCTTCTAAAGCAAAAATGAAAGAAACAAAAAAGAAAAAAAGGCAAAAAACTGCCATAAAACCAAACCAAAATATTCTAAATTTTGAGACCTTCCTCTCTAATATTCGGGTGTATCTGTGAAAAGCACTATTCCTCCAAGCCTAATACTAGGGTAGGGAAACCATTTTGGATGGGAACAGGAATAACGTCTCTCAAGTGTTTGTTTACCCTACATAAAGCCCAACTGAAGACTTCAGTTATGATCAATGTAGGATGGAACACATGGAAAACAAAGTAAATTCATTAATATAACCAAGGAACAAATACTAACACAATGCTGAAGATGCACAAACACTACTTTTTAAAATTTACATTCCAACCCCATCTCTCCTCGTGCCAAACAGGCACTTGCCTACAACCCTAAATAAAATAAGCCTCAGAAAATACAAGAGGCTAAAATTTGCACCTGGATTTCAACCCCATAAAGCCTATCAACATACTGAATTTCAAACACAGAAAGAAAATCCCAAGGACTTCCCTGAAGCTAATCACAGTGCACAAATAAAAATACAAGGATACGTTTTTGCAGAATCTGGATCATAATTTGTCCTTTTGATTAAAACAATAAGATTCTTGTAAAAGTGCTCTGCATTTAATCTCTTATGCTTAAGGTTAAGCATAATGCTTATGCTTGCTGTGATTTAATATTCTAAGCTCCTTTGAAACCAATTGCCAGTAACAAAATATTTACTGCCACTATAGATCAGACACTGTATTTTTGATTATGTTTCATACATCATCCACAATAAAAGTAACGAAATTTTAGTCACCATTTGAAGAATAAATCCATGCCTTTGTGGCAAAAAGCCCACTCTCCAATGATTTACAGTTGTGTCATAGGGTAAAGTGGACCATATTCCTGGAAAATCCTCAAGTTTTCAAATTTCCAAAGGGAGACACATGCATTTTAAACACATTTATTTCTGCCTATAGTATCATTTTTCCCTAAATAAGCACTGCACTAGCACCATCATTCTGTCAAACCATTCTAGAATAAACTGAGAAATAATTGTTTTTCAGCCAAAACGAATACGAGCAATAGAAGTTGCTTAAGCAGAGTGGCTATTACAGCATTAATCAGGTATTATTCCTAAACCTATAATCCCATATTTTATATTTGTGGGAATATACACAATATGCACACCAGAAGGTCACTTCATGGATGACATTTCTGAACATAAAGACAAGACCAGATTCAAAATAAATTTAAAGTCACATTATATGACAAATGAGGTTTCTATGTGAGTCTGAATTTTATATACTAGGACACATTAAATAATTTTCTCAATAAACGAAACCAAACCAAACTGACTTTCGTTATTTATAATAAAGAATCTGCAGTAAAATCAGAGGGTAATGAATCCAGTCATATGGTCCTGGAAACTAAGAATCTGCAATGAGTCAATGGTAGAACACACAGTTATTTTGATGAAGTTACTGTCCAGTTGGATGTGTGGGAGAGCAGCCCATCACTTCACTGACATCATTTCTGCTCTTGGGCAGGATGTCTGCTTAGGAAGCCTAAATAAAATAGGAAGGTAGAGAATAAACCTAACCAGCTGGCAGCAAGGAAAGAAAACACTAGAAATAAGACACACAGATCAATCAAAGTGTTGAAAGCAATGCCTTAAGAAGGAACTGCACTCAGTGCTTGAGCCACTGAAGGTTCCTGGTGAAAACCAAGCCCTAGAAAATCAGGCTACCCACAGAAATCACCTCCAGATAAACATCCCACCAACTTGGGCACCTGAGTAGCTTCTGCAGCATGACAGCAGGTAATGACATCCCAGCAACACGGAGGTCGAACTGGGAAGTTTATTTTCCTCGGGTTAAGGTACAAATCACAGATAGACACCTATGTTTCCTCTACAGCAAAAACATCTGCACTTCCTCTCTGGTGAAAACTCTGGACAGTGACTCAGTTTATACCAAAACTAACATTTGTGAGTGAAAACCACCAAGAATTTCCAACTCCCTCTTCCCTCCTCAGTATTTACTGTAGAGCAAACTTGGCCTCTGACTTCCAGATGTCTAAAAGTTCCTAAGATTAACTCAGATGTGCAATATTAATCAATTAAGCCACTTGCAAAATAGCCACAGATTCACTGCACTGATTGTCTCAAGTTTCCCCAAAGCACCGTTTTGCTCCCCACTGATAAACACATAAATGTTTTCCAAACAGAGCACAAAAATTTTAAGTACAATATCTGGATTTCTAGGCTCCAGACAAAATACCAGATTGGTCACTGCTACTGTCACAGTGTAACATCAGCAATCTGGGCACATCCAGTACACGTGCACAGGTGAAGCCAACACCACACACATCCTGCAGCACTAAATGTGCACAGGTGATCTGCTCTTCACACAAAGCCACTGCAAAGGGAGCAGCTGTGGCCTTTCAGCACACAGCCAGGCCATGAACAGCACTCATGCCCAGCACCTCTTACAGATAGATTTGCTGCTTGTATGCTAAAAAACAGCCCTGTCAAGAGCTGGGAAAACCCAGAGGGAAGTGCCATAAATCTTTGCTTGCTGCTTGGTGAGATTGGTATGCAGCACCCGTGGCCTCTGCTGGCAACACTAGTGGCTGTCCACAGCCTGCTCCAAGGACATTCATTAATAACACCGGAATTAGGAAATCGGCTCCAGCTGAAACATGTGACAGACACAACAACACAAGATGTGTCAGCCAAAAAGTTGTCCCAAGAAATGCCAGAGATGCAGCAGGTGAATTCCACATAGCCCCACGCTCCAAATATGCATCAATAACAAACAGGTTGCTAGAAACTTCACCTCAGAAAAGAAAGTTTGTCTTTCTTTAGAAGAGCCACTGGAAGTTACAGGAACAAAACCAAAACAGACATTCACAAGAGCACCAAACAACTGGACCCACAAAGGTATCTCTAGAGAGTATTTACTTAGTTGTAAAAGCAAACTGGGTAGAAGATAAAATTTTAAAACTGCTTATTAGGAATTCTGGATCTCATGGAGAACCACTAACACAGGACAAAGTTCCCAAGAAAGAGCTCCAGAAACTAGTAATTGGGGTATTACTAAAGATAAAGGCTACATTCCTAAACGACAAAGCAATGCCAAAGTAAGACACAGTCTTGTAGCTGTAAAATTTTAAACTAACTAAATAAATCTGGTAAACTCAGAGAGAAGGGAACTCAAGAATATACTTCTAGAACCTCTCTAAAGACCTGGCTACAAAAGCGGTCTAAGAGACAGCACTGTAACTCCAGGAAACACTAATAAGAAAAACAACACTAAAGGCACCTGAATTAAAAAGGAGCTATAACTGCAGCAAAGAACAACAAGAAAAAATAAAACCACTTTGCAAAAAGGATTTGGCAATCATAATAAGGACTTAATTTTACAGGGGGATTGAAGCAGCAAGAGAAAGACAAAATACACAATAAACTTCTCCAAATACACCCCATGCAAACCAATAAAAATCAACAAAGCTATTTTGAAATACAACACCGAGTACATTTCAACACAGGGACGTCCCTAAATCACTTATTCCCACCTCTGCACCAAGTTTCTGTGCACTTGCAGTCTCATTCCTCCTCAGTATTCCCATCTTTAAGTTGTACAAAAGTTCAACTTTCCTTCCTGCTCATACTTCATAGGTCTCTCTCATCTTTTTCTCTAGACTCCACTCAATCTTGAGCTATAAGCGTCAGCAGGGCTAAACTTTGCACTTTTCAAAAACTGAAACAAAACCTGTGAGTTTGTTTCACTTCTGTCACAGACTACATTATTACACATACACTGAAGATGCACACAATGTTTTTTTACTAGCCTTATTTTACAAAGTTACTAGTTTACACGTGTATGGCTGAAAACCAGGCAGCTGACCTCTCACATGCCCAGGCCATGAAACTGAATTGTGCAGTGAGCATGTGAATAAAGTACTGTTTACATAATAGCAGTACCATATGATTCAGAGATCAAGACCTTTGCTCTACAAAGCCTGCAGCCTAACGACAACTGGCACATGCTCATGATTATAATAGCATTTTCTGATTAATTCAATCACATCTCACCTAACCTACCTTTGCTCATCTTTTAAGAGATTTTTATTACCTGAAACCACTTAATATATGCATAACTACTATTTTAGAGCTGTACTGAACCGTATTACCTGTAAAAGCCTTGGAGAGCTCAAAAAGAGACTTGCGAGACTTAAAGTTGCTTACAAGGGCTATTTTTACACAGTTCTAGTGGAGGGGGTATCTCCTAGTGCATAGTAAGAGACTGAACAGATATTTGGGGACATCTCATCAATCATCTACTCCAATTAACCTTGAGTTCACCTAGACCTTGGTAAAGCAGCCACGATGACACACCAAGCAGCAAGTGGCCTCCAAAAGCCCAGCACTCCTCCCAGCTGAGCAACATGAAGGTCAAACTGCAGAAGCAACAGGTGTTTTGCATTAGTTTCATCCACAAGTTGTGATCATTAAGGCAATCACATTTCTGCACAGGTGTGACTGAGAAACGGTGGATACACATACAGTACTGCAGAAAGCCTCTCCCTGGGCCACTAACATACTTCTAAGTATTCTTAAGAGTTTACAGTAACTTTAGAAGTCTTCTCCACCTGTTGCTCAGCTTGTCCTGCTCAAGGGTGGATGCGAGCGCTCGCCGGGAGTGCTCACTCCCAAAAGTTCGGGACTTGTCTGCCACCTGCGTCAGCTTCCCACACGGGACATCGGTCCTCAACTCCTGCCTGCCGTGACCGCCGCAAAGGGCTTCTGGAGCATGCTGTGTCCGCTCCGAAACTTTATTTTTAACAGACAGAGCGGGAGGGGAGTCCCGAGTGGGAGAAGTCCGAGCCCGGCGGCGCACGGCGCTCGCCCCTCAGAGACCCCCTCGGCCACCGCCGCCGGGCGGGAGGAGCCCGGCCCCGCGCCCCCTTCGCGCCATGAGGCAGGGCCCGCCCGGCCGGGACGGCCCCGCTCGGGGCACAGGGCCCGGGGCACAGGGCTCGGGGCACAGGGCTCGGGGCACAGGGCTCGGGGCACAGGGCTCGGGGCACAGGGCTCGGGGCACACCGCACGGCCCGGGGCTCGCCCCGCACTCACCGCCCGCCGCAGCCGCTGCGCCGCCGCCGCCCGCAACATGGTTCCGCCGGCCCGCACCGCGCCGCTCTCGCGAGAGCGCGACGGCCCCGCCCCGCCGGCCCATTGGACCGACCGCCGAGCCAATGCGCGGCAGCGGCGGCGCGGGCGGAACGCGGCGGAGAGCGCGGAGCGGCCGCGCCACGGCCCCGCCGCCCGCCGAGCCCCGGTCTGCTCTGCCCTGCCCCGCTGAGCCCGCCGAGCCCCGCTCTGCCCTGCCCCGCTCTGCCCCGCTCCGTCCGCTCTGCCCCGCTCTGCCCTGCCCTGCCCTGCCCCGCGCCGCCTGCCGAGCCCCGCTGAGCCCTGCCCCGCTGAGCCCTGCCCCGCTCTGCCCCGCCGAGTCCCGCTCTGCCCTGCTCTGCCCAGCCCCGCCCTGCCTCGCCGAGCCCCGCTCTGCCCCGCCGAGCCCCGCTCCGCCCGCCGAGCCCCGCTCCGTCCGCTCTGCTCCGCCGAGCCCCGCTCTGCCCTGCCCCGCTCCGCCCGCTCTGCCTCGCCGAGCCCCGCTCTGCTCCGCTGAGCCCCGCTCTGCCCCGCTCTGCCCTGCCCCGCTCTGCTCCGCTGAGCCCCGCTCTGCCCCGCTCTGCCCTGCCCCGCTCTGCTCCGCTGAGCCCCGCTCTGCTCTGCCCCGCTCTGCCCCGCCGAGCCCCGCTCCGCCCGCCCGTCTCTCCGAGCCGCCCGCTGTCCCCGCTCACGGCCGGCTGCCCCCTGCCCCCTGTGCTCCGGTACAGCCGCCTCTGTCCCGCGGCCCGGCTGGCTGTGTACGCCCGCACTGTACGGCCCGGGCCGTACCGGCGGCAAGAGCAAAGTTGCCGCTGCCGTAGGGCCCAAACTGAGCCGGTACCAGCGCCAGCCTCCTGCGGCCGCCTTCGCACGGTTCCCCCGCGCTGCTTCCGCAAAGGGTTACGGCCTTTAAAGAGAAGAAAACATCCGAGAGCAGAGTTATGCCTTCAAATGCCGGTGCTCCTTGCCAGATCCTGTCCTCAACCAGTGAAATGTGCCTTGCGAGGAGAAAGGACAAGTCTTACTTTAGGCTCTGGAGCCAACAGCAGCCTGGGGACTGGCCCCGCCTGTGGCTGCCCAGAGCTGCCGGAGCCCCCCGGCCGCGCTCCCCACACCAGAGGTGCAGCAAAAGCAGCAGAGATCATGTAGGGACGCTGCAAAGGCCAGATGTCACCGTGTTTCTCAAATGCCGCGCCCCTCCAGTTGTCCAAACCGCACCAAAATTCAAAGACCAGTCAGGTACCACGAGTCCTGGATGGCATCCTCTCACCACGACAGATTTCTGGCTCCTCACCCACATCCCTGTGCTTGGCCCCAAGCAACAGTAAGCAGCAGCTCATGAGCGCTGAATAATTTATAGATCTATTTTATTATTATTATGATTTCCCAGAACCAAGGCAAGACATCTTGTGCCTGCCCCTTACATGGCACCAGGGTGCTCCAGGGACCAGACTGAAACTTGCTGGTTTTCCATACGCAT
Source organism: Taeniopygia guttata (assembly GCF_048771995.1). Classification (NCBI taxonomy): domain Eukaryota; kingdom Metazoa; phylum Chordata; class Aves; order Passeriformes; family Estrildidae; genus Taeniopygia; species Taeniopygia guttata. Next base: position 1,046,856 of record NC_133035.1, read on the forward strand.
TTTTTTTTCTGGGTGGCAAGGAGAGGGATTTAAAAATCAAGGAAGCAAAATGTTTCAGGCCAAATTCACTGCGCTGTGTGCTATGACTCTCTGAAAATGTGACGTCCTGGAGAAGCTGGCAGGAGCTGCCACACTGGACCAACTGGTCCTGCCAGCCCAGGAGCCCCAAGCACACATGGATTTGGAACACTTCAGAATGGAATTCCCATCCCAGAAATCAAAAGATAGTGAGCCACAAATGCAGTTTCTTCCTTCCCATCCTGAAGTGGCTTGGAGTGTAAAAACCCTAAACATTCCCCCCCCTCACCCTGCAATTATGACCATTGGATTGTTCCTCCAAGAATCAGCGGTGATCTTCAGCACGTCAGTGATTCGTTCTGCATTGCTGGGTCGCTGCATAAGAAGGCAAAGGCAGATTGATCAAAAAGGCTCTTCAACTTTGCCACAGTCTTGGCACAGGATCACCTTTTAAATTTATTCTGCCTTGTGATTTTCATATCGGATGCCAAAAAGTGCTGCTTTATAGCAAATGCTAACCAGGTCCAGCAACTCAAGCATCTAAATGGACAATTTACTTCGTCTCAAATGTCTCTAGAATAGAAGAAAAGCAGCTGTCCTGCATATTACAGCTCCCTGGCCCCAGAGCAGAACCTTAACTCCTCAAGCCCCAAAGGAGGGCTGCAAAGGAAAGAGCTAAAGGAGGTGGCAAACCTCCTTCAGGGCCTGTGCCTAATTATATGGATTAAAGTAGCTCCAGGGCTGGTCTGACTTCTGCCTGGTCTGGCTCCACCCTTTAGTCCCCAAAAAAGGAGGAAAACCAAATGAGCGTTTGGAGCTGCCTGTGAATCCTCTTCTGTGCAAATGACCAAGTGAAAAAAACCAATTGTTTCTATGAAGATGAGGGGGAAGATGGTTTTGCAGAAGCCCCAGTACTCTGAGAGGGGTTTAAAAAGAGGGTTACTATTTGCTGTGGCTCTTTATCACCAGTTTGAATGATGGTAAAGGTGCGGTGTTCAGAGATGCGGAGTTTTATACAGTATAGAAATCCCTATCTACACCCTAGGTAATCAAACAAATGCAACAGCAAAAGGCAAAATAAGAACATCCTAGGCATCCTTAATTTGGCCATTATGTCTTAATTGGGGTATTTTACTCATTAAAAGCGTGGCATGTAATTTCATAATCCTATTTTAGGCTCCAAAACTAAGCTTCCAACATGGACATCTCATGTGGATGAAATATTTACAACAAACATACACCTAAAAACCCCAAACCACAAGAATAAACAAAGTGATCTCATTCAAGTTGGGGCTTTACTGCCTCGCACTAAAACAAAAGTGAGCTCCTATCAAAACTAACTAAATGCATCATAGCCAATAATAAATTGATCCATTCATTGTGTGTCTGGCTTCATAGCACACACATCGTATTTTCATGAGTGACATTGCTACTCTTTAGGTCAGATTTTAGAGGTGTAGCACCACCAATTCAGAGACAAGACAGGCTTCTTATTATATTTTCTGTTTATAATTTTGATTCAAATCCTCACCAACACTTCAGATGCACAAATCCTTATTGAAACTGGCTTGATGCGGATTACAGCCTGAAGCACAAAGGAAGTCTTTATCACTTATGGCCAGTGTTTTAGGAGCTTATAACTGTAATCAGGTAGGGATTATATCAGCATGATCCATACAAGCTGAACTATGGCAAAAAGCTTTTTTCTATTTGACCTTCCCATGACAATAACAGAAATGGAAAACATGCAACAAACAGATGCCACTGAAGTAGAATCACTGTCCACGGCAGGCAGAAGTTACTACTTTGTATTTTGAAAGAAAAATTAGTCATTAATTAGTTGAAGCAGATCCTTGTATAGTGCATTGTTATCCAGGATTATTTCATTAGGATCTGCTGACCCAATTTCTTCATTGGAAAGAGAATTACATTTTTTCACACTATTGGGATTGGGGAAAAGAAAAAATAATAACACAGATTACTCTAACTTTTAAAAATATGTTTGCAAACACGGAGAGGTACCTGTATTGGTATCTCTACAGATGCCAAATGAAACAAGGACCATTACAAATATGTAGTGATGTCTTCTCTAGAATAGGATTTTGGTTTTCTTAAAATACATAATTCCTAATTAAAACATATGGAATCCAGCTAATACAGCCTCATGACTAAGGGATTTATGAAGAGCAGGACTTTTTTTTTATTACTGCTATGATGGTCCCCTCTGTCACAGGTTATCCTTAGCTTACTCCTCCCGCAATCACCCTGGGGATAGCTGACTCAGGTAAATTAAAAGACCTTCATTTGGGAAGCTTCCCCAACACACGAAAGGATTCGCCTCCTAATCTGTCAAAATCCAATAAAGTTAAAGCAACTGCAACCTGCTGACAGCTCAGCAGGACCCCCAAACCAATGGACAGGACCAGCACCAGACAGGACTAAAATCCACCTTGGAAGCAGCAGCAGGAGAGGTTGCTGCTGCTGCAATATTTTGTATCCAAGTGCTGTGAACTCACGGGGTCTGTGTGGTTCGGCCACCCCAGGACGTTGCTGGTCCCCCTGCACTCAGCCCCTGCCCAAGACACGAGTTGTACACAAGGAGAGATGTGTGTCCCTAGAGCCCTGCTCTCTGCCCCTCATCTTCACTGGCACAACTCATCTCCACACGTCTGACACCGTAGGTCCTTTATAATAAACCACCACAGGTGTGTGGTTTATTAGTGCTCCTCTCAGATCACCTTCCAGCCACTCATTTGCATGGCTCTGAGCAGCAGCTGCTCTTTCATGAGGCCCTACAGAAGCCTTTGGAAGGGGACAATGCCACAAGCCCTGCTTACAAAGTACAGGACAGCAGAAAGGGCTCCCCCAAAGCTACCCCATAGCAGGGACAACCCTTCTAATACTGAGCCTACAAAATCACCACGGACAGGCATTTTCTCTTTTTTATAAACTACTCTCCCTTGCTAATAATTTCCATGTGCCAGTCAAGTAACAAGGGAGCTGGGAGTAACGGGAGTAACGTCACGCTGCATATTCCTAAAGAACAAGATCACCTGAGGAGTTCAAGAAACCCTTTCTGCCAAGCTCACAGGCAAAATGGGACACTCATAACCTCCTGAAAGCAAAGGCTCAGGTTACCTTGGAAGGCAACTTGTCCTGCTCAGGAGTGATGGTGTTTTGTGGAGGACAAGGGAAACAATGCTGGTGAGAAGAGATCTGCTGCCCTCCCAGTGCAGACGCCTGGATGGGGTTTTACAACCTGCCAACCTCCTTCTGCACGTAGATTGCCTTGTTGTTAATGGCAGATATGTGTAAAATTCTTTGACAGGTTGTACAAGCATTATTTTTTTCAAGGGGTAGCTGCGCTTTTTTGCCCATTACATTGCTGGAAAGGAATCCAGATGCCACTGTATTCCCACTCACACCAGCCTGAGCTATTCCTGCAGCACAGTTTTCCAGAGGAAAAACTCTTCCCCTGCCTCTAAGGACTTTTCAAGGAAAGTTACTTTTTCCTTTTTTCTTTCTGTTTCAGCTCAGTCAATAGCACTTTTGTGTAAGCACAGCAGCTGCAGTAGGCCTTGTTTTCAGTGTTTTGGAACCTGCTTGATTTTTGATATTTTTATTGCAGAGCCCTTTAGGGAGGAGAAATTTCTGGTGAGTTATCTGCCACTTATAGCACCTGGTGACAAAGGCTAAGGTACTTCCTCCTTGCCCTGTCACAAAGTCTAAGACGGAGTCTACGAAGTCTGCAGTTTACCCATTGCCTTTAATCCTGCAGATAATGGCATAACGAGATCCAGGGTCTGGGGGTTGAACCTAAACCATACACTTGGGTGTCCATTCCAGTGAAAGTAGTTAACAAGCAGGATGCAAGAGCAAGGCAGCCTCTCCTGCACTGCAGGTGACACCAAGACCAGATGACTGAGGAGAGATGACTGAGGTCAACCATAAATTAACAGGCTCATTGTGAGGGAAAAAAAAAAAAATTCTGTGTAAAATTGCATGGTCTGATGTGAAGGAGACCAGAGGAAATGGGCCAATAAGTCTTTTCTGCACTCATGAACTTTCTGAATCTTTCTTATCCGGGGGGGGGAAATGGCAAGGGCTCCCTTTGCCATGTTACCATGGCTGACTCTTAATCACTAGCAGGGCTGGCAGTAGCTGTTGTGCAACACCACTTTCCCCAGCGCTGGGCCCTGTTCCCCTGCAATGCTCCCAACCCCTGCTGGTCTCAGAAGAATTGAGCCCAAAGCTCCACATAGCAATTCAAATGCATCACCAGACATTAGGCCACCGGGTTAACCACTGTTTAATTTCGTCACATTTGTTTGTGAGTTATGTACGTGCCTTTCTTTTGTCAACATCTCCTTTTAGAAAGGATATTGATTTTGTTTTCAAAGGCTCTCGAAAATAAAATGAATGACTACATTCTAAGGAAGAGTCATTTTCTCAACAGCTGTAAATAATTTATTGTTTGCAACCCACCCAGATCAAAAGATACTTCATCAACTGATGTGGCAAAATCTGGTGCAAGCTGCATTTCTATTATCTCAGATCCAATTAACCATTTGGAGCAGACTAAAACATAACTAGATCAATCCAGAATCAGATTAATATCCAATCCACAATCACATTAATCACAATCTGTCCATAATTAGCCATCAGATAATCCCATTGGACAGGAGGTGACATGCAGTATCCCATTATCTCATTAATTATCTATTTTCAGTATCAGACATTGTGCCCAAACACAAGGAAATGTTTTTTTTAAAGGAAAATGGATAGGGAATTCTCATTTTGCTACATCTTCCCCACTGAAGCTCCCAATGTCTTGGTATTGGAGTTTTACAACATTTCTTTGTTTTGCCATATTCTGCTAGGACCAAGGGAGATTTTTTGAGAGACGTTATCTTTTTAATAAAATATGACTATCTTAGGAAGATGGATAAATAAAACATTTGTTTCGTGTGAACAAGTTTGTGAAAGAAAGAAAACTCTTCATCAAAGGTTTTAATGGTAACATGATAACAATGGCTTTGCAATGCTAAATCTTATTGCAGATGGTTCCTGTCCTTTTTTGTAATGTAAGTGAAATTGCGTTCCATCTGTTTTAATTTTATAATGGACTTAATCCATGGTTGGCTCTGAAAGAATCAGCATTTACTGCCTTTGCAATCTGCTGCAAACAAAAAGAACAGTTACCGTTTCCCCCTTCTAGAGGGAACTTGTACATCTCTTTGGGAGCAAACCCCAGAGCTGCTCTGTAGAGAGAGGGAAGCACCATTAGGCAGCCTCACCCTGTGGCCAGGCAGCCCCTGCCAGCTCTCACACCAAACCTGGCCAGAACTGCTGCCAAAGAGACTGGAATCTCTGGTGGAGGAGAGCAAGGAGGAATCAGTGTGACAGGAGAGAATTGCACTTGGCTTTGACTAGAAAATGCTTCCAGCAGTTCCACGTTACCTGAAGACAAACTTCCAGAGGTGCCTCCTGGACTGAATTATTCCATGACTTTATGATGTGCTTTCCCTTACCTTCCCTCAGATGAACCAACAATTAACCTGTTTGTAAAACATGGGGTATCAAGCTGGTTTAAGGCCTCGTGGCATTACCTGTAGTAATTTTAAAGCTTTTTGTGTATCACATAGAGGAAATGCAGGGCTTTCAGCATTTCCCTGGCAAGTAATTTTTTTGTTTTTTCTACTGGCAGTGCCTGTGCAGCGCTGCCTACCCTGTTCCTCCCTGCCTGGTTGTGACGCAAGTCCAGTCCAACCGTACCTGCCTAGTGTGAGCACATTGCTCTGTTTGGATACAGGTGTGACTGCAGCACTGCTTTGCATAGGTTTGGAAAAGTTTGGTTGGCTTAGCTGTAACTTTACTAATTCCTAAACTGGTGGGAGGTTTGGGAGAGCAGACAGGATCCTGCCCTCGAGTGGGAAAAGGGTGATGCAACACAGAGCATCCCTGCCAAGCTGCTGTATTCTTAGACATGTCTCATTCTCCTATCACTCTGACATTTTTGCATTTTATTGTTAACACATGCAGATGCTGACTCACCCAGGACTCTGAATTCTGGCTCAGACTGAAGTCACCCTTCTGCACCCTCTTGTCTGCCAGGTGCCCAGGCACGGACCTGTGGTGCCCCACAGTGCTGTAGAGGTTCCCATCACCCAAACCTCGGGGCAACCCCACTTTGAAGACTCAACCAAACTTTTCCAGTTGCCTACATACCTCTCACACCCCATCCAGCTCTGCCACTGGCAAGTGAGCCACGCCAGTGGCAGGCAGCAGCCAGACCACACCCCCCAGCAGGGTACACATGGGACACAGTGAGGATGTCACTGCTTCACCTTTGCACCTTCGCACACACAGGGACAGGCAGAGATACCAAAATCCCTTGGTGACGTGCATCCCTGCTGAAGTGGGTGCTTCAAATGCCATCCACCCTCCTTTCCCCCGCAGCTGCTGTACAAATTTAAGAACTTGCTTTTGACATTTGGGGTCCTCAAAGGGGTAGCAGAGGCTGTGACCAGGCTGGGAGAGCAGGTCAAATAGTGAAGCACTTTATCCAAAAGGTCCTCTCCCCCTCCCCAGCTTCTGGGGTTTCATACCTGCAGGGTGCCCTGCTCACACCAGACAAGTTCTTCAGCTGGAAAACCCATCCCGCCTCCCTCCTCTGAGGAAAATGACACAGCCTGCCCTTCCTTAGCCAACATATAAAGTCACCATGTCCTTCCCAATCCGTACAGGTTGGCAAATGCCTGTCAAATTCCACGTGTGAAATTTAAAAGGCAATTGCATGGAGGTGAAGGACAGGACCAAAGCTCCAAGACAGCAGCAATCGCAATTCCAGCATGTTTAAGCTTTCCTGGACCTTATGAAGGACTCGTGGTGCTGTACTGCAAAGTCTTTGGGAATTTAACACTGAGTCAAAGGCCACAGAAGTGCTTTCCCTATTTTTCTGCTAATGTACAGGAAGCCTATGGTGACTGGGGGAAAAAAAGGGAGAAAAAGGAAGGCATAAAAATGCAACAGGAGAGATTCAGCTGCGGAAACAGCAAGGAATCGGGTGCATGAACGTGCGGTAAAATATTATTTTTCTCCGCTAATTTCAACTCATCACAGGGCTGCTGCCCGGGACGGCCGCCCCGACGATGCGGTCGGTTCTGTTCGGGTCCGCTGGGGTGGCTCTCCCGCACACAGGCCTCAGCACGGAACTGCTCCGCGGGTGCGCAGCGTCGAGCCCGCGTCCGCCGCGCAGCCCCTTCCCGCCTGCCGCGGAGATGCTCCTCTGCGCAGCGCCGGAACGGTCCCACCGAGCCCGCCCGCGGGCACCTGCCAGCGGCACGCCGAAACTCGGGGAAAATAACAACGAAATAAGATGAAAAAGAGAATAGAAAGAGAAGGAAGAGGGAAATAAAAAGAGAAAAAATTAGGCGAACTAGAAGTCAAGAAGAATAACAGGAAAAACGGAGGAGGAAAAAAAGCTATGACCCATCTCCTTCTCCTCGGGTTGCCGATGCCGCCGCTCCCTGCGCGCACCGGGCCGAGGCGCACGGCGGCGGGCGGGGCAGAGGGTCCCGCGGCCGCCCGGGGCGCGGAGGAGCTTCTCCCGTCCGTGCCGGCGTCGTGCGGCTCCGGGCCGGACCGCGCGGGGCTGCGCCGCGCTCCGCGCCCCCCGGCGCCCATTGTTCGGCAGCGCCAATCCGCGGGCCGTCCCCGCGGCCGCCAATCGCCTCCGGGGGCCGCGCGGTGAGGTCAGCGCCTCTGCGCGGTGACATCACGGCGCGGCCCGGCGGGGCGGGCCCGGGGGGGCGGGCGCGGCCCCCGCCCCGCTCCGCGCGGGTAGTGCTGGAGCGGTGGCTCCGCATCCCGCATCGCTGCCGGTGCGCAGGGGGCCGCCCGCATGGTGGACATCCTCCTCCCGCGGCCGCTCCCGGGCGCCATGGGGGAGCCCTCCAAGAGTAAGTGCGCGCAGCGCAGCGAAACGCGGGGCCAGGGCGGGCGGGCGGGCGCGGGACCCTGCGGCTCCAACTCCGCTGCCGTCGGGTGCACTGGCGGACGCGGGCGCGCTGACAGCGCCGGGAAGGGCTGCGGCCCCACGGCGGGCGTGGGCTGCTGCGGGCTCGGCCCGTGGCAACTCCAGTGCCGCTATTCCCGTTCGTGCCCGGCGCTTCCCGGCCCCGCTGTCCTTTCTGCTGTCCGCGCTGCTGAGCTCATTTCTTTCGGCTGTTTCCATTTCTTTCTCTGCTGCCCTTTGCTCTTCCTTCCTTATTTCTTTCTTTCTTTGTCCGTAATACCGTTTCTCTTTCTTTATCTCTTTCGTGTTTAAGTTTGTATTTTTTTTAATTTCTTTCCATTTTCTTTAAATTTTATTTTCTTTCTGTTCTTGTTTAGTTCTATTTCTCTTTCTGTCGCTTTGATTCCGTGTCTCTTACGCTTTTCATTTGTCCATATTTCCATTTTAATTGTCTCTGGGTTTTCGATGCTTTTATATCTCTTCCCATCATTCTGTCTTAATTTTTTTTCCGTCTTCCTTTTTTCTTAGTTTCTTTCCTTATTTCTTTCAAGTTTTCCTCAGCCATTGTTTTATTGGTTTTGAGTCTCTGCTTTTATTTTCCTTTTCCAAAATTCTACTTTTACATTTCTGTCTTTCAGCATTTATTTGCCTTGATCAAGCTTCTGTATTTCCTTTTTTTTTTTTTTTTTCCTGGCCGTATTAATTTGTCTCCTTTCATGTTTCCGTCCTTTCTGTCTGCGTGTCTGTCTTTATTTCTCATTCTTCCTATTTTGGAAAAAAGCAAACCAAATCAAAATAAGAAAAAAGGATGAAGTGTAAAAAAGAAAAAGTGCTTTTCCCTAATTGCTGGCCTCTGCTGTGGCACACTGCCGGCTCTGACTGTACCCTGCTCGCTCCCGGCAGGGCGGCCAGGGCTGGCCCTGTGCGCAGGCTGCGGGGGCCGTATCCAGGACCCCTTCCTGCTGCGGGTGTCGCCGGACCTGGAGTGGCACGTCGCCTGCCTCAAGTGCGCCGAGTGCGGGCAGCCCCTGGATGAGACCTGCACATGCTTCCTGCGCGACGGCAAGGCCTACTGCAAACGAGATTACAGCAGGTGACCCCGAACGCGCCGGCGCTCGTTAGGAAAAAAAATGACCCGGGCCCGAAAAAGCACAAAAGCCCCTTAAGCTCCCCTAATTTTCCCCCAACGAAAACCGGACTCTCGGCCGCTGCCCGCCCCCGCGGCGCCGCCTGGAGCCTCCCCGACGGCGCGGCCGCGGGCGCTGACGGCGCGTCGCGTTCCCGCAGGCTCTTCGGCATCAAGTGCGCCCAGTGCCGGGCGGCGTTCAGCAGCAGCGACTTGGTGATGCGCGCCCGCGACCACGTCTACCACCTGGAGTGCTTCCGCTGCGCCGCCTGCGGCCGCCAGCTCCTGCCCGGCGATCAGTTCTGCTTGCGGGAGCGCGACCTGCTCTGCCGCGCCGACCACGGGCCGCCCCCCGACGGCGCCGCCGCCCGCGGCCCGCGCAGCCCCGCGCTGCCGCCGGCCGCCGCCGCGCACCTCGCAGGTACCGGCTCCCGGCGGGGCGGGCGCGGGGCGGGGAGGGTGTCGGGAGGGCTGCGGCGGGCGAGCGGGCGGCGGCGCTGACGGTGCGCGCCCTCCCCGCCCGTCGCAGAGCCGGTGCCCGGGAGGCCGCCCGCCCCGCGGCCGCCGGCGCACAAGGCGGCGGAGAAGACCACCCGCGTGCGGACGGTGCTGAACGAGAAGCAGCTGCACACGCTGCGGACCTGCTACGCCGCCAACCCGCGCCCCGACGCCCTGATGAAGGAGCAGCTCGTGGAAATGACGGGGCTCAGTCCCCGCGTCATCCGCGTCTGGTTCCAGAACAAGCGCTGCAAGGACAAGAAAAAGTCCATTCTCATGAAGCAGCTCCAGCAGCAGCAGCACAGCGACAAGACGGTGAGCGCCCGCCCTTCCCGGCGGGGTGGGAGATGTGGGTGGGGGGCTGGGGCCCGCGGGCTCGGGCGGCAGTCGCCTGAATCCCCGTGTGCCCGCAGAGCCTTCAGGGCCTCACCGGGACGCCGCTGGTGGCCGGCAGCCCCATCCGCCACGAGAGCGCCGTGCAGGGCAGCGCCGTGGAGGTCCAGACGTACCAGCCGCCCTGGAAGGCGCTCAGCGAGTTCGCCCTGCAGAGCGACCTGGAGCAGCCCGCCGCCTTCCAGCAGCTGGTGAGCCGCGCCGGGCCGTCCGTCGGGCCGCACGGGACGGGCGGGTGCCGGTCCGCTGGGCCCGGGTGCTGAGGGAGGGGAACGGGGCAGGGGGCGAGCGCGCCAGGCCCTCACCGCCGCTGCTCCCCAGGTCACCTTCTCCGAGTCCGGCTCCTTGGGCACCTCCTCCGGCAGCGACGTGACCTCGCTGTCCTCCCAGCTCCCCGACACCCCCAACAGCATGGTACCCAGCCCGGCCGAGACGTGAAGCGGCCCGTCCGCCCCGCCGCGGGACCTCCGCATGCCTGCGCTCCCTGCATGAGACACCCGGCCCCGGGCCGCTCCCAGAGCGCCGGACAAACGCCTTTGTTTTTTAATTATTCTTATTTAAAAACAAACAAAAATTGTATTACTGTCGGCCAAAAAAGCACCGGGATCCTCGCTGCCTTCACCAGACCGGAGAGAGAACCCCCGTCCTGGTTTTTTCGTGGTTTTCTTTTTTTTTTTTTTTTCCCTGCGGATTTCGATGTTTCTTTTCCCCAAAGAAACTCGGATTTCCCTGCCGAAGCCCGGCACGGTGACAGGCTGCCTCGCCGGCCACTTGCGCTGGGGACAGTTTTTCTTTCCTTTCTGAAAAGGAAAAATAAGTAATAAAAAAATCTACAAAATGGGGAGAGACTCTTCCGGCGTGCGGCCGCGGAGCTGGCCTGGACCTTCCTCCGCAGAGCCGCGCCGTCCAGCCTCATCTCACACCGATGCCTCTTCCGGGCCATGATGCCCGGCCCCGCACGATCGCTGGAAAAACGGGACACGGAAACGAGACTTTTTAACGGGAAAACCAGTACTAATAATGTTAAGTTATCAATGGACGAAGGATGGATTGTTTGCGCCTTTAACGATCAAAAGTAAGTTATTGTTATTTATTGTCAGTCAGCGGTTGAATAGTGGGATTAAATATTTTGGACTTAATAAAAAAAAAAAAAAGAAAACAAAAATGGATTTAAACGAAAAAACCAAAAACGAACTAAAAAAAGTCGTGGAAGGGCGGCGAAGGGGCACCCCAGACGCGGAGGTTGGGATCGGAACAGAGCGGGTCGGGACAGGCACAGCTCTGGCTTCTCCCGTACGACCTCCCCGCACCACGGTAATCCGCTTTCAGAACCGGGGCCACTTATTTATAGCCGGGAAGGCGGAGAGCAGGTTTCTCCTTCGGAGCAGCCCCCGGGCTCGCCCGGCCGTGCCCGCACCTGCCGCGGTGCGGGGCCGGGCGCCTCCTCCCTGGGGGTGGCGGGGGCTCTCCCGGGGCGGCGAGGGCTCTCCCGGGGCGGCGAGGCGAGCCCTCCCTTCCTGCGTATCCATCCCCCCGTCCAGAGCCAGGCGGAGACTCCTTATCTGCCTCTGGCATCACCTGGGAGCGCGGCAGCGCCGCTCCAGCTCCCGCGCCCTCCCCCTTACCCTCGCGGCGCTGCTCAGGACCCGCTCCCCGCAGGATCGCAGGCCCGGCCAAGCTCAGAGCCGCCCCCTGGCCCCATCCCCGGGCAGCCGGGCCGTGCCGGAGCCCTGCGGGCTGCGGGGGACGGGCAGCGCGGCGCCGCGGCGGCTCCATCACCGCGACAGACCGCGGAGCGCGTGTGCAGGACCGGGCTGCAGAGCGAGCTGCCGTCGGGGCGCACGGAGCGGCGGGGCCGCCTCAGCCGGGGCTGCTCCGCACCGCCGGGACGGGCATTCTCCCGGCTGGGGACAGGTGGGGATGGCAATCCCGCCGCCCTCCCAGCCCCGCCGCGGGGCCCCCGCCGTTACCTGGCTCTGTCCGGTCGGGCTGGAGCTCCGCGCGTTCCCCCGGCGCTGGACTGGAGCGAGGTGCGCGGCTCGCCTCAGGCCCGCCATGGGTCGGGCCGGGCCGCCTCGGGCGGCACCGGGGCCGCGGCCTGGGGCCGCCAAGGAGGGACTGTTCTGCTGCCTGCCGCGATCACGGTGCTGGTCCCCACTCCGGCACCGGCCGTGCTGCCGTTGCCCGCGGGCCGGGACCGGCGCCGGCCCCGCCGCAGCGCAGCGCAGCGCAGGGCCGGGCCGGGGCGCCGCGGGCCCCTCAGCGCCGCGGGCCCCTCAGCACCGCGGGCCCCTCAGCGCCGCGCGGGGCCTCCGCCGCGAGGCCTCGGGAGCCCCGCTCGAGTCCAGCCGAGGCGTTAAAAATGCATGAGGTCTAAAAACTGCCTTGGGTGACGTATCCTCCATCACCCAAAACATTATAAGCAAACTTTCCCCAGGGCCAAATCTGATGAATTACTTTGATTTGATTCTGATTGACTCTTGATTACTGAGAAATACATCTCATGAGTGTTTTTTTCCTCTCTTTTTGAACCATGTTGCTTATGGTAATTCAAACATACTGATGATTTTAACACAGGAATCACACAAGACAGAATAAGTTATTTTATTACAAGATATATAGAACATATTTTCTCTATTTGCAACCTTATTTCAGCAGTTCTGCAGTGTAAGTCCCACCACAGGGCAGAAAACACCAAAATCATGACATTGGATACAAGAACGAAATAAACTCAAATTATCAAAATTACAAAACAGAACTTGGAACTATCTACAGTACTTATATAAATAGTGCAAATTATAGATCTATAGGATAAGTATTTAGAGTATCAAAACCATTTTGGAACAGCGTTTTAAAAGAAGGTAGTCAGCAGTGTGACGATGTTAAGGATTTGAAAGCTAAATAACAACTCTTATTTTTTCAAGAAGAACTGTCGAGCTTCTTCCCAGGACTGCCGGGGGAATCTGTTGGAGAGCTCAAGATAATCTTGAGAACTGAAAAATTTTTCTGTTGAAGACAGAACATAAAATTACCAAGTTATTCCCTCTTAAGATAAAATGGCAGTAAAACAAGAATAATGAATGTGCAGCCAATTTGAGATACTTCAACTAATTTACTCCCCTCCCCCTATCCAAATCTCCTCAGACCATGGGGTGACACTTCTGTGGAGCTCCTGGCATCTACGCTTGGCTTTAAGAATGGGGGCAGAGGCTCTGATGAGCAAAGGCTTCCATTTGTTAGCTGATCAGGCTCTCTGCCCCGTGCAGAGGAACATTTTACATCCTTTCACACTTCGTTCTTGGACACACTTGGTGGACCAGCTCAGCCCCATTATACTCCGGGCAGCCTCAGTGGCATTTTCTGCTCAGCAGTTTCTTTTTTTTACCACAAAGGGCTGCAGAAGAGTTGTGCTCCCGACTCCCCAGAGCTCAGAGCACGAGCACAAATGCAGCTTTCACTCCTGAGAGTGTGCAGTGACGTGGGCAGGACTTCACTGTGCCAGGTTTGAGGGTCTGACCCTCCATGCAGCACCCCACTATAAAGTTTGTGCTTCCAGGTTTTATTCCCGTCTGTGTTATTATTCCCATTTTTTGGGGGGATACCATCCTTCACATTCAAGTGATATAAGAAATAAAAATAATCCTGCCTACACTATTATTAACTTTTTTGCAACTGGGGTATGTTTAGAAATCCCACTCACATGTAACCACATTTTTGTTTAAAAGTTCCTCCAGTTTGAATAGTGAAAATAAAAAGCAAGTTTTCCACTTGGATTTTAGATGTTTCTTGAGAAGAATCTAATGGAAATATAGTCCTGGAAACTTGGTGCTGCAGAGACTGCACGAGTCTGTTTCAGACTGAGATGTCTGATGTTGACAGTAAAAATGTCCATAAAGTTACTCTCATTTTGTAATGTATTTTTAAACAAAAACTTGATGCTTCTGACCTAGAACCACTCACCTCCCGGCAAATGCTGAGAAAATGGTGGTGGATTTCTACTTATGAGGCAGAAATGACTATCTGAGTGTCGCATTTTATGCACAATTCTCAAGACCAGATGCCCATCAACACTTGAATTTCAGATGTGTTTAGCAAGTAACAGCCATCTCAGCTGAGAATCTTTCAAATGTTTAGCCTAAAAAGGTTGACTGCATTTACAATAATATTTATAATAACTGAGGGGGGCAAAAATCACGACTCTTCTGCAAACTGACAAACTTTAAAGGACAATTACAGGACAGTATTTTAGAGATTTTTGGCTCCCTGAGTGTATTGGCATAGCCGTGTAGCTTCTGTAACCTAAAACTTTTGAAGGCAGCCTTTGTGTCAGCTAATTAAATATGCACAGGTACAGTATCACATTTTAAGACACGATACCACGTAGCATTGAATAAAGATTAACAGTCTGAATCCCTGATAGATGAGCAGCAGACTGGAAGACACGTATGTGTAGGTCAGGATGCAAGCCAGGGAGCCCACGCCCAAACTGTAAATGTACTGTATTCCTTTTCAGCCATGCCGACTCAAAGAACTTAAATCACAGTATCTACACATTTTGTTACCCAGTTGTTACTCTGTTACACTGCAGGGAACATACCCCTCTGCTGAGAGAACTGATTTTCCATTTGGCCTGAGCTCTGTGCAAAATCCTATGGGGGAAAACAGACAAAAAAAAGACATCAGGTTTTCAGATTTTACATCTGAGGAATTAAAACAACATTTTAAATCATCACAGTCATTCAAAAATACTAATACTTCATGAAATCTGTAAATTAGCGAATTCTGGCTTGTTTGCTACATATCATAACACAATACTGATGGCACTTATATTCTGTAATTTACAGTGAATTTTTTTACATTTATTTATATCTGTTTTCAAGAAATACATTTTAGTTAATGTCTTCCTAAGAAATAGTTATTATTGTGATTTTTATTTACCATAGCCATGTTTCTGTAAAACAAATGGTGTTTCAGATTTTTGCTCCCAACTCCAAATATACTCTTACAAAATTCATGACTGATCCCAATTTCAATGGCTGTGCTTCCCAGCGACTTGGGAGCCTGAGGTGCTGATCTCCTGGGAGAAGGTGGAGTTGCTGCCCAGTGCTCCTGGCAGCCAGCTGTGCCCCAGCTGTGCCCCAGCGTGGAGCACTGCTGCTGTCAGGCATTGGGATGCAGCATCCTCGGAGCCAGCACGGACACCGAGCTCGCCCGGAACCAGCCAGCTCCCCGCTAACAGATCCTGTTCTTTGCTGGAGTCTCCACCCAGCAGAATATTGAAGAAGGGATCACCCGAGACACGAAACAACACAGCAAATCATGGATACTCCTGAATGTTTCTATTTACTCCTGCACATCTCCAACAGAAGTAACAAAAATAATCACGCTGATGCAAACTTCAGCTGATGGAAATAATTCTGTCGGTAGGGAGAGTGCTGTAAAATGCAGAAATGCTCCTCCTTTGATTTTGGCTGCACATTTAACACACTGTATTTAAGTGTTATATTCGTACATACCACTAAACTTTTACGTAAACGAGACTTCATTTGGCATTCCCTGGCAAAGGAAGAATCTCATTTTCTAGTCACAGGGCAACATTTTACAGTCTTTCCCAAACCTTCTACTGAAGCAAATGAGAGATTTGCTTGACAAAGAGCAGCGAGCTGAAATAGAAGTAGAGCGGCAAGTCCCTTCTGTGTGTGCGGGACCTCAGCATTCCTCGATCCTGCCAGCACTGCGCTCCGTGTGTGCATGGGCAGCATTCGGGATTAGACTGTAACATGGGCAAAATACTGAAGGACCACTGAAGTCAGCAGTGACAGGACACTTCACAGCACACACAGCTCTTCCATATTTTAATAGAACACCTTTCTTTAAAAGCCTGCAGGCATAGTATGTGAACTTGCCATCTGGGACATAACTAACTGGAAATCAAATTGACCCTTATAAATATACTAATGCTTTACTGTAGCTACTTGGGATTTTAATGCCATTCCATCTCTTACAGAACAGAAATCAAGGTAAACAACCTTAATTATTCATATAGGGAGCATTCTCCTCCACCCTCCTGTTTTTTAACTGAAGAAAACCCAAACTAAACTTGCAGCACTTACTAATAATGAATAAATTACATTTTTCAGTTTCACTATAAGAAAGTCAAAGAAGATGAATTATAGCTGTGTATTTGACCAGAAGTTCATTACTATATGGCAAATGTTTTTAATACTAAGTACCAAACGTCTTTTAAAAAAACCGCTCTGCAATTATTTTAGTATTAAAAGGATAAAAAGTAGCCGCACTCACAAGTTTGATGTTATGGAAAGACTTTTAGTAAATATTTAGTTCTTGTACTTTCTTTCTGAAATGCATGTAGCCTATTCTTGGATTAGCACTATTCTTAGTAAAGCACTAGGGAAAGGACTTTGATTAACATTTCTTTATCAACAACAGTAACTTTCAGGTGACTGCTAACGGGGTTACAGACTCCTAAAAGCATATTATTTTTAACAGTACGGTATTTATGAAAACTGCATTTATTCACTGGAAACAGTCAATAAAATGCTTGAAAACCATGAGGCAGGCAAAAAATCTGATAACTAAAACAGCATATAAATTTAGACAAAGGGAAGAAAAATAATGCAAATCTTTATTCAAAACAGTATTTGTAATGACCTCGGTAGCTTACTGTCAAAAATAAAGATTGCAAAATTAGACTGGTAACATATGTTTTGTGTATTTTCTGCATAAAATACATACACTTACCCAGCTCTCTGTAAATCTATGGTACACAGTATACAACAGTACATTTACATGTGAACACATTAATATACTAATTCAGATATGCTATATGGGCAGGAATTTTTGAAAAATAAATATTTTAAGATCTACATCAAATCTTTCCAGTACACCCAGTAACTTTAATGCAAACTGGATTCTGCAGTGACAGTGAGAACCCGAACTACCCGGTAACCTTTCAGTGTGATAAGATGCCTCAAGTACAGGCATAATCTGTGGTTTGAGAAGAGCTGCAGAGAGTCTGGAAGCACTTCAGTGCTGTTTGCTTGTTCTATGGAGGATCCCCACCCTGAGAGCAAAGGCGAGCGCAGCTCTGCAGCTGTACCTGGATGAAGGTGGCCAGTAAAACACAGCTCATCTCCTGCTCCAAGATGATCTTGTTCTGAGGGTTATTGTAACATGCAGCTATCAGCGAAGGGAAGAGCACTTTGATCAAACGAGGATCACTGAAATACTGGAAAGGCAACTGGCAGAGCTTTTGCAGCACCGTGGGGTGACGGCCAGACTGTACAATGATCTGAAAATACAAACAGAACAAAATTAAACCACGTGATCTATCTGTTCTTCTCTTCCTCTTAACCACCAAGGGTGCTGAAGTCATGCTAAAAAAATGAACATGGATGAGGAGTAAGTACTAAAAATAAAGCCTATAACATTTAGTTCAAAAAACTTCTGTTTCAGTGTGCAAGAACTATTTTTATTGCGGAGTAATATAAAAAATATAAAACTCTGAAAGTTCTTTTTTCTGTATCACCCAAAAAGACAGCAAATAAGCAAGGGATTCATTTACAGATAAAATAGATAATTTAATACCTTAATTCAAAAGACAAAGAATTATAGCTCAGGGACTATTTTAAGTTAGAGCCATGAAAGACAGAACACCGACGCCTGCCATTTAAATGCAGCATGGGGGGAAAAAATCCAGGAAGAAATCACCAGGATTTAAAAAACCCTCCCGAAGCTTGACGATCCCTTCCTGGAGCTGGCAATTCGAGAGGACTGTGTTTCAGGGGAGATGTCTGCCACGCATTCTCAGGCACCAAAAAGAAAAGGGGATTGTGAGCTGCCCAGCGAGGAGTTTCTGTAAGGAGAGACTCAGAGAGATCCTCCCATCTGTGCTCCTTATCTCGGTTTCTATCAGTGCCATTGGCTCTAAAAGGAGAATTGTTTAGATAAATGGGACTGTTGTCATGAAGAAGGCTAAGTTTACAACTGTATATATCTGAAGAAATAAGGCAATGCTATCACCGGTCTCCTACAAAGGAACCTTCCCATTTCACTTGATATTCTTATAAAATCTTTGCCATAAACTGAAAAATGCCCAAATCGGATCTGTTCCAAGGAACCTTGATTAGACAATTACAATATGAAAGAGCTGTTTGACCCAAAGTTGGCTTTTCAGCATAGGAGGAAGCTCCTATAAGGTTGGAACACTGTAAAACTAAGGGTCATGACTGTAAATTGTACTTGGAAAAACACAATTTTACAGGTACACACCCAGACAAGACTGCATTCAAATTAAAACCAGAAGGACAGAAAGAAGCAGTTGAGACTACAGGAACATAAATTACAGGGATTTACAAGTTTTCAAAGCACTTTTAACAATACCTTCAGAGCACACACTAAGTTGATAATGCAGTTCAGTTTAAAAACAAGATGAATGAAATAATAGTTTGCATTTTTTTTCAGCTCACCAGTCAAAAAAGACTTTGAAAAACCTTTCAAAATACTGGTAGCAATGTCTTAATGCCCTTAAAGACAGGAGCGTTTTTAAAAAGACAGCCAAAAAAGTGACAATTAAGCATACATTCAGACATTGTTTTGAGGAAAATATCACTGAAGCATTTGGATTATTCTAAACTCTCAGCTCCCACCCTGTAAGCAAGAGGTGCCCCCCAAGTTTGGGAGTATTGTTGAAATTTTAAATTAATCAGAGTGGTTATTATACTGTTCTATTTTTCTGTGATAAATTCGGTATCAGACAAGTATTTAAAGTCAACCATAACTGGTACTTAAAATAACTACAATTGGCATTTCTGATCCAGGGCAAAACAAGAGAACTCTTGATTTCTTTTTGATGGCCACCATACACTTGATGAATAGGCAGAGGAAAAGAAGTTTTTGGGACTATTTATTTTTCATTTCACAGTTCACTTCCTTTACCTGTCCTAAAAATGCCACGGATAATTAGTGAAGTCCTGCCAAACTCACAGTGCAGATACCCAAATAGCTTCCATGGAATAATTATTTCATTATCTTTTTATTTTCAATACATTTACTACTATGATGTTATCAACATTAAAGATAGGAACGGATGTAGAGGGGTTGCTGACTGTTTAATCTGGTATTTATCACATGTGGAATCAATTTAATGATTTCAGCTCATTGTACTAATGCAGCTACTAAACCTGATACACTATATTATGTACTCTGAAGAAAAAAACCATGAGTCACCCCTTACTGGGAAAAAACCCAGTCAAATAAACCTGCAGCAGAGCACATAATCCTTATTTCACTGTCAATGGGTGGAGAAAGTGAAGGCCAGCACTTGACTTAGTAGATGAACATCAAAGAAAACAAATTAAAACCTTTCATTTCTCTTGCTTGACTTTTTCTTTCTTTTTGAATAGCCACTTGGCTTAATAATCCCAGAGACTTTTGCAGGCCTGGAATATGGAATGCTCATCTTACAAACTGCTCTCATACAAGAGATACAAGCTCCTTACTGAAATGCAGCTTGTCTCTCCTCCTGCCACAGACTGGGATCCAGACGCATTTACCTCGAATTAGCTTTTCTTGTTGCTCCCTCTCTAGCCTGAAAATCAGATACGTCTGTCAAATGTAACAAGATCCTAATTAAATCACTGCATTTCTGTACCGCCAAGCATTTAAGCACCTGCTTAACTTCAGCTATGTGCCTATGTTCCATTAATATTTCCTTGTGGTTTCCTCTTTTTGAACTGAGACCTATCAAATTAGTCCAAGCTACTACAATTATTTTTTTTAAACCAGAGTAGGCAACTCACATTGATATTTTCTGTATTTCCTTTTAAAATGCTGTGTATTCTCAAAACGTAAAGATATTCATACAACTTTATTGGTTTTGCCTGTGCTTTGCCAGAATAAATTCCAGCTTAGTTTATTTTATTTATGGCCCAACATGTACTAAATGCTGGAACAATCCTGTGAAGACCCAAACAACACACAGGTAGGAGACACAGCAAATAGGTTTCTGAAATGCTATTTCATGATGAATGAAGGAAGTTTTCCTTTGTGCCTCCAGCCAAACTCCAGGCCCTGATCCATCCTGGAGGTGGAGCCCCTGTTACAGAGTGGGTGAGAATTCAGGTTTAGCACACAGAAAGCACTGGCCAATACTGCTCTCAATGTAAAAGCCTGCTGAGGAGAGACTGGAGCAACTCAAATCCTCACTTTCAGGACTCCAGTCAGGCCTGGATGGTGTCTGTCTGCATGTCCAGGTCTCCCACACCACGCCTGCTGCACCACAGCCAACTCTCCAGCACCACGGGTGATGTGGTGACCTGTGAGAACTTTCCACTGAGCAAGACCTTGCAGGGCAGCCTATCAGTTATCTTCTGCCACTCCCACCACTTTATAGTCTTCTGTAGGTCCTGCTAATTTGCTTAATCTCCAACAGCCAGCAGGTCAGGCTCTCTCCCCTGCCCTACCAGCAATCCATGCTCCCGTGTGACTCCCTGGGAAGTGCATTCTGCTCTTGCAACTGCAATCTTCCTCCCCATCCACTGTACTGGTATTTCTGAAGTTTATCACTTAGGAAAGCATGATTCATGATTTCTGAAGTCTCTAGATGGAACCCATGTTTTCCTCACGTTTACTCAGGCCAATATTCACTATAAAGTCTATTGCTTGGCCATTTGCTGCAGTTCTCACTGTGAAAGCCTGAAGCAGTATAAAAGTCAGTCTTTCAAAACAGGCTCCAATGACAAAAGCCAGCAATATGCCACACAGCACTTGAGCAATAAAACAGGACAATCAATCAAAAAAATTAAAAGCTCCATGTGGTATGGAACAGTAATAAAGTAGTGAGGGGAACTCATCATTCCACTTCCCCTGTCATTCAGGTAGGGTGTCTGGCTCCAGACTTGATGTGACTGCTGGAAGGATATTCCACAAGGATTTTCCATCCTGGATACTCACTCCTTCCCTGTATGTCCCCCAGGACAGCAGTCTTACTCTCCTGCCACTGCTTCCTGGCACGGTGCAAAGGAGAACTTCCCAGGACTGAATGCCTTTGCTAAGGAACTAACAGACCACACGAATCCAAAAAACTTGGGCACGATTTTCTTCTGGGTAGCAAAGGGAAACACCGCAGCTCATTTCATTTTTCAGTGCGCTCCAAGGGCCTCAGAATTAATGTTCTGATGCTGCTGCAGGAATAAGAATCATAAAAGTGCAGCTCCTTTCCTTCCTTCAGGGAGACAATGAGTAGCACACATAGGGGCAACCTTCACCCAAGAATTAGCAAAGGAAAGATGTTTTGCTGAACACCTCCTAATTCTATTTACATACCTCATATATATATATATTTGTTCTTCACTTAACCTTCCTCTGTATTTCTTTTATCAGTGAAAACTACCGTTGCTTTAAAATGCATATATATGTATTTTTGTCAAAGGAGGGTAATAAAATCCTCATACATAATAGGATCCAGAACTATTGAAATGGTACAGAAACGACACAGAATGTCTCAGCAGTTTCATGTTAAATCAGATGTAAAATCTTACCAATTCAACAGTTAATTTAACAGAAAACTAAAGTAAGAATCCTCTTGCCTTTGAAACTAGATTTTCATGATCAGGTAACTGAGCGTACAAACAGGATTTTCATCAACAAAACTAAAATATAATTTAGAAAGTTGAAGAATGACTGCATGCAAAATATTGAACAAATATTAGTTACATTGAAGCTAATTGATAATTCATAGATTCATATCATTCATATATTCATATGTTCTGAATAGACATGTAATGGAGATGCATGCTAGTAATTTGTCAAGAACAAGCAGTTCAATTAAACTGCCCTGTGAACATTTATTATGGAGTAGCATTTTGGTGACAATCTGAGTTTCTTTTTCCAAGTTGTAACTGCATTCAAAAAAGAGGAACTAATTGAATTTAAAACTCTGCTTGCAATCTTCCAGAGATTTAAAGAAGATTATGATTCCAGATTGCTTTCCAATGATTCTATGCACGTATGTTAAATATTGTCAGTTATTTTATCACAAATAACAAAATAAATGGTTCAGTGTCAGACCAAGAACTTTTTCACTGCTTGTGTACCACACACAAGGTTAGTCCAGGATTACTGCAGACTGGAAGTGCTGATTTTTAGTGCAATATTTAGTCTAGTTTTACTGGTGGATTTAGGTTTTCTTACTTCATTTGGGCATTTGCAGCTCTGTAAAAACATCATTCATGTGAGTTATTTCTGTCAATATATACAATAAACCCACCAGAATTATCTTTTAACGAAGCTAATTAATTTTGTAATCAGGTAGAAGAGTAAGCCAGCAACTAACTTTTTTGTCTGTGGAAGGGCAAAATGAAGAACTGAAGAGATTCATTTTGGGAAGAAACTTTGGGAGCAAAGGAACAGCTGGCACCAGTGGCACCGCTGGGGCACAGGGCACATGGGGCACATGGAGCCACAGGGGCATGGCCAAGGCAAAAGGTGGAGACAACACGCAGGAGCTGCGCTGCCATCTCAGCCCTGGCAGTGCCTCCCACCACCATTCCCATCCGGGCCATGGGAACTGGGCTTTCTGCAGCCCATCAGCTCCTTTCATCCACACAAGAAAGCGAAAATGGGCAGCAGAGAAGGCAAAAAGATTGCCAAGGAGAGAACTGAAATCTGTAGGCACAAATCCAAATGCTGAGTTCTGAACAAAATCTTACAAGTCATTCAAGTGCACTGCTCTTGGATGTGTGACAACTCTGCATGAAAATGTCGTGGTCTTACTAGCCTACAGTCAGGCTGATGGTTTTTGTTAGTTTTGACCAAATATTAGGAGTTGTAGCTCTTTTCGCAAGTGAAAACTGAGACACAGTTTTCCTAACGTGGATACAGGAACAAGCAGTTGGAAAGTTCAGAACTTCCTGAAGCAAAACCTTCTTTCGCTCTTGGAGAAAAACCTGGCAGAGAAACAGGGTGTTCCACAGGTACTTAGAAACAAATATAGTGCTTATTACCAGGAGCTGAATTCACTTTCTAGAAAAACATCCTTTCCACCAGAATTTCCTTTCATTTTTATGAAATGAAGCATTAAAATGCGCCCTTTACTTGCCTGTGCTCTTCTGTTACAATGTAGTTCACGTTCAGATGCAATTTTCTTAGAACAGCTCAGTCTAAAAAGTTAATGGTCTCTGAGGGGCACTCCCTGCTTTCTCTGCTATCTCAGATGACCTGTGCTTCCAAACTTCAACATGGCCATTATAAACATTAGCATCTTAAAATGGTACTTGGTATGGGAGTTACTAATGTTTCTTATCCATGTATTTATCATTTATATAAATGCCAATTCTAATTTGTACTAACAAGTAATAACTTCATTGAACAGGAACTGTGCATCTAATTCCTGTAACAGTATTCCATCAACCAGTTAAATCCCTTTGTTTGATGTCAGGTTATTTAAAACATTGTAAGAGAAATAAGTCTTTATATTAGTAGTCCAGAATTTCTCTTCAAAGTTAGATCTGCATTATTTCTTTGCTTCTATATAAACAGATCTCATACAGCTAATATTTAATCAGCAGAATATGTCACCACTTAGGCTATTCTTCTGTTTTAAGGTCAAGCTCTTTTCTTTCCATTTTGCAAACTTCACTATTGGCAAAGCTCTGAGCAAAGAATGTTTTAAATTCCCCCTAGCATTTCTCAGGAATCAGAACCATTTCCATGCAAAAAGAAAGTTCCAGATTGCTACATTCAAATTTAAAAATAAGAATTTTTTCTATTTGAAAAATCCAGTGTTTATTTTCTTAGTGTCACATATAAGCTTTCAGAGTGAAGATAAGGGTGTTCAGGAATAACATCAGTCTTCCTATAAACCACATTCTAAGCACTGTCCTTTTAGAGCTCTATGGTTTAAGCAGATTCAAGGGTGCTCTGTGTATACATCAGAGGAAAAAATTCTCGCATCGGTTTTTGTGTAACCATCCTAAGACATATGAACATTTAGGATAGGACAAGGGCCAACCACCACAACAGTGATGCACTGAAAACATAAAAATGATTATCAAAAGTGATGATAGTGGAAAATCAAGCAAAAGTTCGTTATACCGAGCTTTTGAAAAAATGCAGCCCAGAATGACAGCTAAAACAAGTCACCTTAGTCATAAGACAACAAATTAAGTATATGTAAGATTAAATTCAACAATAAATAAATAATGTTAAACAAATATTGTAAAATGTAAACTTCATTACAATGTGATGAAAGGAAAATGGAAGCAATTCTAATTGCATTGAGAATTGAGGTTACTTGTGAATTTAATACTTGTGCAGGCTACGGGAGAAAATGATAATCTAATATCTGACCTGGAAAAGGTATTAAAGAAAAGCCTAACTTTCAGAGTGATAGCATTTTAGCACTTATTACATAAAAATAAACATTTAAATGTGAGGTTGTTCTCACACTTCATGTTAATCATATACTTAAGGACCCTGTTAAACCAAAGGGTATCACTGTTTTCTAGAAAATTCTAAACTTCATTGTTTCCACAATTATGTAATAGAAGATTCATATGTTTAAGTGTTGGGCTAACAATTTTTAATCAGAAAGTATTATTACAGATCCAATGTATAAGAAATACATATATTCTGTCAGATAAAAAAACCCCAACCCATCACAACACATCTCAAATCCTCAGGTGTTATTCTGAGCCGTGAAGTGATTAGAATTAGCCTTTGTAGCCCTGCACTGTTTTTGAAGAATCATCTTCACACTCAGAATACATCTCCAGCTTCACTGATGAACCCCTTTAAACTTAGGCTGCTGCTTTGGGCATGACTCTCCAGTCATTTACTCTCAATGAAATCCAACTGATCTGAATGAAGATGATTTAAAGGATAGAGAAGAGACAGGACCAGTCTACAGAAGTTCAGGCAAACTATTGCCTGAGGTTTCTGCCACCATCCTTGGAAACAGAGCTAGTTTGGGTCAAAATCCTCAGAAGGTGTGAATAATTCAAACATTACAGTCTAAAACGCATAAAATCTTTTTGTCTGTCTCAGAGCATTTTGTCTGTTCAAAAGCAAATATTTTCTGCCACACACTGGAACTCTACTCACAAGTAAGCTATATAGTCTTGGAATTATTATTCCTAGCACGTTTTGTCTTATAGCTTTCACAAAAAATGTAAATGGTTTGTCAAAGTAGCCAATCATCAACTAAAAAGTTTGTGAAACACTGAGCCACTGGACATATTACAGAGCTGTCTGAGGCAAAGCTTCAAAGAGAGAGCAAGAAAATGTGCTTTTCTGCCACAAAAAATGAGCTACAATTTACCCTTTACTAAGGGGAAAGGAAGACGAGCAACATTTTCCATAGTGCTCCATTAATGTGTTTTGTTCTTTATGTTTCGGTATCGCTTCAAACAGTGTGACTGGAGCTGAGCAGGACGAGGGCTGGGGAGGTTTCTCCGATCTCTCGCAGGTCCCAGCCTGGGAGCAGAGCCCAGGGAAGAGCTGTCAGCTCCGGGACACAGAGCAGCCCTGCACAGCCCGGAGAGGTTACGAGAGAGGCACAGGGAGTTCCCTCACACATGAGGCGAGGCAGACAATAGCTCGCAAGGCTGACTGAAGATTTGCAGGCTTCAGACTCAGTTTTCATCTCGGTGCGAGCAGCAGTTCCCAGGAAGGGGCGGCAGGGGTTGCGCAAGCCGCGAACGCGGCCGGGCCCAGCCCCGAGCCGGGAACAAACCGCTTGTTAAACAGGATTATGCCCAACTCCCTGGTGCTTTTTTCGATGTGGGCGAAGTTGCACTGGGAGTTAAGCTGAGACCACCAAACTCCTTTTCTCCTGGCCCAGGAGTGAGATGAGAACGCTGCAGCAGCCCATTCTCCCATGGACTGTACCGAAGGCTGTTGAAATTCCTACGAGCTCTTGTGACACTGGGTGGGAAGTTTGTTCTTCCGTGTTTACAGTTCGAGAGGAAGACAGTAAGATAAATCCAAAGGCATTAATTTCTTACACTAATTCCTATACGCTCTCTCTTCTCTACAGGAATGAGCCAGTCATTGTGAACTGAAACTAAATACACCTTACTTCATGCTAAATATTTGCTCATATTAAATTACCTTCCCCACATCCTCTGAAAACCCCCCAAAAGATCCAGGATGTATTTTGGAATGTTAGCAATATAATTAAGATGTGACACATGAAATGTGCAGTCCCAAATGCTTCTGATATATTTGATTTGCTTTGTCATAGATCATTCTTTAAAAGAAAAAGTTCATCAGGAAGCTCAAACAACAACAAAGGTGTCTGACAAATTACCTAAAAGACTTCCCCACTTTTCCCTGACTGCCCAGACAGGAATTCCATCTCTCCTGAAGACATTGGTTCACTTAAGTGAATTTATGTGGCTGAGGATGTAAGGCTGTGAGAGCCAAGGCATATATTACAGAGCTGCCTTAATGTACTCAGCTCTAACTCGGGCACTTTAATCCTCAGGGGATTTCTGTTCACAAGCTGAAGTGCTTCTAAATGTGAGTCAAGACTACAACTTCCCATGAATCACTCACTTGCCAAAATCAGCTATTCCACAAAATTTACCAGGCGTATTTCTTGTGCAAACCTATAGAGCTTTAAAACATCGGGTTCTGAGGCTTTTAAAAAAAGTTTTAAAGAAAAAATCTGTAACCTCAACATGAGATCAATACTCCTAAAAATCCCTGTTTGAGAAGAAACGAACAAAATCAGAATTAAGTAAATTCAGATCTTTTTTACTTAGAGATAGGGATGTTAACTGCATGGTAACTACCAATTCCTGCATCTTTACTCTTTGTGCTGTAATTTCATAAAGTCCACCTACCAGATCAAAATTGTTCCAGTTCCTCCACAGCCCCCAAAGCAACATAAACTATGGAAGTTTAATGATGGCCTCTAGTAAACAACCCATATGGAAATTCTACATATTTTTATAACTTGCAAGTTTTCTTGTTGACTTCTGATTTTCACAAGTTTTCAACTTTAGAAGTATTTTTCTTCCTTCCCACTAACACTAGAGAAAAACTGGCCCCATACTAAAACTCAGTATGTACTAACTCTGCCAAAAGCACAAAATAATTTCTCTGCAGAAGGTCACTTTTAATCTTAAGTCCCTTTGTAAGTGTCCCTTGCAGCTCAGTACCTGTAACCACAGCTAGGATGTGTCATACACAGATATATATTTGTGATACACCTGGTGGGACAAAGGTTCCTGCTACTGTATGGCACTAAAAGGACTTACCACACAGAAGAAATGCTTAGAAGAAAATATCACCATGAGTCAATCATTTAACAAAAAAGGGAAAATAATCTTGGGATGAAACCGTTCTTGGGGTCTAACTACCATGCTTTGGACGCCACAAGTCAGTACTAAATTTCAAGATCCTTTCAGAACTGTGCCTACCATACAATATTTCAATTTCTTTACACATTATATTTTTACCTGTGATACTGCTGTGTGATGTTTTACATATTTAAACATGGGAGAAATTCCGTCCCAAAATATCCTGTAATCTCACTGCTCCTAACTCCTTTACCTGGACTTAGATGAGATGCCTGAAACATGTTTTGCAACAAATTTTCCACACCTGTATAGCAAGGAGTAATTTCTAGTAGGTGACTGATACTATTAAATCTAATTCCATGTGCTTCTATTTTCAGCATATGGATCATTAGATATTAACATTTCAATTAGTTATGAGTTTATAGTAACATACCTTGTTATGGACACAAATGTCTGAGGATAGAGGGTTTGGACAGAGAAGTAAGTGAGACTTATGCAGCTGCAAGATTTCTGGGAATTAAATCCCTTCTTCAAGGACACAGAGTGTGCATATAAATTAAAAAAAAAAAACCTCTGAGAGAACTTCTTACTTCTATTTTCATGCCTATTTTTATAACAAAGTCCTGAAAAGCTACACACACTTTTTCCTAACTGTTTCAGCAGAGATTTTATTTTGCAGTCCAGCAACAGGATATTGTAGAAGCATACAGTTAATATCTGACAAACCCTTATTGGTAGGATTCTTCTAGAGCACTCTAAATACAGCGTGTACCAAAGACTGGCAGAACAAAAGCTATTTTTATTTAAATAAAGGCATAGCAGTGCAACTTCTTTTGGAGCCTATCAGCAAGATCCTGAGTTGGAGGATCTGATTTGTGAGGACTTTTCAGATGAAACCTATTCCCTAACTGCAATGAATATGGAAAGATTTCTATTCCCAATGCAGCAATGTGAAAGAAAGGAAATCATCTGTCATTCCTGTTAATTTAATTATAGGATGACATTCAATTATTCAATATAATATGCAAATAAGGTGAGTTGACAGCACATGCTAATTATATTCATTATACTAATTAAATCAAACAATAAAAGGGAATAAAAATGTAATGAAATAGAAGGATAATTTTAATTAACAAGAATATTTTAATTAGAAACTATAATTCTACAGTCAGGTATAGTAGGGCTGGCTATTGAAAGATTGGACATTATTTTTATTACGCAGTTTAGCTTTACATGCCCATCCTTGGTATCATGGGACCTCTTTTTGTATAGTAGCAGATTAAATGGTGGCCAGAAAAAGAGAATCCCTTTTCCCTGCTGGTCCCTCCCGAGGAGCAGATGCCCAGTGAGGCTGAGCTGGGCTGTGAGCAGGGGCTGTCTGGCTCTGTAGTAAACACAAGTTCATGTGTCGATACAGAACAGCCTCACTGCTGGTCTTGCAGTGTTTCAAATACTAAAGAAACACTCCTTGCCTTCTGCATTTTGCACTTCCATAACTGATTTATTTCTTCAGTGACAGCAGCTGCCCTGGAAAAGCTTTTTGAATGTTAAAACAAAATAGGAACGAAGGAAGGGAATATTACTAATATATTATATGTGGGCAGAGTCAGCAAAATCACAGCCTTTTTAAAATAAACAGAGCAAGCACTATCAAAACACTCAGGAATGTGTTCCTCAGGAATCCATTGTCCTCAGTGCTCCTCGACAGAATCACTTGGGGCTGGCCCAAGAGCCAGGCGTGGTGCAAACACCAAGTGGGAGCCCAGGCAGAGCCTCTGCGTGTGGGACCCACCAGGAGGGCTGAGGGCTCCTGGAGCTGGGGGGAAATCTCAGTCTCCAAGCTGAACAACAGAAAAGCACTTTCCTCCTTCCTTTTTCATTTGCTACTCAACTAACTACAAAGACTTCTACAGACCGTGTAATAAATGAAGTCAAACCTGTATTATATTAAATGACTGGCATATGATGCTCTTGGAAGATTTTGTTCTATGAATGTGAAATATTTAGGAAATTGCCCTCTTATGATTTTGACTGCATAGTGGTAGTAGTTCACTTACTTAAATCACAGTACTACTACAGAAGGTCAATGCTGAGGTTGACAGGCTGTAAAATTTCTGTTTTAGAAATCTATTCTCCAAACTGGAGAACTGCTTGGCTTTTTTTTTTTTTTTTTTTTAAGTTCCCTTTTTTTCCTTCTTCCACTATGCTGCTTTGGATATTTATCTGTTGATGTGGATAGACAAAGGAACCACAAAATGGGACGCTGAAAACTCCAAACAACTGTTTGTCCTTTTCTGTTTAGAGTATTGACAGGAATGAAAACACACTTCCGTTTGTAGTAAGAAACACAAATTTAGAGAGGAATGGACTTTAAACTACAAATGTTTTCAAACAAATGCACATTTGACTGCAAGAAGAACCTGAATCTGCCTTGAAATATGTCAGTTATGGACTCAGTTAAAGTTGATGCAAATACTAAATAGAGCTTGGACTCAGTTAAAGTTGATTCAAATACTACATAGAGCTATCTGGCTTTATAGAAATTTGTTTTCATAGCTCAAGTCTAGTGTATCTATTTTTATTACACTGTAGTTGCCAGGACTTCAAGCCTACTATTTGAAAACTTTCACTGTGAGACCAATTTTTTATTTTTAGTAGGACTCCCCAGATGATCAACAACGGAAGAAAAAATTGGAAGCTCTTAACATAATAAAAAATTAAACCATAACTGAATGAATAGAAAGCACTTCCCTCTGCATGAAAAGCAGTCTGTCTAGTAGAAGTCACAACACAAGAGCACCTTAAAATAATGACCATAAGCAAGTCATACTGCTTTGCCTGGTAGTAAAAGAAAAATTACTTCCCTTCACTAAAAATCCTTCCCAGTATTTTTCAAGTATCTGAGTGAGGAAACCTTCAGTTTTTCAAAATGTTTTTTTAAACAAAAAAGCCAAACACATATGCCTTTTCCTCAGCTAAAATCTTATTAATGATGAATATTAGAAATTACATTAAAAGTTAAGCATGTCATGACATCTGACATTGGTGCCTCCAATGCAAACCCCCCTAAAAGAGAGCATTTAGGACACAAAAAGGACTGACACAGCATGGCTGTCTGATTGAAACCCTGAACCTGACTTTGAGAGTTGCAGAGGCCACCTTCAGCCCCAAAAGCACAAGCTGAAGGCTCCAGGACCCAGCTGCAAAGCCCAGCCCCAGCCCAAGGCTCCCCACAGGGCCCAGTGTCCACTGCCCCAGCCGGAGCATCCAGGGCACCGGCTCTGCTGGCAGGGCAGGCTGCTGCTGCTGCAGGAACCCCGTGCTGCTGCAGGACCCATGTGCTGCTGCAGGAACCCCGTGCTGCAGGAACCCCGTGCTGCAGGAACCCCTGTGCTGCTGCAGGAACCCCGTGCTGCAGGAAATCCTCTGCTACAGGAACCCTGTGCTGCAGGAACCCCGTGCTGCAGGAACCCTGTGCTGCAGGAAATCCTCTGCTGCAGGAACCCTGTGCTGCAGGAACCCCGTGCTGCTGCAGGAACCCCATGCTGCTGCAGGAACCATGTGCTGCAGGAACCCCTGTGCTGCTGCAGGAACTCTGTGCTGCTGCAGGAACTCTGTGCTGCAGGAACCCCGTGCTGCAGGAACCCCGTGCTGCAGGAACCCCGTGCTGCAGGAATCCTTCTGCTGCAGGAACCCTGTGCTGCAGGAGCCCTGTGCTGCAGGAACCCCGTGCTGCAGGAACCCTCTGCTGCAGTGCTCCTGAAGTGCCAAGTTCTCCTTGCAATGAATCACATCTGTTTGGGCTTGTGTGCCAGAACAGAAATATTTGAGCTGCAGAGACAAGACAACATGGTTTGCTGGCACTTCTGAGAGCCAGCTCAACTCTTCGGGCAGCAGAGGGACTCCAAAGGGCAGCAGCATCACACAGGGTTAAAAATGACCGCTCTGAAGTGCTACCCACAGGCAGCTCCAGTACCTGAGTGGGATTTTGGTCACACAGAGTAGGGAGGCTGCAGCATCCTCCCTCCAGCTGTGGCCAATCCCACAGAAACATGGCTGTATAATTATATAATACTTGTGACAGCATTGTCAGTTTTAAGATACTACAGTGTTGCAATTATAGTCAATAACTGCAAGAATGTTGTAGAGCAGTTTTTCTCTAAAACCTTTCCTGACAAATTTTAACACTTCCTCCTGCTCATCAGCTGAACTGAGGGCACTGAGCTTCTCACTCTGAACCCTTATCCCAAAGTTGAGCAAAATGGGGAACAAGCACAGAGAGAGAACACAGGGAGTACCTTCCCAAAATGCAGCATTCAGCTGAATCATACCCAACAAGTGGGCACTGCAGGACCTACACGTTCAAAGTCAGCTTCCCATACTCAAAGAGCCTGCCCTGCCCTGCCAATACATCCTGAGATGTTACATATAAGCTGAGGAAACCAGGAGATTTTTAAGACCAATATATCTGAAATATTTTTTGAGTTTTGTGTCTGTGTTACTTTATAAACCAGTAAAAGAGGTCACAGAGTCCAGTGGCAAAAGCGGACAACAATCGAGGAAGCTAAAGGGGAATTTCCACTGTGTCTTGAATAGGGCATTGAGTTTATGACTGAAAAGATTAATGGATAAGAATGGCTTAAACCTGAGCACTGGCAAGCAGGGAGACAGATACTTTGGCATCCAAAGACAAGTCTTCATTGGAGAGTAGCTTCGTTGGCTTTAAAAAGGTTTAACTTGGGTACCACAATCATCTGCTCAAGCTGATGTGAAGCTAACTTAGAATTAAAAATATCAGTGGCTAATATGCCCTGGAAGGGTGCAAGGCCCATTCAAATCAGTGCAATGGCAGCATAAGAACTACAAATGGAGTTTGCCTATGCACACACAAAATTTATGTCTTTGTATTAAGACACTTCAGTTTCCCTTTTTGCAAACATCCATTTGAGCTCCCAGGAATCCCAAGTGCTTCAAAACCAATGCTGAGGGGATGAGTTTCCTGACTAAATGGAGAGATCCATGACTAAATGTGCCCTTGATAACTTCTGATCCCCTTTTCCATTTGCCTTACCTGGTTATCTGGGTTGTTTACAGTGAAGTAGCCCACACAAATGATGACTTCGTGCAGCAATCCTTCACAGGTATGCTGAGAGCAGTACCACAGCAGGGAGCTGATAATGTGCCTGAAGGCCAGGGACAGTCCTTCAGCTCCCACAATTGACTGAAAATAGACCAAGAAACAGAAATCACGCTCCAGCAGTATGTTCTACAACTTGTGTGAATTGCATACACATCAACTGCACCCTTCTGGGGTGTTTTTGCAAAGTACAGACTATGTTCTTCCTTGTGAAATGCCACAATCAGATCTCTTTTTTCAGCTGCTTACTGTTCACAACTGGAATATAATATTAAAAGCCACAGAGGCAGGAATAAATTCAAATTTTCAAGGGACGCAGGAAAAACTGCATTCTGCTTATTTGACATTCAGTGTAGCATTAGGCTGACCATTTCATTCGACATACATTACATGATCCAGGAATATTTAGTAGTATCTCTTAGAAATAAGCAAAAGAAACCAAACCAGCTTCATTTCTGCAACAGCGCAAAATTCATTTCTCATGAAAAACTCATGCCCTGAATGGAATACAGTGATTAATAACAAATAATGACTTTTCAAACATTACAAAAAGTTTAGAAACATCCAAAAGGAGAGAACACTCAGCTGCAAAGCTTCTTGGGATGTTTTTTAAAAGTAGGCAAATAGCTGTAACGTGGAGATTCAGAATTAGATTTTATCTGTGCAGCCTACAGCCTCTATTTAATAAACATGTCAAACAGACAGAGCGACACAGGGTCAAAGGGGAAAACTAAAGCACGAGGAATGAGCATGACAGTCTCCTAACTCCAATGAAACAGCAATGCAGGCCTGAGAAGATCTCTTTCATTTCAGAGTTTTCTATATTTTCTACCTTGTAGCCTGTGGTAAATACATATACATAAATCCCAGGCTATGGCATAGTTTAGTCCTGCTGAATTCCAAATACACCCAGCAAAAGCAGGATCCTTGACAATGAAACCAGGTTCAGCTGTGGATGCTTTAGATCTTGAACTTCAATCATTCTGGTAAATCAGTGTATTTTCAAAATTTAATCCTCAATACAGCCACTATTTACTGCTTTATGTCACGTAAATGCCATGTTCTCAGGTCCATCCTTATTTAATTAGTGCTGTCTGTGCATGCTGTGACCCAGTACTCTGGGTTTAACCTCCTCTGATAACAACAGGTCAAAGGGCACCTGAGTTTGTGTATAGAAGTTAAACTAATTTTTCAAGGAAACTATGCTTCCTTTTTAGCCAGAATTAATATCAGCTCAGGACCCTGTGCTGTTTCTCACTACCATCTTTCAATTGTTTATACTGTCAAATTAAATGAAATATATATCCATGAGCCATCTGTGCTAATACAAACTTGAGAATACCAGACCTCTTCTGCTAATCAGAACCCCCTATTCCATAGTCCTACCAATTTGTGATAAAATTACTCCTTAGAGATAATGATCACACAGTGCATAATGGAGGCTCTTCCCTCTGCTGTCTGCCAGCCTGCATTGCCCATGAGGTCAGTGTCCAGCAAACTGCCCCAGGTGGATGTTATTTTTAACATGACAGAAACAAATCACATTAATGCACGGGAAGGGAGAGCTGCTGAGGCTACCCCAGGGTGCCTGTCCATCACAAACAACACCATGCCCACAGTCCAGCACACAGCTGGACACCTCCTGAGCACAGCCCAGTGTCCATGAACTGGGACAAGCAGCTCCCACTGCAGCTGGGGTTCTGACCACCCTTCATGCAATAGCTACTGACTTGCACCATTTTAGGTAGAACAGACTAACACAGATCGTGGGGTTTGGAAGTTAATGCTGACTGTTCATTATAAATGCTGGGATGTACCAGTATGGGTAGAGGGATAAATACAGACAGGGTAAACAGGAGATGGTGTTTTAAAAACGAACAGTGGTTTCTTGGGCTATCAGGGAGCAGCCCTCCAGCCAGTGTGATTTGCTACAGCTCCCCTGCAAACTGTACCTGATCCAGCTCAAGCCTGACTCTGGCATACACCCTGTAACAGCCAGTCTCAAACCAAGAGGTGCTGAACGAGGGGTAGGAGGGAACTGCTTGACTGACAGAAAGAAATGGAGTCAGTAATGCGTGCAATGAAACTCCAGTCAAGATCCTGCTTCCGTCCATGTAAAGAAACCCTGACTGGGTTGGTGCTGCAGATGAACACTGCTGCACACAGAAGTCTTGCTGCTGTTATTACAGATGATACCAAATGTATTGAAAGTCCATGTCAAGAAACACCAACTGAATGAGCCACACTAAATTCCTGTGAAAAGCTCTTGCTGAGTTTAACGCATTTCAGATGGAGAGTGTGATAAAACATACTACAAATAACACATTAAATTAAAAAGAAACCTGTTATGTTGAATTGTGTAAGATTGAGGCTGCTAAGTATGTTTTCAAAGCAATGCCTTCTGACAGGTGTTTTATATTAACAATACAACTTTACTAACTTACCTCAGAAATATACCAGTATTTGCATGGCAAAATCATTCATTTACACTTGAACTCTGTTAACAGACAAAGGTACGCAGTCCTCAGGACTCAAAATGCAGCCTTTTTTTTTTTTTTAATTTAGTAAAAATTAAGAAAACATATTTTCCAATTTTTGGTCAACAAAATTTTACTTGCTAAAAAAATGATATCAAGCGATAATCAGTTTCAGCTGCACAATCTTAAATCAAGTGACCCCTGAAAGCACTGGAAAATGTAATATGTGGTTATAATACACGCAAATTCTTTCACAGAAGAAAAAGTGATATTTCGTCCTTTTGACTAAGATTTTTCTTTTTACACTTTTGGGGCTTAATAAATATAAAAAGTACTATACTAGAAACAAGTAAAAAAGAAGTTAGAAAACATAATGGTTCAGATTCAGCATTTATCGTATTCTAAATTTTCACTTTTTGGTTAAATTAATCAGCCACAACTATATGGTAGATATAACAACAGATACAAATTTTATGTATGAAACCTAACATTTAAAAATTCCTTCAATAACTAAGATCTTAAAGACAAAATTTATTCCAAAGATATAATCAATAATTAACATTATCCCACTAAGAGAAGTTTTAAAACATCTGTTACCTGGAAGGCAGGCAGGTCAAGAACAGCAAAACTGTTGAAGAAACGCAAACTCTGGATGGCGACCTGGACTGTGCTGGCAGCATAGCTGTCTTTGGGGCTGGCTGTGTTTGGATCCGAGATGGTGCCGTGGAACAGGACACAGTAGAGCATGTGCAGGACCCCCACCAGGTCTGTGGCCTGCAGAGTTGCCGTGAGTCCCGTGGGGTCCTGGCGGGCGCTGTCAAACACGCTGCAGGACCTGCCGAGGAACAGCGAGCGCTGAGAGCGAGCAGCACCCGAGGAGCCAAGGGCTAGAGAAACACTAAGCTGGCAACCAGGGAAAGCCTGGTGCCTGAAGTGCCAGGAAACCACATCATTTCCAGAAAATAATTGCAATAATTAGGGCACTGTCTCAAGCTCTCTCTAATTGCAGTGCAGCTGTATCATTCAGGATCTTGCTTCACATCCTGTGCCTGTGCTCCCGCTACCAGCGTGGAGCCTGGGGACACTGTGGGAGCACGAAGGGGCTCCATGCAAGCCCTGCCTCGGGTCAGCAGCCTGCTCTCACCTTTGCTGCTTGCAGTAGCAGCCAGCAGCAGTGGGAGAACTGCCTGGAGCCTCTCCCACCACAGTGATGGGCTGCAGGCACTGGAACAAACTGCCTACCTAAGTAGTGAAATAAGTTACTGGGAACAGATGATGTTAATCAAACGGTTCTGCAGGAATTGAAGCATGAAGCGTGGAGCAGTAAGAAAACACACTGCTTCTTACTCCAGTCAGATGCTGTTATGGGAGACTGCAGCAGGGCAGCAAAGCACAGGTAAGTGCACACAGGAAAATGGGCTTCTTTGCCATCTCTTGGGTGTGCACATAAAATAATGGAGAAGGTTTTTGGTTATCTAGGATATCAGCACAGACAGGCAAATAACTCAGGAAGACCCTTTCCATTCTCACATCCAGACTTCCAAAAACACTTCACATAATCCTTCACGATTTTTACTACTCATGTTTTTTCACATTATTAATAATCCAGAAGATGATGCAGGCCAACTGCTAAGGAAGACTCAGAATATCACTACCCTGGAGGCCAAATAATATGTGGAGGGTAGGCAAGCACAAAGTAATGCCCCAAAATAATTCAGCAAGTTTTATATTCTCTGAATTCTAATTCAAACCCATAACATAAATTATGTGAATTTCATTTTGGAAACACATTTGGTCAATATTGGTAATCAAAAGAAACACTAAAATAATAAAACACAGCAAACAGTAACAATGAAAATATGCTACATCAAGGTCTGTTTTTAACCTATCTACTATGTTTCCATCTTTAAAAAAAAAAGGAAAAAAAAAGGAAAAAAAGAGAAGGAAGCATCAATATCAAAAGAGACTACAAAGATTGAATATATATATGATTCCTTGTTATAATTAAAGGAATATATGACAAATTATATGAGAGAACATTACAAAAAGACAACTTAAATTAGGGTATTTTTCCCTTTTATAACTACTAAAAGCAAAGGAAACTGAAGTGAAAACCAGAACCATTTTCTAAAAATAATCTGCAAGTTTGAAGACCTCAGTTTAAGACAGCAAAGACCAGATACCCAGAGGGCTCAGAATATTCCTGTTGATCAGAACCAGAAAGGAGCTTTCCCTTGACTAGAACAGCTTTCAATAATCTCTCCTGTATCTGTACCAGGAGCACCCTGCACCCTCTCTTACAAACACTGGCTCCAGTGACATTTCCAACACAGATTCTAGGCAGGCTGACTAATTCTGCTCTTTACAATCACAGACGGACTTCTTCAACAGAGAAACTAAACCATGAGCTCAGCAACGACCAAGTTTTGGCAACCACCACCTTGTTCTGTCATTTTCACTTTTCCTAGTGAAGCAAATTAAGCAGGCAAGAAAGCATCACCTTACCCAAACCAATGTCTGTCCATGAGAATTTCTGTTAGCAGTACTCCATCGCTTCCTTGGACCACAGGGAGGGAAAGAGGCAGAGCAGGATGATGAACCTGCATTCCCCAGGTCCCAGAGCAGCCCTGAGCTCAGCTGAGTATGACAGGACAGTATTGGGCTGTACACAACTTGCTCTACTGGCACTCATCTGTTTCCACCACTGTCCCCACACATCTTTACCTTTACAAAGCAGTAGGTCAGATGATGGAAGGAGTGATCTCATCTGAAATTAGCACTCATGGGTACCATGGCTGAGTTATTTCTATTTATAGTCTGTGAATATTCAGTGCTGCTGAAAAAGCCATTCAGTGCTGTACCCTCTGCTGCTACCTCCAGGATCAATGTCCCAGACCTACTTCAGGGACACAAAATGCTACAGAAAAACCACTCCACACTGCAAAAGTAGTCCACAAGTCTCTGAATCAGATCTTTAGTAAAACACAAGCAAGAAACAAGAACAAAAGCAACATAGTTGTGAATGTTTTATTCCTTAAGACCCTAAGATTTACTCCACAAAGAATAAAAAGTGGAAAAAAGTGCTAGAGTTCTAAGTGGGGCTACACTGCACAACAATTTATGGTAGGGCTTTGCTATCCCTATGCCTGGAATCCATGCCCCAAATCTTCATTTTGAAGCTCTGTGGTCTCTGAGTGTGTGTGGAGTCAGCACAGACGCTTCCTGAGCCATCACCTGGCTGTGCCAGCTGTGCCTTTGGCAGATCCCTGCTGCAAAGTTCCAGGTGTGTTGGCACATCAGCCTGGCTGGGAGGGAGGCACAGACCTGATGGCTGCAGGAGGAGGGAGAGCTGGCAGCTCTGGGACCACCCTGTGCACAGCTCTGCTCTGTGGGTCTGGGCTCCCTGGTATTCCTCACTCCAAAATGCCTTCTGATGTCCAAGGATTTATTCTGCAGGATGCAGTAGCCAAAATGTGCTAACCATCACTTAGCCATCACTTAGTTACACTCAACTAACTAGAATGTTTATTGCCACAGGATCACATGAGAGCACAGCTCCTCCTGCCAACTAGTATTTCCTAACTTCACTCTTAACTACTTCAGCTGTACAAAACAGAAAAGTACACTCACAGTCAAATGATAACCCCAAATTAATTACTACATATGATACCTCGCAGAATTTTTTCTGACTCTGTGCAATCAGAAGATTGACCAATTTTACCAAAAGTTAAAGTTAGCTTGCTTTCAACTCTCACTCCATCATTATTTTTAAACAATTCCATATGAGAAAGCTTACATGGCTGGATGAAATCCTTTTACTGTTTTGTGCTGTTCTGGGGCAGAGAATCAATCAAAATATACATTAAAGAGTCAACTGTAAAATAACTAAATGCAAGCATTAGTTTTTTCACAGAAAAGATGTTTTGAAGTTTGTACAGAACAAAACTATTAAAGAGAAATTAAAAATCTGTCTTCTAGATTTGATGGATTGAAGAAAATGCAACAAAGAATTTATTTTGGATGTTGTCTGTACTACAATTAACTGTATGTGAACAGAACACTGGCTCCTGTTGAACTGAACTTCTGGTTCCACCACTTTAAGCCTAAATGTTTATAACAAAAGGTAAAAGAAGTTACTTGTACTTGCTGTGGGTTTTAGAATAGAAAAAAAAAGCTGTATGAAATTATGTAAAATAAAGCATGAACCTCAGCCTCTACTGCTCTGAATGATTTTTCTCAAGTCTGCACAACACTGGGTTTCATACATTTAGCAGATTTTTAGTTCCCCTCAAAACATAAGCCCAATGAAAATTCAGTTCTCTTGGGACAGATTGAAGCAAAAACCCCCAAAAACCTTCATAACATAAGATGACAATGTCACACCAGAAAATCAGACTTTACACAACTGAAGAGATCAGATTCCTAGAGCTGCAATTCCTCTTAATTCTCCTATTTAAAGAAACTTTGAGTCTGTAACAGCTGCAAAAGTAAAATATTCACTATGGAGAAAACCCCTTCAATAAATCCCTGAAGGGAAGCAAGACCCACTGGATTTTTCACATTGGCTGATAGAGCTGGGAAAACAAACAGGCTTTAAAACTTTACAAGTCACAGTAATTATGTGTTAAATATAAACACAGAAAAACAGACAAATATTTATATTACAGTTGAACAACCTGCACAATCTTAAAAAAAAAAAATTAATGAAATGCACAGAATTTTCATTATGGGCCACTGTGATTTTCAGCTTGGCCATCAAGGGATCTCAGGAATTGGTATATAATCTGTGATTTACAAAAAGAGTTTAAGAATTAAAAAATGTGGATATATCCATCACAAGAAAGAAAGAAAGATACTAAACAGTGTTACTTGGTTGCTTAAAATACACCACTATTTATTAGAAACAGGAATTCAATACAGCTTGATAAGAAACAGCATACTCTGAAGAACAAGTATAAAACTACAATTTCTCCAAGCTTCAATATGAGCAAACTGTTTATATCTGAAAACATATTGTTTTAAAAACCAGCTGAGCTAACAAGCAGACAAGCCTCTCTAAGAGTATACATTATAATGTTTGTATATTTGAAACATATACTCCTGATTAAAAACATGGAGTAAAATGAAAACATGACTTTCCAAGAAGCTTAGAATATAATCTGTTGGGGTTTTTTATTATTAGGATTTAAAAACTATCATCAGTACTTTTTGCTTCTAAATTATTTTATTTAGAAAGAGATGTCAAAATAAAGAGACAAAATAATAATAAAAGATGAAGCACCTGTCAGACCTTGCTACAATTCCCACTGTCAAGCAGGGATTGCAGTGCTGCACAGAAGTGATGAACTGAAGCCTTCCAGTAATTTCAGACACAAGTCAGAGTCAGTTTAACAACACTTGCTGGAGCTGCTGTACCTTGGAAGTGCTGAGAAGCAAAACCAAGGTTGAGACAGACTTTCATCTGGCCCCCCATACAGCAGCCAAAGCAGACATTATCTTAATGACTGCAATAAAACTGAGCCCAGCCCACTTCTGTGTGGATCTGGGACATGACAGGCACTGTTTCCCTGATCAGACCCTGCATCTGCAGCTTTCTGCCACTGCATCTGGGAACCACAGCTTCATTAGCTGCTGACACACGTTTATATACCCTACCACTGCTCTGGGACAGAACAGCAACAGTTTAATTACTGCACTGCTCTGACACTGTATTTTCCTGGGGTAATGAGAAAGCTTGAAGGCAATTCTTAAATAGAGGAAACTGCAAAATTTTCTCACCTTGGAACACCTGGTGTTCCAAGGACCTACATAATCTGTGGTACTGTTATTTGCAATATTCCCTCATGCACAATGCAGCATTCTCCTTGTATCTGTGTCATTGCTCTCTACTCTACTGCTCCTGGGGAGAACATTCTGCCTCAGTGACTGACTCCTACCCTGCAGTACTGCCCTGTGTCTCCCCCTGCTCCTTGCATTAAGGAACATTTCTGTGTCAGTGGGAGTTTATTCACTCACATTCATGGGCAGGAGTGAAGCAAGGCATTAACTCTAGCCCTCCACAGAGCAACAATTAAACTTCTGGGACAGGAACCTGAGGTCCAGAGAAATAGGGAAAAGGGGATCTAGGCTGGATGAACACTGGGCACTACAGAAGACAGGAACATAAGCAAAACCTTTGTTGTGCTGATAAAGGACCAGCCATGGAGATTCTCACTTAGTGCTCCCCCCTGCTTTTAGGGAAGGTTGAGCTGAGGCAGCAGGGCCATGCTTTTATTAATGCTCCTTGCATTCCAAGCCTGCTCATTGTTTTCTGTCCTGTGGGTACAAGCCAAGCACATTCCATGTGTGTAGTCAGGACCTGAGGGCCCAAAATAGGCCTTGAATCTCTCATACTTACAATGATACACCCTGGAAAACAGGGCTGTCATCTTGAATATTGCTACTGGACATTTGCAGTTCCACACAGATTTCAAGAGGTCTATATGGCCACACTACCCCATATAAAATGCATTTAATATTTTGCTTTATTTCAGGATAATAAAAATGTATCTGTTTTCAATTGCGGCTACTGTTACTCCTAATGGTGAGCAAAAACCAGTTAAGCATTACCAGGGCCACAATTTTCAAGGCTAAGTATCAAATGCCAGGATCATCTGCTCAGCAGAGAGCTCAATAATCAGACATGCTGCATTTTCTGATTTCTCCCTACAAACAATAAGGGACAATGCCCTGTTTTCAGCTCTCATACACCTTTTTTTAATTTAAACTCATCAGGGAGGAAGGAGCTCTCACCTCCACTGTTATCTATAGATGCAAA
Source organism: Taeniopygia guttata (assembly GCF_048771995.1). Classification (NCBI taxonomy): domain Eukaryota; kingdom Metazoa; phylum Chordata; class Aves; order Passeriformes; family Estrildidae; genus Taeniopygia; species Taeniopygia guttata. The sequence goes on from NC_133035.1 coordinate 1,088,666, forward strand.
ACAGAATTAGAAAAATAGGACTTCCAGTTGGAGGTCTCAAGTCACTCTCAAAGATTCTCACTGTGTAAGAAAAGAGGACAAAAAGTGTCAAAATAAGTTTGAAACACGGTAACAAGTTATTACGGTTTTCAACAATTGATTTTTGATATGTATTCCAGTGTTTGGAAAATGTGCTATTCCATCCACAGCAAAATTTCAATTAAAAGAATCAATCAAGCGTTTATTAGCCAGTATCAAAAATGGTAATTTGAAAAGTAAGATCAATATCAAAGTTAAATCTTTTTTAAAGACCTTGATCATTAATGGAAAGAAAATCCCTCTCTTATAATAGGGTATGTTTATAACATATGCTCAGAATAGATTCTCTTATTTTAATAACATTTTATGATTTTAAAATTGAAAATCCTCCAATTTATGTTTCTACATTAGTAAGACCTTTCTTTACTGTATCTAACTCCATGATTTTGGACTTTTTTTTCCTTCAAGTCTATCACAGTAATAAAATAAGTCTCTTATTTCACGTCTTAAAATTTTACCATCTACATTATATCAACCAGAGACCTCATTTAAAACATAATGTTGATTTATATATATGTATATATAAAATAATTTGAGGTGATTCTCTAATAAACATTATTGTTGTGACACCTTGCCTGACATAGAGGCACATGCAGAGAGGGACTTGACTGATATCTCTTCAGTGCCTACAGAATTATTACCATGAAGGAACTGTCCAAATACACACTGGGTATGAATTCAGAGCTTGGTTTAGAAATACTCTGCTGAATTTGGAGTTTTATGACATGTGCTTTTGAGGAAGGCAGGAAGACAGCTCTTCCTACCTCAGAGCTCCAGAAATGGCCCAACATACTCTGTACTCACAGAACTGGATCTTTTAATTGTTTAAAACCTGAGTTTTAAACAAGAGCTCCTGGCCCTCTGGGGATATGGTAATTACAGTTGCAGTACAGCTCCCAACAACCTGGTGAGATCTGAATGCACAGGAGAAGAATCCCACAGCTCACAGAGGATTTCCCTGTTGTGCTGGGCTGGTTTGAGCCCTGAGCTGGTCCTGGTACCCCACCCAATATTTACTGTCCTGTGTCAGCTTCCCACTATGCCACTCACTGCTGCACTCTGAGATCTGCACACAGACCAGACAGCACTCTACCCCAGTACTCTCATGAATTTAATATCGAATTACAACTTTCTGTGTGAAAGTTGTAACAGATAACAGCCTGATAAAGCTCTACTAAAAAAAAAAAAAACCAACAGATTAATTTTATATCCCCATCCCCTGCTTACCACTAAGGAACGTAAAGAAGTTTCCAGCCTGGAACCATCTTATATGGGAGGATATATGAAAAAAACATTTCAAAATTGCTCTCGCAACAATGGCAAAAGCCTGCCATTAATTTGGCAAAGCTTCTTTTCATGCTGCAGTGTCAGAGCACTTGAAATACCTCCTGGGCTCCTCAAATTTCAGTAACAACCTCAGACCTTGGCTGATCAGAGTGGCTGGGATGGACAGAGGGCTGCAACAAGCAGGCTGGTTTGGTGCTCAAGCCTGTATCAGTTGAGCTGGAGAATGAGAAAAGCTCACTGGAAAGGCTGCAATGCCACCACCATCATTCACCAAGAATGAAAGAGGCATCTGTATTTCTTACAGAGGGGCTGCCTTTTGTGCTGCAAATCAGGTATCACACATAATGTATTACTGTAGTGTGACATATTTAAGAATTCAATAAATTTGAGCTCTGTTTCTGCCACCTTAATCTGTCTTTGGCAATACCTTTTTTTTTAAATCACCTCCAGCACTGAGGACTTCTGTAACAAGACAGAATTACATTCTGCATACACTGCTTAAATGACAGGGGACTCAGGTGATGAAAGACATGTGATTTAAATTGCCCTTCTAATCAGTTACATCAAGGCTTTTGATCTTGAAGTGAAAGACAACAGTTTTGAAATCTCCAGGTTCATTCTTCTCATTTCTTTTCATGCTCAAATGAACAATCTAACCTGCAATCACGAACAACCAGCACCTTCGGATAAAATCCAGAGCATTGCTGTTTATGGAGGTTGTGGGATCAGATACTTTTTGGTGTAACTGTGAAGAAAAACACTCAACCCACCAAAATTATTCTGGTGCTACAAAAACCAGATGTTCTTGATGCATGTACGTGTGCAGTGCTGTACTATTTTGGGGTGCAAAGATGTCTAATGTTTTGGTGAAGTGTGTGCCTGCTACAGAAATTCCAAATCTTGTATTACTCGCTCTGAGCTAGAACTATTATTCCACTAACAGAAGGGTGATGTTTTTATTATTTTATTTAGTGAGTATTTGACTTCTGGCAGTGCTTTGCTGGAATTTAAAATGCCAAGTTGGCAGCTTTCAGAAAGGGAAATTTCAGTAAGTTGGGATGGTCTCTTTGGGCTCCTACTTCTCGCAGCTCTTTTTCCATCTGTTTGTGTCCCTGGCTACCAGCAACAGCTCTTACCTACAGCTTTGTTTCTTATGCTATGTTTTATTAGCTCTAGGTTTTCAACCCTAGCATCATTTTACCCTTCAGGAATGCATTGTAAAGTTCTCTTAGCCTTGATTTTTCCTGAAATGTGTAACAGTAACGGTGTGGTAGGTTCTAGTAAGTGCAGCTCAAAGCTCTGAAATTTTGACTCTCACATGAGTGTCAGGCTGTCCTACAATGCAGACCACAGAAGTCCAGATTTGCTGGCAGGCGCACACCCTCATACACACTTCCCACAGCCTTGGTTAGGTTACAACAACAAGCATTTTGCATTAGAAAATTCCCTGAAAAATCTAGTAATAGCTTTCTTTATGGAAAATAGAATTTCCTTGCTGACAGTGGTAATTTAAAGAACAAGAGCTGAATTAGGCTGCTCTCGAGACAAATCATAGAGACAAATCAATTAACAGTTGATTTTAGCTGATAATAAAATACCTCTTGAAGTCCTTGAGACTGGACACCTCAAACTATCAGCGATAAAAGCCTGTGTGGAATGATGAGTAAAGGAGGCAAAGTTTGCAGTTCTGATAGATGGCTTATAAGCAGCAGGCTTGGTGCAGGTAACTCATTACAGGCTGCTGGTAAGAGGCCGAGCAGAGGGACTCTCCAGCACCATTTCTGTCCCTGTGTGTCTCACAGAGGGCCAGCTCTGGCTGGCAGCCTCAGCAGGAGGCCCTGCCTGAGCTGACAGAGGCAGTGCACTCACCTTCCACTGACAGCCCAGCACAGCTGGCACATCCCATGCAGCACCGCTGTGGCATTCTGCAGGAAACTTGCAATACTGGGATTCTCATCAACAGGGCCTTGAACAGACAGGAAACAGCAACACAGCTTGTCCACCAGTCCCGTGTTCACCACATAACTACAAACAGAGGAAAAGGTGTATTATAAAAAACAGTTCCACAACAGTTTTAGCAACTTTGCAAAGAAGTAATTTTTGCTTCTTGGCTATCAAACCGCTCAAAAAGCAGGTGGTGATCACTTAAATGCTCTTTCTGAAAGGGTTCAATAGAACAATTCCAATTACAATAACTTCAGATCTGGCTCTCTCTGACTATCAGTAGTTTTTGTTATGAGATCTGAGAGTTGTAGGATAATTTGTATTATTCTGTAAAAGGAAGATGAGTGTGTTTATTTTAGCATACTGCTAGGAGGACAATGGAATTTTGCCATAGTTAGATGATTTATAATATTCTTGATAGCTCTGCAACAGCACAATTTCTTTTTAGCATGAAGAGGTAAACTCTGTAGAACACACTAATTCAAGAAGACATTGATGTTCCCCAGAAAATGTTTTATAGCAATTCATACATCATAGCAACCACTGGCCAATTGTTGGGTTTTGTTCCCCTCTTATAAATACATATATGCAACAGCTCAGGGACTAATAGAATATGAACAACCTTCTAATATCAGTATAGAAGGATCAGGATCAAAAAACCTCCTCAGAACTCAAGCAAATTCAATATAGAAAAAAAACATCTAGTGACATTTTTTTTAAACTGAAAACTCTCTTCTTTTTTATTAGGGTTAACCAGATCATCATTGCTGAACCTCAGACCACAACTGCTGACGTTCCTTCTCTGAATTTCTAATAGCTTGGAAATATATGTTGAAAAAATCTGCTCTTCACCCTTGTACCAAGATCTCTCTGTCCCCAGCAGATTCTCTCACACTTTGATCATTATCAGCTCCACTTAAACCATGCACATATGTATTTTTTCCGTGTCACTTTGCTGATATCACCTCCCTTTACCTACTTTCCTTTTCTACCATAAACATTCAGCTTCTCAGACTTAGCCTTCTCAACCACCATATTCTGCTGACTTAGGTGAGAACAACACTATGTGAACACAAAGGTTCACTGTAATCACCTTCCTTTCTTTCCCCTCAAATTTTCTTTCTATTTTCCTCCACTCCTATGAAGTGGGAGAAACCTCTTGTCAAAATCAGGAGAACTGCTGTTTTATCCTGTGCCTCCACCTCACTGAAAAGACATGGGGAAGCAGTTGCCTTCAGACACCAACAAATGATCCACTGTTCCTACCCTGAGTGCCTACACCAACCTCCTGCTCCTGAGTTCACTGTCCCACCAGCAGCTCCCCAGGTGCCCTTGGCAGAGATGGCTCTAAGAACAGAGGCTCCTGGAGAAGGGAACGCCACTGGCTTTAAGTTTACACCATGGCTAGACCTCCCTAACTTGGCTTGACAGGGAACATTATTAAATAATACTGATTCTAGTCAATAAAGACTATTGATTAGATAATGCTTCTCACAGAAGTGAAACTGTTTATTAAAAATAACTATTCCCTCACAACATGTCCTACGGTCTGATTTTGAAAGAACAGGTGGTTTTGACATAAGGGAAGAAAACCTCATCCTTTTTCAGACACTGCTGCTGCTCAAAGACAGATTTCTCTGCCAATGTCCACCCTAGTGACACAAAGCTTTTGGAAGAAGAAAAGGAATTAAGACTAAAAATACGGATATAAAGTAAGAAGAATGCAGCATGGAAGACTTTTAAAGCTGCTGAAATACAGCAGTTAAAAACACATAAAGATGCACAAAGATTATTAAGTACACACTCATTGTGCAGATAAATTTGTTCTATTTAGCAACATGAGAGGTTACTAGCATTAAGTTTCTTGCTGATTTTGATCCAAGCAATCCACCCAATCACACAGGTGATAAACAAGTTCTCCTGCATTAGTGGAATAATTCCAGGAACAAAGTTGGGTGTTAGATACATCACAGTCACAGAGAAATGCTGAGTGCTGGAAACACCTCTGAGAAATAGGAGGGAAGAGGAAGAACTAAATAAAATAGAGCTAATACTGATAGATGGTGGCTCTCAAAAAGGCACAACCTTTCTCATCAGCATTCTCTTCCCTAGCAGCATCTCTCCAGTGCGACACCTGCAAACTGTGTCCAATGTCCCCCTCCTTCCCACCCACACCTGGGCACAGAGCAGCTGCTCTTCTGGCAGAGAGGAAATGGATGAGAGCTTTCAGTCTGCTGGACTATTCTTCACTGGCATCCAGAGACAACAGGAAGATGCATGGAGCGCTCCTTTCCTTGGGGAACTGAGCACACAGATAAGTGGAATGTCAAAGCTCTCTAATCTATTGCCTCCATCTCTTTTTACCCACAGAAGCACAGTTGAAATAACATGGCTACCCTTTTGATACCCAGACAGCACATAGATAATTGGTGTTTATGCATCAGGTCTAATAGTCCCAAACACAAAAAAAAGAAAAAAAAGTTCAGTGTTCCTCTTTCTTTCCCCATCCTCCTAAAACTCTCACTTAATCAACTCCCCATGACATATGATACAATGACCTGGAGGTGAAAGATTCTCATTAATGACAGAATTTGTCTGTTTTTGACTGGTTTAAAATGCCCTCTCTCTTTTTTTCCTAATTGCACCATTACCTTGTCATCATGCCTTTCATTCCCCATTTATAACCAGATCCCCTAAAGTGCCTGAGGTGAGGGACCTGCTCGGATTCTCATGTCTCTCCTTATCTTGAGGGTCTGCCTGTGCTGGGCCCAGTCAGTGTCAGATGTCTGCTCGGCACAGACCTCCCACCCTCCCATTCATAAATTGCAGAATACAACATCCTGAAATTTCACACTCTATCAAAACCTGTTCGGGGAGAAGGAGAGTTACATGAGAACACAGAAGTTTTAGAGGTCACTGGTATCTATGACAACTACTTGTTTTGCTTTCCTCCTCCAGATGTCCTCTTTGTCTCCACCAGCATCATATCAGACTTTGAAACGTCTGAAGGCTCACTGTGACATGTTTTCAATAGCATATAAAAAATTTCATTTCTTCAGAGGGTTGAAGACACAGTGGTGACTACTTATATGATAATTTATTTATAACTATTTATATAGTTTACCAGTGAAACTGTACACTTTTAGCAAGTCTAGTATACTGCTGGATATATATTAGTTTCATATATTTAAAATATGCATTAATGTATGTACTAATATATATAGGTTCAGCTATCAAAATGCAGCAACATGATAAGATCAGATTCTAGGAATGACTGGGTGATTTTTATAATAGGAAATGTATATTTTATCACAAGTTTATATAAATGCATGTATGACATGAGAGACCACAGGCAATAGGCACACATGGCTGGCATAGAGAACTGAGAGAAAAACATATGGAAGCTAGCTTCTAGGTAAGCAGGAGAGAAAATTATTGGAAAGGACATAAAAAACAAGTCCAAAAATAAAAGAATCCTGGGTTTCTGTATTTCTTTGTCTGTAGTTTTTTGAACATTTTTGATTGAAAATACAGTTTTCAGTAGTCTTCTTGACTACCCACACAAACTAGTCTCACTGCATTAAGGTTAAAGCAGTTTGTTCCTCTCATAAATCAATGCAATTTGCTTTCTCTCTCATAAGGAATGAGACTTAGAAAAGTTTAATTATCTTTTTTTAAACCTGATTAGATCTTGGACTCTGCTGCTGAAGGCTTCCACTTGTGAGGATTTACTTTTCACTTCCTGTAGTATCTTCAGTGCAGTAGAGTGGTTGTTTCCATCTGGGAAGCTGGAGATGAGACATCTGAAAATCACAGCAGTTACCCTCAGAAGTCCTGTTGTTAAACCTTCAAATACCTGCTTATTTACACTTCTGCTTGCAGTAGCATTATGGTCATCTGGAACACTAATCTAAGTAAAGAGAAAAAAACCACAAACCACCAGAATTCAGTAAAACTAACCAAAGTTTGTAGAGAAACATTTACAAATTTGCATAGGCCTACACCGAAAGTAATAATAAAGTAACATTCTAGAGGCACCCATGGACATTAAACCATTTTGGTTACAAGGTAAGGTAAAGCACATAATCCAAGTTGGACCAGAATAAATCAAGTCAAAAGAATGCCCTGTCTGAGAACCAAGGAAGCCTGATAGCAGCAGAGCATGCCATTAGTATGACTGTTATTATGCCTAAAAGATCACCAGCGATCACTGCCCTTGTCCATCAGAGGTCACCCATCTGTCAATCATGCCAGAAGCACAACACCCAGTTCTCTCTGAGCAGACCTCAGAGGAATCTCATTTTTCTGCATCATTTAACTAGATCCCACTCCTAAAAAGGTGAAGTCGAGCTGTACAACATGTAAATCTGAAGACAAATCTATATGCAGGATACAGATCTGGAAGGAGATTATTACTAATGGAGAGTATAATTTTTAAAAAACTCGTTTCATTTTTCCATTTCTGCAGTCCAAGGTAATTAATCCAGCTGAATCCCGCCCTGTTACAATCAAACAGTAAGTGGAGTGTGTATGAAGTCGTGCAGTGTTGGAGGCACACAGTGGCAGCAGTCAGGGCTCAGGGCTCCTGGAACATCCCCATGGCTGATGCTGCTGGGCCAAACCCACATCCCTCTGCTCTGCCACAGCCTGAGGGTTGACACAGGCATTAGGGATCAATACAGGATGAAATGTCATTTTCCTTCCAGGTTAAAATCATTTATGCTCAGTATATGCAAGTGAGGCCAGAGAAAAGCATTCCTCCTCGTATAGGTATCAGGAGGGATTTGGTGACACTTGGTGACAAAGAAAAACATGCACATTTCTTTATTATTCATTAGCTCTGAGCCTTGTGCTGGTACTTAAAACTCATTGTAATGGTCTGTTTCTGGTGCTGAGCCAAAAGAGCAAGTGAGAAGTCTTTAGCTGCTTATTCAAGTTCAATAGGAAAAACAATGCTACGTTGCTCCAGTAACATTTGTTGACTAAAATAATTCATGCCTAATGATACCAATTGCTCACTGAAACAGATGGACTGAGCTTTGCAAGGTGTAAATAAACTTAAATGTGGCAACTTTGTGCTCGGAACATCAAGTTTTAAAAATTGCTAACAAATGCTACTTACTGCTTTTTTTCACCTTAGATAAAAAATTATACATGCTATTTTTTAAAAGATTTAATAATACCTTGCAGCAGAGCCTTTGGTTTTCTGTAATGAGTACTACTATGAGTGGATAATGTCTGGTTTTGTCTCCAGTTCAATGTACATAGGAGAAATGTATTTTCTAAGTATATAGTCCTTAGCTATAAAAGTTTATGCTTTAAAAAAACAGCTCTTCCTAATTTGTAAAATAAATAGATCTTGCACTTACTAGAGTAATTTACTGCAGAGCTAATTTCATGTTCAATTTTTTTGGAAAACATCTGTGTTAATTAATATAAGTGAGAACAAATGTGGTTTTTTACACAGCGTTATGTCAAACAACAGACAGAAGGAAATACTGCTTGACAGAATATGGGTAATTTTGAACTTAATTCCTTGAAGATTCTCCTTTTATACTAACTCAAATGAGTGACAACAGATCAGCTCTTTTACTGAAGAAATAATTAATGGGATAGTGTGAAAGTATGTTGAGATTTATGTTCAAAATTAATTGGTGTGCTTGCAGAAGCAAAATTAATTGGGGTGCTTGCTTGTTGATTATTATATCAAGCAAGGGGGTAAGAAATCTTAAGATTTAATAGTGTAATTATGAAAGCTTTCAAGCTCTGGTTTCTTTGTGTCAATTACAAAATAAGTTAGTTAATGATATTCAGAGAAACCGTGTTGAACATGAGCTTTGAATGGGTAGATGTAACATTCCACATTCCTGAGTTTTAACAGTTTATATGACAAAAATCTACAGGTGTGATTACACACTTAAACTGATTTGTTGAGTAATTGGTATAAAACAATTTTAAATCACAATGGAAAATCACAAAATGTGTAACTACTGTCCAAATATCTGACACATCCAACACCTGAATGCTATTTTGGCTTTTCTGATGGCTGACTTTGCTGGGCCTAATCAAGAGTCTTACTTTCTTTAAGTCGGTTCTTGATTTGGAACACTCTGGTGACCTGAGTCTCAGCTCTGGTACAGACTCCACACAGTGATAAACTATTCCTTAGAGAATTCACCCTGTGCAGGGGTTCCCATGCTTGTACAGAGCTGCCATAAGCTCTTCAGCTCTGCCCAGCATCTTGGGCTTAAGATGCTGCAGAATATGGCCCCAATCCAGTAAAGCACTTAGGCACACATTTAATATAGCTGCAAATGCTCCCCTGTTCTGACTCACATAACCAAAATACCTCTGCAGATCAGAGCACATTCTCCTTCTGTGCTAACAAAAAACACCAAACAATTTCCAGTTAACAATGTAGAAGTCCAGGTCCAGCACTGACAACTCATTCATATTTTTATTTCATAAAAGGCATAGTCCTCCACAGCCATGGGGAATTTTAAATGTACAGTTGGTAAACCTAAACGGAAAGACTTCAGACCTTTAGAAGCACACAATTTTCCTTCATTTGGTCAATTATTTTTTATCATTCTCCCATTACCAAGAGTGACTTTGTTCTTTTAGCATGTGTAGTCATTGGGCTTGCCTCAAAAACACTCTGAAAAGTACACCTCAGTCTCAGCAGGATGTCAGACTTTCTATGTAGTAACTAGTGAACCAAAGAAATGGAAGTGGCTCAGTGCATGGGCTTGCAGTGGTGCAGGTAAAGGTTTCAATTTTAAATTCCCTACCCCTAAACACCAGCATGTCATTACCTCTTCTACTCCAGGCCTGTTTTCAGAATTTACTACTCTCCACATGGGCTTGTGTCCTGGTTTAGGGAAAATTTGGGAGAAAACCTCTAAAGGGGTTTCCTCTAGAAAGCAAATTCAAGTGGCTCCTCCCCCAGCAGGTTTGGGAAAATATTTACTTGGAGAAAAGTGGAAAAAAACTGTTTATTTAACAGGCAAAGCATTCACCAGCACAAAAAATGAGCAACATTAAACAACAAAAGTTACTGCTGCTCTGAAGAGATTACAACCTCAGCAGGTTTTTTCTGGGAGCTGCAGCTCGGTCACTCAGTCTCCGATCAGTCCCTCCTGTGCTGGGAATGCCGTGGCCCAGAGGCCACAGATACGAGCTGCTGCTGCTTGTCTGGGTGTTCAGTCCAGAGCAGGTTTAAAGAGCTCCAAAGGAAATGGAAAACCACAGTCCAGGGAACTCCTCTGCTTCAGGCAGCTAAAAGTTAACTAAAAGCAAAAGAGAGCTCTGTCCCGCTGTCTGTCCGGGAGCTGGGATGTGGAGGAATGAGTGCAGTTTCTGAAAACAAACTGTGCACTTCTTCTCTCCATGCACTTCGCTCTCAGAACCAGTCTTCAAGGTGCAAAACTTATTTCTGGGCTAAACAGATGAATGGGGATAGGAGCATCATAAAGTCACCCCAGGACAGCCTGTTATTAGGGACTGAGGGAATTGTCAGTGCCACACAGCTGAACCCTGTGGAGACAGATGTAATTTCAAAATGGACTAGAAGAGTCAGATCTGCCTTGGATTTCACAGTTCTTGTCATCATCAGTGCTAACATGGAGCTGTTTGATGCAGCACAGAAGAATAAAAAAAAAAAACTGACCACAAATGGTGAAGAAACTGCAATAGGATGTATACTGTCATTCTGAAGAACCCCAATTAAATGGAAACACATTCCAGGCAAGAAGTGGAGAAGAAAAATTACTTTCCTGTGACTAGATAGCCAGATTAACTTAAACCTAGTAAATTTCATAGGCCACTTACCCAAAATATAGTCCAAATTTAAGCACTGTATTTTGGAGAAGAAAAAAGTAACCAGCAACTGGGTTTTGATCCCTACATTTGTTTGATGGCTACCTCACCCAATGTTCACTGTACATTCACTAATGATGTCTTAGAATTTTCAGATACTATTCATTTAAAGATTGCCTTAAAAAATAATCACTGGGATCTGTCATGGTATCACACAGACAGGTATGGTTTAGGTGTATGGCTTCTCAGCTATCTTTGGTGAAAATACATGACAGCTGCCGCTTGACTGGAAATAAAACCTCCAAAATATGAAATGATCCTTACATGCCTTATAGCTCCATTCATTACTTGGTTTTGTTGGTATGAAACCTTCCAAAACAGACAACTAGAAAATCTGCAATTATTGTGCAACTATCTTCTGGCTACAGTAGACAAAGAAGAGCAGAGACAGCAATAAATAAATGAAGCTGCAACTCCAGCACAAGACCTGTAAGAACGTAGGTGGGAAGGTTTGATCCATTAATCATGGAAATCAGGAAACACCCCTGCTGTCCTCAACAGACACTGATTTAGGCATTACCAGGGCTAAGGAGGCTGAGGAAGGTAACAGGCTAAGTCAGGCTACAGAAGGTTTCCTACCAGTCCCTTTAGGCAGGAGGCAAAGAAAGGTCTAAACAGGATACTTCAAACTATTAACCTGGACAGGCTCGATCACACACACAAACACACAAAAACCCAAACCAAAACTAAATCCACATGAAACTGGCTGGAAGTAGGGTTCATGCTAGATGTATTCAAGATTATATTGAAATGCTTCTCAAAACACTACTGTTTCTGTCTTCAGCAAATATTGGCATACTTGTTTAATAATTTGTTAAAACCTTGCAAATATACATTCTCATTTATTACTCCTGGTATTACTTTGGGCTTTATTTTCCAACTGTAAGTGGAAATACACATGACATAGGCAAAGGCTGCACCACACAGCTCAACCAACCAGGAAAAGTGGAGGCCGTTAAAAGTCTCTGGAGGTATATTTTAGTATTTTGGTATTCAGAGCTGCTCTCAGTTTTGTACATTTCTTTTTTGTAAAAAAAAAAAAAGAAAAGAAAAATTCAAACTTGATCTGATTTATTATATTTACAAGAGAGAAAAATCAGGGTTAGAAAAGCATCACTGTTTTTGAGTTTTGTACTCAAATATGCACTTCATGGAACTATGAAGATACCCCAGTTTAAGGGCCAATTCTGCATGAAGAGAACATAAGAGACTTTCTGTAAAGGAAAGAAAAGTCCACTGTGGATCATGGGAAACATTAAGCTTTAATTACAGTTTTGCTGCAATTCAAGGGTAGTATTTGGCAACAGACTGAAAAGAGCTCTAAACGCAGTAAATTTTCCTTCTGCAGTATCTCTGAGCTCTAGGTGGCCAGCTGTGCCCAAGAAATCCCCGTGTGCCCCTTCAGGAAATCGCAGGTCGCTGGGCAGGGCAGGGCAGGGCAGGGCAGGGCAGGGCAGGGCTGTGGCAGCAGCAGTGAGCCCGGGCAGCGCAGAGGGGCTGCAGGACTCCCCGGGCAGGGCGAGCACCGCACCCGACACCCGCCAGGCTCCCGGAGATCCCGGAGCAAGGAGCGGCAGCTGCCACGGCAGCGGGCACGGCTGCGCCTGGCTTTGCTTTGTGTCAAAGAACTCGGACTATCCTCTTAAAGTGTTCATCAACAGCCCTATGGCTTGTTGATTCTAACAGCGTTACTTAAATTATTAAAAGTATGTACATAACTTTTCAATTAACAAACTGCTTGGCTCATGAAAATACATACACACGATTTATAAGTAAAAAACCATGACTAAATATCTTATGATGAGCAGGTCACTATGAATTAAAAATGAGTTTTCAAATAAAATATTTAATGACATTTCAAATTAAATAAAACATTGGAAAATTAAAACTTTCATTGCTAAAGAGTCCTATTTAAGCACTTCAGCAAATCAGACTCTGGCAATGTATTGACCTGACTTAGATTCGTGACACTGAAACAAGTAAGTATCACACAGACACAACTCATTGTGGTCTACAATCTAAATATTCCTATAGGGTGAATTAAAGAAAACAACCTCAGAAAAAGATAGAACAATATCCACTCATACGTTTCCTGGTAAACACGCTTTTGCAGAAGTTATTATTAGAGGCAAATACATCAATTTCTACAGAGTATAGTAGATACAGCCACCAAATACAAACGACAAATGAATTTTATTCTTTATTCTTGTTTACCTCCTGGTGTTTTTATACTCTGAATACTTTAACATGCTTGTGAAGCATGCAAAAATTTACAAATTGAAGAAGTTATTTTACCTACCGTAAACTGGTGTATCAACAGGTCCATCAGAAAAGTTATCTTATTACTAAAGAGAACATAGGTGCAATTTTCTATGCAGTTGCTGCAGGTGAGGCTGTAAACATTTACTGTACTGCACAGTGACCTAAAAAGTCAGAAGGGAAGAAAAATTAGAATTTTACTTACTTCAGTAAATTAAAAGCAAATAAATGGCAGCATCATAAAATAGACTTGCAGGAATTCACATTTATTTTCTTTAACTTGGGATTCCAAACAAAAATAATACCTTAAATGAAATGAATTCAATAATTTAAAACAGTAAAGCCACACTTATCAGAAGCCACACTCTATGGGTACTGGACTCCCCTGTATTCAAACTCTGACCAAAACTGATACAGAATATCTGCCAGTTTCATCACTTGTATAGGCAATATTTCTTTGCCTGCGGCTTACAGCTATAGAACACACAGAACTCTTTCCTGGCAGGACCTTCCAGCCCTGTGTGAAGGATCTGCCAGCAATTCCCAGGACAGCAGTGCCTGTGCTCCAGCACAAGGGACAGCGATGCCCCAGGAGCTGGCAAACCCCGCAGGTGGAAGGCCTGGCCCAGAAGTTCTGGTGCCACATGGTCACCCTCTCCTCTGAGCCTGCAGTGCTGATGTGCAGCTCCAGCAGCTGGGGAGCCCCACCTGCGGCTGGGGAAGAGGGCACAGCTTTGCAAGGGGAACAACACAAAACAGAAGCACATGCACAACTGCTCTCTGCACCACGGGCAGTGATTTCCATCTGCTCCAACTGAAGTGTTCTCCCCAAAACAGGCCTTACAGGGAAGCTGGGACCAGCCCGAGAGAATATTCTCACAAAGAAGATTAATCTTACCAAAGAGAACCCTACTTCAGAATAAACAAAAAGTTTGTTTCTTGACCTTTGCTTACTACAAAAGCCACGACTGTTACTTCACAGACACACAACACAAATGCATCATGAATACATCCAACAATAAATACAGATGGCTAGACATTTACACTGTTTCTCTAAAGTAAACCAAAATAAAAAGAACTTTCACTTTGTTGAGTTTTTCTCAACATATGAAAAAATGTGACTAAGTTCAAATAAGTTCTAAAGAAGAAAATAAATTATGAGTACTGCTGAAAGGTCATACAAAAGTGGGACTGCAACAAACACCAAGTTACTGCACTGAAACCATCAAAGCTGATATTTAACAGGACAAGATGCAGACTAATTCAAAATACTTCTGAAGCTGAGTTTTACACTTTATCTTTCTCCTAAAATGTTTTTGAAACAACAAAATTATTTACACAGTAAGGACTGTGGCTTTACTGATGCTGGGCTCATTGCTGTGGCATCTGGTCACTTAGCCTGGCTCCCCAGAGCTGAAATGGAAGCCTCTCACATACATTGTATTTCTCAAGCAAAGGAAAGCTGGAAATGCTCAGAGGCCGGAAAAAGTGGAGTAAGATTTTTTAATTTGCATAGCTGGATTGTCTTCTCTTCAGCTGGAGAATTTACAAAATAAGTGAATATACATTTATACTTTCCCTCCTCTTCTGAGTATCACCATATTCCTAGTTGTATTAATTTAAATGTACTGGTAATTAATTTTACTCTACTGCCTAATTAAATAAATTTTAATCTACAGCTCACATGATGTGAAAACAATATTAAAAATTACTTATTGACCAAAGGCAGTTTAATTTTCATCTACTTCACCTCATTTTTACCCTACAAGGATAACACCTAGACATAATTGAAGCAGGATACTTCACATGCATTTTTACAAATCTGTCTGCAACACTATTCTCTCTTCCTCTCCTAACATACAAGGGGATTTAGTTCCCTTCTCTCAGTAACACTGAAAAATATTTTCATTAGGTATCTCCTATCTTTCATGAAGACTATTCCCTTGTGCAGGTATGTTTAGAGGGGGAGAGAGAAGAAACTATAATTGGTAGCATCTATTTTCTGTTGAGAAGATGCTTTAAATCAGCTTGTCATTTTATCAGCTATTCTAAAATAAAGATCAATTCTATTTAAATATAAACATTATAATTCATCCAAAGTGTCAAATATGAACTTGTAGGTTAATTCTGACAGCATTTCAGAGTTCTGGTGTGATTTAGTTAATTCAGTGCAATAAATGCTTTTTGATATATGGGATTCCTAAGAGGATAATTTATTTTGCACTTGAAAACACAAAAACTTCCCACTTTATCTAAAGACCAAATCCACTGTACGAATGCATCACGCTTTTGTATTTCCCAAGCGAACCTCACGTCACAAAGAGTACTGGTGCTTCCAGAGACTCTGATAATGCATTTGAAAAGGTGCTGGAAGCAAATGGATGTCAAATGAATTTTTCACAACAATAAAGAGGGTTCCTTTAATTGATACCATAAGCTTGCTAACAGCAGCTCGTCTGAACACATTCTGATCACGGCATGCTCAGCTCTGCCTCGGCTCCACGGCCTGACTGGAATTCAGCACCAGGAGTGTCACACAGAAGTGTCCCCAGGTGGTTGGCAGTGTTAAATGGCAGATTAGAGACAGCACAACTAATTTCTTTACTTTAATCTTATTAAGAGAACAACAGCTGTCAACTGTCACCATTTCTGCACAAGGCTGCCGAGACAAGGGAGAGGCTGCAAATGGTGGAGCCACAACTTTATTCAACCACACCTTAAACTCGCTGGGATGGAAAACCCAATGCATTTCCCACCCTTTTCTTCCCACTTGGAGGAAAAGAACTGCTCTGAATTCCAAAGGTGTTATCTCCTGAGATCCCACAGGCAGCTGAAGGGCTGGAGCAGGAGGCTCTGCAAAGCAGGTGGTTACTGATCACCGATGTTGCTCTAAACTTTGTATCACACCCACAAATCAGCTTTCCAGCTCTGGCCCCTGCACGTTCACTCCAGCCCACGGCCAGGCTGCCCTCAGATGCAAGCCTTTCCTGCAGAGTAAATCCAATTATAAAAACCTCCTTATGGTACACAAGCTTGGAGCCAAAAAAGAAATCTGTCTTTAAACTAGACAAAAATATGCATCTGTATCCTATGTTTATTTTACATGAATATGAAGGAGGAGGAGAGGAGGATTCATTTCAATAAAGCTAGATCTCAACAGTTTATATTGTCTGCACATGATTATTTTTTAATGTTAGCTCATCTTTATTTCCTCAATTTCCCTGATATAAACAAGTTGACAAACTTTAACTTTCACTAAAAATACTGAGGCATCAACAGTATGCAACCATGGAAAACTAATACATGATAGTGCACCAGGATACAGAGGCAAGAACTCAACTTATGCTTTACAAAAACCAGGGAATAATCAACATACAACAATGCACCTGTTTCAAATGTAAAGCTTTTCCCTATTCTTACAACTTCTGTTACAAATGAACATACTTTGATTATCAATGAATAATCCTAAAAGCTCAGTTTGGCAGTGCAATAATACAACACTAAACATTATCAAATTTAGGATGTCCTAATTCAGTAGAAAACTGCTCATTTTTAGCCAGTTTGAATATTATGAAGCAGTCTGATGGGGAAGGGGATCAGTATTGGTAATTTCTTGCTGAGTTGCAAAGAAGTGGGAGGTGAAATATTACTGAAAAATGGTGCACAGAATGGCTGCAGAGTGGAATGGGTAAGGAACCACCAAGGTAAGAATATGGATTGAAACAACAATAAAACTCCATGAAGAGCAACACTGCAGCTTAATAAGTGTATATTCCCAAACCCTAGTAAAAATTACAGGGAACAAGATATAAAACCAGCTCTTAGTTCAAAATAGTTCTTACTGAAAAATGTCATTTGTATCACTGCAACCCAAAATATTACGGTGGCACAAATTTTTTCTTTTCACGTACGTAATTATGGTTTGAGCTTTTTTACCCTGATAGTATTTGCTTTAAATAAATGATGCAAGAAACTGTGTGAAAATAGAAGATATATTAAACTTGACTTCAATTCCATCTTAACTTGCAAAAGTACAACTTTGTTCCTTACACAATTACTGCCAATTTCTCTTTTAAAATACTCACCACTTAAGGAAGTCAAAGCATTTCCCAAATGTTAATTAAACAAACCCTACAAGCCTCATTTGTTAGCAGGTTTGTTACCAACATGTCATGGTAAATGAGCTGCACATTGCAAGGCAACCCAGGGGAGGAGACTCATCTTCTGCTCCTCATCTGAAGGCATTCAGTTGTTTTGCTGTGCAGCTCCCATTTGCTTTTCTGTACAAGAAGAATATCATAGGGCTCTGAAACCTTAACAAATTCTGCTGACTATGTCTTGTTTTGTGGAGAAGTGGACAAATCCCGGAACACTACAAAATGCTGCTTTGAGAAATAATATGGCTGGACTTAATTTTTATGTTAACACCAAAACTAAAACTTACTATAACCCACTGCTTTCTCTTTCCCTTTTCCACTTATTTAATTGAAGGGGAGGAAAATTGCCCCAACACCAAATGTATAATCTATCTCATAAATGTTATGTCCTCACAGCATTTCCCATCCTGCTGCTCTGACTACCGAGCTGGACAGTGGTACAAAACAACAGGCATATTGTTAAACCTTCTGATAATAAAGCATTATCTTGTAGACATGGGATTAAAGTTCTGAGCTGCACCATACAGCCAGGATTTTGGGGAAAGAGAGATGTAGATAATAGCCCATGTAATCTCCTCACCTACTTGTAAATAGCTTATCCTCATCACAAAGCAACAGACAAATTCCCAATTTAAGATGAGTACAAATGGTTAAACATTGCAAGAACCCACAAACAATCTGAAGTACAGTAGTGTCCTTTAGCAAAGCATATTTGGCTAGGGGAAGACTGGAGGGCAATTCATGAAAAGTCTTCATTCAACTTCTCTCCACAGGGCTTTGCTTTGTCTTTAAACAGAGAAAACTGCCATAAAAAACCTGCTCCTTCACTAGATTTAAAGTTCAAGAAATCAGGATGTAAATGACATTTGCACAAAAGAAAGAAAAGTAACTTCAAACTTGTTTCTACAGTAAATGAGAAATGTGATCTTAAATTTCTTCTTTGTTTAAAGGATTAAACATATTCTATGATAGGAGGTTTTGAACCTCCCTTGAACACTCTGTATGTGAAAATTACTTAAATCCTTTCAGTGAGACCATAGCAATACCTATGAATATAGCTTGTGCCTGGTTCAAACTGCTCATAGCAAGTCCCACCCTCTGGAACTACTGCTTGCTCTTGACAGTTGAGGTGCAGATTCTGCACAGAACATTCTTCCCCACCAAAAAGGCCACAGAAATACCAAGAGAGGAGCCTCTGCATCCCATGCAACCAGACCAAGCTCCTTGAGCCACTTCCAGTTTACTCCCGGCTCTTACAGACCAACCCAGCAAGAGCAGTTTGCTTTAGAGAGCAGGATCCTGTGTCAAATTACGTGCAAGCTGATGGATAACTTCCCAGCTTCCATACTTTTGGTGCCTACAAACTGGAGACTGCAATTTGCTGTGAAGTTGAATGAAATGCTGTATTTCAGGAGTGCAGCAAAGTTCTTCAGAAGATGTTTTTAATAGACAATGCTGTCAGAATAGTTTATATTAATCTCTTTTTTGCCCCCGTATTTCCTTCAGAAATACAGCTAGGGAAAATCTGTGTTAATAAAACAATGTTTAGAGAATTTTTCAAAGATGAAAAAACTCTTTTTAAAATTCAGTTTTAAACAGCCTCAGGAATCTGAGTGACCACTGGTCTGAAAGGGCTGTGAGATAGAGGGTGACTGTCAGAGAGAGGAGAACCTCTGATCAACTGTTTGGATGTGATTTCTGTCACACAAATGTGGCTGACATGGGGCTTTATTTATCAGCACACAAACTCCTTCGAGAACTAATACATCCTCAAACTGCCTCACAAACCTCAAACATTGTTTTCAGTAATGTAAACACAATGTTCTCAAACCTTCTCAACAAAGGTTACCAAAACAAGACCATTCTTAAAAGGAAAGAACAAAATTAAAAGATGTATGGGTTGTGGACATTCTAAGAATTTAAAGCTCAATTTAAACTAGGCTTTATGTGGGCAGACAGTGTACTCCTGTCCCTTGTGAAGTTTATCCCACATTGATGAAATCACTCAAAATCAGAGACTCGACAAATGAAGACGCCCAAGGCTGTCCGTGGGCTGCTCCCCACAGCCCCAGCTCAGGACTGCTCGCCAGGGGAGCTGGCTGGACCTGCAGCAAGTGCATTTGGCATGACTGCAAAGGCAGGAATTTTATTTACTCGCTTAGAAGTGCAAAGTCAAGATATTTAAAAATGTTTTTTCCTTAGTGCTCTTTCCTAGCACTTCACACTTACGTCCCATAATGTATTATTGGGCAGTTTTCATCCAAACTCACGCTGTAAAGCCTAAATTACAATTATACCAATATTACAAAATATCTACAAACAAACGATGACAATGGTACACACCAGGATATCCTGGGTTTGTACTAAAAACACGCCTAGCTGTGCTCTGAAAGCACCTATGTGCTCTTGACTGTATACAACCTACAGTTAGAGATCAGGGAAAAGAGCACATGGTTTGAGGTACCAGTTTTTGCAGGAATTCTGCTTAGTCACCACCTTCTTTTTTAGGGATTAGACATTTAAACCCTTCCATTCTTCTGTTCTGTAAAGAGGAATTTCTCTAATCCACAAGAATTTTGATTTACCTGTTTGTAGGCGCCCTTTCAGCTGGCAGTATCTTACAACTATTTAATTTTAAAAGCAGACAGATTCCAGTGAATTACAACCCTTTAAAAAATTCCCCTGCTTCCCACTAGAGATCTCTGCAGACTAACTTCAAAAGATATGTATTTCTTCCTCTGTTAAACAGTTTTGTCTCTTCCATTTTTTACACAATTAGCTGCTGCTCAAATATATCATTGCTCAAAATAAACCCAGCAAGTTAGGAAACCAGAGGCTGAGTGGAAACGTGTTTCACCTTCCATGGCATAGAGAACAGCACACTTTTTTGCTCTGAAGTCCAACACAGGACTAGGAGAAGAAGCAGTGAAGCAGCAGATATGAAATGAATATTCCAGTGCCTCTAAGTGCAGGTGAAGGACCCATCAAACTCACTTAAAGGGAACCCGGGCAGCTGCATTCAGGTTGGTGGGAGAAGTCACCATCTGAAGAACATTTTCCAAAGCAGTCAGTCCTCCTGCAGCCCGGAATGCAATTTTATCTGCTGTGTTCTAGAGAAACAAAACACAGAAGAGAACCAACACAAATTAAAGAAACGTCCACATAAAGGGTACATCTGACAGTTGTAGATTCTGACAATGTAGAAAGTCCTTAATACATTATTTACTGTGTTGGAGACATTTGAAAAAGAGCATTTCACTGCTCATGCACAAGGAAGAGGCTTTCTAGAGAAGGAGTTGAAACCCTCAGGTATTATGTTTTCAATTATCATATATACATACCCAGAACTACACAGGTAATACATTTGAATACCATATTTTCTGTAAGGACATACAATTAGAGGGACTTCAATAAAATTCACCTTTATCTGTTGCTATTACCTTTGGAGCTATGCTGCTTTGTATGATTTTAAAAATACAGACAATCTCCAGATTAGTAATTCCTCCTTTTTACAAACTTTCCCAACAGAGGACAACCTCCAGGCTTGGTTTTATAAATATGCACAAAATAGCTTAGGCAGATCCCTTTTCTGAGGTATCCACTTGGAACTTGCACATACCAAAATTTTACACTTAATTACCATCCTATCATTATTCTCACAGTTTGCAAATGACAGGGGTTTTGCTGCAGCAGATCCAGTATTTTACAGCTTACACTCTTTTCCCTTTCTGCAAAATTGGTTTTCCTCTGTTTACAATAAAACAAGTAAAATCTTCTTATTCTCTACTTCTAAGCTGCTAATTTTATATTGTTTATAGGCAGTATTTAATCATCTTGATTTTCTCAGTGATGATGATGATGATATTCTAGTTAATAAGAAATAATTTCCTCTTTTTTTCCCCCCAGTGTTGCAAGCACTTAATGTATGGGGGAAAAAGGGAAATCCTCTATAAACACAATTATTTCTAGACTATAAAGAATGTATTCTACTGTAACACAGAAAAAACTCCTAATAATGACAATAAAACATTGCCAATAAAACTCCTAATAATGATAGTAAAATTCCTAATAATGACAATAAAACTCTTGACAATAAAGTATTTACTTGAACAACTACAAAAATAATTAAGCAACTGCATTATGATTTAGATGTGCAACATTTTTCCCTGTGAGATCAGACAGTACACACAGAAGTACATATCTTACTTTTTATTTAAATCATGCAACTTTCTCTCCATTTAGTTTTGGTCAAGCAAACAGCTATATTGTATTTAATTTACAAGCTACAGAAAAGCATTTCACGGAAGTCAAATATTAAAAATGGAAGTATTTTCCACAATATGAACTGCATTTAGATTTTTGGAACACCAAAAGATTTATCTTCCAAAGAATAACTGGCCTCAAATGAGTGGAAATCTGTGTGCCAACTCACCAAGCAGTTAAGAAAATCAACCAGTGATTTCCTACAGGCTAGTTGATAAGTATAATTTCTAGGAGTTAATTTTAGCCCAGTGAGCCCAGTAAGTGTGCCTTAACTGCAGAGTCATTTTTGAGTTTCCCTCATACATTATTCCTCTGTTTCCTCTTCCTCCCATCTAAAAACATCCCAAGCCCCTGCCTCCCTAAACTCCCTCAGCTCCCAATAACATGTTCCACCGACTCCTGGTAGAGCCGTAAAGAAAAGACCCAAACAGCGAAGGAACAGTCCTGCCATAAATCATCCTATTGACTTTATTTGATCACCTTGGCTCACAGCAACATTCCCAAACCTCATCCTGCCCTGCTCCCCCAGTGCTGCAGACCCCAGACAGAGCCCAGGGCCTTTCTAACTTTTCCCTGCTTGCTTTGGCTGAAAAACCCCAGGTGTTTCCATCGCCCAGGCGTAGAAGAGGTGCTGCTGTTTGCAGAGAGCCTTTCCTGGGGAATGGGCACAGCCTGGCCGTGCGCAGCAGGAGCACAGCAGCAGCTCAGAGCTCAGAGCTCAGTGCGCTGTGCAGCACAGAGCCAGGGCTCTGACACTGCTGATTTATCTGCCCGTGCTCCTCCAGCTCCACATGTGCCCAGCACTTGCCACTTCTCACTTTCCCTATTTCTCATGGGATATTATGCCACAACCTATTAACTCCTGTGGCAAGAAGTCTCTCCTGTCATTCAGACCAAATATGCCCTTTCTCTATTTCATCCCATTACTCTGAGTTATATCCGATTTATTGCATTCATTTTGCTTGTCCCCTCAGAACTGCTCCATTCTTGAACTCGTACACTGCTTCCTTTCCTCACTTGGCTTGTTCCTCAGCTCTGTGTTCTCTTTAATGCTGAACTCCACCTTTTGTATTTTTTTCACGTGACCTTTTCTTAACTGAGAACTTAACAGAAAAAGAACAGAACTTTTAACAGAACTCCTCTTTTCTCCAAAAATACCTGGTAATGAAGGATCCAGAAAGGAACTTCCTCCTATCCCAGATCAGTCACTAGAGCCACACTGAAAGAAGCAACAACATCTCCCTGTTCTGAGGGGAGGTTTTCATATATCTATTTTAAAAATATATAAATCTTTTGAAGCTGTTTCATTTCCTATGTGCTCTCCTTCCATTCCAATCTGGAGCATCACTTGTTTTATAGAGTGCCTGGTTCACTTTTGTCTAATGTTTTACTAAAATACAAGTCTACTTGTATTAATAATACTAAAATGGTATTAATAATACTAAAATTATTAGTATTACAAGTAATACAAGTCTAATCTTAATAATTCTAAAATACAAGTCAATAGACAAATTTGCATTCTAAAAACTTCTGTAACTACTACAAATTTTCTACCAAGCAGAAGGGAGTCTGCAATTTCTTCTGATTTACCTATGTGTGCTATCACTCCTCTTTCTAGATTACTCATAAAAAATCATTAGCATTTTGATGCTTATGAATGAAAATGAATCTCTAACAATATGCATGGAAGAGAGGGAGAAGCTTCAGTAAAAGGAAGATACAACCAGCAGCAAAGCTGGGGAAGATCCAGGAGCACTGGATTTGTTACCTGTGCTCACAGAGGTCTGTAAAACTGCCACACGGGGATACGTGGCTTTTTGCACATTTAATATATTTCTCTCCAGTGATTCTTATAAGATGGAGAACTTCCAGGACTTCTAATCCATGTCCTGGAAGGCAATGTCAATCCTGAAGTAGCTGCCAAATCACACCAAATTCTTTAAAAATATGTCTGAATTAATTCCTATTTGAGGTAATTTTCAAATTTTAAGTATTTTTATACTCATCTAAAGAAATCTTTCTTGGATCATAAAAATACGTGAGCGAGACATCTTATCCAATTGGTCTTTCTCTGAAAAATGAACTAATATCCTTGAAAAGATGATGTCCTGAAGTGTTAAAGCTTTACATTAGCTGATATTAGCTATACCTTAGCTGCACATTTAGATTGGGAGGGATATTCTGCAATCAATACCATGGGATTCACTTTCCTTGAACAAAGAAAAGATATAAACATGGTTTTGTACATTGTTTTTAAAAGAGTGTGTAAAAATTTGGTTTGCTAATATGTAACATTATTTGTAAACATGGTGTAAAAATTTGATTTGCTAATATGTATTTTCAGAAATTCACAACTACTCAAATTACATTTATAAACAATTTGATTTTTAAACACAAGAGGATTCCTGTGCTCTGAAGTTACCTGGTGACACAGGAGAGCAGAGACAAATTAACAAGTAGGCAAAAATTATTATTAATGTAATCTCTGCACTTTATAGCAGAGATGAGGAGGCACAAAAACCTTGGGGATGCTACCTAGATGTGTCTCAAACATTAGGAAAACAAAAACAGAGATGCAGTTCCTGAGAGCAGCAGACGCAGCACTCAAACCCAACCCATGGAAAAAGCCTCTTTTCCTTATCCTTCCCAAGCCCATCGTTAGGAACTGGAGTGGTCATGTTTGCACAGGAGGAAAGCCAACCCAGCTGATGTGACAGGAAGCATGTATTTAATCTCTGGACCATTATAAACTTGTCATTTAAAGCCCACATCCACTAATTTAGGCAGAACACTGCATGAATCAAGTAACGTAGTGGGAAGTGTGTGTACACTAATGCATGTGACACAGTAAACAGAAACTATGATAAATTAGACAAACCATGTAACCATTTAATGGATTAATTATGAATTAAACATATTTTAAAACGTAAAATTAATCCTTAAAAAAAGGACAAACAATCAAGACAGCTCCCTGCACAGTGGGCAAGCATGGCTGACTTATTTACCTACCTGTTACAACACTTTAATGGATCTGAATTTGCCTTCTCTCCTATGGCTTGAATGACAACTGACTAATAGGATTACAGGCTCTGTTCCAATAATAGAGCTCAGCTACATGCCAGCAAAAAATGACAGCCTAAACCTGAATTACATGGCCTGGGAATCCATCCAATTATTAACTAAAGTAACTGTTATTACCTAACCTAATCAAAGGAGAAGCAGCTGTTAATCTTTGGTGGCCTGCAGTGTAGTAGCGGTCAGACTGGATGGACTGTCTTTGTACTTGACTCCTCTACAGACAATAATTATGTCCTTTGTGATCAAGAAGGAAGGGCTTCCTAACCTTTCAGACAGAGGCAGCAGATGGGGAACAACTGTTTGTGTGTTCATTGACAAAATAGGGTAGATTTTATCAGGGTTTGGCATCTGTGGCACCCTCGGAAGCACCACTTACCTGAGGACACAAGTATGTTTGGCAAATTTGAAAATGAGCAGACCAAATAGAAAGTCCAATATAAAGTTTTCATCTCATTATCTGACATTTGGTACAGAAAAAATACACACAGCTCAAAAAGAGTGATTTACACATGTGCCCCATCCTACACAACGTGGCCAACAAAGAAACACATGAAAAGGCCAACTGGCCTGTGCTGGTACTTGGCTGGCTTTTGTTGAACTCATTAAAGCAGTCGCACAATATGAACTGTGTGCTTCAGAAATAAAACCAAACTGGGGGAAAATGCTGCAGAATTTATACAAGTCAGTGGGTAACAAAGTAACACAGAGGGACATAAAGGCAGCACCGCTTTGCAACAGCTTTAGGGCTGTGTATTCAATATTCCAGGAGAGAAGGGAGCCCAAACCCTGCCCTGCACCGCTGCTCCCCTCTCTGTACAGGGCACTGGCAACCCACAGCACTTGTAGGGCAGCAAAGGTCAGGGAAATCTGTCCCACCAGGAGGCACAACAGAAGTGCCACGTAGTTTATGCTGGGGAAAGCAAAAATATGCTGGGATGACAGTGTGGAAGGACCTGAATGAGAAGATGTCTGATAATGCACAGGAACATATGATATTTGGAAGCTGAAACTGAATGAATTTAGGTGAGACTAAAATGGGGCTTTTTTAATACCAGGAGTAATTAATGATGAGCATAATATACTTAGCATATATAGTCGACTCTCAATCATTTAAAGTTTTTAAATCAAACCTGACTATCTCCTAGAAAAATATGATCCCAGTTAAATCATAATTTATTAATTTGGTGCAAGAGTCATTGGGTGAAATCCAATGTCCTGGACCAAAGTACTTGCTTCCATACATTTCTCCTGTTAAAGTATTATTATTAGTTAATAAGTAGACCAGAATCAGAAATAATGCTGAGCTTCAACAGCTGAAATGATTTAATGCCAGCTTTGCTATCGCTGCTCTATGTGACTTTAGCCCATATTTGAAATATTTTTGAACTAACTGAAATACTCTGGTGTAGACCCTCCCTCAAAGACAAACCTCCAAAATAAATATTTTCATGTAGACTTAAACGGAAATTTAGAAAAATTATTTTTCCTTCATTAATCCAAAGACGGTTTTCTGCTGGTCCAGCAGAATGTCCCAATCAGAAGCTGATCTGGAAAGCCCATTTGAACAGTCTTCAGGAACTAAAGTTTCTGAAGAAATTATTTCTAAATGGAACCCAAATACTTTGAGAAACATGCTGACTTCTATTTCTGAAAGAACACACTTCTGCAACTCTACTCTAAACTGTTTATTGATGGAAGAAATAATAACTAATTAGTAAAATATAGTAAAAGCTATCTTAAGAATTTTTTCTTTCCTTTTATCTAATGTTTGAAGATTGTATCTAAAATGCCAGGGGCTAAGAAATGCAGTTCAAAGCTTGCTTAGGAAAACAAACCAGACAACTGAATATTGTGCTAGCTTCTCCTTTTTTCCCCACTTTCCTCTCCCTTTAAATAAATACATAAGTATATCTACATGCACATATACACCCATGGACACTGTTGTGACTGTAGAAAATCTACATTCTTTGAGTAGTTCTCCAGACTTTATACAGTGAAAATCCCTGGAGAGTACATCAAAAAAGTATTTTCTACTAAAATAAGCAATTTTGCTCCCTGCAACACTTCCCTGTAGTGAAATTAGTGTTATAATAATCCCCCACTTCACATGTAAACCTCAAACGGGTTTTCAAACGTCAGTGAATTCACCCACAATAAAATTTCAACCACTGAATATCAATGAAAAGCTAGTTTAGGATTAAAACATGAGCCAGAACTGGCTGAGTGTCGCTTGAATTGGAGGAAGGCGTTCACTCACGTCAGGGAATATCTCTCTCATATTTGTATCCATGTCTTCCTCCTGCACTGCTCCTGGGTGAAAGCCCCAGCAGGGAGGCTTTGACAAACACCCACCCCCCTTGTCCTGCTCAGCAAAGTGCAGATCTGAGCCTGAAGGGTGATTTGGAAGCCTTAGGGGAGGGCAGCAGCTCTGTCTGTGTTTCCTCAGGCAGGAGTGGAGGTTCCCTGGCACCTGCTGGCAAAGGGGCTGGGGCAGGTGCTCCACGCCCTGCACAGCCCAGCCCCTGCTCATGCCCATGGAAAGGTGCCTCTGGCTCCTGAGCCAGCTGGGTAACACTGCCTTTTCACCTCCACAGCTCAGGAATGCCAACTGCAACTTCACAGCCTCGATTTAGCACAGAGGAAGACAAATACCTAAGAACAAAAAGGGTGAAAAGGCAAGCACTTGATACAGCATTCAAATGCACTATAAAAAATGAGGCTCACCTTACTTTTTACTGTATCAAAAATAAAAGAAGAGGCATTTTTGACCATCCTCTCTGAAAATCTACTACTGATAAGCACCCCAAAATTCATTTAGGCCTAGGGATAATAACCGTACTGCAAAATTGATTCTTACACCTGTCCTGAAAACACTAAACATCCCGTGCACATAAACCTACTTTCTGTCTACACCATCATATACTTAACTCATTTTTCTGCTTACTAACATCTGCCCACATTGTCAGGTCAAACCAAATGCAACAGGACTCCTTACTGACTCACTGTATCATGTAATTGAAAAGGATGAGCCTTATTTACACAACCTCCTTCCAAGTTCTGCAGTGGCTTTTCAGTTTAGCAGTGAAGTCCCAGAGAGGCACCCTGTTGTACTTCTGTTGATGAGGACAAGACCCTCACAATCCAGATTGTGAAGCCACAAGAGTCAGCGAAAGCCATAAAGGTAAGACTGGTAAAGGTAAACCAGTCAATTCCATGCTCTCTGTTCAGCTGCTTTCAGCCATGCCAAGCAGCATTGTAGGAAACACACAATATTGCTTGGGAAAATAAGAATTATCCTCACAGATATCCTGAGAGACAGCACTGAGCATTGCAGCACTTGTGCTTATTAAAAATAAATGTTTGATCTATTTATAACTAACAGGGCCTCTAGTAAGTGCATCAATTAGAGGAGCAAATCAACAATACAGCTTTAATAAGAGGAACAATAATAAAAGAGCTCCTGGATCTCCACAGATGGTTCCATTAGCTGAGGCTAATTTGACTTTTTCTGATTAATCACAAAAATAAAATTTCCCAAATAGGTAAATAGAAAGCAAAATTCCATAATCTCATCCCATCTTCTCTTAACGTTTATTGGACAATGAATTGCCCAGTGAGCAGGAAGTCAGGTCTCTCTGAACACTGAATCTGACAGGTCACTACTGAGAGCTGCCAGCCACTAGAAAGCAGCTGATTTCTGCTGAATCCAGACTATGAACACCAGTGCAATCCAGCCAAAGTGAAGATACTAAAATTATGTGGGAGAAAAACGTATGGAGAGGGAGCAGTGGCTGTTTAAAGACCTGCCATGAAGTCAAGGGCACTTGAACTCTAAAACACAGGTTTCACCCTGATTGCCTTGGGTGCTGCCTCTCAGAGCATTTGCCCAAGAACCCACCTACATGACAGCCACAAAGGACTGTGGGGCACAGGAACAGGGTGGCTTTGTGAGGTACTGCAAACATCAGAACAGACCATGAAGGCTTCTGGGTTAATATTTTTCAAGTCAGAAGTGATGGTCTCAAATCATGGTTGAACTTTAAAACACTTCAAAGAAAATTTATGTGCATAAATACCATTGGACCAAATTAAAAAAAAAAAAAACAAACTTCTTCAGAAACCATACTAATCATTACTTTATTGTGATTTCTAAACTGTTCTCTGCTATTGGCAGAAATGTGCCTGGGCAGGGAGTTCTCACTGAGAACTCGGTGCCTGAGCTTTAATGACACTAAAACATATCTCTTGTCTTGTAGTGGAGGAACTTTGCATACCCTGGAATGTATAAATATCCATTATATCCATTCTGATATGATGTATTAGCTCTAAACTGACGTAGAAGCCTGATCTGACAGCAAAAAGCCACAATTAGTACAACACTGGAAGCTGACAGCATTTAATTACATCCTGCAGCAGTTCTCAACTACACCAACTGTGCACAGAAATTAACCTCCCAATAATCTTGGAATAAGAACACTGCAGAGCTTATCTGTGAACTCAACTTGCCTTTTAAAACCTTTTCCAGCAAACAAGCTAAAAAATATTCTGTGACTGACCCCTAGTAACAAGTTCCTATTTATATGTTCATCTTGGGGAAAAGGTTAATCCACAGATTACAGAAACTCTGGGCAAAGGAATTATTGATGAGATGAAGCTGCCTTGCCCAACCTGCAGCACACAACACACACCTGACCTGTTGACTTCTTCCAGGAAGTGACAGGAAAAGGCTGTTGGGGTGGGAAATGCTGCCCAAAGAGCTCCTGCTGCGTTTGCCCACTGCCTCTGTGCTGGGACTATCAAATCTGCTGCTGCAGTTGATACAGAAGGGGATGTTCCTACTCCAACAGCAGCTCGGACCATCTGCAGATGAACTGGTGCTTACAGGACAATACTGACAATTTAGAATGGCTATTGCCTTGGCAATATCCTAGCACATTAAGCAAAAAATACTTTCTTTGCTATATCTACCCAAATTCCAGGCTTTGAACACTGCTGAACCTTTTTCAAGCCATGTTTGAGTGGCACTGTGCATCACTGGCACTCAGTGATGATCACCTAGACATTAAAATTCTCTAATTCTCACTGTTACAGGCTTTAAAGAAGTGAATTAATTTTCAGGAGGGTTACTTACATCTTGTCTTTTCCAACAATTCTATCTGCTTTGTCCTTTCTGGAGTTTATGCTCCAATTCAGGTTCCGTACTTAACACTTGCAACAAAGGAAGCATGATTACAGAATTCCCTATTGCTACTTTCTGGGTTGGCAAAATTATTAGATTTTCCGTGGCAATATACAATGTTCCAAAGGCACAAATTCTAGTTTTAGCTGGTAAAACCTTTTAGTTTAAACTTATTAGCTTTTTACTTTTTTAAAAAATATATTTCTTTGTTTATTATTATTCTTATCTTTATGTTTTGTAATTCAATACCCTTCCTAAAGTTTGGATTTTGAACTTTAAGGTGTTTTTAAACAGTTATAATTCAGCTTTACATTTGATTAATTACTTCCCTTCATGTGACATCACTGTAGCTTTGGAACTAGCTACTACAGGAGTATCCTGAGTTGAAAAATTAATGGATAGCTTAAACTATTAATCCACTATTTGCATAGAAATACATCAGATGTTTAGCTAAAATGAACCTTAAAGTTTAACTTCTCATTGTAACAAATAAGAGCATCAATTACTTTCCCAGAGAACAAAACCTATAAGGATGAAAGCACAGTTAAGGTGGCATGTGGGTGTTTAATTGTTTTTTTAACTTTGGCTAGGAAATGCCCACTGCCTGATATCAAAGAAGGCTTTCTGGTGTAAACCATCTTCTCGTGGCCAAAAGACACAGGAGAGAAAGGCAGAGGCTGCCCCGTGCCAGCACCATGACAGCACCAAGGGCTCGGCAGGGGGACTGAGGAGGAGCAGGCTCAGGGCTCTGCGCTGAGCTCACCCCAGCTCTGGAGGTGCCTCCAGCTGTGGCACAGCTCAGCCCAGCTGCAGACAAAGCCCGACCTGCTCCCAGGCTCCTGCAACGTGGGGACAGCAGCAACAGCCCTGGCTCCCCGTGTGCCCTTGGACTGTGGGCACACAGCTGTTTCCTTCTGAAATTACACCTGTGCCTACGTGTACTTCCACTTTTTCTGCAGAATTAATTCTCTGTGTGACTGCAGGTTTAAGTTTTGTCAGGATATACAGTGATTATCCAGGTAATTCCCCTGTGCACCCACACCAGGAGACAGCTGCTGTAAGCAGCTTAGCAGGAGAAAGAGCTGTGTGATTTCCAAGCACAATGGTGTCTGAATCTGTTGTCAGAAAGAAATTCTACTTCTAAATAGATTTGTGACTTGTAAGCATTCAAAGGCCCGCTGCTGTTTCTGCCAGTGGTATGCTCCAGTGCAGAGCGGCAGATGCGGAGGACTCGGGGAAAGGAAGGGGCTGACCCAGAACCACCCTGCCAGGAACACCTCCCGCTCACAAACAGGCACATCAAGGTTTGCATTCCTACCATAAGGCCTAAAGGTAAACTTTTTACATCTTCAGTCAGCCTACGAAATGAATCCACTGTGAGGCTCTAGAGAATATAGTATGTTAAATTATATAATGACACTGTGCCTGTGTGCACGGGCACGGAGATACCGAAGATCACAAAAGACAATGTCAAGCCACTGGTTCAGGATTATGGTAAATTCACTATGACTGTAATTTTCACTCTTTTTCATAGATAATGCTTTTTTTTACTTATGTAAGATGGTGACAGATAGGCTGGCAATTCTCTCTTTAAAGACCACACCACTCTGCTACACTAGGAAAACAGTTCTTCGGGTGCAAATATCTGCAGCATCAAAATTAAATGTGCAATAGTTTGGGAATCACAATTCTCACTGTATTCTTAAATATACTTCAAGCAACAATATTGAGTCTTTATAACAGAGCATTTGCTTCTAAAATCTATTTTGTCTGTATATATATGTCATATATATATTTATATATACATACTCACACATATACACACACAGAGCAATTCTAAATCTCTGTAGAGATATTTGAAGAAACTTATCACATGTTCCATTTAACACTGCTTTTGTTCCATACATTAGTTCTCTAACAGTTTTTAATTTTATTGTTTCTGATGATGAAGATTTTTTATTTGGGGGATTGTCCCTCTTCACCCTGGCTACGGTCACCATCCCCAATGGGCCCAAGAGTTTAGAGAATAAAACATAAATACAGGGCCTGAGTGTGTTGTTAGAGCCAGCCATTTCTGACAGTCTTTACAATGGGATAAACACTGTCTGTCTACAGCCCCCATGTATTTGAAAGCTACGACAAACATTTTACTGAAATGTAAATAACTGACATCACCACTGCTCAAACAGGAGGCTGAAAAGTCTCTCTAAAAATCCCAAACCCAAAAACATTGCCTGACACAAAACAAACCATTAATGGTTACTGAGAGAGCATGTTTTAGAGATCATGAGCATTGTGACCCTTTTTTTAGAAAAAGGATTAAACCACAGCAGTCAATGACTAGCTGATATTCACACATTTTTCAGTTACAAAATTATATCCTTCTCTAAGGAAGTATATTTTCCCCCTGAAATCTGTTTCCAAAAAGAATATTATTCTGAATTAGTAATGTAAATATTCATACTTAAGCTTAGCCTATTCAAAGGCAGTTGCTTCTAGATTTGCATGAAGAGAGCTGGTAAGTAACTATAAGCACTGTGGCCCAATTTATTAAAAGCCTCCTGTTTTACTTCGTGGTTCCATTTTAATTCCACACTTTAACAATTTATTTTGCACTCACTATTATTTACTAAGCTTTTTACAGCACATATAGAGTCTGAAGGAGATCAGGGCCACAGCTATCCTCAAACCCATCCAAAATCATAGTAAGTTTTACAAGCAGAAGCAGTGAAATCTTGTTTGTAGGACTTTGTTCCTGGTG
Source organism: Taeniopygia guttata (assembly GCF_048771995.1). Lineage (NCBI taxonomy): Eukaryota > Metazoa > Chordata > Aves > Passeriformes > Estrildidae > Taeniopygia > Taeniopygia guttata. The sequence goes on from NC_133035.1 coordinate 1,121,550, forward strand.
AGTATATGGGAGCCTCAGCTGTACTGTTTGTGCTGGGCCATGGATCAAACCTGCACCCTGCTGCTGCAGCCCTCTCCCCAGGAGCAGAGCTGTAGGAGCTACAGTCAAACCACTCACTCAAAAGAACCTTATCAATCCTGTTGTGGTGGAGATTTTTTCAAACTAGTGATCAGTAAGAAGCATCATATAAAAGCAATTCCAGGTAAGCAGATTAACTGTTGCCTTTGAATTCCAAAAATCATGAGGTTCTCTCAGAATCCTACTGAATCTGTGGGTCATATTCCCAGTCAGATGGAGAAGGGCTTTAAGGGCATTAAGGGCTTGCCTAAATGTCACATGTAAGTGTTGTACAAATTTAACTGGAGTGATTTAACTGCACTGTTTTAGCTGCAGCTGAGCCAGGTGAAAAGGCCACTGCCCTCAGCTGTTGTCACCATCCTCACAATGGCAATGCCCTGCGTGTCCCCCACAGTAAGTGTCTGCCAACCCTGCCCAGCACAGACCTGTCCAAAACCACACTGGACACTTCTAACATTTAAAAGTAGGATTTTTAAAACCTGAAGGCACACCCAACCATCTGTGAACAAATTTTAGGAAGAACTTTAGGGAAGGGATGTTCTGTCAGCAAGTGTAAGGACGACCATCCGAGAGGCAGTAACCTCTGACCCAGGTCAGGGTCACAACCTCAGAAATGTATGTACTTCAGTCAGACCAGGGCCCAATGTGTATGCAGCAGACATTTTTTAATTAGTAGATTTTTTAAATAATCAAGTTTTTAATCAGGAAATTTCACCTCTTTACATAACAGGGAAATAAATTATATAAGCATAAGCAAGTTAAAACTGTAGCTGCAGTCACACTAACAGGTTATACTGCTCTCAATATCCCGGTTCCTAAGAGTTCCCAATTACAGGACATTTCTGTGGGAGTGCTGAAGGCAGGCTTGAGCAGTCACTTTGGGATTCCTTGTGCATCTGAAACACACAGCTGCCCTCGGTGATGGATGTGTAAAATTAGTCCACCAAGGAATGAACATGCATAAAATCAAAAGAATCATGGCAGGACAAATGCTCTAGCCCTGCCACTTCAAACATCAGCCCTGCCTTCTGTAAGAGTTTTTCTTGCAGCATCAAAGGGCCATTCATAGGAGATCTTAAACTGAGGCTTATCAGATCTTATTAAGAGCTTGAAGAGTCCCATATGACATCTGCCATCCTCAGGCCAGGGCTTTCTGGTAACATTTGCATGCATTCTGCTGTTGTGGCTCTGTGTGTGTTTATTTTCTTAATATCCTTTTAAACAAGGAAGAGGTGAAAGTGAATACAGCTTCCTTCCAGGATTTCTGCCAGAAAGGGTGAGATACACAAATCCAAGGACTTTCCAATAACCCAGAGCACATCCAAGCAGCAGCACCACTGGTTGGACACACCTGGGGAACAGCACTCCAGGCATACACAACATCGGGATTTGTGCTCCCTGCCTCCTACCAGCACACGGCCAGAGGGGCACAACCCTATTTAAAACTGGAACCATATGGTGGTTTATGACTTTAGAGTACCTCTTACGCATATTTAATTTAAAGACACGTGAGCCACATGTTTCATGAAGCTAATGGCCACTCTCCAAGTCAGATCCTCAAAACCTGCACTTCAATTCACTTATTCTTCACAAATCCTTTTCCAGCATTGGACACAAAGCTCCTCCTGTTTGTAGAGCTTCATCCAACTAAGCCAATATGGGCGTATCAAGAAGTGTCTGGAGATCTAACAACCACTTGAAGCAAAGCAAAGCACATCCCTTTCATTTGCTAGCACTCAAAATATGCTGCATTGCACAAGGATCCAGCAGCAGTGAATGAGGAGCAGGTAAGGCGCTGCAATAAACAGCCAGGACTCCAAAATACACAGTGGTTAAGATGCATCTTTGTCTGAGAGAGATTTCTCAAATCTGAGTATCTAGAGAATATACAAACCTTTCAAATTGCATTAAACAAGCACTTCTTGCTGTATTAGTGGAATCACTTGGGCCCAGGTGCAGAATGTGCTGTGTCCAGCACAGCAGGAAGGCAGAAACAAGAGCTAGTGTGATCACAATAACCATGCAGGCATGCAGCACCCTAAAATGTTCTCACACTATGAAAGAGGTTCAGAAGTGAGAGAACGCCTTATTCAGTACAGTGGAACACATCAGATGAAGGCTAAGTCCAAACAGAAACTGTCAGTGTGATCTGATTGTACCTGGAGGCAAATCCCATTGAGACAGGGCTGCAAATCTTTTGTATGTGGCTTTTTTTGTGATTCAAGTTTGCATAAATATTACACCCCACCCTTTCAGGCTGTTTTAGCACAGTCATGGAATTTCTAATGAGCTGAATAACTCTTCATTTAATAGTACATATTTTTCTTATTTACTGTTACAAACACCAGCTCAGCAATTTATTTCATTATCTGTAAAACCAATCTTTTTTTTCCTGGTGATCCTGAATACATTAATTTTTTCAGGCAGTGCAAACTATTAACGAAAGAAAAATCCAGTGTTTCGCAGTATGAATGAAAAGAGGGGTTTTTGGATCAATTATATTTTGTAATAGTTTTCCAGGACTTCTTGTGAGTAAGAAGAATTTCTAGTAAGTGGCAAGGATCTATTGTAGTGAACCCTGTCCTCCCTCAGGGCAATTCTTTATTCAAGCCAGGCCATTAGCAAGGGTAAATCAATGTTATCAGCTCACACACTGACAGCTTGTGTGGTTCCCACTCCCCCTTCCTCCCCCCACATTAGGCTATATTTTTATGCTCTCCAGGGAAATTCAATTAACAGTGTCAGTCTCCTCCTCTCAGTCCACGACTGACACCATCAGGGCTCTTTCAGTGCCCACTGACACGTGAGATGTGCCTGTGGATTTCTGACTCCCAGGTTAACAAGAGAATTCCCATCCCCTCCTGCAAATGACCATGATCTGTGCTGTAAACACTGCAACAGTTACTGAAATCAATCCTTCCTGACCTTATTGATCAGGACACTTGGATAGAAAAATACTTCTCCAGTGGGAGGTAAATGTTTTGGGGGTAAAACCCCAAATCAACAACAAAATAACCCATGTCTATTAATACTATCAAATGTAGTTTTTAACTCCCCACTGCAGACTCAACAACCAGCAAAACCATGGAAACAATTACTGAGTAACCCTTAGCTGCAACTCACATCTCATTTTAAAAAATCTCAGCAGATTCCACATTCCCAAGAATTTCCAAGGATTATTTAGATAACTTTCAAATAGATTCATCTTTTCATCATAGTCATGCAAAAACATGATTTTGAAAGCAATAAAAAATTAGTTTTTCAATAATTTATGGAAGCACTGTAAAATGTGAAAATGTCACTACTCTTTCAAACACACTCTTAAGCTTGATGAGCAGCTCCAAGGCACCACCACAATGTACATGAGGAGCCCGTGCATCCCAGGCAGCCTCCCGGATCTAAAAGCATGTTCCATTAACAATTGTGTTCTCCACACTGACTCAGCTGTGAAAAGCATCAAGCAGAGATCTCATTTTCACAAACATCAACTCCGAACCACAATGATGCCATTCCCTCCTCAGATTTCATTAATTTGGTTTTTTCCAGAACTAATTTTCATTATGCCTTGATTACAGATAAGAAGTATTTTCTAGTGGTTGAAGAGAGAACAGAACATAATGTCCAAGCTGAAAACCCAAATACTATGGTCCTAATGGAACAAAAAACCACAATAAATGTCAGACGGCACTGTGGCAGCAGACTGACAATGAGGAAATAGCAAAAAAGATTCAAATGCAGTGCTATGAATAAAAAAAAAAATCCCACATTTACCATAAATCAAAACATGCTATGCAATCATATCACTTCTAAAAAGTCAAAAACGTAGAAATATCCCACAGAGATCCCCATCATACCTTCCTCCTTCAGTGAAGACCCACTGACTCTGCTGAACTCTGGCAAAACTCAACAGATTGGTGCTCCAGCAAACCTGGATCCAATTCTTTCCTCTGTTTTCTGCTAAAAAGGGTTTGGCCCCTTATTGTAAAAGCTGTTTGTGGGTAAACACTACAAGCTAGATGACTGAAATTACCCAGGTTAAAAACAATCCTCATGAAAACACAGGGGAAAAAAGTGAAAAGTGTTACAGCAGACACTGCTTGTTACACAGAGGTAATTTATTCCTCAGCATCTCACATTAAACATTCCCAAACCCAAACTGATGAGACTTGATGGCAAAACAATTTATAGGTCAATCCGAAGTCATAATACCTCTTTTTCCAGAATCCGAGAGATCTCTCCTAAAGTCCTGTCCAGACCAGGAACTTTGTGGTTCCCCAAGGAACAGCTATCCTGCATTTGGAGGTGCTTCAGAAGGTCTTTTGCTAATCGTTGTAACCTTCAACAGAAAACAGAAAACAAAGAGCAGTTAAAGCAAAAACTCCCTTATTAACCTACATCTTTGTAATGAACCTCTGGTAACAATGAAGGAATCATGGAAATCTATGTTAAATATTGTTAGCATATATTCTGAACAGGATGCTAAACATCCAAGGAGAAACTGTCAGCTTGAGTGACATTTCACTATCCACTTTTTCAAGGAAACAGCACAGATATAGAGTGAACAATACAGCCATAAAGGTGCTTTATTAGCTACATTTGTTTCTGTTGTTTCCCTCTTCCCCTTCCACAGCTTATCCTGCTAGTTTTTGCCATCCTCCTTTCCAAATGGTTTCACCCTATTTAAGATGAGTAAGGGAAATAGAACAGCAGGACCACTTGGCTGATTTCTTATAGGCATCATAAAAGAAATGGCTCTTCAGGGTTATTTGAATAAGAGAAAAGCAATGGCTTTGCAGCCTACTCAGAAAGGGCATTTTATTAACAAGGGTCAGTAATGAAGCCAAAATGCAGAGGTGGGAGTGATGCAGAGACACACATGGGTTGGATTCCATTTCAGTTTTACACATCTGCACCTGGGCTATTCACCTGCGCTCTCCTGCTCGGCACTGAGGGGAAACAGACAGTGCCAGGGCACGAAACAGAGCAGTCAAAACACAGCCAGAGTTTATCCTTCTGTGCCTTGACTGTGAAGGTGCAGTGGGAGCAGCAAGGCAGAGGAGACAAGGCTGCCGAGTCCCTTAGCTGGAGACTGAGAGCAGTCAGGAGGTGTCACTCTGTACCTGCCATGGGTTTGGTGCCACTGCCTCAGTGTCCCCTCCTGCTGCTCTGGGTCACAAGGCTCAGGGCTTGCTGGTTTCATCTACTGGGCAACCTGCACTGAGGTGGGACAAAGCTGCTAAGTGAGCAGGAGGAGTGGCACACACTGCTGGGACTGGAAGCCTACACATAGAAGCCTAGAGGAAGGAAAAATAGGGGAATGGTAACAATGCTCATCATAAAATGGAGATAGTGTAAAAGGGCCAGAAGACATTCACAAAGTGACCACAGAGTATTGGAAAAGAAAAAGACTACATTAACCAGTCTCCCAGAAGTGAGACAGGAGATGGAATGGCTGGAGAATGTACCACAATAGCCACACTATATAAAAAAAAATCCCCACTATCAGAATATTAATTTGTGGAAGAATAGGGAGTTTCCACTTAATCAAGAGACAACAGGTACTCCGTATCTTCTCTCAGAAAAAAAGAGGAGCTTCATTAATAGCTTTCAAGACATGCTGAAGATACCTATATGTTCTTGAAGTACAAATTAAAATGATTCATAGAATTTTGAGTCTTGGACTTCTTATCATCTGGTCAGCTGAGCCCACTCATATACAACCAGAATTTTTCTATGACAAGAAAAATAGAAGGAGATTACATCCTGATGAGATTTTTTTTCACTATTTCCTCTGTGGAAAATGAGGTTGGAAGAAACCTCTGTCTATCTCCATAAGCCACAAGCTAAAATGGGAAACAAAACTAAAAGCCAAAGCCCAAATAACTGCAAGACTTGGATAGTAAATCAAAAGACCACAGCACCAATGAGAAGTGGAACTGCTGCAGTCCACAAGCAGAGTATTTTCACAGAGTGGGATTTAGAATGGCTATTGCCTTGGCAATATCCTAGCACATTAAGCAAAAAATACTTTATTTTTTTGGTATATCTACCCAAATTCCATGATTAAAGCCTATATAAAGCCCACCACCCTATATTGTAACTTCATCTGACAAAAGACAGCAAGACAGGTTTCCATTTGCTTCATTTAACATCATAGGAATGCAATTCCACCAGGATTAACCACAGAGGCTGAAGAAAGGCACTTCCCTAATCTCTATCAGGCATCTGCATACAAAATGTGTGAGGTTTATCAAAACATTACTCACAAGGATTCAAAGAGAACATAATCATACTACACTGAGCCTTCAGCTGACACAATTAACACAAGAGTCTTTCTCTTTAGTCTGCTAAGATGCCCCATAAATTCAGTTTCTGTGCTCATTTTAAAAACAACCTGTACAGTACTAACTTCCCAGGAAAAGCTTCCAGTTTTTCCATTTCTTCTGAAAGTCTTTCTGGATACTTTTAGCAAAATTCAAACTTTCTAAGCATGTGTTCAGCATCACAGAGTAAGAAACTGGAAGAATGAATTTCCGATTCTGCCACATTAAAGAATTACCTCTTACATCCTCATATCCTACTGAAGGGGGAGTTTTCTGCCAAAACTAGTCAAAGGGTGCTGTGTGATCACATGGGGAGGAGAGGGGAAATAAAATCTGCCTCCTCCCACCCAGTGAGCCTTGGAGAAATTATTTAAATATCCTTCATACTGACTTCTTGGCTGTGTCAGAGAAATAAGAATAATTTTCGGACTGTTTCAAAGGACTAGAAATATATTGCAAGAGGACTTGTGCTTGGATGCAGAATTTGCTATTGCTATGAATGGATTTGGAAAGAGAGAGCTCTTTGTACAGACTGGACTCCTGGCACACTCTTGGTATGCACTGGGGATTACTGGGACATGGCATCCACACCTGATCCAGTGACTTTGGAAAAATACCACTGAATCCAAACCCAAACATTTCAAGATAATTAATTTGTCTTCCTTCCATTCCCCAATTTTCACTCCTCCAATGCTTACTAAGCCATACATGGAATGATAAATAATTGAAACTTTACTGTGCAGGATAATAGGGAAAGTTAATGTTTTTTCCTCCTAAAATTATTTACATCTCACTTAATAAGGTTTTAGTACTTCTCACAAATGGATAATTCAGAATGCAGAATGTCAGAAGGATGCAAGGCCCTGATTTGTCTTGGAACACTACCATAATGTAAACTAATAAATTGTATGTTCAGCAAATACAAATACAGTATCTGATCTTTTTGCACTGTAAAAAGAAAAACAAAGGCTACTCATATCAAAGGTTTCTAACATGGGCTAAATAACTTTAGTAGGTTTAACATATTTTATAGGCCAAAGAAAAAAGATCTGTCAATATTTCTAGGCCACATTTAATCTCCAGAAAAAAGCCAAAAAGCCTCGAAATAGTAGCATCAATACATCCAGCACTTGCAGATGTAACCCGAAGTCTTGGGTGCGCACTGATGTCCAGGGAATGATGGGTGTGGCTGGGCAGGCTGCTGGGCAGATCCCAATGGAAGGGGAGTGCATTCTGCTCCAGGCATTGCTGCCAGGGCAGCCCCGCTGCCGGGACACACGGCCCTGATGCGGGACACACGGCCCCGATCCCGGACACACGGCCCTGTTGCGGGACACACAGCTCCGATCCCGGACACACGGCCCCGATCCCGGACACACGGCCCCGATGTCGGGACACACGGCCCTGATGCGGGACACACGGCTCCGATCCCGGGACACACGGCCCCGATCCCGGACACACGGCCCCTATGCCGGACATACGGCCCCTATCCCGGGACACACAGCCCCGATCCCGGGACACACGGCTCCGATCCCGGACACACGGCCCCGATCCCGGACACACATCTCCGATGTCGGGACACACGGCCCCTATCCCGGACACACGGCCCCTATCCCGGACACACGGTCCTGATACGGGACACACGGCCCCGATCCCGGACACACGGCCCCGATCCCGGACACACGGCCCCGATCCCGGACACACGGCCCCGATCCCGGACACACGGCCCCCATCCCGGACACACTGCCCCGATCCCGGACACACGGCCCCGATCCCGGGACACACGGCCCCGATCCCGGACACACGGCCCCGATCCCGGACACACGGCCCCGATCCCGGACACACGGCCCCGATCCCGGACACACGGCCCCGATCCCGGACACACGGCCCCGATCCCCGACACACAGCCCTGATGCGGGACACACGGCCCCGATCCCCGACACACAGCCCCGATCCCGGACACACGGCCCTGATCCCGGACACACGGCTCCCACTGCCCCGAGGCAGGCGGTGCCGGTGCCGGTGCCGGGGGGCTGAGGGCGGCTGCGGCTCCTGCCCCGCTCCTGCCCCGCTCCAGGCAGAGCCGCGGGATGCCCCGGAGCTGCCGCAGCCCCTGCCCGTTCCCCTGCCCCGGTGCCACCCCTGCACCACCGCCCGTGTCCCGAGGCACGCTGCGGGTGTGCCAAGGCAGCACCACCCCCCTGCCGGACACAGCCCCCGACACTGCCGGACACAAACCAGCTGCAGCTTCATACACCTTGGAATGCAAATCTCAAACGGGATGAAAAAATCCTACAAACACTGTTTTCTGCATATATTCATCTGCATTCCCAAGAGAATGTTTTAGCTATTTTCTGAAGAGGAAATCCACCACCTGCCCAATCATACCCGTTATTTATCTTGCTTTCAAGTTTACTTGAATTTTATTTTATTTACATTCTAGCTCTTCTACAGTTTCCACAACATTTTGGAAATTAATTTTTGTACAAGTACTTCCAGGTTCAGAGATTATTTGTTTTTTCCCTCAGTAATCAGTATTTCTGCATAATACCTTATAACTGGCCTAACTGGACTCTAAGCCTACTACACCAGGAAAACCTACAACCTAGAGTGTATCAGTGAATACACTGACATATCATAATGAAAGAAAGAAAGTACTTTATCGATATAGACATTTAGCTTTGGGCTTCTGAAAGAACAAACTTCACACTACATTCCCATCTCCTCTGCAGCAGACTCTTAAAGAAAGTATTTCTTTTTCTACCTCTTCTTTTCTTTTTGTGCTGCAGTCAGTTTCCAGGATAACAGTGGTCCCCAATACCCATACTACCTGAATTATCCCTCTACAGTAAAAAAAAAAAGGTAAATACAAATAATACATAAGAACAATTCCTTGTTATGTGAGGAGAGACTAGATAAAATATTAGGGGAAGGGGTTAACTTCTCCCCCTGCAAACCTGCTAATTCCCTTCAGGCACAAGGCAATCTTTCATTACTTTAGTTTCCCTATTGTATTGAAGGATGACAATTACACTTTGCTACCTGAATATTTAACACTGAAATACATGGCCTTGCCTCTGCATTAGAAAATACTAAATAGATGTAAATAACCCTCTAACTTGGTGAAAATGTTTTCCTTCCCTTTTCAAAATGTACTCTGATGGACACCTGAGAATGCTCTAATGGACACCTGACACACCTTTTGCCATGTTATTCCAGTACACTGGACACTAAATAATTACTCAAATCAGTTGCCAGAGAATATGAATTAATACTAAAAACCCACCAAGAGTCCACCAGCACCTACAAAATTACATAAGTGCCACCAGGGACTAGCCAGCAAATGCACTTGAGAAAGGCAGGGAGTAACACCTGGCTTCTTCAGGTGACAATGTCCACAGTCCTTTCCTTGAATGTCCCTCTTGGCACATGAAAGTTCAGAGACCAAAATACCGACCACACAAGACAATATTTGGAATTATCCCACCCCTCTCCCTAATGCACACCATTTTTTAAACAGATACTAAAACCCCCAACTGTCTGAGCCATCTTTTAGAAGTCATTCCTAAGAAAGAACTCCTTAGAGTCATTTACAATCCCAGCCATGAATCCGTGCTGTACCACTGAAAAAGGGATACCCACTGTCTGTCACAGCAGGATAAAGCCTGTCTGCTTATTGCTATTAGTGTATTACCAGTGTAGAGCTTAGAAAGCACTTGGATCAGTGCTTCCTTAGTGCAAAAGGTTTTATAAATCTGCAAACCTTCAACTAATAAGAACCACTGAAACAGTCTATCAGTTGCATCAGGAAATCAGTGGTCTCATAATATTAAAGTGGCCTAATCTTAAAGGTGATCTAAAAAGGCTTTTTACCTGCCAAAGACCAACTCTGGTTTCTGTCTGCCTTCTGTAACAACTGACAACTGACTAAGAACTAAAATCAGATAAGAACTTGCATTCCATAAGTAGCTCTGGTTGTGAAGACACACTCAGTTTGGGGGTAAAGGAGTGGATAAAGAAATGTGCCATAAGAAAGGAAGCATAAAAGAAAGATACCTTTCTTTAATTCTAAAATACATTGCTTCTGTTAAGCAAATAAATACACCTACCAATTTAAACAGAAATTGGTAGGTTTAAACAGAATTTAAAAAGGAGCTTCTCAATTTTTAAGCTCCACAGCCCACTAAGTCAAAATATATTTTCTGTTCATTGATATACTTCCACTCCAATCTGAGTACCTCAAACCTTCCCTGGGGAAAGACAAAAACTCTTTGTTTTGACCAAAAACCGCATTTAGCACTCAGAGTTTCTACCCCCTTCATTCTGTGATGGGACTTTTCTCAGTAACTGTGCAGGTGTCCTGAGGGCTGTGCAGACTCCCAGCTGGCAGCAGTTTGTACCCAGCCAGGTACAGGCACAGAATCCCTGGCACACGGTGTCCTGTGCCTGCCTGCACAGCTTCTCAAGGTAACAGTGCTCCAGACCTGCTGCTGTTTGTTTCTTTCTGCTGACTCCTCTTCCTGCTGGCCTTGCTTCAGTAGCATCCCGTACTCAGTTCTGTGTTTTCCTATTATTTTTCTCTATATTAAGACTGGGTTGTGCCATGTTAATAGATACAGTCTGGGCTAAAACTCTTGCCTCATAAAATTTTTTGACCTCTCATCCTTTCTCTTACAGAAAGAGATAATACTTCCCTATTCTTCTTCCATTTTCTAATATGTGTTGTGCAAAGTAAACACATTTTAATATAAATAAATGGGCTTCTGGTTGACCCACAGACACTCCTCTATTTAAAAAGCCAGTTCTGACTTGAGCTCCTATTTTTATCCCCTCATTTTCAAAGAAGCTCACAAATATTTAAGCCCTCATAGCAGGTAAAATGTTGTGTAATTTTGGAAATAACAATAACTATGGTCTCTGAAACTATATTTTAAAAATTTAGATGTAAGCAGCTGATAGATCTCTAGGTTTTTACATGAAGACTGCAAAGAGACCTCCCAGACCGTGATGGAAGTGAAAGTTCCTGATGTGTAACTTTCACACCTGAAAGGGCATGGCTCTACCAGAGGCAATAAAGGAAGAAACTAAAAAAGCAGAGGGAACAGAATGAGCAATTACTTACATAAAGAGAATTGAAAATTGCAAATTCAGGATCAGTCAGAAGATTTGAAAACATTTTAAAAATATTTAAAATCTGTGTTTCTCTCATGCTACAACTGAGACAGAACTGACAAAGTTCTACATCACTGATAATCTCAGAATTTAACACAGAGACACAAGAGCTTATTAATATCTTCAGAGTCAAATGCTTATCTTCAGAGTCACATTTCTACTTTCTGATGACTAGAACCTATTTTTTTATTTTCTAGCAGCAAAGAAAAGCAAAACATAAAAGCTACAAATCTAGAAGTCTCAATATACCAAGAAATTAATCTTGCAAATGGAAGTGCTGATGACCAAGAAACAAAGCCAGCGCTTTCCATGTGTTTATGCAGGTGTGCCATCTGCTGGAGATGGGTCATTTTCTTGTGTCAAACCTCAGTGATGGATTTTTATTATTTTAAAATACATCTAAGATTCAGCAGCAGTTTTCAAGCTTTTGAAAAGCCTATTTAAAATATAACTTGCATACAGGCTCGTTGTATGTACATCAAGGAGGTCTAACTGCAAGGATCTGAACTGCTTAACCACAAGCAGCTTGTACAAAATGCCACCTTCCTCAGCAGTTTATGAGTGATGGAAACAACCACAAACCAGACAGGATCTGGTACCGTTTGTTACCTCAGTGTGAAGATAAATACCCCCAATCTGAAAAGTTGGTGCACTTTCAGGATGAGGGTTTTTGACTCCAGCTCTTGAGACCCTACAGCCCCTTGACTAGTGCTACAGACTCCCTAAGCCCAGCTACCAGCAAGGCACACACAGCATCTGCCCACTGGGAGTGGATGTCTCAGGAACACTAAGAACAGGGCAAGCTGCATAATCCTCTCTACTGATCTGTTTGTTTCCCCACTTTTGGCTTAGGATTTTTTCAGGCTGGCTATGCTTTCCTAGAGCTGCAGGAATGCAGGTAACCTGTCAGTGAGCACCTGTGTGCACCCTGTCAGAGTTCCCCACACCTCCCTGTGTTCTGCATTAAGAACATTGGGTTTGGTTTCTCTAGAACCTGGCTCCAGCTTTCCCCTGTGCTCCCTCATCCTGGTACCAAGAAGACAGCAAGCAATCACCATCTAACTTTTCCATGCCATCTGTGACACTGTAGATCTCCATAACATAACCCCATAAGAACTTCTTCCCACTATCACATTTTCCTCCAGGAGTAGTACTAGTTTACCTATTCCTGATATGTAAGACATACCTGAAGTCATTACATATTTCCCTTTCTGCTATCTCTGAGCCTTTAGCAATTGTAGCTTATGTGTTCAAAGACAAAGAACTAGAACTTCACATCCTATTCAAAAGATGTAAATGACCTAGGTATTTATTTTGCTTGTTTCTAAGTAATTTTAACAATGGATTTTTATGCTGCTGATACTGAGCTGATATTATCCCATCTGCAAATTCAAGGCCCACACTTTTTATGTGAAGATATAATTGAGTTCTGTCTTCTCCCTCCATTGGGTATATACAATACAGTGGATTTCACCTGCCGTTTTACTGCCTGCTCACTCACTCTCTTCAAAATTATTATTCAGCACCAATTCTTGTACCTACTGTCCTGAATTTCTGCATGAACATTGCACTGTTGCCTCACTGCTGGCCATCTTTTTCCAAGTCATTTTAGAACATGGTGACCATCACAGAACTGCAGAACTCTCCTGGTAACCTCCCTGTACTGCCAAGGACTGATGAAACTCCAATTCTTTCCAAGTTCTTAACTGTTTTGCACTTAAACTACAGCTGCAGTTTCTTTTAAAATCTTAAGTAATAAACCTTATCAAAATTATCTTGGAAATCCAAGCATTTTGCATCTTTTCCCAACTGGTTTCAATGGAATCAGAAAACAAAAGCTGAGCAATTTTCACTTTCAAATTAAGCAGAAGGAATTTGTCAGTGATCACAGATCTTGTTTTCATCTTACCTCCAGCTGTTTTCATCTGTGCCTTATCTTTGACAATAAAAAGATCTATTATTTAAAAAGCTCAATGTCAGCCTAGGACATCTGTGCATTAAAACAGCTGTGTTTCCAGCACAAGAACCTTTGTTTCTGACCAAATGGAGGTCAAACATAAGATTGCCAATCCCAGAATTCCAGCTGAATTTTTACCCATCAGTCTTAAAGTACAAGACTGGAACCTTCTTGTTTCCAGGCAAGCAAAAGATAAGTGTTATGTTCTCTTTATTATTGCAGGCTGATAGAGAGATATGATATACAGGTAAAGATATACAGTGTCTTCAGAAAAAAAGACACATTTATTGTCTTTATTGCATTTATTGAAGTCTGAGCATTTGCATCCAAGACTGATCTGTAGCTCAGGATGGGAACATCCCCCTACTGGGGGGAAACCTTCCACACCTGCTCCACCAGAAATTTCAAGGGCACTTCTGTGACAGGGGAAAAAAGCATATGTCTAAAATATATAGAGATAAATGCTTACTTGGCTTTAAATGGGGAATCAGACACAGCATTTTTTGCTTCCATCAAGCTCTCATATTCCTTTGCCCTGGAGGAGAAAATATTCATTATTATTGACTATTGTCTAAAGTGTTCAGGATATAAGACCAGCAAGCGAGTTCAAACCTTGGGTTTTTCTGCTTCATAGTAAAGCACAGTATTTCTATCAATGCTGCCCTGTCATAATCCACTGCATCTTAACTACTGGCCATTGGCCATTAACAATTTGTTTTTAATATCACTACTTTATAATAACATCAGTACACAAAGGTGTATTTAAGTTGACTTTTCAAATGGTAGAAAATTTCACAAGTGATATATTTAACTGTAGTAATCTACTACCTATTATAAAATTATTACTATATAATATTAAGACAAAAATATGTAAGTAATATTATCATATAAAATATTAATGACTTAGACATGTAGTATAGACCAGATTAGTACATCAGAGTGATTACAATTAACATACAAATAATTGTTGCATTTGCAGGCACAGGAGCATTTTTTATGTAACTACTGACTGTAGTTAGCCAAACAGCACAGAAACACCTCCACCAAGGACTCATTTACTGCTGGAAAGAGAAACACGACCTCTTTAGTCCCTTAAAAGTATTGTTTACACTGGCCATGTGCCAAAAGCAGGAAGAGGGAGACAAGCTTTCTTCCACTGCTTGTTTTCACTCCAGCCAGCCTGTGCCAACAGGTGAAATCCGTGAGTCGTTCCTGGAGCAAGGCAGGACCCACAGCAACAATCCTGTACCCCATTTCTAATAACACACATGTAATGCAAAACTAATCCAGGCACTGCAGTGATGCAGATGCATTTCTCTCACATACATGTATTAAACCTCTCTTCATATTTTCTGTTCACCGAAATGGCTCAAGTTTCCCAAAGCTACACAGATTTTCCTTTTGTTTGCTTCACCATTCCAATTTAAGCTCCACGCAAATATTGTTACATCACCACCAGCTCTGATTTGTGGGTCATTAATAAAGCCATTAATCACAGTTGAATTTAGTATTAAACATGAAGGTGAGATTTCTTTATTAACCTTTTGCCTTCTTCGCCAGAAACAACACATTTCAGCTTCTGTACAGACAAGTCAGTCAAACCTGAATTATCACCTCAAAACCCTGTTATTAAATGCACATGGCTGGAATGCTTGAAGTCCCCTGCAAAGCCCAGAGCAGCTACCTGCTAAGCACACCTCTGATGCTTCCATTCAGCTTTCACTAGCCCTGCTTCTCCTGTGTCACTATCCAAACATCCTCCTGCTAGCAGCACATACATGATAACCCGAGATAATTTACTTACTTATATATCAGTTGTTACTGATAGCACCAGTTAAATGGCTTAGGGTTATAAAAATAATTAATAAGACTAACGAAACTTCTCAACACATCTAATATCCCATTGATCACCATTTGTCCCCTCGTTCACCTCTGCCCTTCATTGCATTGATACTGCAAGAGTGATTTATGATCTGGAAACTCAGAAGTGTAACAGGAACCTATTTGGTTGCAGTTCTTATTTTTTTCCAGTTTAAAATATCACAGCTTCCTAGAAACTAAAATGTATGTGACATTTCAAGTGCTGAGGTGTAAGGGCATTCATTGTAACTATTTATTTTCCTAGAGAAGAGCTGAAAATATGTACTAAAACATGGTGTGTAGATAATCTGCTAACACCTATGAAACTCTAAATTAGCAACATCAAAATACCTCTGCTTTATGTTGCTACTGGACATTTTTATTAGAATGTCTTCTGTGTTAACATCAAAAAATCTTATATTTAACTCTGAGTTATCTTCAAGGACAGCAAAGCCATTGAAAACTCTAGCCACCTTTTAAAAGTAAAACCAAACTTAATGAACATGAACTTCATGTCTACTCAATAAAACCCAGATTTTGAAACTTTCACTGTGTTTTTCAATCGTACATCACCATTGTAAAACGATGGCCTTTTATTACTGTTTTAATTACAATTTTTGATGATGGATATGCTGACTCACACAGCAGTCTGACACATACAAACTCAAAATGTTCTGAAAAAGTTTTTCTCCTATCTGTGCCAACAATAAATTATTATTTCAACTTGCATTCCAAGGTCTGACAAATCTTTGACTGAATGCAACAGAAGCTGCCCTGGAGAAATAATTAACACTGGACCCAGTAAGTGCATTATATCAACAGGTCACATGAATAACTCTGCATCCCGAGCATCCAGAAACCTGAAGAACATTATGCAGGTCCAACAGTGATATTCAGCTAGTGGATCTGCTCACCCAAAGAGGAGAGCAGGCAGAAACAATAATACACTGTAAGAGTGTTGTGGTTTTGAAGGCTGATGTACCTGCTAGGAGTCACTAAAACATCTCACTTCTACTGTAGCTCTAAAAATCTGTGCAAGCTTTTTTCTCTTATTTGAAACCCTTCTAACTTAAAAAGGCAGAGAAAATGTGTAACAATGACTCTTACCTAGGTGAGAAGTATTTTTAGAGAGAAATGCAAAAATATGCTAGAATATTGAGCTGAGCATTAACTAACCTGAGCTGGGGACCATTCAGCCATAAAGAGTGACACTGCCAGTTCATGATATAATGACGTCCTGCACATCACGCTGATTTGCAGATGTCACTTTTTAGACTAAGAACAAATTGCACATCTGACAACTCACTTTCCACTTTAAGATATTTTTAACTTTCTTCTTGTTGTGACAGGCAAAAAAAAAAAAGATTAAATTTAGTCATGGGATTTGACACTACAGCAGGCTGACTTCTATTTGTTGATTACTATTGATTTTCTTTGATACTTCATTTAAAAATCAATAGCTAGAAAGAAAAATAGGCATGGTTTACACAAATTTAAACATGCTATTGTATGCTAGAAGAGGCTACAGTTTTGGCAGGGCACTGGCATCCAATTATGAGAAAAGCTCTTAACAGGTGAAACCAAGGGCTCCAGATCGATATTCAGTTTTCTTTCTCAATCAGAGAAAGTGGTCATAAATTAGGCTCATCAGTGTTATTTTCAAGAGACTCCCAAAGCAAATAATTTTAAATTTTTTTCAGCCTTCCATTGCACTCACAGCAGAGGACAGAAGGTAAAGTTTAGAACAAAACTTAGAAAAAAATAAAAATAAATTGGTACTACCTGGAATTCATCCGTGCCTTTAGCTTTTTGGCTTTCTTTTTAATTTTCTGTTTCTCCTCTCCATCTTTTAATGGTTCCACAGGAACGGAACTCTCAATTACAATGTCCACAATGTACTTTTTTAATGACAGGTGCTCCTGCAGAAAATAGTGGAATAGTATTTAATGGCATAGCATGTGATGGAGATCATAGATTATCTTCCCAGGAAAAAGAACAGTGGTAAATATTTAACTGAAGGTTATGAAAATTAAGCCAAATCTTAAAATAAATCTTGAGAGATTATTTCACACTGGAGATAACAAGCTGTGTATTTTCTAAAAAGGGAGAAAAATTATTAAAAGAAGATCAATAAATATTGTGCCTCTTTTCAAGAAATTGTTACCTGCAAGTATGGACTCCAAGCTGACATTCTCTCTCTCCTCCGAGCTGCCTTTTACATCCACAGAAAACCTGCCCTACCAATGTAACTCATTGCATTAAATAATCTGATTTTGGTTTTTATATTAATTCTTCATCAAAATCTAAACGTCTTTTAACCTTCATTAAAATATATGGATATGTATTTTACTATTCACTACTTACAATGTTCCCATTTATTAACAGGACTACTACTTTTCCTCTCACATAAAAAAATTTGAATTTAGGCAAAATAATGGTAAAATTTCAGTTCCCCACAGAAGAAATACTAAACAACAAGTTCAATTTCAGTTATTAGAATAATTTACACAATTTTTAATATACTGAGACTTCTATCTGTTTTCTCTGCAAAATACCAAACTTATTATAAAGTACGGGTCACTTGCTTACCCTTTTGGTAAGTACCCTTAAAATTCAAAGTAAAAGGTGACGTGCTAAAAAAAATTTATAGACAGTATTTTCCAAAAAACAACCTATATTTTCTTTCATTGATTCAGGAAAAATACTACATCTGTTGAAAACAAAATAAATCTCAGTGAAATTTCCTGGAAAAAGACCATTTAGTTTTAGTGCTGCACGGTACAACCCAGGAATATATATCTGGTGGAAACAGTAAATGAAATATCCATTTTAAATCATAAGAATGCAAAATGAATACTGGATTAGTAGATCTAATTCTACTGAATGAGTACTGGACATTAGGAATCCAACACTATCCTCAAAGCAAATTCTACAGGTAATGTTGACTTTCCCTTTGCTCCTCTGCCTACCTTGGATAAGTTCCAGCACACCTGAAGAAACTTCCTCAATGAACTGTCCCAGTTGTTCAAAGCATACACATTGTCACAGATTGCTACAGTTGCTTGTAAGGTAATTTTAACAGCTTTTGTAGGCATTTTCCCTGCCCTAAATAGTCTCCATTTAGTTTTAGCAAGAAGGGCTTAAAAGAAAACCTTCTCAGGGTACCTCCAGTGGCTGTGCCCTTGGAGCATAATTGCATTGAGTTAGTTCTCCACCAGGCTACTGCAATCAGAATAAACCATCCCCATCCTGGTTATGAACTCCAGCTCAATTCTGTCTTGTCAGAGAGATGTATCCCTCAACACCCACCTAAAAATACCTTTTCCACTAACTTTCTTTTTAAAACCAGAAATCCAGTCCTTAGGTTCAAACTGCACAGGAAACAGGTGGGTTGGAGCTTGACAATGTTAGGAAAATGAAGGACTTCCTCAGAACAGACCATGGCACTGCTGCTTTGCTACCAGGCTTTGGGGTACTGATCCTGTGACATCTACTGAGAAAGATATTTATGAATTATTTCCATGGGATTTGGCATGAAGATCCCTGCTTTCCAAAGGGTACAGCCCAGCACCTCCAGGAGCATCCCTCAGATCTCCCCAGTGACCTGCAGCACGGGTTACACACAAAACTAACCAAGGCTGTTACTGTGCTTCTGCATCTTCATTCAGCAGTGCAACTGGCATTCTGGTTCATCATATCTTCACAAACTGTCATTGCTCCAAAGTGACAGCAGAGTGGAATAAAGTTCCCACTGCACTCTGGGATGGCCACCATACTACACCAGGGGTAGCCAGGCTGCTGTGCAGCCACACCAGGGCAGTTGTGACCGTGGGGTCACACTTGTGCTGGGCACAAAGCAAGGAGACAAAGCTTTGCACCTCCTGCACAGACGCTCATATCTTTTTTCATCATCTTATCTGTGATTAGCTGCTGACTTGAAGAGAACTGTAGGGTTCAACAAGCACATTCATGCCCCAGGCTGTGGGGCCAGGAGAGCACCCATGATGGTTGCACACATTTGTTCACAGGAACTCGAGCACCTCTGTGCACCATGGTTCTCAGCGTTCTCAGCTTTCACACGGGGCAGTGTGGATTAATATCAGACTTCATCCATACAGCTCATTAAAGTCAGACCAGAGTAATAATACCTCGTGTCACAAAACCAATCTCCCTCTGAAGGTACAGATCAAAGCGTGGGATTATCACCGCGGGCAGATCGACACCATTCAGGTGTGAAACAAGAATAACAAATAGCTTGGGATTGGGTGACAGCTGGCACCTGAGGAGAACTGCTGCACATCACCCTCCAGAGCAGGGGAAAAATATTTATCCCCGTGTTTTATTGAGCTCCCACCAGTTAACTGAAAAAATTGAGGTTTTAGAATCCACTGAGTCACACTGAAGTACAGAAGTCCAATCCTTTAAATAATTAAACTCATGAGTAATTTTACCTGCATAGCCATACTTGGGCAAGAGAACACACCACAAAAATAACAACCATCAACAACAAAACCAATAACAACAAGCATAAACAGGAGTGAGGCCAGTGCAGGGCTTTCAAAGCAAACTTTTATCATCCTTTCATTTACATAAAAATGAAAGCTATTCATTTGGGGTGGGTGTATTTCTAATAAATGCAATGCAGGATGATGGGGTAGTCTGCACACTTCTTCCTGAAAGCCTTTCACTTTTAAAAAAATTATTATTTTTATATAAGTAAATGCCAAGTGCAGTCAGAAGTTCTAAGACTAAATTAATTTATCCTCTCCCTAAAAGCATTCTGGGTTTCTTCTTATGGCAATGTGAGGGGTCATCACTGGTCTGGCCCTGTGCTAGGCTGAGCACATTCTGGCCTCAAATCCTCAGATACTGTTAAACCACCAGATCTTTTGAGAATTTAGGCCATTATAAATGCAAAACATTATAAGTAGAGGCTCTTTTTTAATGGAAGCTGCTGTAATTATGATCTGCATTCAGCCTACCGACAATTTTCAGTGCAGTTTTAGTTTCAGCCATATCAATTTTAGCTGTGCAATTCCTCTGAAGCTCTGTTTTAAAGGCTTATGTATAATATACTAATTTTGCTAGCTCTGTCCTAACAGAACACTTTTGATCTCAGGATTAAACCAGAGCCAGCTATGATGGTCACTCCATATCAGACTTCTGCCATCATTTTTCATACTTGATACTCATCCTCTGAGCTGCACAGCTGAGATCAGAGAAACATCACAAAGTAAGGTCTCAGCTTTTGTGAAGGTGACAGAATCTGTGCCACAAAGAGCAGGCACTGTTCTGTGCTGGGATGTACAAATGCTGCAAAATGAAGAAACAAGAACTGAATGCTGACATTGATTTCTTCATTATCACCTGTGTATGCTCCTCTCTGCTCATGTGATGATGGCTCAGTGACCCACTGGAGTAGAAATACTCCCGCTCCTTCTCTCCTGTTATTTCCATGCTCCAAAGCTAAGAACTACTGTTAAAAATCCCAAGGTATCCTGTACCTGTCTCAGGGGGAGATCCTCAGTTTTCAGCTGAAAAAGCCAAGAAGTAGAAGTAAAGTAGTAAACATCCACCACAGGATATTTAATGGCATTTTGTACAGACACACATTGTTACTGGACAATGCTATAGAACCTCTAATTTTTTACAGAGCACTGAAGTAATTTTTAGAACAACTGACATAAATTTCTGTAAAAGTTTCAATACTTTATTTACAAACAAGGTCATAAAGACCAATATTATTGCCCATGTAAAACTTAAATCACCACAAAGCAGACAGAAATTAGATTATTTACAAAAAATGTCTTTGCTATTCCTTCCTTCTTGTTGAGGAAGATGAAACAAGAAAGCCTTATAAATATGATTGCCTGGCAAAAGATTTTGAGATTATGGAAACTATAAGCAAGATTGAAATGAAAGCAAGCTTTGAAATACCAAGCCTTGGTTAGTGAACAACTGGAAAACAACAGTATGGCTAGCTGAATGTAATCCCCTTTCGATGGAACAATACCCTCTCCTTGCAGACAGCTCCAAGAGTCAGAGCAGACCCTACGAGTTTAGCAGAAGGGGTCCAAAGAGAAATTTTTAGGGTTTAAAATGTACCACAGCATGGTAATGTAATGATTCTTGTAGGTCATATGTAAATGCTATAGGATTTGTATCGTGTACTAGACTGGTTAGTGAAAATTGGAATGTTCAGCACAGAAGAAGATTTCCTGCGTTGCAAGGGGACCCTCCCGTCTCTGGCAGCTGCAGCAGGGCCTGCACCGCGCCTTTGCAGGAACTTCGAGTCCTGAGCCCCAGCTGCAGGGATCTCTCCTCTCCGTCCCGACCCTCCTACCCACTGCTGCTCCCACACTTCTCCCTCCATTCTCAACTGTTCTGACTTTTGGTCAAGTCACTGAAGCTTTCCAAATGCAACAGATGGGCCTCATCTACAAACTACATGAGGAATTGAGTTGCCAAAACCATTAAAGCTAAAACTAATAAGGTCACCTCTGAAGTCACATTCTTGCTGGTTATTGCCTAGTCCCGTTCAACTGCCTGAACCAGAAAATCTACCCTGTTAGTCTCATATCTTGAAGTTGATAATTTTAGTTGACTAGGCACTTCTTATAACTAATGTTTTCTCTGTTTCTTATATGATATGTTTACAGTACAAGGATAACAGCATTATAACCAATATCCCCTGAAGCAAAAGTAATTTTTTTCAAACTCTAGAACAAACATAATTTTTGCAAAGTTTTTCGTGGACAGTGCAGCAAATGCTACAAAATGCTGAAATGCTATGTAGCTGAGCAGGGTCCACTTCTGCTTGGATGAGGAAAACCATACCTTCAACTGGATTCCGAACCTCAGTAATCTGTATAAAATACAACAGCTGCACAAGAAATTTCCCAACTGACATCCTCTTCATACAATAGCCATTCACAAGACCAATACTCCTCAGCAGCTCTCCCCATTTAGTGTCTCAATTACAGCAAGAGCACCCATGGATCTGTCTTTGGCAGGTGAAACCTTGGATATGTATTTATCAAACCAGAACACAACTGCAAAATTATGTTCCTACCCCATTTTTTTCACTATGACATTTCTTGGCTCTCTGTACTACATAAGTTACTATTCATTTCACTACTCAGAAGATATTAGTAGGAACTTTATTAAATTGTGAAGTGTGCCAAACAGAATTCTTCATAACAAAATTCCCACCTTCTAAAATTAGAGGTAACCATAACATAAATACTTATTTCCTGTTCCTTTCTTTTTAAGTAAGCGTTGCCTTTTTATGAATTCTGCCTGAGGCACGCCTGCACAGGCAGGACAGTATTGCAGCCAAGCCAAGAAGGGAAGGAGAGCCTGGCTGTGCTGGTGCAGGGCAGCCCCAGCTGCAGATCCCCTGTGTTATCCCTGGCCACCCTCAGCACAGAGTTCCCCCAGCACAGGCAGGGACAGGAGGCACTGGGATCCTTGGGGCAGGCAGGAGGAGCAGGAGCTGCAGCCGGGGTACCAAGGAGCTGCTGGCACCTGCTCCAGGCTCGGGCAGGCAGCACTGCAGGGGATCCCTGCCAGCACGGCCTGGCAGGGTGTGAGCCAGGGCTCTGAGCTGTGCTCCCATTACAAACACGCCAAGTCAGAGACCTGCAAAACCTTCCTGCCTGCTGGACTTTCACCCAAAAAAACTAAGCCAAAATGACCTTGCTGAATCTCAGAGTTTGTAAGGTATTTTCCCCTCTGTTATTTTTTCATTTTCATTCCCTTCTATATTTCTGGATTCTGGCCAGAACTGAAGCAGAAATGCCAGAATACTGCAAGGCTGGCTATTCTGTTATTTTTGTGATCTTTCCAACCTTGAATCCCCAAGTTCTGAAAGAAAAGGCATGCTTATAAGTGTTCTAACCCAATTTTGCAGACCAAGGCAACTTGAAAAACATCTGTCTCCAGGTATTTATCTAAACTCAGTCTTCAGAACTTCCAAACACTTGTTATTACTTGCCTTCTCACATCAGCATTAAAATATAAACATGAGGAAAGCTATAGAGAAATACTTGTAGTAGCTTATATCAAGTAAAAATAACTGTCATTCATTTACCATTTTAATATTAAAAATATATATCAAACTGAGTATTTTCCATAAAGGTAATGTACATAAAGAATATATTCTAGCAAATCAATAGGTAACTATTCTGAAGCCTACATATATCTTTTGGATTTACATCTGTACCTGTTTCAAAATAATATTGTGTAACTGCAGAAAATAATTAAAAAGTGTTTTCACTATTTATTACCAATGTCAGGAATAATGGTTTCTTACTTGTGTATATAATCACTTAAGGGATATATTTGCCAAATTTTGAAGGGTTTTTTAGGGTTCAATTCTAAATCACATTACCACAGGAATATTTGTTCATGATTTTACTATATGTTTCAACAGAATTCCTCACTGTGTTATGTTTTCCTCATAATCTAGAACAATATTTAATATGGAAAACAGATGCTGAAGTAGACTATGAGTTATATCAAAAGCACACTTCAATTTTAAACAATGACAGCCTGAAACACAGTAATTCTTCATCATCAAGAGATCAAATACTATTATAGGACCACAAGTGATGATCCACTCCAAAATATGAAGAATCATAAAAAGGAAGAATATGAATATTAATATTAAATAATAAGTGTTATTAGAGGTGCTATATGTATAAAACCAGGTTATAATGTAATGAATTTTCAAATATTATTTTCTCAAAATAATTTCTCAAGATTTTAATTATTCACATTTCTGTGCTAGACTGTACTTTAGAAGATGAGTTGAGAGCACTAAAAAACTTTTATTGTTCATTCAAAACTGAAGAGTGTCCTTTCATTGTACAACTAGGTTTTGCTTGACATCTGGGATTTATGGTTTTTTTTTCCATGAGGGACTAATCCTGTTTTTCAGCGTGCCCAATCTAAAAACTATTTTTACTGCTAATAGTGACTGTCCTTTCAGTCACCTTGCTCATCCATGGATTCAATGACACGACAGTCTGCCACTAAGATAAATAACAAATAACATTTTTAATAAGAGCTTTAAGTATTTCTTCTGATTTTTAATACCATTCCCCCTTGTCACTCCAAAACGTGGGGACAAAAGGCAAAGTAAAGGTGTCTCTGCTCTGTGGTGAGAATTCTGCATCCTGGCCATGGAAAGCATCCCTGCAGATGAGGGAGGAAAGCTGGAAGGCACTGACACTATCCTCTGGCTGCAAGCACAGCAGAGAGAAAGGGGGAGATCACAGTGCAGCTGGGCCTGCCAGCAGTAGTTTCTTTTACTGGTTGTGGATATTCAAGATGCCCAAGCCAAAAATAGGAAGGGTGCAGCAGCTGGCAGTGATCTATCACAATTAAAGGCACAGCCAATAAATGATTAATCACATAAGTTTTTGCCAAGAAAAACAATACTTTATAATAAATTAAAGGTAAGAAGCTA
The DNA here is from genome assembly GCF_048771995.1 of Taeniopygia guttata. NCBI lineage: Eukaryota > Metazoa > Chordata > Aves > Passeriformes > Estrildidae > Taeniopygia > Taeniopygia guttata. The sequence continues at coordinate 1,146,412 of NC_133035.1, forward strand.
TTGCTATGCAAAGTACAAAAAACTAGAATTGATGTATGGGGTACTGAGAGACCTTCTGCAAACTGCAACATGGATTAGACTTTATCATCATTGATTTTCATGACAATGTCTTCTAGGACAGAATTATTCACAGCAGAATGACATGGCCAGAGCTCCTGGACTGAAAGGACCACAGGTACCCCTAAGGTATGAAGCATCCATAAAAATGAACCACAGATGCCTGGTGTAATTCCACCCCTCTAGCAACACACAACTCTGCTCTAAAAACATCCTTCCTTCCTCAGGAAAAAAAAAAAAAAAAAATGAGTAAAGCCAACTCAGCCAGAACCTGAAGCTTTACTGGGATGGGGAGTTCTTGTTTGGAAGTGATTTACAGCTTGTTTCCCCTGAGCAACAGAGAAGAAAAATGTTGGAGAACTATAATAAGATGCCAAGAAAAAAAAAGAATTTACTACGAAGTCAGTGGATAAAGTAAACAGCAATATTGTTCTACATAAGGCCAAAACACATGCACCACCACACAGCCCAGAAATGGCTGCAGTACCACCAGAGCTGGGCCAGGCCATCTCCCTGCGCTGGAATGGCCATAATGGAGCAGCCAAATGCCAGGAGAGATGCAGGGCAAACACCAGGGCAAGGCTGGACACACTGGGCACTGCCAGAGCTGTGGCTGCCCCTGAATCCCTGGAAGTGTCCCAGGCCAGGCTGGATGGGGCTTGGAGCAACTTGGGAGAGTGGAAGGTGTCCCTGCCCATGGCAAGGGTGGCTCTGGAGGAGCTCTCAGCTTCCACCCCAAAAACGGATAGACGTGTAACATACATCTGAATGACTGTTCCAGAATAAAAAAAGAGAACTATTAATTGTGTATAAAGGCTTTTAAAAGCTACATACCCACAGGTATAAACCTTTCAAACTCCTCTATTAGATGAAACTAAAACTGTGACCCTGCTTAATATTGTTATTTTCCATTTTGCTTAATCATATCTTTAAGGCTACCAAACGAGTTCATAAAACACTATTCTTCCTTTAAATACAAGAATTTGAAAACACCCTGATTCAGAAAGGAAAACAAAAGCTATTTTTCAATACTGCAAAGCCTAAAGCAACAAAACAATAGTTATATACAATTTAATTGGAATGAAAACATAGTGTATTTGAGAAAATAATAATTAGCAAAATCCTAGCACCACCATGTGTCTAGACAAGAAAAATCCTTGTAAATACAGATGAAGAGCAGCAAGGGTTAGACATTAAGGTATTGCCACATCTTTTTCCCTCAGTAGTTTCCTCTGCAAGAAATAATGGAAGCAGCACACATCTCTAGGAAAACAGCTTGATTTCTTTCAGAAAAATAACTTCTAGCTCCTAATATCTAAAAACCTTATAGAACTTCCAAGTGCTGTGACCAGGAGCTCTGGTTGTGTGGGGTTCTGGCTGCAAAGCTCACCTGGCTGGCACAGCACGCAGCAAGGGCTGATGGCTTTACCTGGGCAGCTGCCAGCCAGGAGGCACTCTGTAAATCAGAGCTGGGCCAGGACAGGCTCCCACTGCAGCCCCAGCCAGCTGGGCAGCCACATTCCACAGGGAGCTTTAGCCACTGGGCAGCAGCTTTTTTTAAAGGAACGTGTGTGGCCTCAAGTAACCAGGTCTTTATATAAATCCTCACATTTTAACGCTGTCAGTCTTCAGACAACAATCACCTCTCTGCTCCATCACGGGATTATGGTTTCATTTGATCTAAATACACTTCTTAGAAGTTCTTTGTTGCCTTTATATAATGACAATAGAATCAGTTTTCTCTCCTGATAAGAAAAAGCACATTTTTCACAAATGCAAACAACAGTTCATTAATATTCCTTCATCCTTCTTTGGAATACATAAAAGTGTAGCATGCACCTTATATAAATTAACCAAGCCCTGCAGAGTTATCTATTGCATCTGGTTTTCAGAAGAGCTTTTCACTTATTAGAAACATTCATAGACCACATAGAATGACATGATTTATATTCTGAAAGTCCTTTTAAACCATGGCACTTAAACGCCAGGAGATACAAAGACAGCTGGGACAATGGTTCAAAGGGAGCTCTTGGGTGTATTTCTCCAAATAAACCAGGAGAGATGAGAAAGGCAAAGGCAAAAGGGAAAGCAGAGGGGCATAAAAGTGCCTAAAAAGTGCCTGTAGCTCCTAAGATCTGTAGGAGCTACAAGTAGGAGAAAACATCTACAAGATCCTTGCAGAGACTCCTCAGCCTAATGAAATCACCAGGTGTTGTCCTATGGCTTTTGCAGGCACCTTTTTAGTGAGGCCTTTGTGTCACACACGCTTTAATTCAGCAAAGCAATTAGTCAGGACTACCAACATACTAATTGATTCCAGTGAAGTCAATGAAAGCAAATTGCTTACACTGTTTACATCTTTTGCTGAACTAAAAGCAAGGTGGATGTTGAGAGAGAGGACGGGAAATCAATAAGCACAGAAAACAGCAGTGCAAAAGCAGGAGAAGCTGAGAGTTTGATGGAAGCAGCCAGGCACTTAAGCAGCGAGATAATGTAGGCAGCATGCTCTTACTGCACTGGAGATAATGCTGAGAGGATGTGGGCCAGTGGGAGCACTGAAAGCTTCAGAAATATACTGAAGATGACTTTTAGCCTGCTGCCAGTTTTACCACCTAGGTGAATTAATGTATCTACAAGAGGCCAGACAAAAGCAAAATTACAAAAGAAGAAACTAATGTGGACAGAACTTAATTTGCTTTTGCAGGATAACCTCTGTTAGAAAGCCAAGAGATGTTTGCTGTAAGAGAAAGCTACAACTGTTTCAGCTGCAGACTAAGAAAGCCCCAGATGAAGAAAACCCAAAAGGCTGACATGCAATGAAGCTGCCACACAAACTGAGAAAGAACTTCATGCTTTTTCATTTTTGTATCTTTATTCACAGCAAAACGATTTTCTTTGTATGTTTCACATCCACAAATGAATGCACCTTCCTGATGGTCTAATCCCAGCTGTCAGCTCCTGCACCTGACATGCTGGAATTAAGTACAAAAAGCACTTAATGTCAAACCAGTAGGACAGTGCTCCAACATGAAGTCTGCTTTTACCTCTGAAAATGTCTCTAAAATTACAGAATTTATAGACATTACAGCAAAGAGAAAATCCCTAGAATACAACAGCTTATTTTTATTTCTGGCAAGATCAACTCCTACCACCCACCTGGCCCAGAGGAATCAGTGTCCACGACCATTGAGAAGTTTTTAACTATTTGCTTACAGCCAAATTAACCAAGAAAAATCCTTACTGTGTGAAGAAAAATTATACAATCATTTGCTTCAATCAGTTTCCAAAGCCTTGAAGAGACATCTAAATCTGAGTTACCAATATGGACAAAATTAAAGTATTTCAAATCTTGTGATTTCTCAAGTAATAGTAAAGAAATTCTATAATCAGATTAGAATTTTTAAAAGGTTTCTTTCCAGGCAGCTATCTAATATACTGAAGAGGCTGAACACAAAATGAGTCAAAGATCAAGAGTAAGTTATCTGAGGTGTCAAGTGCATAAGGCTAAAGGTGAAATTTTATCAGGTCAAAGGTGATATAAATAAAATCTTTTATGTCAAAGAAGAAGGGTCACAGACAAGACATATATAATCTAAAGACATCACAGATGACAAGTAATAACTTTAAGCAGCACAAGTGTGTTCTCACTAGAGTTACCTTCACTGACTGAAAAATTGAAAACAGTGATAAATAAGTAACTATGACTATTACAAAGCTTCCCTGGAGTATGGGTTCACTTCTGTATAAAACTTTGGAATGTTTTTCTCAAGTATTTCAAAACATGAGAATCCTTTAGTTGTGAGGTTGGCATTAATTATGCTTGCTGAATAAAGGAATACACAAAGCAGATTGCTCTGATTAGTAAAACTACTTTCCTACTCTACATTGCTCAGATCTATAACGTCTTACTACTGCTCTTTGAAAAAAAAAAAAGTAATAAAAAGCAAAGAAGGCCTCAGACCTGGAAAATTTCACATTACAATAATATAGCTCAGAGTTTTATACTTTGACTAACTGAAAAACAGCCATAAATAATATATAAAATACCTAACAATGGAAGCGCCCATACATTGCCAGTATGCCAAATACTATCCACCATCTTGATTAAGGATATTGGAATCTGCTATAGTAATTCTCAAACTGTTCATTCAGTTAAAATTGCTCTCTCGTTTCTCTCCTGCATTATTCAAGAAATACATACATTTAAGCTTCATCTAGGTCTTAAGTTCTCATCAAAATGTTTTGCTGAGAAACCCTGGATTCAGGTACAAAAATCAGGATCTTTGTGCCCTCTAGTGGAACTTCTGTTTCCCCAGCTGGGTGCAAAGGCAGCTGCAGGTACCTGATTCTGTTCTCCAGAAACTGGAATTGCTCAGCTATCAAATGAGATGTGGAGAGTAATGCCCAGTAATGTAATGTAATGTAATGCCCAGTCACAAGGAAATCCAGTCCAGTGTTCCTCCAGATTCCTCTGAGCCAGCTGCCCAGCAAGACTTCAGGCACCAGTGGCCAGACAGGTACCAGCAACGGCCAGAGAGATCCAAGAAAATGTCAATCCATACTTGGGCCTGCCCACAACAGGACAGATTCTGGAAAATCTCACAGCTAGTATCTTCAGGCAAACAGGTGCAGTATGGAGAGTTCCCACACATATACACCAGGTAAGCCTGGCACCTAAAATCCCAATCCAAACCATATAACTCCCACTAACCACTGCCCAAGGGGAAGAAAAGAACGGAGAAACCAGCTTATGTACTTTCATTACAGCTAGGAAGGGGCAGGAAAGTGAAACTCGACAAACATTTATTGTTCCAGACTACTGTGCTTCTCCAGTTATCTTTTCCTGCTTTTTCAGTGATAATCACCTCTGTGGTTTAAGTACTTCAGAGACCTAACTCTCCAAAGCTTTTTAAAAAGGAAAACACGTTACAACCAGATGTAAGAAGCTGAAAATAGAGAATATTTCAGTAAATAAAAATAGTAAAAGAACTGTGAAAGAAAGTGAAAAAATCAGAACTATTGGACAGTGTCATCTGAATCAGCCTGGCTGGAAATAGATTTCCAAACACAAGTTCAATCTGAATCAGTGCTGAAGAACTGGCTTGCACACTATTTCCTCCTAACACCTGACAGATATAATACAGGGCATTCATAAATGTTTTGGATGTGGTAGAACCCAAATTCTCATAAAAAAGGCCTTGACTTAATACTGTAGTTGAATTCTGGCAGCAGCAACAAAAAATTACATGAGACAACTACACAGATGTCCTTTCTACAAAAGAGTCACCTCTTGGTGTAGTGTAAAATGTAATCAATGCTTCCTCAAAATCACTCTAAATGCCAAATCTTCCAAAGAAGCTACTGAAAAACTATTATTCTTATTATTATTCTATCTATTATCATCTATTAATTATTAACTATTATTATATCTTATTATTAATACTTCCAAAATGTTTCAAATCTTACATTTTTAAGTCACTTAGCACTACAGTTTTCAGCATTATGGACCTTGATGCACAGGATAGCACACCTGCTCACCTAGAAAAGGTCTAAGAGATTTTAAGCAACAAGAAGAAACAAAGAAAATAACAGGATGGTGACAACTGTAACGTAAGATTTTTAGGATGAAAAGACAAATGTAGTGACACGAAAAATGCCTTCAACTAACAGAAAAGCAATTAGTCACATTTTATAAAGGATCAACTTCAAGTGGCAATTGCCTGCAGTATATGAATGCACTGTTTCTTTCATTTCTCTTCATTGGTAGTCTGCTATGATTCCCATGCTAACAGAAACAGTTTTGTTCAACTCCTTTTTCAAGGCTTTCAAGCTACTCAGCTGAATGGCATTTAAAACCAGAAGTATTACAGAAAAAATAGCACAAAACTTACCACTTCTTCATCTGAAAGCTCTCGTCCTTGTATACTACTATTTTCTCTCACGGCTTGTTGGTGTTTTTTCCCTTTAATGTGGCTGAAAAGATACACTTCTGATGAAATCTGTAATGACAATAACTTAGTAGTTATTTTTCCTTTGCAAATTCCATAATGTATAAATAGCAGTACTTTAAACGTAATCTAAAACATGCCAATTTGTCAGGGCTATGTTCAAAAATTCAAGCACAGTACTTCACTCCTCAAGTTAATTTACATAAACATCTTTTATGCAGGACTTAACAGTAAATTACAGAATGATTTGCTAGCCAGCAGTGTAACAATAAATTAAAAAATACATTAGGCTCTCCTCCCATTTTCACTTCAATCTAATTTCATAGATTGGAGTTTCATTCTGAAATGCAAGATCAGTGACTACACAAGACTCCAGTCTGCTGAGACTGAGTTTCTGTTCCAGCACTGCCTGAGGTGATCCCGTGCAATCTTGCTTAATGCAGCAATTAAAGGAAATAATGCTCAGTGGCATGTAAGGCTCTGACAACGCACAATCTCTGCAAAGCAGTGACAGCAGTTATCAGTAAGAGACCTCCCAGCTCTGGCCCAGTGGCTGTGTGGCTTCTCTCCCTCACCATTCCTGGGACAGGGAGGGCAGGCACAGGCAGAGAGCCCTGGCTGAGGTTGGGACACTACCAAGCAATGTCCTTGGCTTCCAACAGCAACCAAAAAAGTCAGACACCAAAGGCAGCGAGGAGACAAAGAGAACACTCCTTTTCCTGTCCAACACTTTCAAGCGTCCAACCAAACTCAATTCAAGAACTTCTGGAGCTTGATGTGGTTTCTCTGTGAATTTCAGTCCAACAACACTTAACCAATCAGCCCCTGAACTCACAGTAAATTCAAGTACCCACAGCATCTTACAACATGCTCCCAGCTCAGCTGCCTATGTAAAGGAACACATTCCTTACTTTGCTTTAAATCTGCTTTTTAACTACCTTCTTCCTTCTGATGCTCCTGAGTTCTTGCTTCTCTCAGCAGTGCTCAGTGCTCAACTGAGCACTGCACAGAGTCTCCATTCTATTCACAACTCTACAGACCTTTTAAATCTTCCCTAACCCACCTGATTCATGGACAGAAGAATAAGATGCACTTTTCACAAAAGCAGGGCAGGGGTACAGTAAATGTTCAAGTGAGTGAAGCAGAACTTGTAGCTTCACGGCTTGGGTTGGTCTTGCAATTCCAGCAATGTCCCCTCTGCCCAACTCACCATGACATTGCACAATGAACACTGCTTCTTTCGCTCATAGGGTGTGAGCTTTGGTGCATAGTCAGTATTAGCATGTCTTCCACTACTGAGCTCAGCTGCTTTCTCTTTTCTCTGTTCAATTTGTTCCATGTGCCTCCTAATACTTTCATCATGCTGAATGGAAAATAAACAAAGCAACGAAGAGAAAACATATTGAATGGCAGCAAATGGAACTGAACTGTGCAAAGAAATATTGATGTATTTTTCAACTAATGTATCCTTTTATACCTTCAGTTGAATCTTCTTCTGCAGTTCTTCCATGGCTTCCTGCTGAGCTGCGGTAAGAGCTGCCAACCTCTCTTCTCGATCTCTAACCAAAAGATAGTGAGTATAGGGAGAATTGGTATCAATGCAAAGCATGAATAATACTGACACATTTCTGTTTGGAATGGAGAACAAGAAAACCAAAAATGAAGTTGAAGATGGTTCAGTAGAAATAAAAGCAACAAAAAACAGCTTAGAGAATATGGACATTTTAATTTGAATGACTTAATAGACACTTGAACCTTTGTAGCAGAACCTGGATCACACCTCAGTCCCAATCACAGCAATGATAGTCAAGAAGATGCCCCAAAGAGCGATGAATGTGAAACCCTGTCACCACTTGCATCCTTCAGCCAAGGGCTGCAGTCACTGAATAAATGGGGAAGAGCAGACAACAAATTGAAAAACTCCCGTTGCAGCACTCAGGGCAGTGCTTTATAAAACGTTCAATGGCAGAAATTTAAATATAGAAACTCCCAGAAAAGCTCTGACCAACAGAATCACCCGGTTGAAGAGATTTAGATTTTTTTTCTGAGAAAAGAACAAGTGTGTAACTTGACTTGTAACCATGACCATTAAGCAGAAACCCGCAGGTAGAAGTTGCATCAAGAACAACTTCCTAGTGGTCAGTAAGCCAAGGGAACAACTAAATTCTAAAGAGGAAGAAAGTCAGCTACTCATGCTGTTTATACAAACAAAATCTGTAAAATGAGATGGGAGAGAAGCCTGGCAGCTCTGAAGTGCCAAGACATAATAAAGGCTCTGGGTAACACTGAGCTATGAAGGAGTCAACCAAAGCCATCAGCCATCTTTTCAAAAAGCATTCAAAAATTAAAGGAGCCTGAGTGGCAAAACTAGAGAGCCTGACATAAGGACTATTATCCAAACTGCAGTGGATTTTGTCATGTGTGGATTCCTGTTTGTCTGGGTTTTTAAACAGAAATCTGACAGAAAAAAACAAGATCAGTTCCATAAATGTAGAAGTAACATTTTTAAAACAAAAAGCCACAGAAAATATAAAAGCTGATAGGAAAGAAGACAGCAGAGGAAGTAAATCAATTATAAACATTAAAAATTTTTCTTTCAGAGAGAAAAAGTGAACTCTTCCAATCACTGTGTGAGAGGGGTGAGGAGGAGATTACAGATGAGAAGCATTAGGTACATGTATTATCATCCCTGAGGTACAGAAAGGAAAACTGAACTACAAGCTTGTTTTAATTGTTTCTTTCAGTCTGCACTTTTACACATTTGTTTAATGCTACAAACTACAACAGATTATTACGATTTCATACTTCAGGCTAATGATGTTTTGTGTTTGAAACAAAATTTTCAAGTTTCCAATTATAAAGCATCAACACAACTCCTGCACCAGCACTTCTGAAAAGCATTCTTTTTCCATGGTTTGGGTACTTTATACAGTTTTATGATTTCTATTGACAAGAACAACATTTTCTGTATTGTGGATTTCAACCCTCTGGAATATAAAATACTTTGTAATTACAACTAAAACCTTATGGAAACAAGTTAAGGGTAGAGGAGCTTTTGAAGTCAGTTTTAAGTACACTATTCCATTCGTACAGATGTTTGAATCACCAACAGACACATACAGTAAAGCTTATACTGAAGGAACTTTAAGCAGACACTGCAAAAATTGCTCATTCCAGCCAGCACTGAATCTTCAGGATACAAGCCAAATCCTAGCTACAGGAAAAAACTCAATGAAACACCAAATGATACCTCCAAGGTTCCACCAAAACACACTGCAATCCAGGATGAAAGGGACAGGACAGCCAGATTCCTGTCAAGCTCATCCCTCCCTGAGCTTCAAATCCAGGACACTGAGTCCTCCCCTCACTTTGCTATGTTAGAGGAACCTCAGAACTGTTCTGAGGGAGATGTAATGACTGACAGAACAGAATCACCACATTGTAAGGCACTGCATAAATTCTTACCTACTCTTTCCCAAAATTAAAAAAAAAAAAAAGGAAGAAAAAAAGAAAAAAATCTCTTGTGTAATTAATACTTGGCAAAGAAAAAAAAAAGAAAAACAAGTGCAAGCACGGTACTGCAATATCAAGTACAAAGGGTTTAAAAACTGTTAGAGCAACAAACACAGAGATTTGCTGACACACAATAGCAACAGAAGGCAAATGGAAACTGCTTCTCTTCACAACTCGTAAGGAAATTAATGGGGGTGCAACAAAGCGATGGGGTAGATTTAACACTGATTAAACTCTAAGAGCAATGAATTTTATGCTTGAAGATTTTCAACAGGCTCTAACTGTAGAAGGCCTTAGAAGTCAAAGATGTCAGTAGGGCAATTATTGACCATTTGCTTACTTTCAGGGTTTCCTCAAATTTCAGAAAGATGTAGAAGCCTTACACATGCAGGGTCTATCTTCCCAAAATACCATAACCAAATTCTCCATTAGTCCTAATCTTCCTCCAGTATTTGCAAATGAGAATAAGATCCTGAAGGATCCCTTCCAACTCACTCAGTCTTGGGTGATTTTGGCTCAATACACTGAGGAAAGGTCCTTAAAGCCCCAGCAAAGGCTACAGATCCTGCCCAGAATTCATTACACATCTAATGGAAAGCTGAATCTCTTTATGATGTCACTCAGGACTTCAGAAGATGAAAGGTGATCAATGCGTCTGAATATTTTACTTGGGGGGAAAAAATCCTCTTCATGACAATTTTGAAGAAAACAAGCCATGACATTAAAAACATATCAAGAACCATTAGTAAACATCCCTCACAGAAAAAAGCTTAACTTTTACCAAGGTTTTAAGGAGTGCTTGTGGCAGGAGAACTGCAGGAAAAGAGGGAGAAAGAGGAGGTGAATACAAAGAGAATTGGTAAACTAAACAAGCAGAATGCATCAGACTGGAAAGCAAACCTGTCTTACACACCAATATTCATTCTCCCTGAACCTCAAAAGGAAGAGAGAGAAGAGTCCATGTGAAGTCCCCTTTATGAACTTTTAATTATGGGCAAAACTATAAACAAAGTAGTTCACGGGCAGAATTAATGAAGCCTGATTTCCTGGCTGTGTGCTTCAAAAGCATAATCTTTGGTGTCTATAACAATATGGAATCAATTTGATGCCAGTAAGTCCAAAAGTTTCTGAAGAGTGGAGGAAATGGAGAACATGGGTACATCAATCTTGTTGCCTTTGAAAACTAAGGTGAAATATGAAAAAGACAAATTATTATAAGGTCTTGTCTGCAATAAAACTAAGAAAAATATAATAAAATACAGCCTTACAACTTATATTGTGCACATATGTAAGGAATACAAAAATATAGTACAGAATTTATGGTGACTCACCTGATTTCTTCTTTCAAGTCATTCATCAAGCATCCTTATTAGTGATACTTTTTAAAATCCTAAGCTTGACAAGCCAGGAAGGTACTGCTGTTGCAGAGCAGGTACAGTTTGCTGGGGAGGATAATGGTGAAGGGAGCCAAAGAAATAATTGCAAAGTTACCTGGCCCTCTCCCGTGCTGCATCTTCTCGTGCTTTCTCCTTCTCTTGCCTCTGCTGTTCAATCCGTGCTTCCTGCTCCTTCCTCTTCATCAGCAGCTCCTCCACCCGGGCCTGCCGCTCCGCTTCCAGGGCTCTCTTGCGCTCCTAGCCAGGGAAAAGCGAATCCTCATTGCTCTTTTAGGCATGAAACACACAGGAATCAAAAGAAACTTTAATGTCTGCAGAGCCAAACTGAAACACAAACCTGTATTTCATTGTGCCCCTGCAGCTACAGACCCATCCCATCCCACCTGAACTGCCTCATCCCGCGCCTGCTTCTCCTCCTGCCTCCGCTGCCGCTCCTCCTGCAGCTCATTCAAGCGCTGTTCGTACTCCTTCAGTTTGTTCAGCACGTCGTGGCGCTTGTTCTGAGCTTCCAAGGTGTTTATAAAAGCGATTTCATTGACCTGAAAACAATCAGAAACTGTAAGAAAAGACCCAAGAAGCTGAAATAGGTTTCATCTTGGGGAATTTCATCCATTTGTTAATTATCCACTTGATCATTAAACTGATGAGACATTTCTCTAGAATGGGTTGGGAAACCATCAACTTGAGAATAAGTCTTTAGGTTTTGTAATGATTTTTTATTGTTTTGTTTTGTTTGTTTTAAACAAGACAGACCATGGAATATAAAAAGAAAATTTGAATTGTATCAGAGAAACAGAAACTTTGGGTAAAATACAGAAAAGTTCTCTCAATTCTATCAGCATCGAGACTTCATCAGTCCATTCTCTAAGTCACAAAATGTGTAATATTAAAACTCAGATGGATAAATCAGTAAAATACACAAGTGCTAGTAGAATCCAACAGGGCTTTTGAACTAACTTTAAATACATGTGAGCTTACTGGTCAAAAAAGTCTAAGTATACATAGCATGAATAAGAAAAAACTGAACAAGCTCATGGTCTAATATTACTTATTCATATAGCCTGTTTCATGAACATGACATGTATTATCTTTTTCAGCCATAGGACAGTGGCTGAAAACCAAACAAACGTGACATACGAACAAAAAAAAAAAAAAAACCAAGAAAAGGTTAGCTTAAAAGAACTTTAATGTGTACACTAAATAAAACAGGTAAAGAGAACACATATGGACAGACAAAAACAGATAATGAAAAAGGGTGGTAGGATCATGTTTGTAACTTTGTTTACTGACTAGAATCCATTTACAGGATGGCTTTTACAGGTCAGTAAACAAGCAAGCACTGGGAATTTAGATAACCAACTGGGCAGCAACAGTTACCATGGTCTGCAGCTATCCTACTCATCAGCTATTTCTCTAAAGCCTTCTGGCCCAATTAACCTTGATTTCCAGAAAACAAGAACCTCATGAGGCAGCAGATACCACACACTTAAACACATACAATATTTGAAACATCTGCTTATCTGGGAAACTATGGCAAGTGTGATTTAGTTAATATAATTACAGAAGTCACACTGGTGTAATGGAATAGTAATCAATGTACAGCAGACTAAATTAGGTAGTCTTGAAATCCTTTTAATCCAAGAGAGAAACAGCAACTAAGTAAACAAGTGCAATCAGTCTTCTTGTGCTTACCTTGAAACACAAATGAACAGCTGCATCAACCACAGCTGAAATACATGCTCATCATTGAATGAAACAGTTTCAAGGAGATGCATGTATCTTCACTTGGGAAAAACAGACTTTAAAACAAAATACTTACTTTCTTTTATGCTGCTTTTGGTTGGGATAGAGTTAATTCTCTTTGCAGTAGCTAGGATGTGACTATGTTTTGGATTTGTGCTTGAAACTGCTCTGACAACACAGGGATGTTTTAGTTACTGTTGAGCAGTGCTTGCATAGCATCGAGGCCACGGGACCAAAGGGATATCTGAGACCACAGGACATCATTGCAGTAACAAAACTGGGAGGAGGATGGTGTGGGGCCACCGCTCGGGGACTGGCAATTGCTTCCTTTCACATCACTTGTCTTTCTTTATCATTTCTCTCTTTGTTAAATTCCTTTTTCTTAGAATTGATTTTTCCCCACCCAGTTATTAAACTGGTTCTGTATCAATACATGAGATTTTTTGCCTTTACTCTTCTGATTCTCTCCCCCCACCCATCCCATGGGAGAAACAAAAGCAGCAAGACAATGATCAGTTCTTTGTTCAATCCATCTTTTCTCCCACACCAACCCACCATGATGTCTAATAACAGCTAAATAATTTTAAGTCATATTAGAGAAAAGTGCACCAATTAGACATCAGCATTTATCTGCTTCATGGCTCATGTGCTCATCTCTAACCTGCACTGTCCTTCACAAACTACTTCAGAGCACTCTGAGGTACAACATTAACAAAAGCATAGCTAAAAAATAGTTCCTTTGCAAACAAAGTCACTCACCTTAGCTTCTTCCTCTTGTGCCTTTTTCACAATTGCTTGTAGCTGCACTTCACGTTTGAATTCTGCATGGAGTAACTTCTCCTCCATCATCCTGCGTCTTTGATCTAACAATTCTTCTTTCCATTTCCTCACATCTTTCTCCTACACACAAGGAGTCAATTCATTACTAATACACCATCTAACAACAGGGCCTGAATTTTCCTCAGGATTTTCTAATCTTTGAAGGTTTCTTCACAGGAACAAAATACTTTCATGCCCTACAGAAAGCCTGCCTTAAGTTTAACTCAAAGTACACTGCTTCAGCTTGGTGAGTTTTATCATTTCTGTTGAATACATGCAACACATCTCTCCTCCTGTGATACTAAGGAGACTGTCTGCATTTGAGATCATCTCCTATAAAATAGTCAAGAAGTTCATTATTTGAAATAATGCTTTATTTAATTGCTGTGATGCACAAGTCAGCTGTGAAAACTATGTAAACTCAGACTCAGATAACAATTTCATTTCATCATTAGTTTGAATCTCCGATATGTCCACTACATGGAAAAAATCCTTTCCTGAAAGGTAGCAGAGCAGCCCTTTACATCACAGAAAGCTTACCCTCTCTATTAATTTCTGAAGCTTCAGTGCCTTCTCTTCACGTAACTTTTCTCTCAGCTGCTGAGCTTTCATTTGTTTCTCCTCATGCTTCTTTTTGGATTCTGCTATTGTTCTTTTAATAAAACCAAATAAGAGAAAAAGCAAGTTAGACAATATTAACTGACAGTGCAGCAAACATTTCTATGCCATTTCACTAAGAGAAAACAAATAGGCCACTGGAGGGCAATTATTTCCTGTAAATGTGTAGTTAGCAGACAATGAAGTACAAGCATACTCATGAAAAAAAATATAGAGATTTCTGTAGCACTTTCCACCCAGAGACTCAGAGTATATTTCTGAAGAGTTTCCAGCAGCCATGAGTTAGGCTGCCTGTTTTCCCTGGCTGACCCAGGCAGGCACCAGCTGCAGCACCTCTTGCGTGAGGGTGAGGAGAGTTTCTCGTGCATGTGGATCCCGTGGCCAGGGGGACGCGCGGGCTCCTCCTCCACTCTGTCTCCCCAGGAGTTGCTCTGGCGCCATGACTCACGAGCTGTACAGGTAAAAACAAAGGTGGGGATAATTTAAATACACTTTTCTACAAGAAATGCCAATAATTATTTTCTCTAGTTCTCTCTCAGATGAGCTTCCTTGGGCCTAGATGCAAATACAGACTGAAGCATCCTTAATATCTGTTCTTTTTTAATGCTTAATGATTTTTTTACACTTTTATCCAGATGATAATATAAAACAGGATTAAAAACCGTAAAATCATAATTGAGAGACGCAGAAAGAGAGCTGAAGAACAATGAGATATAGAGACAGTTTAAACACATCTTTCCTCAGGAAACAACAGGGAAAATAAGATTACATTGGAATATGTCAGGCAAACTTCTAAAACCTTAACTGGCCATGAATAAAACACGCATTTTTCTATATTTTAGCTGTCAATTTCCATGTAAGCACCGTAATATACAAAAATTTACCTTCATAATCTGCCAGAACATCATTCCAGTCCATAGACAAACCACAGAAGGATATGCTTCCATTGCCCATATTAGCCTGAAATTTAATATGAACCAGACAGTAAAAACATAAACCTTAACTCGCAGGTGCACACACACATTAAAGAATGCCAGCTCAGCAATATTCAGCAATGTTTCCAAACAGAACTGGCCATCCCAAAGGTCAATGCCATTCCTGCTGTGACAGTAAAAATGAAGACTTCTGCTTCATCTACTCTTCCACAGTAGCAATGCACATAACAAACCTCAGCTCCCCCAGAAATGAGCAGCAGGACACTGACTGCGAGCTTAGAGGGCTCTGTACCACTCAGTAGTACAGTGCTGCTGAGTTTAGCAAGACTAAATATCCCTCAGTATGGGATAATTATTACATGGCACTATTTCACAAGTCAAACAGATTACTTCAACACCAAAACAAACACAAACAAATTCTATATTCATTCTCCACTGACAACTAAGCTTTAATCTGGGTAGAGTAAAATGGACACTCACAGAGAAGTCACTGTCATTGTCAGTCTCTATGTTAATGTCATTGTTTTCCTCTGCCTCAATCTCTCTGGTTAACTGCTCCTCCTCTGCAATAGCACTGGCAATGGCTTCTTCATTTGCCTTCTCCAGCCGATCTGCTAATTCTTCTTTCTTAGCCAGGACTTCTGCCATGGACTGGAGGAAACATGACACCAGAAAAATAACCAAAATCAGTTACAGGCACAAAAAGGAGGATTCCACATAGTTAACATGAATGGTATGATATTTTGTTCAACTTCTCTTTACTTACAGTTTTACTGATATATTTTGTGAAGGTAGCTGAAAATACAAACCCCACTAAAAGTGTTAGCAACTATTAACTCATTTAGTAATTTCATGAAATACAAAATTAATTATTCACATAATTAAAAAACTTATTCTACCAACCCTGCCACTAAAAGCACAAAGACAGATAACCTGCAATTACTGTTTTAAATACTTACTCTTAGGGACTAAGCAAGGCATACTCTGAGACAAGAGTGCACGCCATGCTGTCACCTCTACAAAAGGAACCATGCTCCAAAGTACTATTTAAAGATGGAGATGATCTGCATGAACTGTATCTGGAAAGTTCACTATAGTTAATATGATGGAATCTCAGGCTGTACTTGTTTTCAAACATTAATTACAAAAAAGTGGGGCAAAAATGTACTCCTGGATATGCTGATTGTCTTTCCTTCTCTACTGTCCAGCATTAATCAGACAACTTCCACTCCAGTACCAAACAATGTACCACAATACACAAAATGGTGCTTCAGTCTAATCTGAAGCAGTAAAATCCTTCCAAAAGACACAGGTGCCACCAAACTGGCAGCATCCTGAACTGTTAATAACCGAGCATGTGAAACAATGTTAGTGGGTGAGATGCCTGAAATCTGCTCTAAAAGCAAAGAGGTACTTGGCTTGGAAATTACCTAGCAGGACTTCACTTCGCAGAAGTTAAAGTGATTTACAGGAAAACTACAGCAAACCAGAGTTTTAATCTCTGTTTCTGACAAAACAAAAGCAAACCAAAACAAACACATACCCCTTAAACTCCTAAACAAAACAAAGCACCTGAAAGTATAACCTGGATTTTATGTAGTATTATTGTAACTCTCCACTCAGAGAATCCCAGTGAAACAGACACACCCTGAGACCTGGAAGTCAGATAAAAACAGAAAACTGACTTTTTGGTTTTTGCTTTTTGCTTTAAGAATGGCATTCCTCCAAATTGCTTGCTGTAAAGGAAGACCCAGCAGAGCAGCTCAGCAAGTCTTAAAAGGCACAGGTCTGACTTTATTTCTAACAGAATTTTGATATCCCATGTGTTTCCAGTTTGAATGATGAGCGGAACTGAAGTAAGACTTTAATGAGAGTGTGACTTAAAATGACTGTTAGTGGAAGGAAATGAAAAATTAGCACAAACATTTTTAAAAGAAGTAATGAGAGTAGAGATCTAATCATTCCAAATAACACATTTCTATCTTTCTAGCTTAAGTTCCGAAACTTTACCAGAATTAAATTCTACACCAAAAAGTATCTGTGCAACAATTTATTTTTCCTACAGTAAGTACCTCATAGATTTTTCTACAGTTTTTACATAAGGCTAACAGTAAACACTGTGCAACACAGACCGAGAAAATTAAGGCTTAGATTTATTATTCACTCACAAATTTTATGAGTTTTCTTACCAATCTGGCAGCACTCACATTTGAAATATCTGTGGGATCCATTTCAGTTTCAGATTTAGCTTTTTCTGTTTGATGCCAGTCTGTACAGCCAGTGGTCTGGGGGAAAGCTTCATTCATCTGCAGAGTTTTTGAACTGCAGTCAGTACTAGTGAGAACTGGAGGTATCTCAGGAGCTGGTTCTAAGAAATCCCCTTGCAAGGCTGTGTCAGTGCTCCCATTGGCTTCCGAGGCTGGGAACTAACAAGAGGCATTTGCAAAATTAACAAAATGGAACATACTGATTTTTAAAGTCAGAGTCAAATTTTAAGAAAATACTTGGCAACAACAGTGAGTGATGCAAATAACTTATTTCAGGTGCTCATTACCTTGCAAAAGTTGGATCTTTCTACCTCAAATCTATGTGTGAGATACGTTGAATGTTGACTTTTTGGAAAACATGGAAAAGTTGACCACAGCATCACAATTCTAATTAGCCTATTTGTGCTGATATCTTACTGCATTTCCATAGATGTAACTCAAATAACTATTATTTTAACAGCTTTTCCCAATCTGGTTAAGTTCATAAAAACTGTAGCCAACACCACCTTTAGAAAATGCTCTGAAGAAAAGTTACAAAATTTAAGGTTAGAAAATGGTTCAAAATGATGTACTGACCTGAGTCTTCTCAGTAAGGGGACCCTCAGAGTGATGTAAAGGACCCTTCTGTACCAGCTCTGTGCTTTCAGATGCAGCACTGCCAATGACTGAGCTCTCATGCTTGTTTTCTGCTGGTGGTGAAATTACGTTTTCTTTGTCACTGTCACCTCTGGACTTCAGTGTTTCTGCAGCTACGGGAGCTTTTGCTGCCAAAGCTGTGGATCGAGACCGAACGGGTCTTCCACGCTGAACTGTTTCCCAGCCCTCTGCATCCTTCCGATCTATGTGAGAAAAACACCCCCCGTTCTCAGACAGGAACACTTATAAACAGAAGCATTAGAAACAACTCTTTCATTACAGTATTACACAAGTTGTGGGAAAAAAATGTTCTCTTTAAAAATCAATACCAAAAAAAAATCAACAAGACATTCTTCAGCAAAGCTTTTTTCTTCAAGGAACGCTATTGGTATTACAGACACTGAACAACTCAGTTCATGGGACACGTTCTGTTACTGCAGAGTGAAGCTACTCAGGCACAAAAAGGTGTGGGAAATGGCAACATGCACTAAAACTTGCCATGCTTTTTCCTTGCTATTTCATGAGATGGTAAAGCACAACAAAGCAACCACATCTGCTCTTCTTTGCAGCAATAGCAACGTCAGGGGCCTTTTGTGAAAGTGCAAGTACAGACAAAATAGAACAACTTAGCATGGAAAGCAGAAATGTGGCTCACTATCCTTACTATTCTGCCAGTGCTTTATTGACTTATTTTTCTATTTGTTTCAGTTTGGTAACAAAAACACACTAATTGCTGTCAGCTTTTAAAAAACTGCTTTTCCTGGATTCCAGGAAATGGCAAAATATTGCTACAATGGGACTGCAAACTGAAGGAGAAAATAGAAAAGCAATTTTCTTCAATTTACTTTGATTTCTATATAGCTGTTACATACAAGTCTCTAAATAACATTTCTGATATCTGATATTGGTATATATTTGAAAACCATTTAAACTTGCATTTGTCTGCCTGAAGCATCAGGTCCTAGGTGTAACCAGATTTCTAGATTCCAAGGTGAACCCCTTCTCCATATGTAACATTTTTGTGGCCAGTAATTAATAGCAGCATGTTATTTCCCACATATCTTGAAACAACTGTAAGTGATATTTTGAAGCCTGACAGTACAACTCACAAGTGTGAAAGGTAAGCTCAAGCCTATTAATTTGCCAAACAAAAATTCTTGCAAAAAACTTGAGAACTAACTTCTTATATTTTGTCCAAGACACTTCTCACAAAAGCTGCTTTAAGATTATTCCCATGAAAGGAGAAGAAGGGTGTAGGAGATGACTTTTACCAACAGGAGTAGAGATGCAAAAAATCCCAATACTGTTTTACAAAGAGTAATAATCTAGAATACAATTTGTATCAAAAATTAATTCTCTGGGTATTTCTAAAGCTTTTACTAACAAAGATAGTCATACAGCCTGGGCATAAAGACCAGACCTGGAGCTCAAACGTTAAGGGTTTAACATATGAACTGGACTAAACAGCCTTTAGGTGCACTTGAACTGCTGTCCGACAGCAGCAGTAACCAGTAAACTGAAATGAGCCAAAACCAGAACCAATGGCACTTTCATCCTTTGCTGCACTTGGCATCCAGTATTTTACAAACCCTGCTCATTTAACTGTTAGGTTCCTTTAACATCTCAGGATAAGACACAGCAGCCTAGCCCAACAGCTGGTGTAACTCCTGAGTTACCAGGGAATTTGCCAGGACTGTACTGGAATTTATTTTTGCTGAGCAGCTCATGCAACAGCTGCTTTTATGTAACTATATAACTGTTCATAAACCCTATTTATATTGGTAATGACAGATGCAAAAAAATAATTTGGTAATTTACTATTGAGACTGTTTCACTGTAGAAAAATGACTGTGTGTTTTAAAGTAAACAAATTTCCCAAACTGTGTGAATGAATGGTTGATCTCTTCAGATCACTGCTGGTACCAGAGTCTGTGAAAAGCCTTTCTGTGTTCCTGCCCCTTACGTGCATTTGCACCCATTTCACTGTGTCCCAATGACTAGAACAGCAGTCAGAACAACACCAATTACATTTTCCTTTGCCACAGACTTCCCATTTGACCCCTGTAGGCAACTTCAGCCTTCTTTTCATTTCTTCATCTTCATATAGAAAAATATTACCTACAGGACCTAGTGATGGGAACATATTGCCCTCTCAGGTACAATCTTAACTCCAGCCATTCCTCAGGGAACAGGGTTTAATTCCCCAGGAATCACAAGCAGATTTACTCAGAAAGCTCCCAGCCTGTGCAGCATCTGGCTCTGCACCCTGTGGGACAAGGACTGCTCAGGCCCCTTGTCTCCCACCCCACCCACTTTAGTAACTGACTGGACCACAAGGACTCTGCCGTATCTGGCTTAGGACACAGTCTGGCCAACAAATTTCCCTGGCAAGTAACAGACAGAGAAGAAGAACTGCTAAAATCAACCAAAAAACCGCTATTGCTTTACTGCAGCAACTTTTGGGCTGCAATTCATTCTGCTTGCCATTTGCAAAACAAGATTGTTGAAACACTTTACTTCTTTTTGTTCTGAAAATTGAAGTCACCTTTTACATAAAAGCATCTTTTCTACATTAAAAGAATCAGAAGATACCATTTTGTTGTATATACTACCTAAACATAATTTTAATAACATCTAGACAATAAGATATATCATATAAATGTATCTTAATAATTGTACTAATATCTTTTACTAATACCTACTAAAGTTTATTCCACCAAAAAAGAATATTCTTGCCTGTCTGCCTAGTTGTTCTTTGTCTCGTGGCATATTTCTTAGTAGTCGAAAATGACAGACTGAATCAGAATAAAATTATTCAGAGCACAGAAAAACCATAATCACACTTAACAAAGTAAGAATGAATCTTTTCATAAAAGCCATACAGCTTCAATGTTTAATTTGCATTTGTTCACTGTTAGATTCATATTTATTACCCAAGACTCAACCAAGCCTTTTAATAGCCCAGAAATACTTTCATTTGAAAGAATATTGTTTGGTGACTTCTTAAAGACAAAGCAGTTTTTAATGCATGTACATATTCAGACTCCTGACCTACCTGGAGTCACTTTGACAGTGTGATGCCACCTGACAATTACAGTGCACCAGAAGATTCTGTTCATTTAATTCACCAAGCAGTTTAAGATTCAGTCACTTCCAGGCAGGTTTTTAACTTTACTTTGCAAAGGTAATATCTTTATTGACATTAGATCACATCAAATGAGAGACAAAGTTAATGCTCAGTTAATATTCAGTCTTCCTCCATATTTTTTCCCCTCTGCCTGGAATTCTTACAGCCCAGTAGCCATCTACACAGGCTACATATCACATGCTGGGTTTGATTACTCCCGGAGCTTTGTAAATGAATAATTCATTTGCCTACTCTGATCATTCTCCAGTTTCATGTGAACTTGGCTGTCCCTGCCTGTTCTTGTGTTACATGGACGTGACAAGCCATCTGCCATCTCGGGGGCCCTCCCAGCCTCCAGGCTCTCGGGAAGTTGCTCCATCTGGAAGAACTGGCCAAGGAGCTCACTGGAAACACCACAAAAAGAAATCCAGACACCTGTGTGCAAGCTCCTGTGGGCTCTACCTCAGGAGATGCACAGCCCTTCCAAAAAATTTACTTGCAGTAACATCCTGCTCAAACCTCCACATAAATAAACTTCAGCCCCTGAGCCCAAACCAGGACAGATGCCTGACAGGGCTGGGCATCCTGCAAGATCTCCAGTCTTAGGTACATTACAGAGAACATCTATTCACAGCTAGGGACATGAGCAATTCATACAAGAAAGATGATAATGACAATAATACTAATAACAATAAAATCCAACCAGATATCAAGTATGGCAGCAGAAAAAAATTTAGTACTTCTCAGAAGTTCACATGTTCTAGATTGTTCTTTGTCCTAAATCCTGTAATAACAATTATTTTAATTCTAAAGCACCTATTTCCATTTCTAATACACTGTCTAACCTTGTATAACTCATCTCACTTTTTACAGGCACCAGGGAATCCACAAGCAGAAATTGCTCAGACAGTAAGAACAGACTACATTTCATATTGTAAAAAACATTCAAGCATGAAAGAAATTTTTTTAAAATTCATTAAAATATTGAGGGTAAAAGTAAGTTAATGAGGGAAATGAGATAAGATGATTTAACCTCATTTAATTATGCATTCAGAAGAAGAAAGATTAAAGAACTATATGGAAAAATAATGCATTTTCTTTCTCCCTAAGGGCTTACTTAGTTAAATTTGGAAATTGCATCAACCATGAAACAGATACAGTATCATACCACTCATCCACATCACAAAACCATTGTGAGATCTAATGATAATGCTGTTAGAAATCTCTGGAGAAAAAGTGTCTGGGGAAATCCTGTGGCTGTAGGCCCCAGCTGGGCTTTGGGTGAGCAGGGAGCATTACAGGAGGCAGGGAGAATCCTTCCCCCAAGGCCCACATGACCCAAACAGCTGGGAGTGCATTAGCTGGGCAAGGAGCAGAGCAGATGACACACGAGCCTCAGAGCTGCTTCAATAATGCATGTGAAGAGCCCCTGTGTCTCCCTTCACATAAACTTCACAGATTTTCTTCTGTTTTCATCACTGGGGATAACTAGATCTTACCAAGTGATTCCACCTCCCACACACAGGACGACATGCTCCTACAGAGAACTTCATTTGTTAAAAACATAACAATTCAGCCACAAGCACATCACTGAAATTCTCCAATGCTCAGTGTCAGCAATTAGAGATTCCTCAGAATAAATGAAGTCTAGAGGAATGACTGTTATTTCTTAAAATGAAATGTTTCAAGCCTGGATTGCATCGTATATTTGATTTGAAGAGTACTGAACACTTGTAGCCAGCACTACAGGACCTAAGGGACTTCTCTCTTTTTGGAGCTCATCAGCTGAAAGTAGCATTCAAGAAAACACAGCACAACACTGATTCTTCAGCCCTCTAAAAGTCTCTGAAAGTAACATAAGGATAAAGTCTTTTGTTTTCATCTCAGCGTCTTAAAATACATTATCCATACTGAAATACAGTTCACTTTTATTCCCTGTGTAGCTAATAACAGTCTCCATATGCACAAGAACACCTAATAAAGGGATTTTAGCAACAGCTTGGAGCCTGTCACTGTTATGGGTGATAATCACCAGAAAAAGCTTTTGTTACGAGTAACTTCAACTACTGGTATATCTCAAAAGTGGAATTACACATCAATTACAGTGCTGAAAACTCAGCCACACAGCTCCTGCTCTCTAAGCAGCTCACTGCAACTGCTCACAGTAAGCAGCAGCCATGGATCCCCCTTCCAGCCACCACCTTGGAGTATGGCTTTGATGGTTCTGCTCTGAGCAGAGGAACCCACTCCTGAACTCATTCACATTACACTGCAAGCCCCCTGGAAAAGGTGTTTTACTTCCATAATATGCCACAAGTCTGCAAGTCACCACACATGGTTTCTACTACTCCTAGGTTGAACACACAACTATTTTAAATTAATACATGCACTTCCAGAAACTTTTTTTTTATCAGGGGGAGGGGGGGAAAAAAAAAGTGCACTTTTAATCTCCTTTCAGAATACCCATTTCTACATCCTGCCTGACAGTTTTGCAGAAAGTCATCTGAGACCACACATGAAGAAAGCAAATTTAAAAAAATGCATTTCCAAAGACAATCTCAGAGATCCAGTGCAAAGAAACTAATTATATAAACCAAAGGGTAGTTTTTAATGTCTGCAACTAAACCAATCTCTTCTAGAACTAAGATCCTGAATCAAGCATTCTTCAACAAGCATCTTTAGAGAAAAAAATCGTAACTAAATGTGACAACTCTTGTCTTCCAAGGACAAAAAACATCAATTGTAACTTCAGCATAGTTCTAATAGCCTGCTGTCCCAGGACATATAAACTTATCTTGAGCTCTCCCCAGATTCCTGGACGTGCATTATTCTTTATATGTTCAGCCATCCCAACTTGCAGTCTGTTAGACTGGCCGTTTGTGACCAAAGACATTTTGCTTCTTGGGATGTTATAAACTGGTTTTAACAGATCAAATTCTAGTTTGTGAAAATACAGCAGAATTTTACCTACATATGAAAACACACTTTTATCTCAAACGTAACTATTGTAATATAAGGCTGCATGAATCTTTTATCTTCATACCGAATTTAAACATTGTATTTTGCTTAGAACACAGCTCATCACATTCTGAATTCACTTTATACCACAGAGTCTGTGAAAATAACTGAAGCCACTGAAGGGGACTTGCCATTTTTCCGCAGTGACTTCTGTGCCGGAGGTACCAGACAGGCTTGTTCTGTTGCCAGCTCAGGATTGGCAGCTTTACTTCCATGGTTGGCTTTTACCTTATCGGCCCAACTTACACCAGAAGGAGCCAGGCGTGTTGCAGAAATTGTCACTGCAGGGTTCCTAAATGAAAGTCACAGCTCTTTTTAGTGTCTGATCAAGTAACAGAATGGCTTGTTAGAAAGCTTTATCAGAGTGTCTCAGAGACTATCAGAACAGTGCTACACAGAACTACATCTCCTTTGGCAAATTCTCCAAGTTGTAGCAATTTACACTGAAAAGGTGTTGTAATTTGCTCACCAAATCTTTGTTTTTAATAAACGATATTAAATTTAATCTCTGATTAAATATTAATGCCTTCAGACTAATTTCTGAATGTTTTTGGCAACCAAAGCAAAACATAATAAATTCTACATACTGAGTCTTGAAAAATACTCCTGTCATTTTAAGCCTGGTGTTTGACCATTTAGTACTCCCTATTCCTTTTCATTAAAAATAATGAACAGAATTTTCCTACTCATCTTCCATACAAGTGATGTTGTTTATCACACCCTTCTTATCTCTTCTCCAAATTCTTTTCTTTTTGCATCAGTGCTGTTGGATACCTCTGACTGCCCCTGTTTCTACTTTCTGTACTTTTCCTACATTTTCTACACTGCTTTGGGGAAAATATGAAGATGACTACCGGTATGAATTATTAATTTCTACAGAGGTACACCACTACCTTCTCTTCTATCCCCTATTCCTTTCCTAGTAATTCCTAGCATTCTGCCAAAAATTTCTATAGTACCAAGTATGTCTCAGCCCTTATCTTCCCTCCTATTTTCTCTCTCACACACAAAATATTGTAGTCCTCTGGGGTTGCCTTGCTTTGAGACACACTCTAAGAAAAAAAATTGCAAGTGTGAAGCACAGAAAACTCATCTTGCTGTTCCCTGTTCTAACACACAGTTGCTCACCATGTCCCTGTGACTGTGAACAAAACAGCTCCAGCAAAAATAGCAACAGGTTATTACAGTCAAATAAGGCTAATTGTGCTGAGCTGTTATGTTCTAATAAAAAAAAGAGAGCATTGATTTCCACCAGATTCAAGTGTTTCATTTGAGTGCTTGGGCATATTTTCTCCTCTCCACCAGGAATTTCCGCAGACACCTCTCAGATGCTGTCAGGTAGGTATCGACAGATTCACCCACACAGGGCCTACACCAAACACACTTTGGTTTTTCCACCACACTTCGTAGTATATTTGTAGAAATATTTTATATGCATAGTTTCAGAGAGCTCAGTCCTCAGAGGTGCTGACCAGAGTCCAGTATCACATCTCTGCTGAGGTCACTGTAAGCACTTAGGAAACTGGGCAGTGTGTTCCCTAGTTCCCAACAAACCTGAAGGAACAACAGCACACATCCTGAGAAAGATTTCAACTGGACACATCTCTGCTCTCCAGACTGAGACAGCACCAGACAGTGCTGCTCTAAATTTATGCACATTTTCAGACATTTTCATTTCAACAAGTAAAAGATGCTTTACTGTAGTATGTAACATGCTCTACATTTGAACTAGTATCAGTTTTGCCACACATCAGGACCATCATAATCTCGCTTTACACTCACTCACTCTGACCTGTACTTGCTTCTGCTCACTCTCCTGGCCATTCACATTGCACATACTGGCAATTTTAAAATGCCAGTTACAGACATTTTGACCTTTGTTTTGTTGAGAGAAGAGAGATCACGTGAAATACACTAACAGTGTTTTATCTTCAAGTCTTTGTAATGACCAGTAATTAAATGTATTACGAAGTCAGGAAAAAGTAAGTCCCTGACAGGATTTTCCTTTACAGGTCATGGAATTTTCTTTTAGGAATGCAAATAATTGCTTATATGATTTAGTAACAACAAAACAACGCATGGGTTACTACAGAAAAATAGTGCATTTGTGAAATTTGCTTCAAATTAATCTTTATTTTAGTTTCAATAAACTTCTTAGTTGGTTTCATACCCAAAATTTAAACTCCTTCGAGCATTTGATGTCACACTAATCCTATCTGTGGAGGGACTTGGGATCACGTGGCGTCCTGGAGACATTTTCTTTACTTCCCAAGCCAGTGAAGTTGGTCTGCAAACCCAGGAAAGAAAAGTTTAAAAATACAATTCACAATAACTCGTCCTCTGTCATCTTAAATCAAAACTAGAACCAACAAATGCTCAGTATATTAACAAATCCTGTTAATTTAATCATTCATCTTAGCAATTGTTTCTACACCAACAACAAACCTATTAGCCAGACCTGTATCAAAAATAATGCCTCTTCTCAAGACTACAATGTTTATTTCAAATTCCAGTATAGAGCAAAGCATCAAACCAACTATTGAAAAGGAAAAGATGAGGGAAAGACTGGAAATATCCTCTACTTCTAAGTGACAGTGACAATGTACATAAAATGTCCTCACACCCATTATGTCCAAAAGGAAAATTGGTTCTATTTGCTGAAGCTCTGCTAGAAAATGAAGTTTACTATGAACTTTACTCTCTCTGTAGATTAAAAAATATATAAATCTAATTACCTGCTTTGAGCATCAGCTTTTTCTAGCTTCTCCTGTAGCTGTATCCAATCAATCAATGCTTTGAAGTCCCTTACATAGTTATCAAGCATCATCAGGACTTCCTGAAAAGCAACCATCACATCAATCTTTCTATTTAAAAACAATCCCCCCCCCAATAAAGGAACTGAAAAGAAAGAAGGACATTTACTATTTAGCTTCCTCATTAAAAAAAAAAAAAAAAAAGCAACACAGGAAAACTCCTCAAAACAAGAAAGCCAGATAATTAAGATTTTTATGTGAACAACCAATAAAATATTTACCCTAAGAAAAAAGGTGCACATTCTTCAAGATCTGTGTCAGTGTCAATGTGTGAGGACAAAATGGCAACATTTGCAAGAAAATAATTCTTAACACACATAAAGATACCCATTTCATTATTTATCCCCTTTTTTGGTCAGAGTTACCTTTTAAAATATATTGAACATACATCACCAAGAAGGCAAAACTGTATAAACCCTAATAGGTCTGTGGAAGACTAAAAACATCAGAATTAATCTGTTTGTGAAGTATAAATAGACAAAACTACACAAAGGCAACAGCATAAGAACCTGGGTGGGATTAAAACATACACTGTCAAAAACTATGTGGGCATGCTGGAGATTTACTCAGAATATGCAAAATCCTGATGAAGTAGTTCAAATCTGGAACCCCATGTTGATCTCTAACAAATAAAATTAACTGTTACAAAAGGACATACCAATTAACTTCACACTAGAAGAAGAAAGTCATAGACAAAATGGCAGTGGCTGAAGAGACTTATTTCTGATTAAAACATCCTTAACTTTGAGAAATTGTGTCTAATGATGCCCAGTTGGCACAAACATATGAGTGTAGTACCTATAGTATGGTCAGATTACATCCAGAAACAATGACAAATTCATGGTAAATTGCTTCTACTCAGTTAATGGCACCAGTTTTTCACTGCAAAGCAGAGCAAAACACAGTATCATGGAACTCTGATGTGTTACCTGGGCAAACTACAGCTATCTACTGCCACTGGCAGGGAAAGGAGCAATTCTTTGTATTCCAAATATAAACTCAAAAATCATTGACTGAACATGACAAAACACACACAGAAGTAAGGCACCTCCTCAGCAAAGCTGAATATCACCAGCACAGCACATGAACAACTCTCTCAGGAAGAGTTTGAGCTCATATCAGTCAGCAAGAGCAGCTTTCAGAACTACTCTCCCAACAAGAAAAACATGTCCTGTAATCCATTGTGACAATGTGCTGAAAATAATCAAAATCCATGAATGAAGCTTGAATATGAAACTTAAATGAGCTTCACATGCAGAATGTAAAGTACAGAAATCATTTTGTAATATAAGGAAAACACTAATCACAAAATGCTGCTGTTTCACAAGTTCTTTACTATGCCAAAGTCATTCCTGCTGGTAATAGGATAAATTTTCTGCTCAAAGTAAGTAATTATTACTTAGAAATTTTGGGAGCAATTACAAATGAGAAGGTATTGGTCCTTAAGTGTATAATTACAAATTGTAACAGAAAAACCTTTGACACCAAAACCAGTAAAAACACCCTCCTACAGTCCAGGTAACTAATACACATTTTTGTGACATCACATCCCATATGTTTACTTTTAATTGTCCTTTTAACAGAAAAAAACCCCTCTACCATGTGAAAAATGCTCTTCATATAAAATCATACGGATTAATATTCATTTTCTTTAACTTTGAAATTCAGCTTCAGTTTTGACTTGAGCATCCTTTTAACTACACTTTATGACACATACAGAGCATATGCTGGTTGCTGTAAGGGAAAGGCACCACAAAGTCAGACACCAGGGAGGGAAATCAAACAAAATCCCATTGTTGATGCAAAAGTTGCTCTTTGCTATGAAATATTCCCCAAAAATGCTAACAGAAATCTTTCTTACAAAGCACTTGGTCTACAGCACCAAAATAATTAAGTAAAGTCTGCCACAAGAAATGAACAAGCCAAGTGTTTCCACAAGCTCTTTTTTCTGTTCCACTAATAAAATTTCAGCTTTCTAATCCAATTCATGTCCATTCAGGTTAGTCCATACTAAATTGTGCTGACTGTTACTAACAATGAGAGCATAGAAAGCAAAATTTAATTCTGAATAATTTACTTTCCAAGTCAGCCACTTGTATATTCCTCAGAAAAAAAAAAAAAAAAGAATTAATGTGAGTATGAGTTATATTTCTGAAGTTAGCTGGCACAGGAAAAAAAACACAATAAATGGTTTAACCTATTTTAAAGAATGTTTAGCTCCACATTATCAGAAATGATCAGAGCAGACCCATGCAGCTGTAACCCGAGCCATGTTTTATGAACAAGGGAATACAAACAAGACAAGCAGCTGGAGCGGCCTCACACTCACTGATGCACATCTCTCTCCCTAAAGCCATGAGGGCCATTTTGTCAAGCAGGATGGAGCAGAACAAAAGTGGCTCTGAAAGCGCCGTCGCAGGCATGCAGATAACTCCATCTAGATGTCCAGCTAAAATTACCAATTATCTCCGCAGTGGGCCGCAGCGGCCGGGATTGGTGTGCCGGAGCCGGGGCCGGGCCCGGCGGCGCCGTCCCTTTGTGCGCGGACACCGGATCCGGCGGGGCCGGCCCGCCGCGCTACCTGCGCACCGCCCGGGCCGGGGCAGGCCCGCACCGCCCGGGCCGGGGCCAGGGCAGGCCCGCACCGCCCGGGCCGGGGCAGGCCCGCACCGCCCGGGCCGGGGCAGGCCCGCACCGCCCGGGCCGGGGCAGGCCCGCACCGCCCGGGCCGGGGCAGGCCCGCACCGCCCGGGCCGGGGCAGGCCCGCACCGCCCGGGCCGGGGCAGGCCCGCACCGCCCCAGAGGCTGCTGGCAAAATGAGCCTTCATGGGCGCGCTGCGGCTGCACTGGATCAGAACAATTTTATAGCTCATTATTTCTCAAGGTCACATCCATCCTGTACGGTTTTTAAAGAGACAGCTTGAGCTAAGTAAGAAAGCAATGCTGCTGAAAAACAGCCCTTCAAGGAAAATCAGTGACATGAAACTCAAACCAGTCACAATATAACTCCTGTTACATTTTCGTCTCTGTTCTCATCAATTCTCTGATCACCAGTTCTGCATGGCCTTTTTTTTTGTTTTCCTTTCTTTTCTCCAGCTTTCATTGATTACTCTGGTTGCCATGTATTTATCTCAAAGTTGGACTTCTAGTCTCTTCAGCTGGGTGATCCTATTAATTAGTTTGTAATCAACGAAGATCTTCAAAAGTAGCTACATTGGAACAATCCTCAGTCAGGACTCGGGTCCTAGATAGGCCCATTGTAATCCCATTGTAAAGAACAGAAGTGCACTTCAGAAAGCCCTCAACCACTTTGAAATGTCCTTTCATGCATTTATTCTCCCATTCTCAAACAAGGAAGAGGCAAACAGGGAAGTATGGAAGACTAGAATTTTAAGGTTACTCCAACCCAAAACAGCAGCACACGCATCAGGGAAATTAATTCAGTCACCACATCTGTACTTTAGCTTATTAGTCAAGCTAGATATGGGCTCTATTTTACAAACTATGCCTACTTTATGTTGTTTCATTATCTATACTGAATGTTTTAGTTTATATATTTACCAAAATAAACTCCATTTTCTTTTTATAATGGAGCATGCTTTTAGCTCACAAAGCGAGTTCCTTCTTTCTTTTTTTAAATGTACGTTTCCAAAGTTAACAGGTGTTTCAGTAATCTGACACAAAAATTGCTTCAAAAAAATTCCTTGTAGCCTTTTCATACAGTTGAATCACAGATAATTAAAGCCAGCTCCAAGGTTGGTTCAACCAACATGATTGTCAAAGTGATTCTTACAGCTTTGGGAAAGGATGACAGGAAGCAGCTCCTCTAGACAAAGGACTCTCCTTATATCAATTTCAGTATGTGGCAAATAATATTTTAAGCAAGCACATGGTCTCCTAGACCCAAGTGTTACATGCACCACGTCTGGCCTCAGTTGCTCCTCATTGATGCACCCTCAACATGGCAGCCACAATCCCCTGCCTGACAAGGATGTGTTCCAAAGGACCACAACCATTTCCAAAGGAAATTTTCTCCAGAAGAATAACTGCAGTGGCATTAATTGAGTGTAGGCACTCAATCACACAATATTTAAATACATGCACACACACCATATACACATATATGTCTGATGAAAAGGATGGAGAGGTAGGAACAGGGAAACCCAGACTACCAACTAAAAGACACGCTGGCTTTTCTGAATAGATCCCCATTTTGAAAGACCTCATCCCCTTTTATCTGTAAGGCTGAATGTGTGATCACAAACCCATTTTCTTGTCCTTCTCTGTTGACTCATCCATGGAAGATGACAACGATGAAAAAGTAAATGTCCACAAAGAGGCAGCAGGATTGCTCATAGAGATTTTCACTGGGCATGGACTGCCATAATAAAGCCATAAATTATTTATTTGGGAAGATATTTACTCTTGGTAAACACCACTTCAATAAATTGAAGGAAAGGTTAGCAGTGGGACCATTTTGGTTTCTTAGTATTACTCTTGGTAAATACCTCCAAATTCAGAACTAGAAGGTGTATTTGTGAGCAAGTGCTACGTGGCAGCCTTGCACCCCTCTGCCATACTACAGCTGCAGCACTGGCTGTCCCAAATGCCAGCAATGGCTCAGCTGTATGAGCAGGGGTCTCAGTCTGCATGGAGAGACTGAAATCAGTGGAATTTGCAGATCCAGGCCCAAAAGCAGCCCTCAGAGAATCTCCTCTCTGCTTCTGGGAGGTCTCAATCAACTCAAGCCCTCTCACAGACATCCCCTGACCCAAAGGCCTTAGCCAAAATTGATTCAATCAGTTCTTTTGCAGAGGAACATCAAGTAACGTGCCTAAACTTTTAATGGAAGTCTTTAGCCACCTCTTCACCTTGTGCTGTTTGTGAGAAGCAGAGAACAGAACTCCACTGCTGAGTTTTCCATTTCATAACAGGGAATAAGAATCTCAAGCAAAATTAAACTGTTTTCACTGAACCAGACTGCTTTAAGAATGTATCTGTAAGCTTCAGAAACAAGAGAAGGCCAAAACCTTCCAAAAATACACCAGAAACTAATATTAAGTGAAAAGACAAGAGACTGTACAAGCTTTCAGTAATGCTAAACAGCAATGTAAAAGGAATAGAGAACTAAATTTTTGCACAATAAAATTCAGCTTTTTTGAAAGGAAAAGAACAGCTGAAGCTGTTAATTCATTCTAGAAGGAAAAAACCTGCAAAATTAAATTAAAGGTAGTTTGATATTCTTCTGTATTTGTTGTATGATTAGTTGTTGGCTCCAGTTGCTCAAACTTTATCAATAAAGGATTTACAAAAGTGTGTAGTGTTTATTTTTGTATATACATACACACACATGCTATATATATAATATAATATAAACATATATAATATAAACATCTATAAATACAAACTCAGTTGCTGAGACTCCTGAAAACACCATAGAATAGCAGCTGAAGACATCTGCTGCATTAACCAAAACTCTACAAAATCTGCCTTTATATCTTTTGGTTTCAATACCTTTTATCATACAGCAGGAGTTTTAAAGGCAATACCATTTCTGCTCTGGCTACACATGCCACCCAAACCTAGAAAATAGTAGTTAAAATACTCATATAAACATCAGACACAAAGAAACCTAATACATAGAATATCCACACAAGCTGCATTTCAAATGTTGAAGGTTACAGCCATATCTACTAGGATATATTTAATCTTTTATCACTATTGCACAAGCTGATTTATGTACAGTAAGATGATGCTTAAACTTGAGAACTTTTCATTTATTTCGGAAATAATTCAACCATGTTCATCACACCTTTCCACACAAAGCATCCAAGCTGTATCTATATATCTACATACATGATTTGAGAGTACTCAATTCCAAATCAATAGCAGATACCAACTTCAACAGAGCCCAAAGCTGAGAAAATACACACAAGCACTGATCCTCTTACAGACATTGCCACTGTTTGGATCCTCACCACAACCCTTCTGTCTGCAGTTTCAACCACAAAGAGCCACCAGAGCCCTCTCCCACTGGGGAGCATCAAACATCTTCAGTGACAACACAGTCGATAAAACTGCAACAACTCATAAGGACTTGGGAGAGCAAAAGGCACAAAATACCAAAAAAACCCAAACTAACACTTTTATACCAGGTTAAACAGAAGGTTTAAAATGCCAGAAGCTGTCACATTTCATTTTTACAAGGGTCTCCTTAGAAGACAGCCTTTATATAACTACAATGTTTCAATAGAATAGCACCTGCCCATTTGACCAAGACAAAAGTTTGAAGAGTCAAAATTAAAGAAGTTTTTGATAAACGTGAATTTATCTTAATTGAAAGATCTTTCAAAATGCCACTTAAAAAAATGAAGAAAAGGTTAGCAGTGGGACCATTTTGGTTTCTTATTTAATATTATTTCCCACCTGTCCAACAGTCAAAACGGGAGAAACTGGACTGTGTCTGTCAAAACCACCATAAAATAATGACAAATAACATAATTTACAGAAGAGAAACATTATTGGTAAAAATTCTTTTCAAGACTATGCAGTTTCACACTTCATAACTTAATTAAGAGAAATCATAGTGATTTATCAAAAGAATAATCATAATTTAACAGTAACCTGTAAAAGAAAATCCCAGACAAAAGACCACAGCACAAACACATATTCCAGCTGCTTAGGCAAGGCACACTTGTGCTGAGAAAAAAGATCTTTTGAAAGGTAAGAGTAACATGAACATTACATAAGTTTCACAACATTTGACACTGGACTGCCCTGTTTGCTCATTTTTGGTTTTTTTCACCTCTGTTTTGCAAACAAGTAACCTGATCCACACAGATTCATACATCATTGTCAAGAGTCTGCTAAAATGAAGGCTTTTCACTCAGGCTACCTCGTATCCCCATCCAAAAGCAGATCAAGTAGCCTGATTAAAATGTTGAACGATATCTAACCCCCAAAATATGTGATAATGATACAAATACGCTTCTGTTCTTTCAGTCACATAAGTTTAAAATGCTAATTTAATTACAATGCAAGGCTGGCTGACTTTCTTAAACCAAAGAATTCTACAGAGAGGTTTCCTGAGCAGGAAGACAGTTCAGTAACAAAATGTTAAATTGTGTTAGACCAACCAGAGATTTGGAAGCCTCTGAGCTTCTGTTCAGTTCTCAAAGCTGCTTTCAATGAAATGTATTTGTACGCTAATCTCAAAAGCAATTTGGCTGTGCCTGATTACAGCAGAGAATGAGATGCACAGGATAAGAAAAAAGTTTACTTAAATTGATATATGAATTTTTTTACAGCAATTAGATAATCATTTCCAGAATGTGTTGAGTTTCCAGCCATGTTTAATATGGAAACAAAGTCATGACTTTAACATTTCTTATATAATGTATTCTGACTTCTCTTAATGCTTGTGATAAATTCCATTGCCAAAGCATGAGAGATTTTTATTAAATGATATGGGTATTTCTAAAGATCTACTAGCCAATCACAATAAAATGTGAACCAGATGCACAAGCTATTACAAATCCAGGTTATTTGAAACTGGGAAGTGTCTTACAGTGACATCCCAACCAGACATTGCTTATACTCGACCACCAATCACTTTCTTAACAAAGGGAGAACGAGAAGAGTGATAACTATCACTGCAGAAAGGGAGCAGTGTGCAATTAAGCCACTTAACAGCAAGCAAATGACTGTGAAAAAGGCTGAACTGCAACAGTGCCACCTACAGTAAAGGACATTACTGGGAAAAAGAAATCAATCACTGTTTAGTCACAAAAGTAACAAAATCAGAACTCAATAAACAAAATCTGATTTCAGCAAAAAGCTGAGCCCTAATAATATCACATAAACCATGATATGTTCTATACATTTCAAAAATTAGTCCCTGCTCAAGATGAAAGCATTTTCTTAAATATGAATACATATGTCCTCAGGTTTCCTATTTAAAATCCTACACAAAACACAAATGAAAAAGCAACATGTTTCTGAAGCTTTAATTCCTCCTTTATCTTTTTTTCTAAAATATAAAAAAAGCCAGATAGAAGCCAGATAGGCAAAGAACAGCTGGAGCATTACCTTGCACTCCACCACACTCTGGTCTGATTCACATGTGACATAGATTTCATCAACTGCCCTCCGCAGGTTGTCAAAGAGAAATGCCCAGTACCGAGCCCGCAGATCCACCTTTCGAGGCTGCCTGGTTTTCGTTGGGCTTTTGTCAAAGTTTTTGTCTCCAGCTCCTGCTGCTGTTAACTTACAGTCCAAGGCAGTGTTCTGAAAACAAGAAAGTACAGGGGAAAGGAGAAGAACAAACAGAAGTATGGTAAGGAGTTGGGTTTCTGTGCAACACACTTTTTATCAACACACTGAAACACCTATAAACAAGAACTTCTTCACTGAAGAGAACTACATCATTGTACTCACTCGAATTTTTTAACACACACTTTCTTTAAGACAGGCAGCACTTAAGTTCAACTAGATTCTGTTTCTTTGACAGTTATAATACTTGCATTCCACAACAGTGTGAGATACCCTGCCTCTCAGCAGACTGGAAAAATACATTTTCTTAATTACATATCCTGTATCACTTTTTCTGACAGATGTGTATATCCAGAAGTGAAAACAGCACTTTACTAAAAAACATACCAGCAATATTCCACCACAGGGAAATTCTATTACCAAGACATTACATATGACATGATTGTTTTTAAACCCTCATGGTAAAACATGTTAATGCCAGTGAAATGCTGATGTGGCTCACCTTAAAACACAGATTTAACTGACCCAGTACTGCTTTGCTGCACAGGTGCAGGGGACAGACAACATGCTAAATGGGATGGGTGGGCAGGATATTCCAAAGGGCTCTGAAAGTACACCTATTTGGCTAAAAATACCAAATCACAACTTGGTCCTGTGACACTGCCCTTATTAAAACTAAACTTCTCTCCCACAGAAGAAAACAAACTGTAAAAGGCTGCTACCATAAGCTTGTGCATTCCATAGCCAGTGGACAAGCACCCTCAGTAAACACCAAGTGACACCCAACTGTGTTCTACGACATGATGTAGCTATTAGTTACCTGTTAAGGTAGTCTGGTTTGGGTTGGCTTTTTTCATTCATGTATTTAATAGGACCTTTAATGTAGTTTTGAGGTCCACTGAGGCATGTATTTGCAGCACATCAATTCTTACTGGAGTACTCTTGAAGGGATTAATGCAAAATCCCATTCTAAATGCTCTACTTTTGTGATTGAATAAGAGCAGTCGAAACTGACACCACACATGACTGTATACTGCATTTATAATTAGAGTATCTAATCACTAACTAGAAACAGTGAAATTTTCGAAACAATTGGCTGGGATTCAAGCCTTTTTGTCCTGTACCACACACCATTAAACAAATTCCACTTTGCATTTAAGGAGGGAGACAGAGTGTTGTCAGAATGGTCATGCTCTCACCTGCTTTTGTGGTGAGATGACAATTTTTCTGTAAAGCAGAAGAATGGGCACCTAATTTACTACAATCACACCGACATCTCTGCTACCCTTACATATATCTCCAAGTGCTCCAACTGTACTCCAGATGAACCCCAGTTATGTATGCACGAGAGTCATGCTCAGAAAGATGCATGGCATAAACAACCAATGAAAAGCAATTTCAGAAGGGTTTTGTATTTTTTCTTCCATTACATCAGTCACCTTTTAGCAAACTATTGGGAGAAGGGATGCTCCTAGGCTGAGACCTTGTGTAAAAATATTTAAAGCAAAGCTTATATTCTAATTTATAGCTCCTTGAAACTACTGTTTATAATGAAGCAAGTGCAACTACAGAATCATAAATAGCTACATTAAAATAACAGTGCTACCTATAGGTGTCTGTGTTTATAAAATGTGACCTGAGGAAAGCAATTAGGTTTACAGTGATTCAGATAATACTGATAAAAAGAATCAGTTGTTTTGGAATGGGAAACATGTATAATTACCACTATTTGAAAAATACATTTTCAAATCTATTTTTTAATGACAATGTGATGGATTATGTTTTGATATTTAGCAATAAATGTTATCCATCTGCTGTATTTGGCATCCATTTATCTTCTCTCTTCTATGTCAGCCATATTTTAATGAGGAAAACACCTTGTGTGGCAGCAGTTCCATTATTATCCTGTAAGCAGACTTTCAGAACCCAACACTTACAGCTACCAATGTTCCAGCAGAACACCTTTGAAAGGATAAAACCCTCTAACCCATCTGATTTCTTGTAGACACTATCACACAAGCAGGTTAGCATTAAACTGGTGGCTTGTTATTAGAAAAAGTATTTTAATTTGCACCAACAGTTCAAACATTCAAGAGCAGAAGATACAAAGCTTATGTACCTTTGAAGTTAACAGACATGGAAATACCAGTTCTGACATCCCAAGTAACCCAGCATGGATGGTGAAAAACTGAATCTCTTGGTGTTTTTTAATTTGGGGTTTTTTCTCTCCTAATAGTTTCAGTAACTTGCCTTGGTTTTGTAGAAAGTATGCAATGTATATTTATACTCCTGGGATGCCAAAACTTATTGAATGTATACTTGCCAGCATCCTTCTGAAAGGAAGATGAGGTTTGTAAGATCATATGAAACAGCTCTTGTAAGTTTATTTTCTTGAGATTAGTGGCCCATTTATACGTAAAGGAAAATTAAAAGTGAAAGCTCAACAAAACTAAGCCAAAAAATCCATCAATTACAGCAGTATCCAGTGTCTGAAAAGCAGCAGAAATAAAGGTCCTGAACACCAAACTGAGATGCCAAGATGCACAGCCACCCAGCAGTGTTCAAAGCTTAACTGAAGCCACCAGGAATGTACTGTGTCGACAAGAGCTTCAGTACAGCAATCCCGCACTGAGCAGCAACCAAGCGTTCTCCTGAAAACTCAGTGTTCACATAGCCCCCAGGTCAGACAGAGCCCAAACTACACAGTGCTCTCCACCTGACCCTTCTGGGGGCACACGCTGACAGGGAGCCCCAGCCACACCGCTGACACCTCACCTGCCACACCAAGGGAACCAGCACACACCGTGCTTGTAATGTAGCAGGGTGTGAGTAGAGAACGCAGCTGCCAAACTAAACTGGGAAAGTAACATGCTTGTGTTTTAAAGATGCAAATACATCTCTGTGGAAGCAGAACATTTTTTCTTTTTGCAAAAAATAACATCTTCCATATGCTTTATTACTAAATTCTGACAGGCTGCCTCAAAACATTAAATGGCTAAAGCTGTACTAACGGCTAAACCCATAAATCAAAGAAAAACAGCAGTTAAAAATATTAAACATGAGCAAAGATTGAGGTATTACTTTATCAATGTAATAAAGGTTATCATTCACAGAGAAAAAAAAAAAACTGAATAAAAATAGGAGTGGTGTCTTCTTTACAATACTCATTCAAACTTGCTTTCCAGTCCTAACTCTTAGAAATTTTACTCACCTGGACTTTTTTCCAAATTAAAATACACTGACTTGAGACACTAACATTTTCATGAGGTCAAGACATTTCCTTTAATTAGAAATTGGGAAGAAAGGTAGCCCTTGTATAAGCAGCATACTTACAGCAAGACTATCCTATATAATTTTATTGAACAGCACTTTCCTTAAAATAACTTTAATGCCAATAAATGTGCAGAGGCTAGGAAGTGCCAAAAGGAAAGGCTGAGGAAGATAACCTAAATTCTGGCAATTTTAACTTCTGAATATTTGACTTTGAAACTCATATGCTTTAAAGATACATTGTATCCACAGTTTTAGAGAAGTATTAATCAGCCAATATATCAATGATCTCACAGAAAAACAGTGTTATGTCATCAATTTTATGTCACAATAAGAAATGAGCAGATACCTGTTTTGCAGTCTTATGTGTTCCTTGAGTCACCCTTTTTGTTTTTCCACCAGATTGCCATTTCGATTTTCCTGTGGGAGAAGCAACTGTTTTAATCAACAATAATGATTTTAATTAAATAGAGCACTCTAAAATGCACATATCTCATCCTTCAATGTACTGAAAAGGGCACAATTTCTGAGTTAAGATGTTTGGCAATTTTTTTTTATTCAAAATGTATAGTCCACTGTTTAGAATGTGGACAATGACAGAAAACACTGGAGAATGAAAAAAAATACAAGAAAAGTAAGACACACAGACCTCATTAAACAAAGGTAACCTTTGAGTTCTCAGTGCCTCTAAAAATCATATCATTACAATCTACATGTCAAACATGATACTAGTTTTCTATATAAATTTTAAGAAGTCTGCTTTTGATTGTTCAATCAGCTATTATAGAATTAA
This sequence comes from Taeniopygia guttata, assembly GCF_048771995.1. Lineage (NCBI taxonomy): Eukaryota > Metazoa > Chordata > Aves > Passeriformes > Estrildidae > Taeniopygia > Taeniopygia guttata. The sequence goes on from NC_133035.1 coordinate 1,185,638, forward strand.
AACATGAAATATATTTGTTAGGAAAACCAAATGTAATGATTTAGCTCTTCTGGAGCTGTTCTGCCAAGAAAGATGGGAGAAAACAGAACTTAGGTCAGGATTTACTTCATCAACATTCAGGTAGCCAAAGGAAGAGAGAAAAACATTCGCAGAACACAAGTCATTCTCCTTTAGACCTGAAATCCCTTCTCAAACATACCTGTCTTCCTCCACTGCTTATACAAAGTGGCTTTAATAGCAATGCTTCCAAAATCAGTTTAAATTCCAGTCAGAGGGGGTGATTTCAGGTCTCAGTGCTGCAGTGGTGGCAATTAACTGATTTAGAGTTATCTTTGCGTAGAAAACTCTGTGTTGGCCTAGACCAACCTGATCTGTGTGCACTTAAACTTTGAGATTTGCTATGGGGTAATGTAAAAAGAATTACTCCTCCAAGTATCTAAACTTGCACAACACAAAAATCATAGGATCCAATTACCATAATTGTAAGCAAGCTAAGACAAAACAGTAACTATGGCCAGAGTTTTCTCTAGCACAGATTACATCCAAAGAGAAGTTTCGAGATTATTTAGCTGGATGAAGCCAAGAAAAGCAATGCATTAGTTGAATACGGTCCTCCCTAGACCATGGAGATAATTCTTTAATTTCAGAATTGTCCAGTTGAGTTTTTAACAGTTGAGGCCAAATTCCTAAATGCAGCCCAGCTGTTTTACATTACTCTGGTTATGTAAAGTAGCTGCAAACCTGTCTTAATCAAAAGTTGTACAGCTGGTTTGGATCATCGACTATTCCAAGCAGCAAGGCTTTTAATTTAAAACAAATTAAAATTATTTGCTTGATAATTCATTTTTTAAATGCTACATTAGCCAAAAAAACAGGTATAAACTAATATATTGAACTCAATTTAGTAGCATTCAGGAAAAAAAAAAATCATTCAGCTACTACATGTATAAAACCTTCCTAGTCACTAAAAAGCTTGAACTGGGGAATAGTTCCGTGGCAGACTTCTGATATCAGAAGTATTTCAATCAACAAAGTCTCTCTTCTGATATGATTTACATTCCGCAAAGACAAGGTTTTGAGATCAATGGCATACAGAACTTGCACAGTGAAAAGGTTTGCCACAAATATGGGTTCACTAAAATGAAAAAGGGGCAGAGGAACACATCAAGTTGCAGACTAGATTCTGTAAAATCCAGAATAACAATCCATCATCTAAGATCTGTGAAATGTCTGAACAAGTCCCTTCTAAAGACAAAAGCAAGTTTCCAGGCACTTGCTATATGGGGCAGACATTTAGATGCAAAATAGCAGGTTTTGCCAACTTAATATAGTGTGGGGCAAGGAATAACTTTTTCTTAAGGTGTGTAGGCCAGAAAACTTTGCATTTCAGCAGCAGTCACATTTTCAAGGTTTCTTGTCCATTTTCTTACAATAATAGCTCTGGTAATGAGAAGACTATTTCTGCTTTTGTCCCTCTATACTCCTAAGCAGTGGCAGCACTGCTCAATAGCTGTTTGTATGTTCAGGGCCACTGGTGTGTAACTGGTGTGTAGCTACATCATGCTGGCATTGTTAAGAGATGCACAGACTAAAGTGACACCTGAAGAGCAGCCCCTGCTAACAATTTACTAAATTGTAAGTAGAGAACAATTTTAACGAGAGACCCAAGAATATAATCTCCTTTAGCTATTAAGTTGCTAATGTGAAATATACAAAGTATCAAAGTTTTGCACCATTGGAGGAGCTACAGCCATTAGAATTCCATTTCATACTAGAATTCCATTTCCTCCCTGTCTGGTGTTTAAATATGAAGCACACAGGGCCTATGGTTTGTCTAGTCTTCCTGTCCAAAAAGCAGAGGTGCCAATACCTGCCATAAACCCTCACTTATAACCTATTTTCAAAAATTATCTTTGACCCAAGAACCTCAACAACCAGCCCACTCATCTCTCTTGGATAGTTTTACTGGTATGGGAAATGTGGGGATTGCCCTCACATTCAGTAGTTAATGGCAGCCTTCATTTCTGTCCTAGCTATGGCAGAGATCAAACTGCACATGTTGTTTCAATGTCTTAGACACTGTTCACCATTACACCCTCAGCAGAAATGATAATTTTCAATTGAGGAAGCATACTGAAGTTTCTAATCCTTTTATGAACCACATCTTCTTACAAGTTTGTAGAGCAGCAGTACATGCTATTTTTCTAATTGTACTATGCTAAGGATCTGGAGAAATGACACAGAAAAGCACAGAGATAACCAAAATTCTCCAAGTTTTCCCACCTCTAAATTGAATTACACCAATATATTTTGCACAAAATTAATTTTATAAATTACTGTCAGTGTCTCATCCAGAATATAATGGCCCTGTATTCACCTACCCACACTAGACTGGATTCCCATCGTTCCAGTGAAATTCAAGGTTTGAAACTGATGAGCCTTAAAGAGTCCCCTTCCCTCCACACCACCTTCTGCCAGTTCCCATCACACCTGTGCTGCAAGGGCTCGCACACAGCGTGTGCAGTCAGGACTCTCTCAGTGCCTCACACGGCCAAAGAGAGACACATCTCCTGACTTTGATCACATCCCACAAAACTTATTTTCTGCAGCAGTCTCTTGCTAAAACAGTGGAATATGCTGCAAGCTCCCCAAAGTGTGCCAGGTACCTTCCAACCACTAAAACACATTTCCTCACCCTGAAATACTTAATCTGCAAATGAATTCTGTATGGCAAGAGCCCAGGTAATTTTAAACAAATAGGAAATAAGAAGAGAACAGTCCCAAATACACTATTTTCCAATTTTTCTACACATCTCAAAGTTCCAAAGGTATCTTACCATCTATTAACATTTACATGTCAAGCCTCTGCAATTTTTTAACTGTTGCTAATATTATACCTAAGATTTTGTAATAAAATTTGTGTGTACTTGCTTACCTGCATTCAGTGCCTCAAACTTAACTCTAGGCATGTGAAATAATTACAAAGGAAAAAATTCTGAAACCCTCCATTGGAATGTTCATAGCTTTCCAAGGTGGGCAAAAGCAATGTGACTGCCATCGGTGACTGGTGGCCACAGGTTTGGAACGCAAATTGCATTTTGGAGACAGAATGCCAGAAGAGTGATTTTTTCTCTTTCAAGAGACACCAAGCCAACAGTAGTGTTGATTAGTTTATCCAAGAGAATCTGCTGTGTACTACTGAATCCTGCGGAGGAGTATTTGAATTTCAATGGTTGAAAAGTGTTACAGTCACTCTCTCTCCTAGACCATGACCACCATGCCTGAGATTTTGTCATGGCATTGATCTGTATTCATAATTTTGAATTTCAGATCTGACATTACTGGGGTGCACACGTCTCCAAAACACACAACAGAGGTATCACCTGCCATTCCAGAAATCTCTTTCCTTTCTAAGGAAATACTGGTTACTGACAGGAACTGTATATTTATAGAATGGAATCAGAAGGTTTTGATTTCTCTTTTATCTATGTATGCTATATACAATATACAAGTCTTTCAGCGCAAGAGGAAAAAATGGGAAGAAGAACACAAGCACACAATTTTTAAAGGTAATTGAAAAAGGATACAAATGAAAAAGGTGAATTCAGCATTTTAAATAATCAATCCTCTATAAAACCCTCTATAACCCTAGTAATAAAAAGTGCTCATACCTTCACCATGTCTGGAAAAATAAATCTCATTATGAATAACAGTATATAATTTAAAATGTTAAATCACACTGGTGCTGCCAAATCAATACCTCTGAACATATGAGCAGAAGAAACTGCCCAAACACAAAATTCTGCTTTGTACAGAAGAGTGGCAGGATTGGCTCAGGCACCCTGAACCTTTGGCCTGATTTACACAACCCTTGAACAAGTTAGAACTGTCCTAATCCATAATATTGCTGCGCCATCCCTCAGGGACACAGCACATATGGAAGGATCAGTATAAAATGAACCAGAGCTCAGTGACACCGCCATAAACACCCCCCATGCCAGGCAAGGGTCAAGAGATAAAGGATCTGGTTCTGCCAGGCTGTCACTAGCCACAAGTTCCTTTTCACAGGGAAATTTTCCATCAGGCAACAAACATCAGATCCTCTGCATTGTGCAAAAAGGTCAGCTTATAATTTAATTCTAAGAAATATTAAAAAGAAAGCATCACTGACGAAGTTAAAAAACTACAATGGGGCTAATACGACCAAAAGCAGGAAATGAATACAGCTACCTGGATTTTAATTACTGTACATAACTACAATTTAATGAAATTTTTAAAAAATGACTTTTACATTCATTTATCATGGTTTAGCAGAAATTGTTAGAGCAAACATTCATCTACAACTCACAGTCATTTTTAAGGAAAAAGTGTTAAAGTTTCTAAAATAATATTACAAGCAAGGTAGTATTCAAAAATAGCAGACTCTTTACACAGAAAGTGAATCAACCCACAAGTTGCCCAAAAATACTACTGGAAATACACTGCATGTTCCCTTAGCACACACACATTTATATCACTACCTTCCCCAGAAGTGTAATTTGGAATCTGGAAATACTTTGGGCCCCAGTTCTACTCTGCTTAAAGACAGTTTAAACTTTGAGTCAGACATAGGGTGAATTATCTTGCACCTTAAGACATAACATTTGTTAGAAATATCTTTTCCACTGGCAGAATCACAGAACAGCTGAAGTTGGAAGGAACCTCTAGAGATGGTTTAGCTCAACCTCCAGGCTGCCTGGAGCTGTGTCCAGGGGGGTTTTGAGCATCTCCACGGAGGATAATGCTCACAGTTTTTCATGCCAACTGGTTCCCATGTTCAACCACCTTCACAGCATAAAAAATAAATTACTTTTAGACACTCAAAAGTTGCAGCACCTGGACAGGGACATGCAGCTACAAAAATATTTGAGATTAAGTTCTCAAAAACAACATTCAGACATCTGGAACAGTTTGAGTAGGATAAAAATAAAAGTCAATTCCTGGCTCCTTAAGTCATCATACCACAAGAGAGTATTTCAACAGTAATAAAACTGTTCTGAGGACTTGCATTACAGAAAGCTGTCCCCACATATCCCCTTCTTTAGATAGACTTCATTGGCATTTACCAAAGCTAAAGTGATCCCAAAAGAAACTTCCAAATTTCCTTGTTTTAGAATACAGAGAGCAATTTGTTAGATTGCTCTAAGTCATCCCTACAATTCTGAATTCCGCAGCTACAAGAGATCGCTTTAGGACAACATCATTGTGTTACACAGCTATCTTGATAATATCGGCAGAATAAAACAGTCATAGATATTACTTGCAGACAAATTAAAACAGTTTTTAACCTTCCACTGGAAGGTTTTATAAAGTGATCTGCTTACTGCAAGGCACATTTTGTAAAAAAACTTCTAAATTACACTATTTATGCTAAACATAACATTTTTAAATAGAGAAATTTTACATAAGGAAAATATTCCCAGAGGAGCAACTCCAGTTGACAGAAGAATGGAAATACAAAGCCCTGAAAGACTGTTAAACACATACCATCATCTTCCTTATTTTCCAGTGGGACACTCCAGGCAATCAGGTTCCTTGCTGTCCGTCCCTCTTCTGCCACTATTTTCCTCACTTTGTCATGGCTGTTAGAGCGTTGGAAAGAAGTCTGAAACAAGAAATACATGGATGGGTGGCACATAAGAAAGAGAAACCTTTGGTTTGACATGTTGATTTCATCCAGTATGTGGTTACACCATCCAAGGTGGCATGCGCAGCTGCTTAATTTTCCTCAAATATCTGAAACAGGTGTATGCATCCATTATCATCCCCATTCTTCTGCACAGAAGCAGATTTATTTATCAGCATGTCATGGGAGTTACTACCCAGCACTCAGTAAGAGTATGTTTAGACCACATCACGTGCATTTAATTGCTTTACTTTGTTGCTTGGGCATCACAGCAGACTTCACAAATGTTTTAATTACCCTGTGTCAATTAGAACTATTTATACAAGCTAAAGGCAGCACGAGGCCAAACTGCATGTGTTGGCTGATTGGTGAAAGCCTGGAGAAAGGCATGAGCTGTATAGGAACCATTGGAAACATGTATAAAATCCCAGCTCTCTCACTGAGAAGGTAAGAACCTAGAAAGTATTTCCTGGCAACTGCGATGGGCTGTTACTACAAAGCTGCAACCACTCAAAGACAGAGTAAGAGACACTGGGGATGCACTTCATTTACCTAGTAAACACAGTTCTTTGCACCTGTGAGATCCACCATCACAAGACATTTGAAACCAAATACATTAGGAAGTATTTGTATCAACTGACAGATGTCAATCAGGTAAAATCTTGCCTCTTCTACAGTGTAGGAAAGTTAATCCTCAGAAAATAATTTACAACAAAGCCAAACTATGATGATAAACTTATGTACTGTGTTAGCAAAAAACTAATGACCACATTAGCTTTAACACTGGCAAATTAACCATAAAGAAGTTAAACCTAAGAATCATTTTAGGCACAAACAGACTGATTTTCTATACAACTAATCAGGAATTACATGTTTTCCTTTTTCATTTTTACCATCATATGGCTCAAGCCTGCAACTACTTCTACATCTTCAGAAAGAAAATACAGTAAAATTACACTAAAAACAAATATAGAAGATGAGTGGCTAGAATTTTTTAGGGCAGCAGGAAACACAACACAAATGAGAAACTTCTTTTACTTTAATGCTAATACAAGAGCTTTTAACTTGGGTTTCTCTCATCCAGATGTCTTCAGTTGCCTGTTTGGAAGTCACAGTGTGCCATCTAGTGCTTCACAGACCTGCCCAAAGACACAACCAAGCAACACAACACAGGAAACAAGAGCACTGCTGTATCTGTGAACTTATGGAAAACAGAGCAAATCACATACATGCCCAAAACAACTCAAATAAAGCACATAAAACCCACAGAACCGTACAGAACTGGTTCTAGTCTATCCTTATTCTATACAAATAATTGCCTGTTCTTGCTAGGAATTTTCAGTAAGTGACCATTTCTGCTGTAGCAAGTTTGGTTTGCGTTTTCAATCCCTTGTTGCTTAATGATGTGAGTGTAAAACTTTGCATTAGTCCACGACAAACTAACTTTCCAAATTATTCATTTTTATACAAGCCAGAAAAGCTTAAAAGGAAACAGTAAGTGTCTCATCATGACATTTCAAGGTATTTTGTACAATGAAACTAGAGCCTACCTTAAAATTCTCATCTTTATAACTTGGACATCAGTCAAAAGAAACCAACAAAGCCTTGAGGGAGGCCCAAACAGGAGTCAGCAATGAGGAACTGCACAGCCACCCAGAAGTGAGAATCATCTGGCCAAAGGCCAGAGTGGCTATGAACACCCTTTGCATTTGACAAAAGCTCATTGCAGTCCCCTCTCTCATACACTGACCCCTGGTTTTTGACTGCTCCCTCACCCTGAACCCCTGCTATTTGCTACTCAGCTATCCAAAGAAGTTACCTTCTGCCACACAATCAGCCCTTTGGCCAAAGGAGAGACCAGAAACTACTCATCCTTAAATAGCAAATGCTTATTATTTAGTCTGTACTGCTTCTTTTCATGGCTATAAATACTAAAGGACCTTTTATGAGGATTTTTTTTTAATTATGTTATGTATATAAACACATTGATGCAAAAAAACCAACCAGTTCCATCCCCTGGTTCCCAAAGAAAAGTCATTCAGCTCTAAGATCAGCAGCTGCTAAAAACACTACACTGTTAAGTGTAAGCAGACATTAAGGTCTTACACTACAGCACAGGTTGGATGAAAGCAGCTTAAAATGGGAGTCAGCTGAAAAAGAAGGAATGCAAAAACCCCATACAATAGCACAACTAGAAATTATGCAACACAGAAGAAATGCTCAGATTTATTCTACAGTAAAATTCCTTTTTGAAGGTTCCTCTCTACAGTGTTAATGAATAATATTTATTAAGCTCCTAGAATCAATACTTTCATAGAAGGCACACATGGACTGATTTATGAATTAATCCCAACACGAAAAATTCATTTTTCTTGCTGCTGAAAAAATACTCTACCATATAGTTAATAGCTACTGAATGTCTTACCATCATGTTATAGCCTTCCTCTGCATCAACAGGCTCACTTATTGCATTTTTGGACGACCCCATTGAGTTTTCATACCTGTGTCAAAAAATGCAATTAATTATTTTACCTTAAACCACTTCTAAAACTACTTTTAGCTTGCTGGCAGCATTTAGGTCATGGACATCACATGAACACAGTAAGGTTGTCAGAAGATAATTTCATTTGCAAAGTGTTTGCATTGCTCCTTACTAAAAACAGCCAAAAGTCCAAGAAGAAAACAAAAAAAGACTGACACTACAGAAAAATTTTATATGTGGTCAGACAGTAAACAGTAGAAAGACTACCAAAACTTTCAAACAAATCATTGCATGGACCGCTCTAGAACAGTGATGTAAGTAGAATAATCTTTCCTGTGACAGAGAACTGGGCAAGTTGGTTATCAGTTCAGAAAGAAAAATGAATCAGAGATGCACTAACAATCAGCATCAGCTAATTAATGACAAAGTAAAATAAAACTGAAACTTCTGTTCTCACTTAACTATAAGATGTGAAGGCTCCTGTACAAGTCAGCTCTGACAAAGTGAATACTTTATGCAAGCTGTAACACAGAACCATTGCCACAAATGAAGTATACAGGAGGAAGTATTTATAGGATTATCAAGAAATTCCAGAACTGTGTTAACAATTCTGAAATAAAGTTAAATCCTTAGCTTCAAGGTTGATAAATTCTAAGCAGCTGCTGATTCAAGTGTAAACTGTCTAATCTTACTTGTCTGAAGAATCAGACACTACACGGAAATTAAAGACACTTCTATATTATTCAAAATTAGGTAAAAAACGAATATTAACCTTTAATCAGATCCAAAGTCAGATTTTGTTGGCCTTTACCCTGAATGACACTGCTTTAAGCAGGCTGTTCACCTGTTCTCACATTACATAAATAGCTGAATTTTCTAAAAGGATAAAAGCCCAGCCTGTGTCAACAAGCCCACAGATGTCTGTACGCCTTAAGACAACCTACTAAACCCACACAAACCACAATGTTCTGCAGTTGGATGAAGGAAGTTGAGTTTTTGAAAACAAAAATTGTACTTCTGCATCACATTAGCCATCAGAATAGGCCCACCACTGTCTTCCATCAGTGAAGACAGTGAAACATCTTAGAAAACATCTCTGGTATACCAAGCTGACTTAATCGTAATTGAGGGATAATAAAAGCTCATTAAACTGACATATATATTTCAGGAGAAAACACGAGGATCCATGTACTTTCCCAGTAGTGCAGTTCATTTGGAAATAATGTAGAAATAAGAATCTGTATTTAGAGAACTGCACACAGAAGACAGACCCCGAGTACACTGCGAGACCTTCTGTGCTGTCAGCTGTGATTTTGTCTCTGACAGCAAAGGAAGACCACGAGTTTATGCTAGGAACGACATCAGGAGTTTCTAAGATGCGAGCAGTCATACACTGTATGGCATTTGACACGGGCTCACAGTGAATTTCCTCAGCGCGGGTGCCTCTCCCCCGCACACAACTCCCACCCTGGACAGGTGGGCCCGTACAGCCTAAAGGACCGGCGGGGTCACAAGCACCGGGATCCCCCACAGGGTGGGTCCGAGTCTCCCCACAGGCAGTGCGGGAACGCCAGGAGGGGCTAGCCCAGACGGACAGCGCGTTTCCCCCTCAAGGCACGGCCTGACCCACACCCACCGCTCCCGGTCGCCTGTAGCAACCGGGCTATCCCTGCCCCGCCTCGCCGGCCCGTGCGGCGGAGCCGCCCGCCGGGGCAGCGCCCGGGGCTGTGGGGCTGAGGGGGGGCGAGGCCGGCCCGCCGCCATCTTCCCGCGCCTCCCGCGCACTGCCCGCTCGCGCCGGGCCCGCGCGCCGGCCACTCACGCTCTCCGCCGCGCCGCGCCGCCCCGCCCGCGCGCGTCCCGCCGCGCTGACGTCATCGCACCGCTCGCCCCCGTCCGCCCGCAGCCGCGCCGGCCCCGCCCGCCCGGCCCGCGCATGCGCGGCTGCCGCCGGTGAGGCGATGCCCTCAGCTGGCCCCGCGCCTGCCGGTGCAGGCGGTGCCCTCACCTTGCCCTCACCTGGCCCTGCCCTGAGGGGCCGCTGAGGCGCTTCCCGCGGCCCTCGGGCAGGGCCGAGCTCGGGGCTGCGCTCAGCCCCTGAGGAGACGCTGGCGTGCGGTCACAGAATCCAGACGGTCGGGAAAGGCCTCTGAGACCATCGAGTCCCACCTATGACCGAACGGCACCTTGTCACTAGACTGTTGGCACCAAGTGGCATGTCTAGTCTTTCCTTAAACACCTCCAGGGACAGTGACTCCATCACCTCCCTGGGCAGCCTTTTCCAATGTCTAATCATTGTTTCTGTGAAGAAATTCCTCCAGATGTCCAACCTAAATTCCACTGCACCAGGAGAATTTGAGGCCATTCCCTCTCATCCTGTCACCATTGCCTGGGAGGAGAGACCAACCCTTACCTCCTGTTGGTAAGTTGTGGAGACCAAGAGTTCCCCCGAGCCTCCTTTCCTCCAGGATGAGCCCCTGCAGCTCCCTTGGCTGCTCCTGGTGCTCCAGACCCTTCCCGAGCTCTGTTCCCTCCTCCGGACATGCTCGAGCCCCTCCATGTCTTCCTTGTGAGGAGCCCAGAACTGACCCCAGGGTTTGAGGTGTGGCCTCAGCAGTGCCCAGCACAGGGGGATGCTCACTGCGCTGCTCCTGCTGCCACAGCATTGCTGCTGCAGCCCAGGTGCCATCAGCCTTCTTGCCCACCTGGGCTCATTTTCAGCTGCCATCAGCCTGACATGGCTTCCTGTGCCAGCGTGATCACTGAGGTCATGGCAGTCAGCCCCTCAGCACCCAGCCCTTCCCCACTGCTGGGAGCTGGGAAAAAGGGAACAGTAAACAACTGTGTGCAATACATGGGGCATAGGTATAACACAGGCACCTAATCCTGGGGTGTAACACTGAGGTGTGATTTGGGCTACTGTGTCCAGCTTGCCCACCTGGGGACAGGAGGGGCTTGTGAAGAGGCCAGCCTTCCTCATAGGGTCTGAGACCTGGGAAATGTGATTTGTGAGGAAACACAGTGTTGGAATCTATGGTATTGATGATTCCGAGATTGTAGAAAGTCTCTGTCTTTCAGCCCTGCTGCCAAAGAAGAAGTCGTAATTTGTCTGTTTTCAAGGTTGTTTATTCTTGCTTATCTATAACATGTTCTGTCTGACCTGCAGCAGGTCTGTCTTGCAGGACAGCATGTGGGGCTCTGCCCCTCAGTGGGATGGTACAAACATTATACACCAGAAACTACGTGTGCTGTATTTACAATAACGTGCCAATATCTGTCATCTACGTTGAACAGTGTGTCCCCAGCCTAAACCAACAGAAAAATACCAACACTACAGTGAAACATGGAGGGCATGAAGAAGAAGAAAAAGGACAAGACACACCCATTTTCCTCCATCTTGTCCCCTTTGAACCCCTTATCTAGAATGCTAAAATTTTACTTTTGCACCCATGCCACACTTAATTATTACATATATCAAACACTCAGAGCTTGTAATTCATCCTGTAAGACTGAAAACTCTTTTCCATGGACAGAGATCACAGCCAGTGTCTGTGGGGGCTCTGTCCAGGGGGGTTCCTGACCCCTGCCAGGGTCCCAGACCTTCCAGGGCAGCCAGAGGGGTGCCCTGGATTCCCACAGCACAGGACAAATGGAATCTATTAAGAGAAAAGGGGATGTGGTAGGAGTGTTCAAACATGTAAAAACATGATGTGAAGAGAATAATCCGTTTCCCTCAGTGTGACAGGAACAGTGAGAAGAAAGAGGCCCAAATGATAACCTGAACAGCTCAAGTTATCATCTCTAAAACATTAAAATTCCTGCAAGGATGGCAATAGATGGCTTGGGAGATCATACACGCTTCAGTTGGATCTGCAGCAGCAACAACATCTCTCAGAAATGATACATCACTTGCCCGTGGTTCAGAGCAGAGAGCTGAGCCATGACGGTCCCATCCAAATCCCTCACAGTGCCATCCTTTGATAATGCACTTATTATTTATCAGCTGCCTCCTCGGTGTGTGGCTGAGCTGAGTGCCCTGATACTGTGTTGCATCAAATCCTGCTGTTCTAGTTTGATGCCAAATCAGATACAGCATCAGAATAATCTCCTCTTATAACCTATTTCCTCAGATATTAATAACTGCACTAAATGCAAAGAACTAGAAAAACAGGTCAGTAATGTCTGCAGAGTATAAAATACTTTCTGCAAAGTCTTATGAAACAATTAGAACATTCAAGAAGTCGTATTTGTGTGCTACTGAAGCAAATGACTGTCACTTTGAAATCCAAACACAGGGCATTTAAATGTGATGATCTTTATAAATAAATTACTGCTCAGTTTTTTCCCTTACTTAAATCTAAAATCAACAACTTCTATAATGGAAAAAGGAAGGATAATATTTGCATGCAGGTCTTAGATAAACTGTCTCATGCAGCTTAAAATGTTGACATGATAATAACAAAATAAGGGGAATATGTCACAATGTAAGCCTATCTAAATAAAGCTACTGTCAATCAATTTATTCTGACAGCGTATAAATGATATACATTAGAATAAAATGAATTAAGGTTTATTCAAGTTGGGCAGTGATTTCTGAAACTGAAATTTAGAAGTGTCAAAAACTTACAGTGAACACCAGATGGATAACTTGTTAGAAATAACTGTTCAGGAACTGGTGCTTGTGCTGCTGGACAACTGCTCTCATGCCGACAGTCCAACAGACCCAATTTACACTTGCACTTCTCAAAGAGAAGTTGTGTTGAACATGACCTTCTAACATTCTTTTTTTTGTGACCAAAAGAATGGCTCTAAATAGATTTGTGACACGCTACATGTGATTTGGCTTGAGAGAAGGGCAGATTTTCCAGAAAAGTCAGGAAGTTCACCACATAAAAAGTTTTTATATGGCATGACTTGATTCTGATTTAAAAATAGCTTCACTGATATTCCCTTTTAACTTACAATAGTGATGCATTTGCTATGCAAGTGGTTAACGTAATGGAGGGATCTGAAAAACCTCTCTTTTCCCCCCCTGCATTCGTATCAGAATGGTCTTGAATTTTATTATACAACTGGTTTAACTGTGTGCTGGGAAGGGTCTGGACTGTATTTTGACACAGAGAAGAATATGATTTCCTCTGCTTTCCCTCTTGCTGAGATCAAGATTTTTTTCTTAATGTATAGGATATAATGAATTTCATAATAATAAATATGATCTTGCAGGTTGTGTAGGCAGTGAAATGTCCAATCTGATACACTTGTCAGCCCTTGAGATACGCAGCGAAGAGGTTTTTCGTGGTGTTAGGGATGCATCAGACAAAGAAAGCAAAGCATCCGGAATGCTATTTCAGAAATTAATCAAATTGTATTTCTGTCTCAATTGCTCATAGGATTTGCTTTGTCTACACATGCCACAAGTAGTAGGACTTAATTCACATTTTGTATACGTGATTTATTAAATACTGATGGGAAATTTGACATTTAAACCAATAAAAGATATTAGACTTAACTCACTATTAGATTTTTTAATGGAAAGACATTTCTTATACGGGCAGGAAATTGCAATAACACATTTACTGATTTACTGCAATATTTTCCTCTCGGATCTTCAAAATGAACTGTCGTAGCTCTTCACAGTTAATAGAATTGGAGGTGAACTGGGATCAGTCCATCACTGTTGCCATCGAAGGGACTGGACAGTGCAGCGATTTCCATTACCCCGGGACTCTGTCTAAACAATTGTGTTCGTGGAAACACAGGTAGGTTAACGTCACTTCTTTCTGGCTAAAGGAGGAATTTTGAAAATACCCTTATATTGCAAGGAGAAGTAACAAATCTAAAAATGGTCCTACGTAAATCCCAACCCAGTAACAATGATTAATTTGACTGCAGTGGGGTCGGGATCAGAGCAATCCCAATTTCATGTGACAGCTGTTAGGAATGATATTCTTGGGGAGGCTTCTGCCGATTTACTCAATGTATTTTCAGTTTGTCTGAGTGGTCAGTGAGGCAAAATTTATTTTACAGCTTTCTATTATCTGTGTTGAACGGTTTTTAAAACGTGTATTGATACACCTTATTAATAAGTCTTACAAAGCCTTGCTTCCCTTTCTCTGCATCAGAAGCATTACTTGTGAGTTAGACTTAAGCAAGACTAATGGTTGTTCCTTTTTGGTATAAAGCTTTTGCACGCCTTGCTTCCTGATCATCTTCCCCTTGCGGGGTTTGTTGATGATTCTGCTAATCATAGAATCACAGAATATGCTGAGTTGGAGGAGACCCATCAGGATCATCCAGTCCAACGTTTGTCCTGTGCATCTCGAAGAGTCACTCCTACCATGTCCAAACGCTCCTTGAACTCAGTCAGACTGTGGTTAAGTCACTTCAGTCTGACAGGCCTCACAGATGTTTAAAAGTTGGATAATACCCCGTATATCCTGACGGGATTTGGGGATTTGGTACCTTTCGCGGATTGACCAGAACGGCCTAAGCGAGACAGGCCCGTTCCCGAATCACTCGCACTGCGCTCAAGTGACGCCGCCGGCCCGACCCTCCGCCGCCGGCCCGACCCTCCGCCGCCGGCCCGACCCTCCGCCGCCGGCCCGACCCTCCGCCGCCGGCCCGACCCTCCGCCGCCGGCCCGACCCTCCGCCGCCGGCCCGACCCTCCGCCGCCGGCCCGACCCTCCGCCGCGCCCGCCGCCCGCCCCCGGCCTCTCCCCGCCCCTCGTCGCGGATCGCTCTGGGCGGGCGGCGCGATGCGGCCGCTGCTGCTGGCGCTGGGCCTGGCGCTGGCGCTCGGAGCGGCGAGCGGGCAGCACCGCGCCGAGTACGACCGGGAGGCGCTGCTCGGCGGGCAGGTGGGCCGGGGGCGGGCGGGGCCGGCCGCCGCTCCGGCGGGGCCGCGGGCGGGCGCGCTCCCCGGGCCGGGCCGGGCCGCTGACGGGGCGTGTTGCTGTGCCGCAGGAGGAAGCGGAGGAGTACGTGCGGCTCAGCCCGGAGGAGCAGCAGCGGCGGCTGAAGAGCATCGTGAAGAAAATCGACTCGGACGCGGACGGGCTGCTCAGCGAGGGTAACGGCGGGGGCCGGGCGGGCCGGGTTGTTCCGGGAGGAAAACGCGCTCTACCCGTGACACAGCCCGTGGCTCTTGCGCTGGGGAGAATCCCCGTGGAAAACATCACGATCCCTTGCACAGTGAGTTAGAAACACTGACAGGATCATACAGAGGCTATCTCCGTGCCTAAGGTTTCTGTTTGACTCCAGAAGAGACCACTGAGAGGGGACCTCACTGTTATGTGTAAATACCTAAAGGAAGGGTGCCAAGAGGATGGAGCTAGGCTCTACTCGGTGGTGCCAACTACTTGGACGGGAGGCAATGAATAGAAATTCATGCTCAAGAAATTCTTTCCTATGCAGAGATTGTGCATTTGGCACAGATTGCCCAGAGAGGTTGTGGAGTCTCCCTCACTGGAAGTACTCAAGAACCTTCTGGACACAATCCTGTGCCATGTGCTCTGGGATGACCCTGCTTCAGCAGGGATGTTGGACCAGGTGACCCACTGTGGTTTCTTCCAACCTGACCCATTCTGTGATGGAAGGAGTGTGGCCAGCAAGAGTTAGTGTAGGTCAGAGCAGTATCAAGTTGAAGATACCTCCTTTACACTTGTACCTGCTTCTTGCATGTCTGAACCTACTTGGAATCGAGTGGGTTTCTGTGTTTGTAATCCTGTTATGTGCAAATCAGAGAGCAGGTGTAAGATGGAAAGAAAGTACTGCAGCCATAATACTACATAGGTGTGCTTCAGTACCTGGTGACACCAAATGACATTGAGGGATCATATTGCATCATAGTGCAGTATTGAATGGTTCTTCTCAGACAGGTTTTTGTCAGACTTAGGAGCCACATGGTAAACTCAGCTCCTTTCTTTCAGTACGTCATTATGATAATTTAATTTTAAGCCTCATTATGAACATTTTTTTTTTGTTCTGCTGTGATTTTGATAAAAAAGTCTCTTGTGTGCACACACAAAGCAAGCAGAATCCTTGGTCAAATGCCAGAACATTATTTCATTAAAATGACACTAAACATACACAAAGCTTTCCAGGTGAGAGAACAAAATGCAGTTTTAAAGACAAGATTGACTGTCTTGTGAATGCTTTACACTTTATACACTGAATTTAATCAACTGCACCCTTATTTCAGTGTTCCTGCATGGACTGTGTAGAGTTGAGATAGTCTGTAGCTTCAGTGGGATGGCTAATCCCTGTCACACATCACAAGCAGCTCACAACATGAAGGCTTTAAGGAAAAAAGTCTATATAGAAGTATAGGAATTCCACCCATACTCCATCCTCATGGGTTATATACTGCATCTGATTCTCAGTCTAATGAAAACTTGCCTTCCTTTCACTTCCCAAAGGTAAAACTCACAGTGGCATGTGTTTTTACAATAAGAAACTTAGGGTACTGAAGCTTTTTGAGCTCAGTTATTTTTCAGTGTATTGCAAAGCTCTTGAGAACATCTTCCTTAGTAGTGCCTCCATTTGGAGGCTGACAGTGAGAGCAGCTGAAATATATTAATGCTGCTTCTCTAATGTTGGAATATTAAGTATTTCTGATTCATGGCACTGGATGTTATGTGGTCACATGCCTGTGCCTCACACCTTAAGTGCTGGGAAATAAATCATTAATTAATGGTGCCCATCTTTAAGAAATGTTGCAGTTTCTTGTAAGGCAGTGCTGGTTTGTGCACAAACCTTGCTGGCACACACACCTCTGCATGTTCAATCAATTTACAGAATCTGTTATCAAACTGGTCCCTTTGCTAATATAAATTCAGTACTCAAAATGTATTTTAAAAAATCCCTTGCTGGTTTTTCAAGGATATTTAAATAAACCAAATAAAGTTGTATTGATGCTAAGAAGGACAGGATAAGATACTTCAGTATTTAATAAATGCTGTAAGATTTTTCTCTGTCAAAATACTGACTTCTACAGGACTTTTTTTTAGTCACCATGACTCTTCAGAGCAGGATTTCAGTTGAGTTCATTAGGATGTATGATTTTTGCAATGCAGGGGAAGATGTTTTTCCCTTCCAGGCACCTGAAAATAACTGAGAGATATTGGGAGAATATGTTCTCCCAGTCTTCTCTAAATGAAGTAACTTTAATGTATTTCTGTCTGTTTCATTGGTATATTAAGTTTTATTTCTTTTAGCTACATTTGTATAAAAACAAACAGCTAAAAAACCTTTCCAAACTATGTGAGGCTTGATTTAAGCCCCAAGTAAAGGGAAAGTAGCACTACATAAGTAGTTAATATTTTATTTTGGGTAATTAAGGCAATGACACAAAATAAAGTGAATTTTATTTCAGTTTGTGGATTTTTCAAAAGAAACCCCAGAGTGATGGGAACAATGTTTTTTTGGGGTACCAAATTAGATTTAGAGTTGTCTGAATAAACCATACTCAGCATAATTTTCATATAGCTCTGGAGAAAAAGGAAATGCTATAGTGTTGATACTCCTTCAGATTTGAAAAGACAAGGCCACATAACCATTAACAAACCCCCAGTGTGTAGCTGTGATCTATTCCCTCATTCAGTTACTTTGGAAAAAGCCACAACATGGAGCAAACAGACTGCTTTGCTTTAAGTAACCTCTTGCCTATATGCTTTCATCTGAATTGCAAAGGGTATTCCAGACAGAATAGATCTGTGGGATCTTCACAGTTTTTATGGTGCAGATGATTCTGATTTTCTTTTCTTTATTTTATTTTTAATGTTTTTCACAGATGAGCTGAGCTCCTGGATACAACAGTCTTTTAAGCATTATGTTACACAAGAAGCTAAGCAACACTTCAGTGACTATGACAAAGACGGTGATGGACTGGTGTCCTGGAAGGAGTATAACTTGCAAATGTATGATCGTGTAATTGATTTTGATGAGAACACTGCCCTGGAGGATCAAGAAGAAGAATCATTTCGCCAGGTAAAATGTTTCAGCAGCAGCTCCCGTGAGCTGTTGGCCAAAGGCAGCAATATTTGTTTATTGTGACGGAACAAGATGGATAGAGAAAGCAGAGCAGCTGGCATATGGTTAACACGTTATGCTATCTGAGATAGGGGAGTAATTAAAGGAAAGTAGTGGAGTATTAAAGCTGCTACTGACAAAATAAAGACACCGTGAATTGGTACCTCCTGAGTGTATTTTGCTGGCTGAGTGGAGCATAAGTCTATTGACAGTCTTACAGCAGAGCATGGTCTCCAGCCGCCATCTTAAACCCAGGGTGCAATCCATCGGGAGAGGTCTGCAGCCTGACAGGGTCCTGCCCTCAGCAGGGGCCAGCACCCCTGGGGCTGGAGCAGAAGGAAGCTCTTTAACACCTTGGTTGCACTTTTCCAGTCATTCTTTCAGTTACTGCTCAAGCACTCATTGTGTGCTGCCAGTACTGCCTGCTGTAACCTTGCCTCTCCGTTAGAGACCCACAGAGAAAGCAACAGCAATTCAAACAGTTTTAAGCAATGAAAATGCAACTCCCACAGCTAAAAATGGACATTTAAACACAGAAGTTGGGTGTGAGTCACATCTATAAAAGCAGATCCTTCAGAGGGGAAAGAGGCAAGAGAGGCAAGGAGAAAAGGTTCACCAAGAACCACCACATAGCCAAACTTGTTTCCTTTCAAGTTCCACATTTATAAGAACGTGTAAATATTTCCCAGAAAGAGAATAAGTGTGTTTTTAGACTATTCTGGCCAGAGGTTTATTTTTTTCTGTGACGATTTCTTTGTCTGCTTTTAGTAAAGTATTAGTAGATAATACAGGATGTTAGCTGAAATTAAACTAATATAGTGAACAGAGGATTTTACACACTGAAGAAGCAAACTGTAAAGCTTAGAATGTCACAAAAAGTAATAATTACATAGCTTTTAAATACCACAAGACTTCCAGAGGAACTTCCAGTCAAAATATTGATACCATGTTTGAGACATTGCCATCACAGATACATAGGGAGCTATAAATCTATAAGCTGGGATAGAACTGCTTGCTCACGTGATGGCTTGACTGCTTGCTGCGTTTTCCTGCCTGCTGACTTCTCCAACATAGATTGTAGATGAGCAGCATTGTACAAGCATCACAGGTCAGGTACCTTCAGCATTTTCCTTACGTTTTTCAAATTAGTGGTCCTGCTCTGATCAGGATGAAAGAGTAAGATACAGTTTAGAAGTGTCATCCGGTACAGGAGTTTACCAGAAGGTGGCGGCCTAGCTCATCACTTCCCAAAAAGCACTGGAAAACTTACTTTCTCCCTCAATGGTTCAAGCTTACATTGCACTATAGTACTTTCTGTAATCCTTCTGTATTGCCTTCCTAGTTAAACTACTAGCTAAGGTCACTTTTTCTCTAAGAGGACATTTAACTATTTTGCAGAATAGTTAAGATCTTACGCTTCATTTTTTACATGTTATGCCCTGTGTTCATCAGCTTAGCCTGATTTTGAGAGAAGTGTCAATAGATAGGATATAAACCAGAAGGACAATTTCAAATGGTCATTTGTAAAGTGTTTATGATCTCTGATTTGCTGGCTACTCCCATAATCAGATCACTCACACTGATAGCATAGCACACCTAAGGATGGAATTCCAAGAGTTTTATAGTTCACATCATGTGCAGTTTGAGCAGAGATTGGTTGTCAACGATCTGGGTCTGTATTTTGTCTAAAGTGATTGTACAAAATGAAACAAGAAAAAGATAGGAAATCTTTGCACATCTGAAAGACAGAAATAAGAAGCGCAAGACATTCAGAAATAAGAACTTGCCTGCTTATATCAGATATTATTTCTTTTTTAATGGCATGCTAATACGTATACTTAAAAGAGGTTAGAGGAGTGACTTCTGTTTAAAATATTCATGTGTAATGGACAGCAGTCCTGTAGTAAAGGAATCTGGCCTTAAAAAAATGGCTTTAGAAAAGACATTTTACATACATCGTCTTTCAAGACCTTCTCTGAACTACAGACAGTCCTTGATATAAATAAGATGTAGATCCAGAAAGTTAAGTGTCTTTAAAATGCAAATTTTGGAATTTGCAATGGCTGCCATTAATTATAATCACTGTGCTCCAGTTTGTTTTCGGAAACA
This sequence comes from Taeniopygia guttata, assembly GCF_048771995.1. NCBI lineage: Eukaryota > Metazoa > Chordata > Aves > Passeriformes > Estrildidae > Taeniopygia > Taeniopygia guttata. The sequence goes on from NC_133035.1 coordinate 1,205,925, forward strand.
AAATTTTGGAAATTGGTGGCTTTTAGAAGAGGATGCACATATCAAAATGAGAGTTCTTGGTTTTTTCATTATCTCTCTTTGGTTCATTTTAAATGTCTCCTTACATTGAAAAAAAAAGCAGGGGGTTTTGCGATTCTTAGAATAAAACCACCTCAATTAAAAATGTTGCTTATTGCTCTCAGTGAGCTATTGTTAGTGAAAATTTAGCATCAGTATAGTATGAGTAGGTAATGTGAAACAATATCCTAATGAGCTTAGAGCCAGCTATTATTATGTTGTTTTTTCATTTCCAGTAAGGGCTCTAACTAAATCTATTTTCTAAGCTTCATTTAAAGGAGAAAAAACGTTTTGAGAAAGCTAATAGAGATGATGTTCCTGCTCTAAATGTGGATGAATATATTGCGTTCGAACATCCCGAAGAAGTGGAGTACATGACGGTAAGATTTAGGGGAGCATCTTTATCAGCCTCTGTGTGTCATTTCAACGTGTGTCCTTAGCTTCAGTACCACAGGAAGTGGAGCAGTTATGGGCTTGAAATTAAAATCAAAATATGGCTCCAGTGCTGGAGATCAGGAGTTGGAGCAGGAGTTCAGTGCTTTTCTTTGAAATCTGTTTCAAGAACTAGGATTGCACAAGTATCCCCAGCTTTGGGGACTGGACAGACTTAGCCACCTCACAGCTCTGTTAGGCTGCAAATCCATCAGTGACATTTTAGCTTTTGGTTTTGGCTGTCTGGTGGACAAAAGACCAGCCAGTTCTCTTAACAATTCAATTAAGTTGCAAAAATGCAAATTAGTGAATCTACCAGATAAGAAAAGAAATGTGAAATTGGATGATAGAGCTTTGTACATATTAATGTTTCTCAGCTGCTTTTGCAGTTTTGAATTGTGTTGAAGGATTCAAACTCTATGGACACCTTTCAGATTTGGTTTTCATGAAATCTGACATTCTAAACTCCTAAGGACAGATCTGTTTTATTGCACAGGAAGCAATTACTGCACTAGTCTGTGTAAAACACAAAAAGAGATTTGAAATGAGGGAGTCTTTCAGTTAAGGAATATGTCATTGCTCTAAAATGATTCAATGCTGTTTCTCTTGATCATGAGTCACTAATTTTGCTCTTTGTATGTATACAAAAGGACTTTGTCATTCAGGAGGCTTTAGAAGAACACGATAAAGATGGTGATGGATTTGTTAGCCTGGAAGAATTCCTTGGTGATTACAGAAGAGACCCAAGTAAGGAAAAATGGGAAGAGGCATGAAAGAGGGAATTAAGAAAAACTTTTGGAATGAGGATAATTGGATGCATCTTTATTTTCAGCTTTTCTCATTAGACCTACAGATTCTGAGGAAGATTTTCTGTCTTAGGATAATTCTATTTTCTGGGACTGGGCATAATAGACTCCTTATTTCAGTCTGCCTCATGTGTATTTGGTGGTGGTTTGTGTGTAGCCTATTCCACAGTTTCCTTGCAAGTTGCTTCTTGTTTTCTGAAAGACTGAAGTAAATTCCTGACCACACAGGATGCAGCTGAAACAAGTTTGTAGCCATATTTGCCAGCTGAACACATCTGCAGATTCAGCTAGCAGGAATGTAAGGGTAAACTGCCCTGGCCTTCATCAGCCTGAGCAGGCAGCTGCCAGCCTTGCTTTGGAAGGACTGAGCTGAGTGTGTTGTGAGAGGGATGGAGGGGAAGTGTGAGCAGTCACTTCCCTGTTCCAGGTATCAGAAACCTGATTGCTGCCTTCACTCTTTGGTTTGTTTGGGTTTTTTTTCCCAATCTTGCCTTTCCTTAAACTTGATCTGTTCCTTCTTTAATGAGAAGGACACTTACCTAATGCTTATCAATGTTTCTTAATTAATATTTTACACACTGTATTTGATTTTCTAAAAGCTAAGTCAAATAATTCTTCCCATTCCAAAAAGCCCAGTAACTTCAGTTTTTTGGAAAGTCTGCTTGTCCCAAAGGAATGCTAGTTCTGAATTGCATCCTAGCTGGGGAGAATTGTGTGAGCCACATGAGGATATGGAGAACCAGGGAAACAATCTGGTTTTCTTCAGTCTAATCAGCCACCTGGAATTTCACGTTTTATAACCATCTTTGTTTGTCAGAGCCGTAAAAACAACTGATCTCTGATGCAGCTACAGGGTTCTTTATCTTTTTCCTGCTCTAACATGAAAGAAAGCTTCTCCAAACCAGTCTATAAAAAGTTGTTGGAAAGGAGTGAAATTGTTGCAGTAATAGGGAAGATAATAGCTTTGTCATTACAATTTGTTAGCAAAACTTGATAATTAGCTGTGATTGTACAAACTACTTCAGCTTTTCTCTTCTGCAGACAGTGTTCCTGCAGCACTCTTTAAAATGACTAAAAGGCTGCATGGGGGCTCTGATTCATGTTTAGCTCTTGATTTGGGGCAACAGTGTATGGTGAATTGTGGCATAAAGGGAAAGTCTTGCAAAACCAAATGTTAGAAAGGAAGGAGAGACTTCACCTTTTTTAATATAATAATAGAATTGTAATTATTTTGATACTGTTACTTACCTCCTAGTGGTACCTGCTACTTTTGACTTTCATAAGGGTTAGAAAGCAAGTTCATGCTTGTCTACATTGTTTATATCTTGATGAATTGCTTCTCAATTCCTTGAAGAGTTAAGGACAAGTCTAAGATTGCTGTAGGCTGCAGGATGCAATACCTGTACATTGGGTAAGTATAACAAGTGTGCAAATAAATACTGACAGTAAATGAAATTGCTTTCCCTACTTTCCTCTGCCCATTACGGTTTGTTTTGTGTTTAGTGACATCACTTTAAGGTAATGTTTTATGAGAATAACTGTATTTGCTTAGGACAAAAGATGAAAACCTCTGCTTTAAAGTGAAGAGTAGCTTTAAACTTTACAATTGTGTCTTACTAGCGGCAAGGGAAGATCCAGAATGGATACTGGTTGAGAAGGACCGGTTTGTGAATGACTATGACAAGGATCATGATGGAAAACTCAACCCTCAAGAGCTGCTGTCTTGGATAGTACCCAACAATCAGGGTATTGCACAAGAGGAGGTTCGTGGTTTGACTGCTGGTTAGGTTTTAATTACTGCAGGAGAAATTTGAAGAATCACAGCGAAATGAGAGAAGCATTCAGATTTATCATGTCTTAGTTATTAAAAAAATTAATATCAGTAGATTTTTGCATATATTTTTAACTCCTTTTCACTTTGACAGGGAATGCAGGTCATTTAACTGCATTAGGCAAATGTGAAGTTCCTATTAATTGTGTAAATGTTTGTAAATTAACAAAGTGCTTTTGTACATGTTTAAATAGCTTATCTTCTTTGACTCAAGGGTACAGAATTTTAATACGTAATTTTTTAGTTCTTCTAGGTAAATCTAATGAAATGTACTACCTAAAGAAGCTGCATAATTTTGAAATAAGAAATTGATTGTAATTCTTCTAACTGGATAAATCATCATAATTGTAGAACTAAAAACTTGTTTTAAGTACAAGAAAATGGAAGTACTCTGAGATTCAAGATGGTGTAAAGCAAACTTTGATGATGCTAATTAAAATGGTTTAATCAGGGATAGAACAGCATAATAGCTTTTAAGTGGATTCTCATTTTAGCTTATTTTTTTGTGGCAGTTTCCAGTCCCTGACTGCAGTAGAGAGGATTTCTGCCTTTGTTCTAGTAATTTCTCAGTTAAATTTTCCATGTCTTTGCTTTACCCTGGAGGATTTTGGTGTTCAGAATGGCAGGAAAGCCAGGTCTTCCCGTGGCCTCATGTTCCGGGGAAGAGAGGCATCTCCCTGTGTCAGACACTCAGACACACAGCCCATGTGCTCCTCCCGCAGCTGCCACCTGTGTCCTGCTGGGCTCTGGGGCCAGGAGCAGCCCTGTGGCAGCAGCAGCAGCCCTGGGTGCTGCCCTGTGGGACCTGTTGGATGCTGAGCTGTTCTGGGAGCATTGCTGTAAATGGGGATCTGTGAGCCTTTGCATGGCCTTTTCTGGCTGTGGTCAGTGCTTAGATCACAGAAGTAGCACTGTTCTGACATGAACTCTCTGTGCTGCAGAGTCTGTTCATACCTGTGTTAGCTTCCTTGGTTTGGGTTTTTTTTTTTTAGCTCTTCTTAGCTATTTTTCCAATTTTGGCTTAAAGCAAGGACCATACTGTAATAATAGCTCAATTCTGCAACTAATAATTTGTTTTATTTGTTTCTCTAATTTGCTAGTTTTTCCATTTGGGTAATATAAAGGCTTAGCAAAGTCACCTGTCCTAAAGAGAAGGTAGCATTGATTTCAGTCATAAATTGCTGTTTGAAGTCAGAGTATCAACCTTTCATTTCGGCATTTCAAAATGACTTGAGAAACCCTGTAGTTAAATAACGTTAAAATAGAAAAATTACTATCTATTCCATTTTCAAGAATTGACATGTGTTGGCCAAGGTGTTTGTCATATTAATCTTTCAGCTTTTGCCATGCAGAGTGCTTTTTAAATCCCCTTGGCTGACGTTAGTCCTTGTTATTTTTGGCTCAGTTACATTGAGCCACACCAATCAGGAAAAGTAGGAGCAGAAGGATTCTCTAAATCACTGTATTTGTAGATGTTCAGCAAATGAAAACAAAGCCCATGCAATACCACGACTCCTGTTTCTCAGAAATAAGAGGTGCAGTAGAGCTGCTGCACAGCCTGTTAGCTTTGAACTACGAAATACTGGTGAATGAGCTACAACTAAAATACTCTGCATTTGGTTCTTCATTTTACTGCTAAACTTCCCTTTTTTTATAATATATAAATAAGCAAAAATCTGAATTGTTTTAACTTGCTGCATATGGTGGTCTGTTTCTTTCACAGGCTCTGCACCTAATTGAAGAGATGGATTTGAATGATGATAAAAAACTTTCTGAAGCAGAAATTCTTAAGAACCAGGATTTGTTTCTTAACAGTGAAGCAACAGATTATGGTAGGCAGCTTCATGATGAACGTTTCTACCATGAAGAACTTTAGATTATTTATTTTGTAATATTTTTTCTTCCCTTTCTTTCATTTGAAGCTTTTGTTAAAAGCACTCATCAGCTGCATTGCAAGTTTCATGCTGTAATTACAGTACAGTAATGTTTGTGTAAATAATTTGCATTTGAAATTAAATTGCCCTCCTGCAAACTTCCTGGGCCTCTTCTAGACTTCAAAATTAATTTGAAATATTGCTGTCAAAATTCTGTAATGTTGGGAAATAAATTACTTCAGAGTAGTACTGTATTGTGAAGAGTTGTTCTACTGTACTTGAAGAAAATGGAGAGTCTAGATGGTTCTGAAAGAATGCAAAATATAGTAACTGAGACTACTATTTTTCTAATCAATTAAATTAGGGCAGAGTGTGGTGAAGGTGGGGGGATGTTTAGAGTTAGTATTGACTGTGTTTTGTTTAATACCTTTGGAGAAATACTTACATAAATGCCTCAGTTGTTTAAGGGGTTTCTACTTGATTTTGAATGGTTTCTATACTGTGTTTTACTCTATCATAAAACTTGCTATTTTTACATCAATAGACAAGAATTATTTTTAATGTACAGTTGTAGAGCATTAGCAATGCAGTTGTATTTTACTGTGTCAAGACCTTCTTCATTTGTTGGATTAAAACTTAAAATGTTCTATCTTCCTGTGTTTTGTAAATCTGTTTCTCACCTTGAGTCACCCATAGCAGCTCCTGGAGATGTGAACAATGTGTATAATAATGTGCTACACAGTAGCAGCATTCTTGGCTTTATTAACCAGAGATGTGTCATCTTATCTGGCTACTAAAGAAGATTCAAAAAAAGCAAAGTGTGCATTTAGCATTTTCTGGACAAGTTTGCAAAAGCAGTTGTGTTTATTTTTTGCTTTGTGGTATATGGAAGGCTAAAGCATCAAGGCATTGCATACGTTATATTTGTAGTAATAACCTCTAAAAGTTAACCTCAGCTGAAAGCTCCACAAGTGAGTGCTGTCCCATTTTGTGATTATTTGAAATGAGGGTTAATGAAGGGTTAATAGCACTACAGGTTCCGTGTAGGAAAGTCCAAATATTCACTTCTGTCTCCTGGAAAGAAATGAGCTGAGTATTCCAGACAAAGACAAAGCCTCACAGAACAGCTTGTGTGGAGTGTGTTAGGCTTTTCTAATTCCTATATAAATAACTCTTTTAATGCTCTCACAATGTTCTCCTTGACTAATGTTTTCCTTCTTCCCAGCCCCATTGAGTAAAAGCAGCTAGTTCTGCCTTGTTTTTTTCCCAGGATACCACCTCTTAATTACGCTCAGAATAAATGGAATTCCTTGTGGGGTAAGTGCTGATGTGTCACCAGTAGAAAGTTAGAAATTTTGATTCAAACCAAAACCACATATATTATATTCTTAGATATCATAGTAATAGAAATTCAGAACACTTTTTCAATTTTAGTGGTTGGATTTTTTCTACACATATTTTTTTATGTCAGTTCCTTGGGAATATGAGTACAGCTCTTGCCATAGTTGTGTTGAGATCTCATTCTTTAAAAAAATGAAGTCTAATAAATCCAGTGTGCCCAGGAATATTAAAACAAACAAAAAATATTATAAACTGACTGATGATGTTTTAAATGAGCACATATGCAGTGTGTTGGCTAAAATATGCTGAAGGAAGCTGAAGTGTTGCCTCCCATGATGCTAAACAAGTCACTACTGCTGAAGAAGGGACATTTGGTCCAGAGGCAGACCTGCTGTAGATTATGTGTTTGGGACACAGATCCAAGAGTCCTTTTGAGAAATAGAAAACTCCTCAGCAGCACCTGCGTTGCCTGTTTGGCTAATGAATGTGCAGTACTTGCAAATGAGTAGTGATTTGCTTTGAATTAAGGCATGGAGAAAGCCAGTGTATTGATAAAGCTTTCAAAAGGTGCCAGAGAAATGAAAAAACATCTTTCAGCAGTTACCTGAATTTATGACAATAAGAGGGGGATAAAAACCAAAATAATTTCATTTTCTCTTTCACAAAGTACTTCTACTTTTCTCCCAAGAACAACCCGATCCTGTTTGTGCTATGCAAGGCCCCAGTGACATTGCACTTCTCCACAGTTCCCTTTTTCCTTTGTTTGCCTTTGAAACATTTTCAGGAGTACTGATAGTTTAAACCCATACAGAGCACAAAAAGAACTCACATTTCTATGATACAAACAATTTTATTATATATAAAGTATCACAATGTTAATTCTAGAGGAAATCCATTAATTTTATTTATTATTATGGCAAAGACTGATGATCTTTCTCTGGGGTAAAACTACAGAACAGGGTCCACCTTTCCGTGATGGCCTCTATTAGAAACTGCTATGAAATGTTAGATAAAAGGTAAGAACAGAGCCTGTGCTATCAATCTTTATATCAGTTATAGATTTTACTGAAGCAGAATGCCAGCAGGACTGTCTTGCACTGTGAGGCTGCTTTGGGAAGGCTGTTCCAGCAGTTCCCTCTAACAGGAGCAGAGGGAGCTGAGTTTCAGGGCTGAGCAGAGCCTGGTGTGCAGTCTGGGCCGTGCTGAAGCAGCCTCTAGCTGCAGCCACAATATCCAGAGCAGCTGGAACAAACCAAGGCAGGTGTTCAGAGGCTGCAGTTTCAGTTTCCATGGGAACACAGACTGGCTCCTCACAGAAGGCAAGGTGATTTCAACATTTTTAATGGGTATGATTTGGGATAATTTACAAGCCCCTGGCATTTCCTACATGGAAATGTGGAGATCCATTCATATGGAATTAGAACAGTGGGCAGAGCTCAGCTGCTGAATCATGTCTGTTTTAGCCATGGTTTTCCTCTGGCAGTGGTTTCCTTGCTGCTCTGTCCCCAGGCTGTGGGGCTCAGTTGGACACCAGGAGCTGTTGGAGTTTGGACATGGCTGCGCTGAAGCCATTGTTTGAAGCTGTGTCTCAGATGTAATGATTCTGGAGGCTGGGAAGGACTGCACCAGTGCCTCCCAGTCTCCACTGGCATTTGCCAAACCACCGTTCTAAGGGATCGCAATATACCTGAGGACTTCTGAACAGTACAACCAGCTCAACATTGGGATTATCTGAATATTCAGCATTTCTTTGTCTTCTGCCTTAATACTTCCCACAGACGCCCTTATACTCTTCCTATGTAGAATAAAAGGTTTACTGACTCCCCAAAATCAGAAACATTTCCTCTGAAGAATGTCTTGCTTGGTGTCCTGGATGAGCACAAAAATGTTTGTAGATGCTATTTTCATGTTTTGCCTGCTGTCAAATCAAACCTGCCACCCAAATCCCTGATAAAAAGCTTTGCTCAAAGTAGTTTATCATTAAAAATTAAATGAAACTTCCATTCTAAAGAATGAGAAGATTTGAGGGCTTTTAAAACAGTTTTTTAAAAAAAAAAGTCAAGACTTATCCTTTTTACTACAGAATGGATTCAAATGGTACATTCTGCTGCCAAACAATTTAATTACTGGGGGAAAACCCTCAGGAAGTGTGTTCTTGGCGTTATCAAACAGAACACCTGATTTTTGACCTCTAAGAGCAGTGGTGGAAGGAGATGCAGCAGCTGTCAGGGAAGAGTTCCACTTAAGGCTCCTTGTTGACACTGCTGGATTTCTGAGTGAGTCTGTCAGGTCAGGCTGAAATCCCTTTAATGCTGGGGACAGGAATGTGACAAAACACACCAAGGCTGATGACACACCAAGGCAGCTTGGGTCGGGCGCAGCTCTCCCGTGTGGCTGACGGTCTGTGTGGTTATCCCTGATGGGCCAAGCCAATAGCTGCTCGTGTCCTCGCCGGCCTAGGCTCGCTCCCCAGCGGTCTGCACCAGCCCAGTTCCATAATTAAGGTCATTAGTTGTGTTTCGGTTATCAGATTGGGATTATGGATAACTGTGAGGCCTTTGGGCCAGCTGTTAGCCACCACAGCCTTGATGTCCTGTTCCTGTGTAGAGCAGAGGGGATACAGAATTGTGTCCCCCTTCTAAAGCCCTGCAAGGCACAGTGCCTCATGGACATAACCCAGCAGCACTGGGACCTGGGGGCAGGGACCCAAATTGACCCAAATCGACCCAAATCTA